>NW_026291535.1:600000-1200000 GCF_023091745.1 Budorcas taxicolor
CACATCCAGAGGAGCCCCGTTTCCGCCTCGTAGCTCGAGATGAGGGATCCTTTCCCTGCTTCGTCGGGAAAGAGTTCCCGGCGTTTCCGTCCCATCTCAAGAGGAAGCCCTCTCAACAGGAACGGCGAGAGGAACTCCAGGGTCGTGCCACCATTCCAAGAGTCCCCCAGATGTCTCAGTCCATTCCAGAGGAACCTCTTTTCCCTTCACCAGCTCGTCTTTCACGCCGAGGATCGACTCACACCAAGGTGGCACGTGGCACAGCCCTGTGGGAAAGCCTCGTGGGAATGCCTCGAGGGAAAGCCACAGATCCCTTGATCCACATG
The DNA here is from genome assembly GCF_023091745.1 of Budorcas taxicolor. Taxonomy (NCBI): domain Eukaryota; kingdom Metazoa; phylum Chordata; class Mammalia; order Artiodactyla; family Bovidae; genus Budorcas; species Budorcas taxicolor. The sequence goes on from NW_026291535.1 coordinate 600,327, forward strand.
ACAGGAAGCATGACACTACTGCTGCAGCTCGGGACGGAAGCGCACGTGCATGCCCCAACTCGAGACGAGGCCTGACTCCCCTGGGGAGACTCAGAAGCACCCTAAGGTCCATGGCAACACTGGAGAGGAATCCTCAGGTTCCGGCCCCGACTCCACACAAGGTCTTAGGCCCCGGCATGGACGGGAGAGGAATCCAGAGATGGCCCCTAGCAACTCGCACGGGGACTGGCCTTTCCTGAGGCCACCAGAGCGGGTCCCTGAGGTCCCCGTCGTAACTCGAGAAGACCTGCTGCAACTCGAGAAAATCCAGGAGGTTCTCCCCTCCAGGCGAGATGAGGCCCATTTCCGCTGAGGCGTCTCGAGGCTGATCACACCTTACCTCTGGAACTTCGAAAGGGTCCTTCACACCGTTGGTGCAAATCAAGAAGTTCCCCGACATACCCGTCTCCATTCGAGAGGAATCATGAGGGTCCCATCCACATCCAGAGGAGAGCCGTTTCCGCCTCGTAGCTCGAGATGAGGGAATCTTTCCCTGCTTCGTCGGGAAAGAGTTCCCGGCCTTCCCGTCGAATCTCAAGAGGAGGCCCTCTCAACAGGAACGGCGAGAGGAACTCCAGGGTCGTGCCACCATTCCAAGAGTCCCCCAGATGTCTCAGTCCATTCCAGAGGAAGCTCTTTTCCCTTCACTGGCTCGTCTTTCAGGCCGAGGATCGACTCACACCAAGGTGGCACGTGGCACAGGCCTGTGGGAAAGCCTCGAGGGAAAGCCTCGAGGGACAGCCTCGAGGGAAAGCCACAGATCCCTTGATCCACGTGACAGGAAGCGTGACACTACTGCTGCAGATCGGGAGGAAAGCGCACGTGCATGCCCCCACTCGAGTCGAGGCCTGAGTCTCCTGGGGAGACTCAGAAGCACCCCAACATCCATGGCAACACTGGAGAGGAATCCTCAGGTTCCGGCCCCGACTCCACACAAGGACTGAGGGCCAGGCATGGACGGGAGAGAAATCCCGAGTGGTCCCCTAGCAACTCGCATGGGGACTGGCCTTTCCTGAGGCCACCAGAGCGGGTCCCTGAGGTCCCCGTCGTAACTCGAGAAGACCTGCCGCAACTCGAGAAAATCCAGGAGGTTCTCCCCTCCAGGCGAGATGAGGCCCATTTCCTCTGAGGCGTCTCGAAGCTGATCACACCTTCCCTCTGGAACTTCGAACGGGTCCTTCACACCCTTGGTATAAATCAAGAAGTTCCCCGACATACCCGTCTCCACTCGAGAGGAATCACGAGGGTCCCGCCCACATCCAGAGGAGCCCCGTTTCCGCCTCGTAGCTCGAGATGAGGGATCCTTTCCCTGCTTCGTCGGGAAAGAGTTCCCGGCGTTCCCGTCGCATCTCAAGAGGAGGCCCTCTCAACAGGAACGGCGAGAGGAACTCCAGGGTCGTGCCACCATTCCAACAGTCGCCCAGATGTCTCAGTCCATTCCAGAGGAACCTCTTTTCCCTTCACCAGCTCGTCTTTCACGCCGAGGATCGACTCACACCAAGGTGGCACGTGGCACGGCCCTGTGGGAAAGCCTCGTGGGAAAGCCTTGAGCAAAAGCCTCGAGAAAAAGCCACAGATCCTTTGATCCACGTGACAGGAAGCGTGACACTACTGCTGCAGCTCGGGAGGAAAGCGCCCGTGCATGCCCCCATGCGAGACGAGGCCTGATTCTACTGGGGAGACTCAGAAGCACCCCAAGATCCATGGTAACACTGGAGAGGAATCCTCAGGTTCCGGCCCCGAATCCACACAAGGACTGAGGCCCCGGCATGGACGGGAGAGGAATCCCGAGAGGTCCCCTAGCAACTCGCATGGGGACTGGCCTTTCCTGAGGCCACCAGAGCAGGTCCCTGAGGTCCCCGTCGTAACTCGAGAAGACCTGCCGAAACTCGAGAAAATCCAGGAGGTTCTCCCCTCCAGGCGAGATGAGACCCATTTCCGCTGTGGCATCTCGAGGCTGATCACACCTCACCTCTGGAACTTCAAAAGGCTCCTTCACACCCTTGGTGCAACACAAGAAGTTCCCCGACATACCCGTCTCCACTCGAGAGGAAACACGAGGGTCCCGCCCACATCCAGAGGAGCCCCGTTTCCGCCTCGTAGCTCTAGATGAGGGATCCTTTCCCTGCTTCGTCGGAAATGAGTTCCCGGCATTCCCCTCGCATCTCAAGAGGAGGTCCTCTCAACAGGAACAGCGAGAGGAACTCCAGGGTCGTGCCACCATTCCAAGAGTCCCCCAGATGTCTCAGTCCATTCCAGAGGAACCTCTTTTCCCTTCACCGGCTCGTCTTTCATGCCAAGGATCGACTCACACCAAGGTGGCACGTGGCACAGCCCTGTGGGAAAGCCTCGTGGGAAAGCTTCGAGGGACAGCCTCGAGGGAAAGCCACAGATCCCTTGATCCATGTGACAGGAAGCGTGACACTACTGCTGCAGCTCGGGAGGAAAGCGCACGTGCATGCCCCCACTCGAGACGAGGCCTGACTCCCCTGGGGAGACTCAGAAGCACCCCAAGATCCATGGCAACACTGGACAGGAATCCTCAGGTTCCGGCCCCGACTCCACACAAGGACTGAGGCCCCGGCATGGACGGGAGAGGAATCCCGAGAGGTCCCCTAGCAACTCGCATGGGCCTGGCCTTTCCTGAGGCCACCAGAGCGGGTCCCTGAGGTCCCCGTCGTAACTCGAGAAGACCTGCCGCAACTCGAGAAAATCCAGGAGGTTCTCCCCTCCAGGTGAGATGAGGCCCATTTCCACTGAGGCGTCTCGAGGCTGATCACACCTCACCTCTGGAACTTCGAAAGGCTCCTTCACACCCTTGGTGCAACACAAGAAGTTCCCGGACATACCCGTCTCCACTCGAGAGGAAACACGAGGGTCCCGCCCACATCCAGAGGAGCCCCGTTTCCGCCTCGTAGCTCGAGATGAGGGATCCTTTCCCTGCTTCGTCGGGAATGAGTTCCCGGCATTCCCCTCGCATCTCAAGAGGAGGTCCTCTCAACAGGAACAGCGAGAGGAACTCCAGGGTCGTGCCACCATTCCAAGAGTCCCCCAGATGTCTCAGTCCATTCCAGAGGAACCTCTTTTCCCTTCACCGGTTCGTCTTTCACGCCGAGGATCGACTCACACCAAGGTGGCACGTGGCACAGCCCTGTGGGAAAGCCTCGTGGGAAAGCCTCGTGGGAAATCCTCGAGGGACAGCCTCGAGGGAAAGCCACAGATCCCTTGATCCACGTGACAAGAAGCGTGACACTACTGCTGCAGCTCGGGAGGAAAGCGCACGTGCATGCCCCCACTCGAGACGAGGCCTGACTCCCCTGGGGAGACTCAGAAGCACCCCAAGATCCATGGCAACACTGGACAGGAATCCTCAGGTTCCGGCCCCGACTCCACACAAGGACTGAGGCCCCGGCATGGACGGGAGAGGAATCCCGAGAGGTCCCCTAGCAACTCGCATGGGGACTGGCCTTTCCTGAGGTCACAAGAGCGGGTCCCTGAGGTCCCCGTCGTAACTCGAGAAGACCTGCCGCAACTCGAGAAAATCCAGGAGGTTCTCCCCTCCAGGCGAGATGAGGCCCATTTCCGCTGAGGCGTCTCGAGGCTGATCACACCTCCCATGTGGAACTTCGAGAGGGTCCTTCACACCCTTGGTGTAAATGAAGAAGTTCCCCGACATATCCGTCTCCACTCGAGAGGAATCACGAGGGTCCCGCCCACATCCAGAGGAGCCCCGTTTCCGCCTCGTAGATCGAGATGAGGGATCCTTTCCCTGCTTCGTCGGGAAAGAGTTCCCGGCGTTCCCGTCGCATCTCAAGAGGAGACCCTCTCAACAGGAACGGCGAGAGGAACTCCACGGTCGTGCCACAATTCCAAGAGTCCCCCAGATGTCTCAGTCCATTCCAGAGGAACCTCTTTTCCCTTCACCGGCTCGTCTTTCACGCCGAGGATCGACTCACACCAAGGTGGTACGTGGCACAGCCCTGTGGGAAAGCCTCGTGGGAAAACCTCGAGGGAAAGCCACAGATCCCTTGATCCACATGACAGGAAGCGTGACACTACTGCTGCAGCTCGGGAGGGAAGCGCACGTGCATGCCCCCACTCGAGACGAGGCCTGACTCCCCTGGGGAGACTCAGAAGCACCCCAAGATCCATGGCAACACTGGAGAGGAATCCTCAGGTTCGGCCCGGACTCCACACAAGGTCTTAGGCCCCGGCATGGACGGGAGAGGAATGCCGAGAGGTCCCCTAGCAACTTGCATGGGGACTGGCCTTTCCTGAGGCCACCAGAGCGGGTCCCTGAGGTCCCCGTCGTAACTCGAGAAGACCTGCCGCAACTGGAGAAAATCCAGGAGGTTCTCCCCTCCAGGCGAGATGAGGCCCATTTCCTCTGAGGCGTATCGTGGCTGATCACACTGACCTCTGGAACGTCGAAAGGGTCCTTCACCCCCTTGGTGCAAATCAAGAAGTTCCCCGACATACCCGTCTCCACGCGAGAGGAATCACGAGGGTCCCGCCCACATCCAGAGGAGCCCCGTTTCCACCTCGTAGTTCGAGATGAGGGATCCTTTCCCTGCTTCGTCGGAAAAGAGTTCCCGGCGTTCCCGTCGCATCTCAAGAGGAGGCCCTCTCAACAGGAACGGCGAGAGGAACTCCAGGGTCGTGCCACCTTTCCAAGAGTCCCCCAGATGTCTCAGTCCATACCAGAGGAAACACTTTTCCCTACACCGGCTCGTGTTTCACGCCGAGGATCGACTCCCACCAAGGTGGCACGTGGCACAGCCCTGTGGGAAAGCCTCGTGGGAAAGCCTCGAGGGACAGCCTCGAGGGAAAGCCACAGATCCCTTGATCCACGTGACAGGAAGCGTGACACTACTGCTGCAGCTCGGGAGGAAAGCGCACGTGCATGCCCCCACTCGAGACGAGGCCTGACTCCCCTGGGGAGACTCAGAAGCACCCTAAGGTCCATGGCAACACTGGAGAGGAATCCTCAGGTTCCTGCCCCGACTCCACACAAGGTCTTAGGCCCCGGCATGGACGGGAGAGGAATCCAGAGATGGCCCCTAGCAACTCGCACGGGGACTGGCCTTTCCTGAGGCCACCAGAGCGGGTCCCTGAGGTCCCCGTCGTAACTCGAGAAGACCTGCCGCAACTCGAGAATATCCAGGAGGTTCTCCCCTCCAGGCGAGATGAGGCCCATTTCCGCTGAGGCGTCTCGAGGCTGATCACACCTCACCTCTGGAACTTCGAAAGGGTCCTTCACACCGTTGGTGCAAATCAAGAAGTTCCCCGACATACCAGTCTCCACTCGAGAGGAATCACGAGGGTCCCGTCCACATCCAGAGGAGCCCCATTTCCGCCTCGTAGCTCGAGATGAGGGAATCTTTCCCTGCTTCGTCGGGAAAGAGTTCCCGGCCTTCCCGTCGCATCTCAAGAGGAGGCCCTCTCAACAGGAACGGCGAGAGGAACTCCAGGGTCGTGCCACCATTCCAAGAGTCCCCCAGATATCTCAGTCCATTCCAGAGGAAGCTCTTTTCCCTTCACCGGCTCGTCTTTCACGCCGAGGATCGACTCACACCAAGGTGGCACGTGGCACAGGCCTGTGGGAAAGCCTCGAGGGAAAGCCACAGATCCCTTGATCCACGTGACAGGAAGCGTGACACTACTGCTGCAGCTCGGGAGGAAAGCGCACGTGCATGCCCCCACTCGAGACGAGGCCTGAGTCTCCTGGGGAGACTCAGAAGCACCCCAAGATCCATGGCAACACTTTACAGGAATCTTCAGGTTCCAGCCCCGACTCCACACAAGGACTGAGGCCCCAGCATGGACGGGAGAGGAATCCCGAGAGGTCCCCTAGCAACTCGCACGGGGACTGGCCTTTCCTGAGGCCACCAGAGCGGGTCCCTGAGCTCCCCGTCGTAACTCGAGAAGACCTGCCGCAACTCGAGAAAATCCAGGAGGTTCTCCCCTCCAGGCGAGATGAGGCCCATTTCCGCTGAGGCGTCTCGAGGCTGATCACACCTCACCTCTGGAACTTCGAAAGGGTCTTTCACAACCTTGGTGCATATCAAGAAGTTCCCCGACATACCCGTCTCCACTCGAGAGGAAACACGAGGGTCCCGCCCACATCCAGAGGAGCCCCGTTTCCGCCTCGTAGCTCGAGATGAGGGATCCTTTCCCTGCTTCTTCGGGAAAGAGTTCCCGGCGTTTCCGTCCCATCTCAAGAGGAAGCCCTCTCAACAGGAACGGCGAGAGGAACTCCAGGGTCGTGCCACCATTCCAAGAGTCCCCCAGATGTCTCAGTCCATTCCAGAGGAACCTGTTTTCCCTTCACCAGCTCGTCTTTCACGCCGAGGATCGACTCACACCAAGGTGGCACGTGGCACAGCCCTGTGGGAAAGCCTCGTGGGAATGCCTCGAGGGAAAGCCACAGATCCCTTGATCCACATGACAGGAAGCATGACACTACTGCTGCAGCTCGGGACGGAAGCGCACGTGCATGCCCCAACTCGAGACGAGGCCTGACTCCCCTGGGGAGACTCAGAAGCACCCTAAGGTCCATGGCAACACTGGAGAGGAATCCTCAGGTTCCGGCCCCGACTCCACACAAGGTCTTAGGCCCCGGCATGGACGGGAGAGGAATCCAGAGATGGCCCCTAGCAACTCGCACGGGGACTGGCCTTTCCTGAGGCCACCAGAGCGGGTCCCTGAGGTCCCCGTCGTAACTCGAGAAGACCTGCTGCAACTCGAGAAAATCCAGGAGGTTCTCCCCTCCAGGCGAGATGAGGCCCATTTCCGCTGAGGCGTCTCGAGGCTGATCACACCTTACCTCTGGAACTTCGAAAGGGTCCTTCACACCGTTGGTGCAAATCAAGAAGTTCCCCGACATACCCGTCTCCATTCGAGAGGAATCATGAGGGTCCCATCCACATCCAGAGGAGAGCCGTTTCCGCCTCGTAGCTCGAGATGAGGGAATCTTTCCCTGCTTCGTCGGGAAAGAGTTCCCGGCCTTCCCGTCGAATCTCAAGAGGAGGCCCTCTCAACAGGAACGGCGAGAGGAACTCCAGGGTCGTGCCACCATTCCAAGAGTCCCCCAGATGTCTCAGTCCATTCCAAAGGAAGCTCTTTTCCCTTCACTGGCTCGTCTTTCAGGCCGAGGATCGACTCACACCAAGGTGGCACGTGGCACAGGCCTGTGGGAAAGCCTCGAGGGAAAGCCTCGAGGGACAGCCTCGAGGGAAAGCCACAGATCCCTTGATCCACGTGACAGGAAGCGTGACACTACTGCTGCAGATCGGGAGGAAAGCGCACGTGCATGCCCCCACTCGAGTCGAGGCCTGAGTCTCCTGGGGAGACTCAGAAGCACCCCAACATCCATGGCAACACTGGAGAGGAATCCTCAGGTTCCGGCCCCGACTCCACACAAGGACTGAGGGCCAGGCATGGACGGGAGAGAAATCCCGAGTGGTCCCCTAGCAACTCGCATGGGGACTGGCCTTTCCTGAGGCCACCAGAGCGGGTCCCTGAGGTCCCCGTCGTAACTCGAGAAGACCTGCCGCAACTCGAGAAAATCCAGGAGGTTCTCCCCTCCAGGCGAGATGAGGCCCATTTCCTCTGAGGCGTCTCGAAGCTGATCACACCTTCCCTCTGGAACTTCGAACGGGTCCTTCACACCCTTGGTATAAATCAAGAAGTTCCCCGACATACCCGTCTCCACTCGAGAGGAATCACGAGGGTCCCGCCCACATCCAGAGGAGCCCCGTTTCCGCCTCGTAGCTCGAGATGAGGGATCCTTTCCCTGCTTCGTCGGGAAAGAGTTCCCGGCGTTCCCGTCGCATCTCAAGAGGAGGCCCTCTCAACAGGAACGGCGAGAGGAACTCCAGGGTCGTGCCACCATTCCAACAGTCGCCCAGATGTCTCAGTCCATTCCAGAGGAACCTCTTTTCCCTTCACCAGCTCGTCTTTCACGCCGAGGATCGACTCACACCAAGGTGGCACGTGGCACGGCCCTGTGGGAAAGCCTCGTGGGAAAGCCTTGAGCAAAAGCCTCGAGAAAAAGCCACAGATCCCTTGATCCACGTGACAGGAAGCGTGACACTCCTGCTGCAGCTCGGGAGGAAAGCGCCCGTGCATGCCCCCATGCGAGACGAGGCCTGATTCTCCTGGGGAGACTCAGAAGCACCCCAAGATCCATGGTAACACTGGAGAGGAATCCTCAGGTTCCGGCCCCGAATCCACACAAGGACTGAGGCCCCGGCATGGACGGGAGAGGAATCCCGAGAGGTCCCCTAGCAACTCGCATGGGGACTGGCCTTTCCTGAGGCCACCAGAGCAGGTCCCTGAGGTCCCCGTCGTAACTCGAGAAGACCTGCCGAAACTCGAGAAAATCCAGGAGGTTCTCCCCTCCAGGCGAGATGAGACCCATTTCCGCTGTGGCATCTCGAGGCTGATCACACCTCACCTCTGGAACTTCAAAAGGCTCCTTCACACCCTTGGTGCAACACAAGAAGTTCCCCGACATACCCGTCTCCACTCGAGAGGAAACACGAGGGTCCCGCCCACATCCAGAGGAGCCCCGTTTCCGCCTCGTAGCTCTAGATGAGGGATCCTTTCCCTGCTTCGTCGGAAATGAGTTCCCGGCATTCCCCTCGCATCTCAAGAGGAGGTCCTCTCAACAGGAACAGCGAGAGGAACTCCAGGGTCGTGCCACCATTCCAAGAGTCCCCCAGATGTCTCAGTCCATTCCAGAGGAACCTCTTTTCCCTTCACCGGCTCGTCTTTCACGCCGAGGATCGACTCACACCAAGGTGGCACGTGGCACAGCCCTGTGGGAAAGCCTCGTGGGAAAGCTTCGAGGGACAGCCTCGAGGGAAAGCCACAGATCCCTTGATCCATGTGACAGGAAGCGTGACACTACTGCTGCAGCTCGGGAGGAAAGCGCACGTGCATGCCCCCACTCGAGACGAGGCCTGACTCCCCTGGGGAGACTCAGAAGCACCCCAAGATCCATGGCAACACTGGACAGGAATCCTCAGGTTCCGGCCCCGACTCCACACAAGGACTGAGGCCCCGGCATGGACGGGAGAGGAATCCCGAGAGGTCCCCTAGCAACTCGCATGGGGACTGGCCTTTCCTGAGGCCACCAGAGCGGGTCCCTGAGGTCCCCGTCGTAACTCGAGAAGACCTGCCGCAACTCGAGAAAATCCAGGAGGTTCTCCCCTCCAGGTGAGATGAGGCCCATTTCCACTGAGGCGTCTCGAGGCTGATCACACCTCACCTCTGGAACTTCGAAAGGCTCCTTCACACCCTTGGTGCAACACAAGAAGTTCCCGGACATACCCGTCTCCACTCGAGAGGAAACACGAGGGTCCCGCCCACATCCAGAGGAGCCCCGTTTCCGCCTCGTAGCTCGAGATGAGGGATCCTTTCCCTGCTTCGTCGGGAATGAGTTCCCGGCATTCCCCTCGCATCTCAAGAGGAGGTCCTCTCAACAGGAACAGGGAGAGGAACTCCAGGGTCGTGCCACCATTCCAAGAGTCCCCCAGATGTCTCAGTCCATTCCAGAGGAACCTCTTTTCCCTTCACCGGTTCGTCTTTCACGCCGAGGATCGACTCACACCAAGGTGGCACGTGGCACAGCCCTGTGGGAAAGCCTCGTGGGAAAGCCTCGTGGGAAATCCTCGAGGGACAGCCTCGAGGGAAAGCCACAGATCCCTTGATCCACGTGACAAGAAGCGTGACACTACTGCTGCAGCTCGGGAGGAAAGCGCACGTGCATGCCCCCACTCGAGACGAGGCCTGACTCCCCTGGGGAGACTCAGAAGCACCCCAAGATCCATGGCAACACTGGACAGGAATCCTCAGGTTCCGGCCCCGACTCCACACAAGGTCTTAGGCCCCGGCATGGACGGGAGAGGAATCCCGAGATGGCCCCTAGCAACTCGCATGGGGACTGGCCTTTCCTGAGGCCACCAGAGCGGGTCCCTGAGGTCCCCGTCGTAACTCGAGAAGACCTTCCGCAACTCGAGAAAATCCAGGAGGTTCTCCCTCCAGGCGAGATGAGGCCCATTTCCGCTGAGGCGTCTTCAGGCTGATCACACCTCACCTCTGGAACTTCGAAAGGGTCCTTCACACCCTTGGTGCAAGTCAAGAAGTTACCCGACATACCCGTCTCCACTCGAGAGGAAACACGAGGGTCCCGCCCACATCCAGAGGAGCCCCGTTTCCGCCTCGTACCTCGAGATGAGGGATCCTTTCCCTGCTTCGTCGGGAAAGAGTTCCCGGCGTTCCCGTCGCACCTCAAGAGGAGGCCCTCTCAACAGGAATGGCGAGAGGAACTCCAGGGTCGTGCCACCATTGCAAGAGTCCCCCAGATGTCTCAGTGCATTCCAGAGGAACCTCTTTTCCCTTCACCGGCTCGTCTTTCACGCCGAGGATCGACTCACACCAAGGTGGCACGTGGCCCAGCCCTGTGGGAAAGCCTCGTTGGAAAGCCTCGAGGGACAACCTCGAGGGAAGGCCACAGATCCCTTGATCCACGTGACAGGAAGCGTGACACTACTGCTGCAGCTCGGGCGGAAAGCGCACGTGCATGCCCCCACACGAGACGAGGCCTGACTCCCCTGGGGAGACTCAGAAGCACCCCAAGGTCCATGGCAGCACTGGAGAGGAATCCTCAGGTTCCGGCCCCGACTCCACCCAAGGACTGAGGCCCCGGCATGGACGGCAGAGGAATCCCGAAAGTCCCATAGCAATTCGCATGGGGACTGGCCTTTCCTGAGGCCACCAGAGCGGGTCTCTGAGGTCCCCGTCGTAACTCGAGAAGACCTGCCGCAACTCGAGAAAATCCAGGAGGTTCTCCCCTCCAGGAGAGAGGAGGCCCATTTCCCCTGAGGCGTCTCGAGGCTGATCACACCTCACCTCTGGAACTTCGAAAGGGTCTTTCACACCCTTGGTGCAAATCAAGAAGTTCCCCGACATACCCGTCTCCCCTCGATAGGAATCACGAGGGTTCTCCCCGCATCCAGAGGAGCCCCGTTTCCGCCTCGTAGCTCGAGATGAGGGATCCTTTCCCTGCTTCGTCGGGAAAGAGTTCCCGGCCTTCCCGTCGCCTCTCAAGAGGAGGCCCTCTCAACAGGACCGGCGAGAGGAACTCCAGGGTCGTGCCACCATTCCAAGAGTCCCCCAGATGTCTCAGTCCATACCAGAGGAACCTCTTTTCCCTACACTGGCTCGTCTTTCACGCCGAGATACGACTCACACCAAGGTGGCACGTGGCACAGCCCTGTGGGAAAGCCTCGTGGAAAAGCCTCGAGGGACAGTCTCGAGGGAAAGCAACAGATCCCGTGATCCATGTGACAGGAAGCGTGACACTACTGCTGCAGCTCGGGAGGATCGCGCACGTGCATGCCCCCACTCGAGACGAGGCCTGACTCCCCTCGGGAGACTCAGAAGCACCCCAACATCCAAGGCAACAATGGAGAGGAAACCTCAGGTTCCGGCTCCGACTCCACACGAGGACTGAGGCCCCGGCATGGACGGGAGAGGAATCCAGAGATGGCCCCTAGCAACTCGCACGGGGACTGGCCTTTCCTGAGGCCACCAGAGCGGGTCCCTGAGGTCCCCGTCGTAACTTGAGAAGACATGCCGCAACTCGAGAAAATCCAGGAGATTCTCCCCTCCAGGCGAGATGAGGACCATTTCCGCTGAGGCGTCTCGAGGCTGATCACACCTCACCTCTGGAACTTCGAAAGGGTCCTTCACACCCTTGGTGCAAATCAAGAAGTTCCCCGACATACCCGTCTCCACTCGAGAGGAATCACGAGGGTCCCGTCCACATCCAGAGAAGCGCCGTTTCCGCCTCGTAGATCGAGATGAGGGAATCTTTCCCTGCTTCTTCGGGAAAGAGTTCCCGGCCTTCCCGTCGCATCTCAAGAGGAGGCCCTCTCAACAGGAACGGCGAGAGGAACTCCAGGGTCGTGCCACCATCCCAAGAGTCTCCCAGATGTCTCAGTCCATTCCAGAGGAACCTCTTTTCCCTTCACCGGCTCGTCTTTCACGCCGAGAATCGACTCACACCAAGGTGGCACGTGGCACAGCCCTGTGGGAAAGCCTCGTGGGAAAGCCTCGAGGGACAGCCTCGAGGGAAAGCCACAGATCCGTTGATCCACGTGACAGGAAGCGTGACTCTACTGCTGCAGATCGGGAGGAAAGCGCACGTGCATGCCCCCACTCGAGACGATGCCTGACTCCCCTGGGGAGACTCAGAAGCACCCCAAGATCGATGGCAACACTTTAGAGGAGACTTCAGGTTCCAGCACCGACTCCACACAAGGACTGAGGCCCCGGCATGGACGGGTGAGGAATCCCGAGATGCCGCCTAGCAACTCGCATGGGGACTGGCCTCTCCTGAGGCCACCAGAGCGGGTCCCTGAGGTCCCCGTCGTAACTCGAGAAGACCTGTCGCAACTCGAGAAAATCCAGGAGGTTCTCCCCTGCAGGCGAGATGAGGCCCATTTCCGCTGAGGCGTCTCGAGGCTGATCACACCTCCCTCTGGAACTTCAAAAGGGTCCTTCACAACCTTGGTGCAAATCAAGAAGTTCCCCGACATACCAGTCTCCACTCGAGAGGAAACACGAGGGTCCCGCCCACATCCAGAGGAGCCCCGTTTCCGCCTCGTAGATCGAGATGAGGGATCCTTTCCCTGCTTCGTCGGGAAAGAGTTCCCGGCGTTCCCGTCGCATCTGAAGAGGAGGCCCTCTCAACAGGAACGGTGAGAGGAACTCCAGGGTCGTGCCACAATTCCAAGAGTCCCCCAGATGTCTCATTCCATTCCAGAGGAACCTCTTTTCCCTTCACCGGCTCGTCTTTCACGCCGAGGATCGACTCACACCAAGGTGGAACGTGGCACAGCCCTGAGGGAAAGCCTCGTGTTAAAGCCTCGAGGGAAAGCCACAGATCCCTTGATCCACATGACAGGAAGCGTGACACTACTGCTGCAGCTCGGGAGGAAAGCGCACGTGCATGCCCCCACTCGAGACGAGGCCTGACTCCCCTGGGGAGACTCAGAAGCACCCCAACATCCATGGCAACACTGGAGAGGAATCCTCAGGTTCCGGCCCCGACTCCACACAAGGTCTTAGGCCCCGGCATGGACGGGAGAGGAATCCAGAGATGGCCCCTAGCAACTCGCACGGGGACTGGCCTTTCCTGAGGCCACCAGAGCGGGTCCCTGAGGTCCCCGTCGTAACTCGAGAAGACCTGCCGAAACTCGAGAAAATCCAGGAGGTTCTCCCTTCCAGGCGAGATGAGGCCCATTTCCGCTGAGGCGTCTCGAGGCTGATCACACCTCACCTCTGGAACTTCGCAAGGGTCCTTCACACCCTTGGTGCAAATGAAGAAGTTCCCCGACATACCCGTCTCCACTCGAGAGGAAACACGAGGGTCCCGCCCACATCCAGAGGAGCCCCGTTTCCGCCTCGTAGCTCGAGATGAGGGATCCTTTCCCTGCTTCGTCGGGAAAGAGTTCCCGGCGTTTCCGTCCCATCTCAAGAGGAAGCCCTCTCAACAGGAACGGCGAAGGGAACTCCAGGGTCGTGCCACCATTCCAAAAGTCCCCCAGATGTCTCAGTCCATTCCAGAGGAACCTCTTTTCCCTTCACCAGCTCGTCTTTCACGCCGAGGATCGACTCCCACCAAGGTGGCACGTGGCACAGCCCTGTGGGAAAGACTTGTGGGAAAGCCTCGAGGGACAGCCTCAAGGGAAAGCCACAGATCCCTTGATCCACGTGACAGGAAGCGTGACACTACTGCTGCAGCTCGGGAGGAAAGCGCACGTGCATGCCCCAACTCGAGACGAGGCCTGAGTCTCCTGGGGAGACTCAGAAGCACCCCAAGATCCATGGCAACACTTTAGAGGAATCTTCAGGTTCCAGCCCCGACTCCACACAAGGACTGAGGCCCCGGCATGGACGGGAGAGGAATCCCGAGAGGTCCCCTAGCAACTCGCATGGGGACTGGCCTTTCCTGAGGCCACCAGAGCGTGTCCCTGAGTTCCCCGTCGTAACTCGAGAAGACCTGCCGCAACTCGAGAAAATCCAGGAGGTTCTCCCCTCCTCTCGAGATGAGGCTCATTTCCGCTGAGGCGTCTCGAGGCTGATCACACCTCACCTCTGGAACTTCGAAAGGGTCTTTCACACCCTTGGTGCATATCAAGAAGTTCCCCGACATAGCCGTCTCCACTCCAGAGGAAACACGAGGGTCCCGCCCACATCCAGAGGAGCCCCGTTTCCGCCTCGTACCTCGAGATGAGGGATCCTTTCCCTGCTTCGTCGGGAAAGAGTTCCCGGCGTTCCCGTCGCATCTCAAGAGGAAGCCCTCTCAACAGGAACGGCGAGAGGAACTCCAGGGTCGTGCCACCATTCCAAGAGTCCCCCAGATGTCTCAGTCCATTCCAGAGGAACCTCTTTTCCCTTCACCAGCTCGTCTTTCACGCCGAGGATCGACTCACACCAAGGTGGTACGTGGCACAGCCCTGTGGGAAAGCCTCGTGGGAATGCCTCGAGGGAAAGCCACAGATCCCTTGATCCACATGACAGGAAGCATGACACTACTGCTGCAGCTCGGGACAGAAGCGCACGTGCATGCCCCCACTCGAGACGAGGCCTGACTCCCCTGGGGAGACTCAGAAGCACCCTAAGGTCCATGGCAACACTGGAGAGGAATCCTCAGGTTCCTGCCCCGACTCCACACAAGGTCTTAGGCCCCGGCATGGACGGGAGAGGAATCCAGAGATGGCCCCTAGCAACTCGCACGGGGACTGGCCTTTCCTGAGGCCACCAGAGCGGGTCCCTGAGGTCCCCGTCGTAACTCGAGAAGACCTGCCGCAACTCGAGAATATCCAGGAGGTTCTCCCCTCCAGGCGAGATGAGGCCCATTTCCGCTGAGGCGTCTCGAGGCTGATCACACCTCACCTCTGGAACTTCGAAAGGGTCCTTCACACCGTTGGTGCAAATCAAGAAGTTCCCCGACATACCCGTCTCCACTCGAGAGGAATCACGAGGGTCCCGTCCACATCCAGAGGAGCCCCGTTTCCGCCTCGTAGCTCGAAATGAGGGAATCTTTCCCTGCTTCGTCGGGAAAGAGTTCCCGGCCTTCCCGTCGCATCTCAAGAGGAGGCCCTCTCAACAGGAACGGCGAGAGGAACTCCAGGGTCGTGCCACCATTCCAAGAGTCCCCCAGATATCTCAGTCCATTCCAGAGGAAGCTCTTTTCCCTTCACCGGCTCGTCTTTCACGCCGAGGATCGACTCACACCAAGGTGGCACGTGGCACAGGCCTGTGGGAAAGCCTCGAGGGAAAGCCACAGATCCCTTGATCCACGTGACAGGAAGCGTGACACTACTGCTGCAGCTCGGGAGGAAAGCGCACGTGCATGCCCCCACTCGAGACGAGGCCTGAGTCTCCTGGGGAGACTCAGAAGCACCCCAAGATCCATGGCAACACTTTACAGGAATCTTCAGGTTCCAGCCCCGACTCCACACAAGGACTGAGGCCCCAGCATGGTTGGGAGAGGAATCCCGAGAGGTCCCCTAGCAACTCGCACGGGGACTGGCCTTTCCTGAGGCCACCAGAGCGGGTCCCTGAGCTCCCCGTCGTAACTCGAGAAGACCTGCCGCAACTCGAGAAAATCCAGGAGGTTCTCCCCTCCAGGCGAGATGAGGCCCATTTCCGCTGAGGCGTCTCGAGGCTGATCACACCTCACCTCTGGAACTTCGAAAGGGTCTTTCACAACCTTGGTGCATATCAAGAAGTTCCCCGACATACCCGTCTCCACTCGAGAGGAAACACGAGGGTCCCGCCCACATCCAGAGGAGCCCCGTTTCCGCCTCGTAGCTCGAGATGAGGGATCCTTTCCCTGCTTCGTCGGGAAAGAGTTCCCGGCGTTTCCGTCCCATCTCAAGAGGAAGCCCTCTCAACAGGAACGGCGAGAGGAACTCCAGGGTCGTGCCACCATTCCAAGAGTCCCCCAGATGTCTCAGTCCATTCCAGAGGAACCTCTTTTCCCTTCACCAGCTCGTCTTTCACGCCGAGGATCGACTCACACCAAGGTGGCACGTGGCACAGCCCTGTGGGAAAGCCTCGTGGGAATGCCTCGAGGGAAAGCCACAGATCCCTTGATCCACATGACAGGAAGCATGACACTACTGCTGCAGCTCGGGACGGAAGCGCACGTGCATGCCCCAACTCGAGACGAGGCCTGACTCCCCTGGGGAGACTCAGAAGCACCCTAAGGTCCATGGCAACACTGGAGAGGAATCCTCAGGTTCCGGCCCCGACTCCACACAAGGTCTTAGGCCCCGGCATGGACGGGAGAGGAATCCAGAGATGGCCCCTAGCAACTCGCACGGGGACTGGCCTTTCCTGAGGCCACCAGAGCGGGTCCCTGAGGTCCCCGTCGTAACTCGAGAAGACCTGCTGCAACTCGAGAAAATCCAGGAGGTTCTCCCCTCCAGGCGAGATGAGGCCCATTTCCGCTGAGGCGTCTCGAGGCTGATCACACCTTACCTCTGGAACTTCGAAAGGGTCCTTCACACCGTTGGTGCAAATCAAGAAGTTCCCCGACATACCCGTCTCCATTCGAGAGGAATCATGAGGGTCCCATCCACATCCAGAGGAGAGCCGTTTCCGCCTCGTAGCTCGAGATGAGGGAATCTTTCCCTGCTTCGTCGGGAAAGAGTTCCCGGCCTTCCCATCGAATCTCAAGAGGAGGCCCTCTCAACAGGAACGGCGAGAGGAACTCCAGGGTCGTGCCACCATTCCAAGAGTCCCCCAGATGTCTCAGTCCATTCCAGAGGAAGCTCTTTTCCCTTCACTGGCTCGTCTTTCAGGCCGAGGATCGACTCACACCAAGGTGGCACGTGGCACAGGCCTGTGGGAAAGCCTCGAGGGAAAGCCTCGAGGGACAGCCTCGAGGGAAAGCCACAGATCCCTTGATCCACGTGACAGGAAGCGTGACACTACTGCTGCAGATCGGGAGGAAAGCGCACGTGCATGCCCCCACTCGAGTCGAGGCCTGAGTCTCCTGGGGAGACTCAGAAGCACCCCAACATCCATGGCAACACTGGAGAGGAATCCTCAGGTTCCGGCCCCGACTCCACACAAGGACTGAGGGCCAGGCATGGACGGGAGAGAAATCCCGAGTGGTCCCCTAGCAACTCGCATGGGGACTGGCCTTTCCTGAGGCCACCAGAGCGGGTCCCTGAGGTCCCCGTCGTAACTCGAGAAGACCTGCCGCAACTCGAGAAAATCCAGGAGGTTCTCCCCTCCAGGCGAGATGAGGCCCATTTCCTCTGAGGCGTCTCGAAGCTGATCACACCTTCCCTCTGGAACTTCGAACGGGTCCTTCACACCCTTGGTATAAATCAAGAAGTTCCCCGACATACCCGTCTCCACTCGAGAGGAATCACGAGGGTCCCGCCCACATCCAGAGGAGCCCCGTTTCCGCCTCGTAGCTCGAGATGAGGGATCCTTTCCCTGCTTCGTCGGGAAAGAGTTCCCGGCGTTCCCGTCGCATCTCAAGAGGAGGCCCTCTCAACAGGAACGGCGAGAGGAACTCCAGGGTCGTGCCACCATTCCAACAGTCGCCCAGATGTCTCAGTCCATTCCAGAGGAACCTCTTTTCCCTTCACCAGCTCGTCTTTCACGCCGAGGATCGACTCACACCAAGGTGGCACGTGGCACGGCCCTGTGGGAAAGCCTCGTGGGAAAGCCTTGAGCAAAAGCCTCGAGAAAAAGCCACAGATCCTTTGATCCACGTGACAGGAAGCGTGACACTACTGCTGCAGCTCGGGAGGAAAGCGCCCGTGCATGCCCCCATGCGAGACGAGGCCTGATTCTACTGGGGAGACTCAGAAGCACCCCAAGATCCATGGTAACACTGGAGAGGAATCCTCAGGTTCCGGCCCCGAATCCACACAAGGACTGAGGCCCCGGCATGGACGGGAGAGGAATCCCGAGAGGTCCCCTAGCAACTCGCATGGGGACTGGCCTTTCCTGAGGCCACCAGAGCAGGTCCCTGAGGTCCCCGTCGTAACTCGAGAAGACCTGCCGAAACTCGAGAAAATCCAGGAGGTTCTCCCCTCCAGGCGAGATGAGACCCATTTCCGCTGTGGCATCTCGAGGCTGATCACACCTCACCTCTGGAACTTCAAAAGGCTCCTTCACACCCTTGGTGCAACACAAGAAGTTCCCCGACATACCCGTCTCCACTCGAGAGGAAACACGAGGGTCCCGCCCACATCCAGAGGAGCCCCGTTTCCGCCTCGTAGCTCTAGATGAGGGATCCTTTCCCTGCTTCGTCGGAAATGAGTTCCCGGCATTCCCCTCGCATCTCAAGAGGAGGTCCTCTCAACAGGAACAGCGAGAGGAACTCCAGGGTCGTGCCACCATTCCAAGAGTCCCCCAGATGTCTCAGTCCATTCCAGAGGAACCTCTTTTCCCTTCACCGGCTCGTCTTTCACGCCGAGGATCGACTCACACCAAGGTGGCACGTGGCACAGCCCTGTGGGAAAGCCTCGTGGGAAAGCTTCGAGGGACAGCCTCGAGGGAAAGCCACAGATCCCTTGATCCATGTGACAGGAAGCGTGACACTACTGCTGCAGCTCGGGAGGAAAGCGCACGTGCATGCCCCCACTCGAGACGAGGCCTGACTCCCCTGGGGAGACTCAGAAGCACCCCAAGATCCATGGCAACACTGGACAGGAATCCTCAGGTTCCGGCCCCGACTCCACACAAGGACTGAGGCCCCGGCATGGACGGGAGAGGAATCCCGAGAGGTCCCCTAGCAACTCGCATGGGGACTGGCCTTTCCTGAGGCCACCAGAGCGGGTCCCTGAGGTCCCCGTCGTAACTCGAGAAGACCTGCCGCAACTCGAGAAAATCCAGGAGGTTCTCCCCTCCAGGTGAGATGAGGCCCATTTCCACTGAGGCGTCTCGAGGCTGATCACACCTCACCTCTGGAACTTCGAAAGGCTCCTTCACACCCTTGGTGCAACACAAGAAGTTCCCGGACATACCCGTCTCCACTCGAGAGGAAACACGAGGGTCCCGCCCACATCCAGAGGAGCCCCGTTTCCGCCTCGTAGCTCGAGATGAGGGATCCTTTCCCTGCTTCGTCGGGAATGAGTTCCCGGCATTCCCCTCGCATCTCAAGAGGAGGTCCTCTCAACAGGAACAGGGAGAGGAACTCCAGGGTCGTGCCACCATTCCAAGAGTCCCCCAGATGTCTCAGTCCATTCCAGAGGAACCTCTTTTCCCTTCACCGGTTCGTCTTTCACGCCGAGGATCGACTCACACCAAGGTGGCACGTGGCACAGCCCTGTGGGAAAGCCTCGTGGGAAAGCCTCGTGGGAAATCCTCGAGGGACAGCCTCGAGGGAAAGCCACAGATCCCTTGATCCACGTGACAAGAAGCGTGACACTACTGCTGCAGCTCGGGAGGAAAGCGCACATGCATGCCCCCACTCGAGACGAGGCCTGACTCCCCTGGGGAGACTCAGAAGCACCCCAAGATCCATGGCAACACTGGACAGGAATCCTCAGGTTCCGGCCCCGACTCCACACAAGGACTGAGGCCCCGGCATGGACAGGAGAGGAATCCCGAGAGGTCCCCTAGCAACTCGCATGGGGACTGGCCTTTCCTGAGGTCACAAGAGCGGGTCCCTGAGGTCCCCGTCGTAACTCGAGAAGACCTGCCGCAACTCGAGAAAATCCAGGAGGTTCTCCCCTCCAGGCGAGATGAGGCCCATTTCCGCTGAGGCGTCTCGAGGCTGATCACACCTCCCATGTGGAACTTCGAGAGGGTCCTTCACACCCTTGGTGTAAATGAAGAAGTTCCCCGACATATCCGTCTCCACTCGAGAGGAATCACGAGGGTCCCGCCCACATCCAGAGGAGCCCCGTTTCCGCCTTGTAGATCGAGATGAGGGATCCTTTCCCTGCTTCTTCGGGAAAGAGTTCCCGGCGTTCCCGTCGCATCTCAAGAGGAGACCCTCTCAACAGGAACGGCGAGAGGAATTCCAGGGTCGTGCCACAATTCCAAGAGTCCCCCAGATGTCTCAGTCCATTCCAGAGGAACCTCTTTTCCCTTCACCGGCTCGTCTTTCACGCCGAGGATCGACTCACACCAAGGTGGTACGTGGCACAGCCCTGTGGGAAAGCCTCGTGGGAAAACCTCGAGGGAAAGCCACAGATCCCTTGATCCACATGACAGGAAGCGTGACACTACTGCTGCAGCTCGGGAGGGAAGCGCACGTGCATGCCCCCACTCGAGACGAGGCCTGACTCCCCTGGGGAGACTCAGAAGCACCCCAAGATCCATGGCAACACTGGAGAGGAATCCTCAGGTTCGGCCCGGACTCCACACAAGGTCTTAGGCCCCGGCATGGACGGGAGAGGAATGCCGAGAGGTCCCCTAGCAACTTGCATGGGGACTGGCCTTTCCTGAGGCCACCAGAGCGGGTCCCTGAGGTCCCCGTCGTAACTCGAGAAGACCTGCCGCAACTGGAGAAAATCCAGGAGGTTCTCCCCTCCAGGCGAGATGAGGCCCATTTCCTCTGAGGCGTATCGTGGCTGATCACACTGACCTCTGGAACGTCGAAAGGGTCCTTCACCCCCTTGGTGCAAATCAAGAAGTTCCCCGACATACCCGTCTCCACGCGAGAGGAATCACGAGGGTCCCGCCCACATCCAGAGGAGCCCCGTTTCCACCTCGTAGTTCGAGATGAGGGATCCTTTCCCTGCTTCGTCGGAAAAGAGTTCCCGGCGTTCCCGTCGCATCTCAAGAGGAGGCCCTCTCAACAGGAACGGCGAGAGGAACTCCAGGGTCGTGCCACCTTTCCAAGAGTCCCCCAGATGTCTCAGTCCATACCAGAGGAAACACTTTTCCCTACACCGGCTCGTGTTTCACGCCGAGGATCGACTCCCACCAAGGTGGCACGTGGCACAGCCCTGTGGGAAAGCCTCGTGGGAAAGCCTCGAGGGACAGCCTCGAGGGAAAGCCACAGATCCCTTGATCCACGTGACAGGAAGCGTGACACTACTGCTGCAGCTCGGGAGGAAAGCGCACGTGCATGCCCCCACTCGAGACGAGGCCTGACTCCCCTGGGGAGACTCAGAAGCACCCCAAGATCCATGGCAACACTGGACAGGAATCCTCAGGTTCCGGCCCCGACTCCACACAAGGACTGAGGCCCCGGCATGGACGGGAGAGGAATCCCGAGAGGTCCCTTAGCAACTCGCATGGGGACTGGCCTTTCCTGAGGCCACCAGAGCGGGTCCCTGAGGTCCCCGTCATAACTCGGGAAGACCTGCCGCAACTCGAGAAAATCCAGGAGGTTCTCCCCTCCAGGCGAGATGAGGCCCATTTCCGCTGAGGCGTCTCGAGGCTGATCACACCTCCACTCTGGAACTTCGAAAGGGTCCTTCACACCCTTGGTGAAAATCAAGAAGTTCCCCGACATACCCTTCTCCACTCGAGAGGAATCACGAGGGTCCCGCCCACATCCAGAGGAGCCCCGTTTCCGCCTCGTAGCTCGAGATGAGGGATACTTTCCCTGCTTCGTCGGGAAAGAGTTCCCAGCGTTCCCGTCGCATCTCAAGAGGAGGCCCTCTCAACAGGAACGGCGAGAGGAACTCCAGGGTTGTGTCACCTTTCCAAGAGTCCCCCAGATGTCTCAGTTCATTCCAGAGGAACCTCTTTTCCCTTCACGGGTTCGTCTTTCACGCCGAGGATCGACTCACACCAAGGTGGCACGTGGCACAGCCCTGTGGGAAAGCCTCGTGGGAAAGCCTCGAGGGACAGCCTCGAGGGAAAGCCACAGATCCCTTGATCCACGTGACAGGAAGCGTGACACTACTGCTGCAGCTCGGGAGGAAAGCGCACGTGCATGCCCCCACTAGAGACGAGGCCTGACTCCCCTGGGGAGACTCAGAAGCACCCCAAGATCCATGGCAACACTGGAGAGGAATCCTCAGGTTCCGACCCCGACTCCACACAAGGACTGAGGCCCCGGCATGGACTGGAGAGGAATCCCGAGAGGTCCCCTAGCAACTCGCATGGGGACTGGCCTTTCCTGAGGCCACCAGAGCGGGTCCCTGAGGTCCCCATCGTAACTCGAGAAGACCTGCCGCAACTCGAGAAAATCCAGGAGGTTCTCCCTTCAAGGCGAGATGAGGCCCATTTCTGCTGAGGCGTCTGGAGGCTGATCACACCTCACCTCTGGAACTTTGAAAGGCTCCTTCACACCCTTGCTGCAAATCAAGAAGTTCCCCGACATACCCGTCTCCACTCGAGAGGAATCACGAGGGTCCCGCCCACATCCAGAGGAGCCCCGTTTCCGCCTCGTAGCTCGAGATGAGGGATACTTTCCCTGCTTCGTCGGGAAAGAGTTCCCAGCGTTCCCGTCGCATCTCAAGAGGAGGCCCTCTCAACAGGAACGGCGAGAGGAACTCCAGGGTTGTGTCACATTTCAAAGAGTCCCCCAGATGTCTCAGTCCATTCCAGAGGAACCTCTTTTCCCTTCACTGGCTAGTCTTTCACGCCGAGGATCGACTCACACCAAGGTGGCACGTGGCACAGCCCTGTGGGAAAGCCTCGTGGGAAAGCCTCGAGGGACAGCCTCGAGGGAAAGCCACAGATCCCTTGATCCACGTGACAGGAAGCGTGACACTACTGCTGCAGCTCGGGAGGAAAGCGCACGTGCATGCCCCCACTAGAGACGAGGCCTGACTCCCCTGGGGAGACTCAGAAGCACCCCAAGATCCATGGCAACACTGGAGAGGAATCCTCAGGTTCCGGCCCCGACTCCACACAAGGACTGAGGCCCGGGCATGTACGGGAGAGGAATCCCGAGAGGTCCCCTAGCAAATCGCATGGGGACTGGCCTTTCCTGAGGCCACCAGAGCGGGTCCCTGAGGTTCCCATCGTAACTCGAGAAGACCTGCCGCAACTCGAGAAAATCCAGGAGGTTCTCCCCTCCAGGCGAGATGAGGCCCATTTCCGCTGAGGCGTCTCGAGGCTGATCACACCTCACCTCTGGAACTTCGAAAGGTTCCTTCACACCCTTGGTGCAAATCAAGAAGTTCCCCGACATAGCCGTCTCCACTCGAGAGGAATCACGAGGGTCACGCCCACATCCAGAGGAGCCCCGTTTCCGCCTCGTAGCTCGAGATGAGGGATCCTTTCCCTGCTTCGTCGGGAAAGAGTTCCCGGCGTTCCCGTCGCATCTCTAGAGGAGGCCCTCTCAACAGGAACGGTGAGAGGAACTCCAGGGTCGTGCCACCATTCCAAGAGTCCCCTAGATGTCTCAGTCCATTCCAGAGGAACCTCTTTTCCCTTCACCGGCTCGTCTTTCACGCCGAGGATCGACTCACACCAAGGTGGCACGTGGCACAGCCCTGTGGGAAAGCCTCGTGGGAAAGCCTCGAGGGAAAGCCACAGATCCCTTGATCCACGTGACAGGAAGCGTGACACTACTGCTGCAGCTCGGGAGGAAGGCGCACGTGCATGCCCCCACTCGAGCTGAGTCCTGACTCCCCTGGGGAGACTCAGAAGCACCCCAAGATCCATGGCAACACTGGAGAGGAATCCTCAGGTTCCGGCCCCGACTCCACACAAGGACTGAGGCCCCGGCATGGACGGGAGAGGAATCCCGAGAGGTCACCTAGCAACTCGCATGGGGACTGGCCTTTCCTGAGGCCACCAGAGTGGGTCCCTGAGGTCCCCGTCGTAACTCGAGAAGACCTGCCGCAACTCGAGAAAATCCAGGAGGTTCTCCCCTCCAGGCGAGATGAGGCCCAATTCCGCTGAGGCGTCTCGAGGCTGATCACACCTCCACTCTGGAACTTCGAAAGGGTCCTTCACACCCTTGGTGAAAATCAAGAAGTTCCCCGACATACCCGTCTCCACTCGAGAGGAATCACGAGGGTCCCGCCCACATCCAGAGGAGCCCCGTTTCCGCCTCGTAGCTCGAGATGAGGGATCCTTTCCCTGCTTCGTCGGGAAAGAGTTCCCAGCGTTCCCGTCGCATCTCAAGAGGAGGCCCTCTCAACAGGAACGGCGAGAGGAACTCCAGGGTTGTGTCACCTTTCCAAGAGTCCCCCAGATGTCTCAGTCCATTCCAGAGGAACCTCTTTTCCCTTCACGGGCTCGTCTTTCACGCCGATGATCGACTCACACCAAGGTGGCACGTGGCACAGCCCTGTGGGAAAGCCTCGTGGGAAAGCCTCGAGGGACAGCCTCGAGGGAAAGCCACAGATCCCTTGATCCACGTGACAGGAAGCGTGACACTACTGCTGCAGCTCGGGAGGAAAGCGCACGTGCATGCCCCCACTAGAGACGAGGCCTGACTCCCCTGGGAAGACTCAGAAGCACCCCAAGATCCATGGCAACACTGGAGAGGAATCCTCAGGTTCCGACCCCGACTCCACACAAGGACTGAGGCGCCGGCATGGACGGGAGAGGAATCCCGAGAGGTCCCCTAGCAACTCGCATGGGGACTGGCCTTTCCTGAGGCCACCAGAGCGGGTCCCTGAGGTCCCCATCGTAACTCGAGAAGACCTGCCGCAACTCGAGAAAATCCAGGAGGTTCTCCCTTCAAGGCGAGATGAGGCCCATTTCCGCTGAGGCGTCTCGAGGCTGATCACACCTCACCTCTGGAACTTTAATAGGCTCCTTCACACCCTTGCTGCAAATCAAGAAGTTCCCCGACATACCCGTCTCCACTCGAGAGGAATCACGAGGGTCCCGCCCACATCCAGAGGAGCCCCGTTTCCGCCTCGTAGCTCGAGATGAGGGATCCTTTCCCTGCTTCGTCGGGAAAGAGTTCCCAGCGTTCCCGTCGCATCTCAAGAGGAGGCCCTCTCAACAGGAACGGTGAGAGGAACTCCAGGGTTGTGTCACATTTCAAAGAGTCCCCCAGATGTCTCAGTCCATTCCAGAGGAACCTCTTTTCCCTTCACCGGCTAGTCTTTCACGCCGAGGATCGACTCACACCAAGGTGGCACGTGGCACAGCCCTGTGGGAAAGCCTCGTGGGAAAGCCTCGAGGGACAGCCTCGAGGGAAGGACACAGATCCCTTGATCCACGTGACAGGAAGCGTGACACTACTGCTGCAGCTCGGGAGGAAAGCGCACGTGCATGCCCCCACTAGAGACGAGGCCTGACTCCCCTGGGGAGACTCAGAAGCACCCCAAGATCCATGGCATCACTGGAGAGGAATCCTCAGGTTCCGGCCCCGACTCCACACAAGGACTGAGGCCCGGCATGGACGGGAGAGGAATCCCGAGAGGCCCCCTAGCAACTCGCATGGGGACTGGCCTTTCCTGAGGCCACCAGAGCGGGTCCCTGAGGTCCCCGTCGTAACTCGAGAAGACCTGCCGCAACTCGAGAAAATCCAGGAGGTTCTCCCCTCCAGGCGAGATGAGGCCCATTTCCGCTGAGGCGTCTCGAGGATGATCACATCTCACCTCTGGAACTTCGAAAGGCTCCTTC
Organism: Budorcas taxicolor; assembly: GCF_023091745.1. Lineage (NCBI taxonomy): Eukaryota > Metazoa > Chordata > Mammalia > Artiodactyla > Bovidae > Budorcas > Budorcas taxicolor. The sequence continues at coordinate 625,914 of NW_026291535.1, forward strand.
ACACCCTTGGTGCAAATCAAGAAGTTCCCCGACATAGCCGTCTCCACTCGAGAGGAATCACGAGGGTCCCGCCCACATCCAGAGGAGCCCCGTTTCCGCCTCGTAGATCGAGATGAGGGATCCTTTCCCTGCTTCGTCGGGAAAGAGTTCCCGGCGTTCCCATCGCATCTCAAGAGGAGGCCCTCTCAACAGGAACGGCGAGAGGAACTCCAGGGTCGTGCCACCATTCCAAGAGTCCCCCAGATGTCTCAGTCCATTCCAGAGGAACCTCTTTTCCCTTCACCGGCTCGTCTTTCACGCCGAGGATCGACTCACACCAAGGTGGCACGTGGCACAGCCCTGTGGGAAAGCCTCGTGGGAAAGCCTCGAGGGACAGCCTCGAGGGAAAGCCACAGATCCCTTGATCCACGTGACAGGAAGCGTGACACTACTGCTGCAGCTCGGGAGGAAAGCGCACGTGCATGCCCCCACTAGAGACGAGGCCTGACTCCCCTGGGGAGACTCAGAAGCACCCCAAGATCCATGGCAACACTGGAGAGGAATCCTCAGGTTCCGACCCCGACTCCACACAAGGACTGAGGCGCCGGCATGGACGGGAGAGGAATCCCGAGAGGTCCCCTAGCAACTCGCATGGGGACTGGCCTTTCCTGAGGCCACCAGAGCGGGTCCCTGAGGTCCCCATCGTAACTCGAGAAGACCTGCCGCAACTCGAGAAAATCCAGGAGGTTCGCCCTTCAAGGCGAGATGAGGCCCATTTCCGCTGAGGCGTCTCGAGGCTGATCACACCTCACCTCTGGAACTTTAATAGGCTCCTTCACACCCTTGCTGCAAATCAAGAAGTTCCCCGACATACCCGTCTCCACTCGAGAGGAATCACGAGGGTCCCGCCCACATCCAGAGGAGCCCCGTTTCCGCCTCGTAGCTCGAGATGAGGGATCCTTTCCCTGCTTCGTCGGGAAAGAGTTCCCGGTGATCCCGTCGCATCTCAAGAGGAGGCCCTCTCAACAGGAACGGCGAGAGGAACTCCAGGGTCGTGCCACCATTCCAAGAGTCCCCCAGATGTCTCAGTCCATTCCAGAGGAACCTCTTTTCCCTTCACCGGCTCGTCTTTCACGCCGAGGATCGACTCACACCAAGGTGGCACGTGGCACAGCCCTGTGGGAAAGCCTCGTGGGAAAGCCGCGAGGGAAAGCCACAGATCCCTTGATCCACGTGACAGGAAGCGTGACACTACTGCTGCAGCTCGGGAGGAAGGCGCACGTGCATGCCCCCACTCGAGATGAGTCCTGACTCCCCTGGGGAGACTCAGAAGCACCCCAAGATCCATGGCAACACTGGAGAGGAATCCTCAGGTTTCGGCCCCGACTCCACACAAGGACTGAGGCCCGGGCATGGACGGGAGAGGAATCACGAGAGGTCCCCTAGCAAATCGCATGGGGACTGGCCTTTCCTGAGGCCACCAGAGCGGGTCCCTGAGGTCCCCGTCGTAACTCGAGAAGACCTGCCGCAACTCGAGAAAATCCAGGAGGTTCTCCCCTCCAGGCGAGATGAGGCCCATTTCCGCTGAGGCGTCTCGAGGCTGATCACACCTCACCTCTGGAACTTCGAAAGGTTCCTTCACACCCTTGGTGCAAATCAAGAAGTTCCCCGACATAGCCGTCTCCACTCGAGAGGAATCACGAGGGTCACGCCCACATCCAGAGGAGCCCCGTTTCCGCCTCGTAGCTCGAGATGAGGGATCCTTTCCCTGCTTCGTCGGGAAAGAGTTCCCGGCGTTCCCGTCGCATCTCAAGAGGAGGCCCTCTCAACAGGAACGGTGAGAGGAACTCCAGGGTCGTGCCACCATTCCAAGAGTCCCCCAGATGTCTCAGTCCATTCCAGAAGAACCTCTTTTCCCTTCACCGGCTCGTCTTTCACGCCGAGGATCGACACACACCAAGGTGGCACGTGGCACAGCCCTGTGGGAAAGCCTCGTGGGAAAGCCTCGAGGGAAAGCCACAGATCCCTTGATCCACGTGACAGGAAGCGTGACACTACTGCTGCAGCTCGGGAGGAAGGCGCACGTGCATGCCCACACTCGAGACGAGGCCTGACTCCCCTGGGGAGACTCAGAAGCACCCCAAGATCCATGGCAACACTGGAGAGGAATCCTCAGGTTCCGGCCCCGACTCCACACAAGGACTGAGGCCCCGGCATGGACGGGAGAGGAATCCCGAGAGGTCCCCTAGCAACTCGCATGGGGACTGGCCTTTCCTGAGGCCACCAGAGCGGGTCCCTGAGGTCCCCGTCGTAACTCGAGAAGACCTGCCGCAACTCGAGAATATCCAGGAGGTTCTCCCCTCCAGGCGAGATGAGGCCCATTTCCGCTGAGGCTTCTCGACAAGGCTGATCACACCTCACCTCTGGAACTTTGAAAGGGTCCTTCACACCCTTGGTGCAAATCAAGAGGTTCCCCGACATACCCGTCTCCACTCGAGAGGAATCACGAGGGTCCCGCCCACATCCAGAGGAGCCCCGTTTCCGCCTCGTAGATCGAGATGAGGGATCCTTTCCCTGCTTCGTCGGGAAAGAGTTCCCGGCGTTCCCGTCGCATCTCAAGAGGAGGCCCTCTCAACAGGAACGGCGAGAGGAACTCCAGGGTCGTGCCACCATTCCAAGAGTCCCCCAGATGTCTCAGTCCATTCCAGAGGAACCTCTTTTCGCTTCACCGGCTCGTCTTTCACGCCGAGGATCGACTCCCACCAAGGTGGCACGTGGCACAGCCCTGTGGGAAAGCCTCGTGGGAAAGCCTCGAGGGACAGCCTCGAGGGAAAGCCACAGATCCCTTGATCCACGTGACAGGAAGCGTGACACTACTGCTGCAGCTCGGGAGGAAGGCGCACGTGCATGCCCCCACTGGAGACGAGGCCTGACTCTCCTGGGGAGACTCAGAAGCACCCCAAGATCCATGGCAACACTGGAGAGGAATCCTCAGGTTCCGGCCCCGACTCCACACAAGGACTGAGGCCCCGGCATGGATGGGAGAGGAATCCCGAGAGGTCCCCTAGCAACTCGCATGGGGACTGGCCTTTCCTGAGGCCACCAGAGCGGGTCCCTGAGGTCCCCGTCGTAACTCGAGAAGACCTGCCGCAACTCGAGAAAATCCAGGAGGTTCTCCCCTGCAGGCGAGATGAGGCCCATTTCCGCTGAGGCGTCTCGCGGCTGATCACACCTCACCTCTGGAACTTTGAAAGGCTCCTTCACACCCTTGCTGCAAATCAAGAAGTTCCCCGACATACCCGTCTCCAATCGAGAGGAATCACGAGGGTCCCGCCCACATCCAGAGGAGCCCCGTTTCCGCCTCCTAGCTCGAGATGAGGGATACTTTCCCTGCTTCGTCGGGAAAGAGTTCCCAGCGTTCCCGTCGCATCTCAAGAGGAGGCCCTCTCAACAGGAACGGCGAGAGGAACTCCAGGGTTGTGTCACCTTTCCAAGAGTCCCCCAGATGTCTCAGTCCATTCCAGAGGAACCTCTTTTCCCTTCACGGGCTCGTCTTTCACGCCGAGGATCGACTCACACCAAGGTGGCACGTGGCACAGCCCTGTGGGAAAGCCTCGTGGGAAAGCCTCGAGGGACAGCCTCGAGGGAAAGCCACAGATCCCTTGATCCACGTGACAGGAAGCGTGACACTACTGCTGCAGCTCGGGAGGAAAGCGCACGTGCATGCCCCCACTAGAGACGAGGCCTGACTCCCCTGGGGAGACTCAGAAGCACCCCAAGATCCATGGCAACACTGGAGAGGAATCCTCAGGTTCCGACCCCGACTCCACACAAGGACTGAGGCCCCGGCATGGACGGGAGAGGAATCCCGAGAGGTCCCCTAGCAACTCGCATGGGGACTGGCCTTTCCTGAGGCCACCAGAGCGGGTCCCTGAGGTCCCCATCGTAACTCGAGAAGACCTGCCGCAACTCGAGAAAATCCAGGAGGTTCTCCCTTCAAGGCGAGATGAGGCCCATTTCCGCTGAGGCGTCTCGAGGCTGATCACACCTCACCTCTGGAACTTTGAAAGGCTCCTTCACACCCTTGCTGCAAATCAAGAAGTTCCCCGACATACCCGTCTCCACTCGAGAGGAATCACGAGGGTCCCGCCCACATCCAGAGGAGCCCCGTTTCCGTCTCGTAGCTCGAGATGAGGGATACTTTCCCTGCTTCGTCGGGAAAGAGTTCCCAGCATTCCCGTCGCATCTCAAGAGGAGGCCCTCTCAACAGGAACGGCGAGAGGAACTCCAGGGTTGTGTCACATTTCAAAGAGTCCCCCAGATGTCTCAGTCCATTCCAGAGGAACCTCTTTTCCCTTCACCGGCTAGTCTTTCACGCCGAGGATCGACTCACACCAAGGTGGCACGTGGCACAGCCCTGTGGGAAAGCCTCGTGGGAAAGCCTCGAGGGACAGCCTCGAGGGAAAGCCACAGATCCCTTGATCCACGTGACAGGAAGCGTGACACTACTGCTGCAGCTCGGGAGGAAGGTGCACGTGCATGCCCCCACTAGAGACGAGGCCTGACTCCCCTGGGGAGACTCAGAAGCACCCCAAGATCCATGGCAACACTGGAGAGGAATCCTCAGGTTCCGGCCCCGACTCCACACAAGGACTGAGGCCCGGCATGGAAGGGAGAGGAATCCCGAGAGGCCCCCTAGCAACTCGCATGGGGACTGGCCTTTCCTGAGGCCACCAGAGCGGGTCCCTGAGGTCCCCGTCGTAACTCGAGAAGACCTGCCGCAACTCGAGAAATTCCAGGAGGTTCTCCCCTCCAGGCGAGATGAGGCCCATTTCCGCTGAGGCTTCTCGACAAGGCTGATCACACCTCACCTCTGGAACTTTGAAAGGGTCCTTCACACCCTTGGTGTAAATCAAGAGGTTCCCCGACATACCCGTCTCCACTCGAGAGGAATCACGAGGATCCCGCCCACATCCAGAGGAGCCCCGTTTCCGCCTCGTAGATCGAGATGAGGGATCCTTTCCCTGCTTCGTCGGGAAAGAGTTCCCGGCGTTCCCGTCGCATCTCAAGAGGAGGCCCTCTCAACAGGAACGGCGAGAGGAACTCCAGGGTCGTGCCACCATTCCAAGAGTCCCCCAGATGTCTCAGTCCATTCCAGAGGAACCTCTTTTCCCTTCACCGGCTCGTCTTTCACGCCGAGGATCGACTCCCACCAAGGTGGCACGTGGCACAGCCCTGTGGGAAAGCCTCGTGGGAAAGCCTCGAGGGACAGCCTCGAGGGAAAGCCACAGATCCCTTGATCCACGTGACAGGAAGCGTGACACTACTGCTGCAGCTCGGGAGGAAGGCGCACGTGCATGCCCCCACTGGAGACGAGGCCTGACTCCCCTGGGGAGACTCAGAAGCACCCCAAGATCCATGGCAACACTGGAGAGGAATCCTCAGGTTCCGACCCCGACTCCACACAAGGACTGAGGCCCCGGCATGGACGGGAGAGGAATCCCGAGAGGTCCCCTAGCAACTCGCATGGGGACTGGCCTTTCCTGAGGCCACCAGAGCGGGTCCCTGAGGTCCCCATCGTAACTCGAGAAGACCTGCCGCAACTCGAGAAAATCCAGGAGGTTCTCCCTTCAAGGCGAGATGAGGCCCATTTCCGCTGAGGCGTCTCGAGGCTGATCACACCTCACCTCTGGAACTTTGAAAGGCTCCTTCACACCATTGCTGCAAATCAAGAAGTTCCCCGACATACCCGTCTCCACTCGAGAGGAATCACGAGGGTCCCGCCCACATCCAGAGGAGCCCCGTTTCCGTCTCGTAGCTCGAGATGAGGGATACTTTCCCTGCTTCGTCGGGAAAGAGTTCCCAGCATTCCCGTCGCATCTCAAGAGGAGGCCCTCTCAACAGGAACGGCGAGAGGAACTCCAGGGTTGTGTCACATTTCAAAGAGTCCCCCAGATGTCTCAGTCCATTCCAGAGGAACCTCTTTTCCCTTCACCGGCTAGTCTTTCACGCCGAGGATCGACTCACACCAAGGTGGCACGTGGCACAGCCCTGTGGGAAAGCCTCGTGGGAAAGCCGCGAGGGAAAGCCACAGATCCCTTGATCCACGTGACAGGAAGCGTGACACTACTGCTGCAGCTCGGGAGGAAGGCGCACGTGCATGCCCCCACTCGAGATGAGTCCTGACTCCCCTGGGGAGACTCAGAAGCACCCCAAGATCCATGGCAACACTGGAGAGGAATCCTCAGGTTTCGGCCCCGACTCCACACAAGGACTGAGGCCCGGGCATGGACGGGAGAGGAATCACGAGAGGTCCCCTAGCAAATCGCATGGGGACTGGCCTTTCCTGAGGCCACCAGAGCGGGTCCCTGAGGTCCCCGTCGTAACTCGAGAAGACCTGCCGCAACTCGAGAAAATCCAGGAGGTTCTCCCCTCCAGGCGAGATGAGGCCCATTTCCGCTGAGGCGTCTCGAGGCTGATCACACCTCACCTCTGGAACTTCGAAAGGTTCCTTCACACCCTTGGTGCAAATCAAGAAGTTCCCCGACATAGCCGTCTCCACTCGAGAGGAATCACGAGGGTCACGCCCACATCCAGAGGAGCCCCGTTTCCGCCTCGTAGCTCGAGATGAGGGATCCTTTCCCTGCTTCGTCGGGAAAGAGTTCCCGGCGTTCCCGTCGCATCTCAAGAGGAGGCCCTCTCAACAGGAACGGTGAGAGGAACTCCAGGGTCGTGCCACCATTCCAAGAGTCCCCCAGATGTCTCAGTCCATTCCAGAAGAACCTCTTTTCCCTTCACCGGCTCGTCTTTCACGCCGAGGATCGACTCACACCAAGGTGGCACGTGGCACAGCCCTGTGGGAAAGCCTCGTGGGAAAGCCTCGAGGGAAAGCCACAGATCCCTTGATCCACGTGACAGGAAGCGTGACACTACTGCTGCAGCTCGGGAGGAAGGCGCACGTGCATGCCCACACTCGAGACGAGGCCTGACTCCCCTGGGGAGACTCAGAAGCACCCCAAGATCCATGGCAACACTGGAGAGGAATCCTCAGGTTCCGGCCCCGACTCCACACAAGGACTGAGGCCCCGGCATGGACGGGAGAGGAATCCCGAGAGGTCCCCTAGCAACTCGCATGGGGACTGGCCTTTCCTGAGGCCACCAGAGCGGGTCCCTGAGGTCCCCGTCGTAACTCGAGAAGACCTGCCGCAACTCGAGAATATCCAGGAGGTTCTCCCCTCCAGGCGAGATGAGGCCCATTTCCGCTGAGGCTTCTCGACAAGGCTGATCACACCTCACCTCTGGAACTTTGAAAGGGTCCTTCACACCCTTGGTGAAAATCAAGAGGTTCCCCGACATACCCGTCTCCACTCGAGAGGAATCACGAGGGTCCCGCCCACATCCAGAGGAGCCCCGTTTCCGCCTCGTAGATCGAGATGAGGGATCCTTTCCCTGCTTCGTCGGGAAAGAGTTCCCGGCGTTCCCGTCGCATCTCAAGAGGAGGCCCTCTCAACAGGAACGGCGAGAGGAACTCCAGGGTCGTGCCACCATTCCAAGAGTCCCCCAGATGTCTCAGTCCATTCCAGAGGAACCTCTTTTCGCTTCACCGGCTCGTCTTTCACGCCGAGGATCGACTCCCACCAAGGTGGCACGTGGCACAGCCCTGTGGGAAAGCCTCGTGGGAAAGCCTCGAGGGACAGCCTCGAGGGAAAGCCACAGATCCCTTGATCCACGTGACAGGAAGCGTGACACTACTGCTGCAGCTCGGGAGGAAGGCGCACGTGCATGCCCCCACTGGAGACGAGGCCTGACTCTCCTGGGGAGACTCAGAAGCACCCCAAGATCCATGGCAACACTGGAGAGGAATCCTCAGGTTCCGGCCCCGACTCCACACAAGGACTGAGGCCCCGGCATGGATGGGAGAGGAATCCCGAGAGGTCCCCTAGCAACTCGCATGGGGACTGGCCTTTCCTGAGGCCACCAGAGCGGGTCCCTGAGGTCCCCGTCGTAACTCGAGAAGACCTGCCGCAACTCGAGAAAATCCAGGAGGTTCTCCCCTGCAGGCGAGATGAGGCCCATTTCCGCTGAGGCGTCTCGCGGCTGATCACACCTCACCTCTGGAACTTTGAAAGGCTCCTTCACACCCTTGCTGCAAATCAAGAAGTTCCCCGACATACCCGTCTCCAATCGAGAGGAATCACGAGGGTCCCGCCCACATCCAGAGGAGCCCCGTTTCCGCCTCCTAGCTCGAGATGAGGGATACTTTCCCTGCTTCGTCGGGAAAGAGTTCCCAGCGTTCCCGTCGCATCTCAAGAGGAGGCCCTCTCAACAGGAACGGCGAGAGGAACTCCAGGGTTGTGTCACCTTTCCAAGAGTCCCCCAGATGTCTCAGTCCATTCCAGAGGAACCTCTTTTCCCTTCACGGGCTCGTCTTTCACGCCGAGGATCGACTCACACCAAGGTGGCACGTGGCACAGCCCTGTGGGAAAGCCTCGTGGGAAAGCCTCGAGGGACAGCCTCGAGGGAAAGCCACAGATCCCTTGATCCACGTGACAGGAAGCGTGACACTACTGCTGCAGCTCGGGAGGAAAGCGCACGTGCATGCCCCCACTAGAGACGAGGCCTGACTCCCCTGGGGAGACTCAGAAGCACCCCAAGATCCATGGCAACACTGGAGAGGAATCCTCAGGTTCCGACCCCGACTCCACACAAGGACTGAGGCCCCGGCATGGACGGGAGAGGAATCCCGAGAGGTCCCCTAGCAACTCGCATGGGGACTGGCCTTTCCTGAGGCCACCAGAGCGGGTCCCTGAGGTCCCCATCGTAACTCGAGAAGACCTGCCGCAACTCGAGAAAATCCAGGAGGTTCTCCCTTCAAGGCGAGATGAGGCCCATTTCCGCTGAGGCGTCTCGAGGCTGATCACACCTCACCTCTGGAACTTTGAAAGGCTCCTTCACACCCTTGCTGCAAATCAAGAAGTTCCCCGACATACCCGTCTCCACTCGAGAGGAATCACGAGGGTCCCGCCCACATCCAGAGGAGCCCCGTTTCCGTCTCGTAGCTCGAGATGAGGGATACTTTCCCTGCTTCGTCGGGAAAGAGTTCCCAGCATTCCCGTCGCATCTCAAGAGGAGGCCCTCTCAACAGGAACGGCGAGAGGAACTCCAGGGTTGTGTCACATTTCAAAGAGTCCCCCAGATGTCTCAGTCCATTCCAGAGGAACCTCTTTTCCCTTCACCGGCTAGTCTTTCACGCCGAGGATCGACTCACACCAAGGTGGCACGTGGCACAGCCCTGTGGGAAAGCCTCGTGGGAAAGCCTCGAGGGACAGCCTCGAGGGAAAGCCACAGATCCCTTGATCCACGTGACAGGAAGCGTGACACTACTGCTGCAGCTCGGGAGGAAGGTGCACGTGCATGCCCCCACTAGAGACGAGGCCTGACTCCCCTGGGGAGACTCAGAAGCACCCCAAGATCCATGGCAACACTGGAGAGGAATCCTCAGGTTCCGGCCCCGACTCCACACAAGGACTGAGGCCCGGCATGGAAGGGAGAGGAATCCCGAGAGGCCCCCTAGCAACTCGCATGGGGACTGGTCTTTCCGGAGGCCACCAGAGCGGGTCCCTGAGGTCCCCGTCGTAACTCGAGAAGACCTGCCGCAACTCGAGAAAATCCAGGAGGTTCTCCCCTCCAGGCGAGATGAGGCCCATTTCCGCTGAGGCTTCTCGACAAGGCTGATCACACCTCACCTCTGGAACTTTGAAAGGGTCCTTCACACCCTTGGTGTAAATCAAGAGGTTCCCCGACATACCCGTCTCCACTCGAGAGGAATCACGAGGGTCCCGCCCACATCCAGAGGAGCCCCGTTTCCGCCTCGTAGATCGAGATGAGGGATCCTTTCCCTGCTTCGTCGGGAAAGAGTTCCCGGCGTTCCCGTCGCATCTCAAGAGGAGGCCCTCTCAACAGGAACGGCGAGAGGAACTCCAGGGTCGTGCCACCATTCCAAGAGTCCCCCAGATGTCTCAGTCCATTCCAGAGGAACCTCTTTTCCCTTCACCGGCTCGTCTTTCACGCCGAGGATCGACTCCCACCAAGGTGGCACGTGGCACAGCCCTGTGGGAAAGCCTCGTGGGAAAGCCTCGAGGGACAGCCTCGAGGGAAAGCCACAGATCCCTTGATCCACGTGACAGGAAGCGTGACACTACTGCTGCAGCTCGGGAGGAAGGCGCACGTGCATGCCCCCACTGGAGACGAGGCCTGACTCCCCTGGGGAGACTCAGAAGCACCCCAAGATCCATGGCAACACTGGAGAGGAATCCTCAGGTTCCGGCCCCGACTCCACACAAGGACTGAGGCCCCGGCATGGACGGGAGAGGAATCCCGAGAGGTCCCCTAGCAACTCGCATGGGGACTGGCCTTTCCTGAGGCCACCAGAGCGGGTCCCTGAGGTCCCCGTCGTAACTCGAGAAGACCTGCCGCAACTCGAGAAAATCCAGGAGGTTCTCCCCTCCAGGCGAGATGAGGCCCATTTCCGCTGAGGCGTCTCGAGGCTGATAACACCTCCACTCTGGAACTTTGAAAGGCTCCTTCACACCCTTGCTGCAAATCAAGAAGTTCCCCGACATACCCGTCTCCACTCGAGAGGAATCACGAGGGTCCCGCCCACATCCAGAGGAGCCCCGTTTCCGCCTCGTAGCTCGAGATGAGGGATCCTTTCCCTGCTTCGTCGGGAAAGAGTTCCCAGCGTTCCCGTCGCATCTCAAGAGGAGGCCCTCTCAACAGGAACGGCGAGAGGAACTCCAGGGTTGTGTCACCTTTCCAAGAGTCCCCCAGATGTGTCAGTCCATTCCAGAGGAACCTCTTTTCCCTTCACCGGCTCGTCTTTCACGCCGAGGATCGACTCACACCAAGGTGGCACGTGGCACAGCCCTGTGGGAAAGCCTCGTGGGAAAGCCTCGAGGGACAGCCTCGAGGGAAAGCCACAGATCCCTTGATCCACGTGACAGGAAGCGTGACACTACTGCTGCAGCTCGGGAGGAAAGCACACGTGCATGCCCCCGCTAGAGACGAGGCCTGACTCCCCTGGGGAGACTCAGAAGGACACCAACATCCATGGCAACACTGGAGAGGAATCCTCAGGTTCCGGCCCCGACTCCACACAAGGACTGAGGCCCGGGCATGGACGGGAGAGGAATCCCGAGAGGTCCCCTAGCAAATCGCATGGGGACTGGCCTTTCCTGAGGCCACCAGAGCGGGTCCCTGAGGTCCCCGTCGTAACTCGAGAAGACCTGCCGCAACTCGAGAAAATCCAGGAGGTTCTCCCCTCCAGGCGAGATGAGGCCCATTTCCGCTGAGGCGTCTCGAGGATGATCACACCTCACCTCTGGAAATTCGAAAGGTTCCTTCACACCCTTGGTGCAAATCAAGAAGTTCCGCGACATAGCCGTCTCCCCTCGAGAGGAATCACGAGGGTCCCGCCCACATCCAGAGGAGCCCCGTTTCTGCCTCGTAGCTCGAGATGAGGGATCCTTTCCCTGCTTCGTCGGGAAAGAGTTCCCGGCGTTCCCGTCGCATCTCAAGAGGAGGCCCTCTCAACAGGAACGGTGAGAGGAACTCCAGGGTCGTGCCACCATTCCAAGAGTCCCCCAGATGTCTCAGTCCATTCCAGAAGAACCTCTTTTCCCTTCACCGGCTCGTCTTTCACGCCGAGGATCGACTCACACCAAGGTGGCACGTGGCACAGCCCTGTGGGAAAGCCTCGTGGGAAAGCCTCGAGGGACAGCCTCGAGGGAAAGCCACAGATCCCTTGATCCACGTGACAGGAAGCGTGACACTACTGCTGCAGCTCGGGAGGAAGGCGCACGTGCATGCCCCCACTGGAGACGAGGCCTGACTCCCCTGGGGAGACTCAGAAGCACCCCAAGATCCATGGCAACACTGGAGAGGAATCCTCAGGTTCCGGCCCCGACTCCACACAAGGACTGAGGCCCCGGCATGGACGGGAGAGGAATCCCGAGAGGTCCCCTAGCAACTCGCATGGGGACTGGCCTTTCCTGAGGCCACCAGAGCGGGTCCCTGAGGTCCCCATCGTAACTCGAGAAGACCTGCCGCAACTCGAGAAAATCCAGGAGGTTCTCCCTTCAAGGCGAGATGAGGCCCATTTCCGCTGAGGCGTCTCGAGGCTGATCACACCTCACCTCTGGAACTTTGAAAGGCTCCTTCACACCCTTGCTGCAAATCAAGAAGTTCCCCGACATACCCGTCTCCACTCGAGAGGAATCACGAGGGTCCCGCCCACATCCAGAGGAGCCCCGTTTCCGCCTCGTAGATCGAGATGAGGGATCCTTTCCCTGCTTCGTCGGGAAAGAGTTCCCGGCGTTCCCGTCGCATCTCAAGAGGAGGCCCTCTCAACAGGAACGGCGAGAGGAACTCCAGGGTCGTGCCACCATTCCAAGAGTCCCCCAGATGTCTCAGTCCATTCCAGAAGAACCTCTTTTCCCTTCACCGGCTCGTCTTTCACGCCGAGGATCGACTCCCACCAAGGTGGCACGTGGCACAGCCCTGTGGGAAAGCCTCGTGGGAAAGCCTCGAGGGACAGCCTCGAGGGAAAGCCACAGATCCCTTGATCCACGTGACAGGAAGCGTGACACTACTGCTGCAGCTCGGGAGGAAGGCGCACGTGCATGCCCCCACTGGAGACGAGGCCTGACTCCCCTGGGGAGACTCAGAAGCACCCCAAGATCCATGGCAACACTGGAGAGGAATCCTCAGGTTCCGGCCCCGACTCCACACAAGGACTGAGGCCCCGGCATGGATGGGAGAGGAATCCCGAGAGGTCCCCTAGCAACTCGCATGGGGACTGGCCTTTCCTGAGGCCAACAGAGCGGGTCCCTGAGGTCCCCGTCGTAACTCGAGAAGACCTGCCGCAACTCGAGAAAATCCAGGAGGTTCTCCCCTCCAGGCGAGATGAGGCCCATTTCCGCTGAGGCGTCTCGCGGCTGATCACACCTCACCTCTGGAACTTTGAAAGGCTCCTTCACACCCTTGCTGCAAATCAAGAAGTTCCCCGACATACCCGTCTCCACTCGAGAGGAATCACGAGGGTCCCGCCCACATCCAGAGGAGCCCCGTTTCCGCCTCCTAGCTCGAGATGAGGGATACTTTCCCTGCTTCGTCGGGAAAGAGTTCCCAGCGTTCCCGTCGCATCTCAAGAGGAGGCCCTCTCAACAGGAACGGCGAGAGGAACTCCAGGGTTGTGTCACCTTTCCAAGAGTCCCCCAGATGTCTCAGTCCATTCCAGAGGAACCTCTTTTCCCTTCACGGGCTCGTCTTTCACGCCGAGGATCGACTCACACCAAGGTGGCACGTGGCACAGCCCTGTGGGAAAGCCTCGTGGGAAAGCCTCGAGGGACAGCCTCGAGGGAAAGCCACAGATCCCTTGATCCACGTGACAGGAAGCGTGACACTACTGCTGCAGCTCGGGAGGAAAGCGCACGTGCATGCCCCCACTAGAGACGAGGCCTGACTCCCCTGGGGAGACTCAGAAGCACCCCAAGATCCATGGCAACACTGGAGAGGAATCCTCAGGTTCCGACCCCGACTCCACACAAGGACTGAGGCCCCGGCATGGACGGGAGAGGAATCCCGAGAGGTCCCCTAGCAACTCGCATGGTGACTGGCCTTTCCTGAGGCCACCAGAGCGGGTCCCTGAGGTCCCCATCGTAACTCGAGAAGACCTGCCGCAACTCGAGAAAATCCAGGAGGTTCTCCCTTCAAGGCGAGATGAGGCCCATTTCCGCTGAGGCGTCTCGAGGCTGATCACACCTCACCTCTGGAACTTTGAAAGGCTCCTTCACACCCTTGCTGCAAATCAAGAAGTTCCCCGACATACCCGTCTCCACTCGAGAGGAATCACGAGGGTCCCGCCCACATCCAGAGGAGCCCCGTTTCCGTCTCGTAGCTCGAGATGAGGGATACTTTCCCTGCTTCGTCGGGAAAGAGTTCCCAGCGTTCCCGTCGCATCTCAAGAGGAGGCCCTCTCAACAGGAACGGCGAGAGGAACTCCAGGGTTGTGTCACATTTCAAAGAGTCCCCCAGATGTCTCAGTCCATTCCAGAGGAACCTCTTTTCCCTTCACCGGCTAGTCTTTCACGCCGAGGATCGACTCACACCAAGGTGGCACGTGGCACAGCCCTGTGGGAAAGCCTCGTGGGAAAGCCTCGAGGGACAGCCTCGAGGGAAAGCCACAGATCCCTTGATCCACGTGACAGGAAGCGTGACACTACTGCTGCAGCTCGGGAGGAAGGCGCACGTGCATGCCCCCACTAGAGACGAGGCCTGACTCCCCTGGGGAGATTCAGAAGCACCCCAAGATCCATGGCAACACTGGAGAGGAATCCTCAGGTTCTGGCCCCGACTCCACACAAGGACTGAGGCCCGGCATGGACGGGAGAGGAATCCCGAGAGGCCCCCTAGCAACTCGCATGGGGACTGGCCTTTCCTGAGGCCACCAGAGCGGGTCCCTGAGGTCCCCGTCGTAACTCGAGAAGACCTGCCGCAACTCGAGAAAATCCAGGAGGTTCTCCCCTCCAGGCGAGATGAGGCCCATTTCCGTTGAGGCTTCTCGACAAGGCTGATCACACCTCACCTCTGGAACTTTGAAAGGGTCCTTCACACCCTTGGTGCAAATCAAGAGGTTCCCCGACATACCCGTCTCCACTCGAGAGGAATCACGAGGGTCCCCCCCACATCCAGAGGAGCCCCGTTTCCGCCTCGTAGATCGAGATGAGGGATCCTTTCCCTGCTTCGTCGGGAAAGAGTTCCCGGCGTTCCCGTCGCATCTCAAGAGGAGGCCCTCTCAACAGGAACGGCGAGAGGAACTCCAGGGTCGTGCCACCATTCCAAGAGTCCCCCAGATGTCTCAGTCCATTCCAGAGGAACCACTTTTCCCTTCACCGGCTCGTCTTTCACGCCGAGGATCGTCTCTCACCAAGGTGGCACGTGGCACAGCCCGGTGGGAAAGCCTCGTGGGAAAGCCTCGAGGGACAGCCTCGAGGGAAAGCCACAGATCCCTTGATCCACGTGACAGGAAGCGTGACACTACTGCTGCAGCTCGGGAGGAAGGCGCACGTGCATGCCCCCACTGGAGACGAGGCCTGACTCCCCTGGGGAGACTCAGAAG
The DNA here is from genome assembly GCF_023091745.1 of Budorcas taxicolor. Classification (NCBI taxonomy): domain Eukaryota; kingdom Metazoa; phylum Chordata; class Mammalia; order Artiodactyla; family Bovidae; genus Budorcas; species Budorcas taxicolor. The sequence goes on from NW_026291535.1 coordinate 641,071, forward strand.
CACCCCAAGATCCATGGCAACACTGGAGAGGAATCCTCAGGTTCCGGCCCCGACTCCACACAAGGACTGAGGCCCCGGCATGGATGGGAGAGGAATCCCGAGAGGTCCCCTAGCAACTCGCATGGGGACTGGCCTTTCCTGAGGCCACCAGAGCGGGTCCCTGAGGTCCCCGTCGTAACTCGAGAAGACCTGCCGCAACTCGAGAAAATCCAGGAGGTTCTCCCCTCCAGGCGAGATGAGGCCCATTTCCGCTGAGGCGTCTCGCGGCTGATCACACCTCACCTCTGGAACTTTGAAAGGCTCCTTCACACCCTTGCTGCAAATCAAGAAGTTCCCCGACATACCCGTCTCCACTCGAGAGGAATCACGAGGGTCCCGCCCACATCCAGAGGAGCCCCGTTTCCGCCTCGTAGATCGAGATGAGGGATCCTTTCCCTGCTTCGTCGGGAAAGAGTTCCCGGCGTTCCCGTCGCATCTCAAGAGGAGGCCCTCTCAACAGGAACGGCGAGAGGAACTCCAGGGTCGTGCCACCATTCCAAGAGTCCCCCAGATGTCTCAGTCCATTCCAGAAGAACCTCTTTTCCCTTCACCGGCTCGTCTTTCACGCCGAGGATCGACTCCCACCAAGGTGGCACGTGGCACAGCCCTGTGGGAAAGCCTCGTGGGAAAGCCTCGAGGGACAGCCTCGAGGGAAAGCCACAGATCCCTTGATCCACGTGACAGGAAGCGTGACACTACTGCTGCAGCTCGGGAGGAAGGCGCACGTGCATGCCCCCACTGGAGACGAGGCCTGACTCCCCTGGGGAGACTCAGAAGCACCCCAAGATCCATGGCAACACTGGAGAGGAATCCTCAGGTTCCGGCCCCGACTCCACACAAGGACTGAGGCCCCGGCATGGATGGGAGAGGAATCCCGAGAGGTCCCCTAGCAACTCGCATGGGGACTGGCCTTTCCTGAGGCCAACAGAGCGGGTCCCTGAGGTCCCCGTCGTAACTCGAGAAGACCTGCCGCAACTCGAGAAAATCCAGGAGGTTCTCCCCTCCAGGCGAGATGAGGCCCATTTCCGCTGAGGCGTCTCGCGGCTGATCACACCTCACCTCTGGAACTTTGAAAGGCTCCTTCACACCCTTGCTGCAAATCAAGAAGTTCCCCGACATACCCGTCTCCACTCGAGAGGAATCACGAGGGTCCCGCCCACATCCAGAGGAGCCCCGTTTCCGCCTCCTAGCTCGAGATGAGGGATACTTTCCCTGCTTCGTCGGGAAAGAGTTCCCAGCGTTCCCGTCGCATCTCAAGAGGAGGCCCTCTCAACAGGAACGGCGAGAGGAACTCCAGGGTTGTGTCACCTTTCCAAGAGTCCCCCAGATGTCTCAGTCCATTCCAGAGGAACCTCTTTTCCCTTCACGGGCTCGTCTTTCACGCCGAGGATCGACTCACACCAAGGTGGCACGTGGCACAGCCCTGTGGGAAAGCCTCGTGGGAAAGCCTCGAGGGACAGCCTCGAGGGAAAGCCACAGATCCCTTGATCCACGTGACAGGAAGCGTGACACTACTGCTGCAGCTCGGGAGGAAAGCGCACGTGCATGCCCCCACTAGAGACGAGGCCTGACTCCCCTGGGGAGACTCAGAAGCACCCCAAGATCCATGGCAACACTGGAGAGGAATCCTCAGGTTCCGACCCCGACTCCACACAAGGACTGAGGCCCCGGCATGGACGGGAGAGGAATCCCGAGAGGTCCCCTAGCAACTCGCATGGTGACTGGCCTTTCCTGAGGCCACCAGAGCGGGTCCCTGAGGTCCCCATCGTAACTCGAGAAGACCTGCCGCAACTCGAGAAAATCCAGGAGGTTCTCCCTTCAAGGCGAGATGAGGCCCATTTCCGCTGAGGCGTCTCGAGGCTGATCACACCTCACCTCTGGAACTTTGAAAGGCTCCTTCACACCCTTGCTGCAAATCAAGAAGTTCCCCGACATACCCGTCTCCACTCGAGAGGAATCACGAGGGTCCCGCCCACATCCAGAGGAGCCCCGTTTCCGTCTCGTAGCTCGAGATGAGGGATACTTTCCCTGCTTCGTCGGGAAAGAGTTCCCAGCGTTCCCGTCGCATCTCAAGAGGAGGCCCTCTCAACAGGAACGGCGAGAGGAACTCCAGGGTTGTGTCACATTTCAAAGAGTCCCCCAGATGTCTCAGTCCATTCCAGAGGAACCTCTTTTCCCTTCACCGGCTAGTCTTTCACGCCGAGGATCGACTCACACCAAGGTGGCACGTGGCACAGCCCTGTGGGAAAGCCTCGTGGGAAAGCCTCGAGGGACAGCCTCGAGGGAAAGCCACAGATCCCTTGATCCACGTGACAGGAAGCGTGACACTACTGCTGCAGCTCGGGAGGAAGGCGCACGTGCATGCCCCCACTAGAGACGAGGCCTGACTCCCCTGGGGAGATTCAGAAGCACCCCAAGATCCATGGCAACACTGGAGAGGAATCCTCAGGTTCTGGCCCCGACTCCACACAAGGACTGAGGCCCGGCATGGACGGGAGAGGAATCCCGAGAGGCCCCCTAGCAACTCGCATGGGGACTGGCCTTTCCTGAGGCCACCAGAGCGGGTCCCTGAGGTCCCCGTCGTAACTCGAGAAGACCTGCCGCAACTCGAGAAAATCCAGGAGGTTCTCCCCTCCAGGCGAGATGAGGCCCATTTCCGTTGAGGCTTCTCGACAAGGCTGATCACACCTCACCTCTGGAACTTTGAAAGGGTCCTTCACACCCTTGGTGCAAATCAAGAGGTTCCCCGACATACCCGTCTCCACTCGAGAGGAATCACGAGGGTCCCCCCCACATCCAGAGGAGCCCCGTTTCCGCCTCGTAGATCGAGATGAGGGATCCTTTCCCTGCTTCGTCGGGAAAGAGTTCCCGGCGTTCCCGTCGCATCTCAAGAGGAGGCCCTCTCAACAGGAACGGCGAGAGGAACTCCAGGGTCGTGCCACCATTCCAAGAGTCCCCCAGATGTCTCAGTCCATTCCAGAGGAACCACTTTTCCCTTCACCGGCTCGTCTTTCACGCCGAGGATCGTCTCTCACCAAGGTGGCACGTGGCACAGCCCGGTGGGAAAGCCTCGTGGGAAAGCCTCGAGGGACAGCCTCGAGGGAAAGCCACAGATCCCTTGATCCACGTGACAGGAAGCGTGACACTACTGCTGCAGCTCGGGAGGAAGGCGCACGTGCATGCCCCCACTGGAGACGAGGCCTGACTCCCCTGGGGAGACTCAGAAGCACCCCAAGATCCATGGCAACACTGGAGAGGAATCCTCAGGTTCCGGCCCCGACTCCACACAAGGACTGAGGCCCCGGCATGGATGGGAGAGGAATCCCGAGAGGTCCCCTAGCAACTCGCATGGGGACTGGCCTTTCCTGAGGCCACCAGAGCGGGTCCCTGAGGTCCCCGTCGTAACTCGAGAAGACCTGCCGCAACTCGAGAAAATCCAGGAGGTTCTCCCCTCCAGGCGAGATGAGGCCCATTTCCGCTGAGGCGTCTCGCGGCTGATCACACCTCACCTCTGGAACTTTGAAAGGCTCCTTCACACCCTTGCTGCAAATCAAGAAGTTCCCCGACATACCCGTCTCCACTCGAGAGGAATCACGAGGGTCCCGCCCACATCCAGAGGAGCCCCGTTTCCGCCTCGTAGATCGAGATGAGGGATCCTTTCCCTGCTTCGTCGGGAAAGAGTTCCCGGCGTTCCCGTCGCATCTCAAGAGGAGGCCCTCTCAACAGGAACGGCGAGAGGAACTCCAGGGTCGTGCCACCATTCCAAGAGTCCCCCAGATGTCTCAGTCCATTCCAGAAGAACCTCTTTTCCCTTCACCGGCTCGTCTTTCACGCCGAGGATCGACTCCCACCAAGGTGGCACGTGGCACAGCCCTGTGGGAAAGCCTCGTGGGAAAGCCTCGAGGGACAGCCTCGAGGGAAAGCCACAGATCCCTTGATCCACGTGACAGGAAGCGTGACACTACTGCTGCAGCTCGGGAGGAAGGCGCACGTGCATGCCCCCACTGGAGACGAGGCCTGACTCCCCTGGGGAGACTCAGAAGCACCCCAAGATCCATGGCAACACTGGAGAGGAATCCTCAGGTTCCGGCCCCGACTCCACACAAGGACTGAGGCCCCGGCATGGATGGGAGAGGAATCCCGAGAGGTCCCCTAGCAACTCGCATGGGGACTGGCCTTTCCTGAGGCCAACAGAGCGGGTCCCTGAGGTCCCCGTCGTAACTCGAGAAGACCTGCCGCAACTCGAGAAAATCCAGGAGGTTCTCCCCTCCAGGCGAGATGAGGCCCATTTCCGCTGAGGCGTCTCGCGGCTGATCACACCTCACCTCTGGAACTTTGAAAGGCTCCTTCACACCCTTGCTGCAAATCAAGAAGTTCCCCGACATACCCGTCTCCACTCGAGAGGAATCACGAGGGTCCCGCCCACATCCAGAGGAGCCCCGTTTCCGCCTCCTAGCTCGAGATGAGGGATACTTTCCCTGCTTCGTCGGGAAAGAGTTCCCAGCGTTCCCGTCGCATCTCAAGAGGAGGCCCTCTCAACAGGAACGGCGAGAGGAACTCCAGGGTTGTGTCACCTTTCCAAGAGTCCCCCAGATGTCTCAGTCCATTCCAGAGGAACCTCTTTTCCCTTCACGGGCTCGTCTTTCACGCCGAGGATCGACTCACACCAAGGTGGCACGTGGCACAGCCCTGTGGGAAAGCCTCGTGGGAAAGCCTCGAGGGACAGCCTCGAGGTAAAGCCACAGATCCCTTGATCCACGTGACAGGAAGCGTGACACTACTGCTGCAGCTCGGGAGGAAAGCGCACGTGCATGCCCCCACTAGAGACGAGGCCTGACTCCCCTGGGGAGACTCAGAAGCACCCCAAGATCCATGGCAACACTGGAGAGGAATCCTCAGGTTCCGACCCCGACTCCACACAAGGACTGAGGCCCCGGCATGGACGGGAGAGGAATCCCGAGAGGTCCCCTAGCAACTCGCATGGGGACTGGCCTTTCCTGAGGCCACCAGAGCGGGTCCCTGAGGTCCCCATCGTAACTCGAGAAGACCTGCCGCAACTCGAGAAAATCCAGGAGGTTCTCCCTTCAAGGCGAGATGAGGCCCATTTCCGCTGAGGCGTCTCGAGGCTGATCACACCTCACCTCTGGAACTTTGAAAGGCTCCTTCACACCCTTGCTGCAAATCAAGAAGTTCCCCGACATACCCGTCTCCACTCGAGAGGAATCACGAGGGTCCCGCCCACATCCAGAGGAGCCCCGTTTCCGTCTCGTAGCTCGAGATGAGGGATACTTTCCCTGCTTCGTCGGGAAAGAGTTCCCAGCGTTCCCGTCGCATCTCAAGAGGAGGCCCTCTCAACAGGAACGGCGAGAGGAACTCCAGGGTTGTGTCACATTTCAAAGAGTCCCCCAGATGTCTCAGTCCATTCCAGAGGAACCTCTTTTCCCTTCACCGGCTAGTCTTTCACGCCGAGGATCGACTCACACCAAGGTGGCACGTGGCACAGCCCTGTGGGAAAGCCTCGTGGGAAAGCCTCAAGGGACAGCCTCGAGGGAAAGCCACAGATCCCTTGATCCACGTGACAGGAAGCGTGACACTACTGCTGCAGCTCGGGAGGAAGGCGCACGTGCATGCCCCCACTAGAGACGAGGCCTGACTCCCCTGGGGAGATTCAGAAGCACCCCAAGATCCATGGCAACACTGGAGAGGAATCCTCAGGTTCTGGCCCCGACTCCACACAAGGACTGAGGCCCGGCATGGACGGGAGAGGAATCCCGAGAGGCCCCCTAGCAACTCGCATGGGGACTGGCCTTTCCTGAGGCCACCAGAGCGGGTCCCTGAGGTCCCCGTCGTAACTCGAGAAGACCTGCCGCAACTCGAGAAAATCCAGGAGGTTCTCCCCTCCAGGCGAGATGAGGCCCATTTCCGTTGAGGCTTCTCGACAAGGCTGATCACACCTCACCTCTGGAACTTTGAAAGGGTCCTTCACACCCTTGGTGCAAATCAAGAGGTTCCCCGACATACCCGTCTCCACTCGAGAGGAATCACGAGGGTCCCCCCCACATCCAGAGGAGCCCCGTTTCCGCCTCGTAGATCGAGATGAGGGATCCTTTCCCTGCTTCGTCGAGAAAGAGTTCCCGGCGTTCCCGTCGCATCTCAAGAGGAGGCCCTCTCAACAGGAACGGCGAGAGGAACTCCAGGATCGTGCCACCATTCCAAGAGTCCCCCAGATGTCTCAGTCCATTCCAGAGGAACCACTTTTCCCTTCACCGGCTCGTCTTTCACGCCGAGGATCGTCTCTCACCAAGGTGGCACGTGGCACAGCCCGGTGGGAAAGCCTCGTGGGAAAGCCTCGAGGGACAGCCTCGAGGGAAAGCCACAGATCCCTTGATCCACGTGACAGGAAGCGTGACACTACTGCTGCAGCTCGGGAGGAAGGCGCACGTGCATGCCCCCACTGGAGACGAGGCCTGACTCCCCTGGGGAGACTCAGAAGCACCCCAAGATCCATGGCAACACTGGAGAGGAATCCTCAGGTTCCGGCCCCGACTCCACACAAGGACTGAGGCCCCGGCATGGATGGGAGAGGAATCCCGAGAGGTCCCCTAGCAACTCGCATGGGGACTGGCCTTTCCTGAGGCCACCAGAGCGGGTCCCTGAGGTCCCCGTCGTAACTCGAGAAGACCTGCCGCAACTCGAGAAAATCCAGGAGGTTCTCCCCTCCAGGCGAGATGAGGCCCATTTCCGCTGAGGCGTCTCGCGGCTGATCACACCTCACCTCTGGAACTTTGAAAGGCTCCTTCACACCCTTGCTGCAAATCAAGAAGTTCCCCGACATACCCGTCTCCACTCGAGAGGAATCACGAGGGTCCCGCCCACATCCAGAGGAGCCCCGTTTCCGCCTCCTAGCTCGAGATGAGGGATACTTTCCCTGCTTCGTCGGGAAAGAGTTCCCAGCGTTCCCGTCGCATCTCAAGAGGAGGCCCTCTCAACAGGAACGGCGAGAGGAACTCCAGGGTTGTGTCACCTTTCCAAGAGTCCCCCAGATATCTCAGTCCATTCCAGAGGAACCTCTTTTCCCTTCACGGGCTCGTCTTTCACGCCGAGGATCGACTCACACCAAGGTGGCACGTGGCACAGCCCTGTGGGAAAGCCTCGTGGGAAAGCCTCGAGGGACAGCCTCGAGGGAAAGCCACAGATCCCTTGATCCACGTGACAGGAAGCGTGACACTACTGCTGCAGCTCGGGAGGAAAGCGCACGTGCATGCCCCCACTAGAGACGAGGCCTGACTCCCCTGGGGAGACTCAGAAGCACCCCAAGATCCATGGCAACACTGGAGAGGAATCCTCAGGTTCCGACCCCGACTCCACACAAGGACTGAGGCCCCGGCATGGACGGGAGAGGAATCCCGAGAGGTCCCCTAGCAACTCGCATGGGGACTGGCCTTTCCTGAGGCCACCAGAGCGGGTCCCTGAGGTCCCCATCGTAACTCGAGAAGACCTGCCGCAACTCGAGAAAATCCAGGAGGTTCTCCCTTCAAGGCGAGATGAGGCCCATTTCCGCTGAGGCGTCTCGAGGCTGATCACACCTCACCTCTGGAACTTTGAAAGGCTCCTTCACACCCTTGCTGCAAATCAAGAAGTTCCCCGACATACCCGTCTCCACTCGAGAGGAATCACGAGGGTCCCGCCCACATCCAGAGGAGCCCCGTTTCCGTCTCGTAGCTCGAGATGAGGGATACTTTCCCTGCTTCGTCGGGAAAGAGTTCCCAGCGTTCCCGTCGCATCTCAAGAGGAGGCCCTCTCAACAGGAACGGCGAGAGGAACTCCAGGGTTGTGTCACATTTCAAAGAGTCCCCCAGATGTGTCAGTTCATTCCAGAGGAACCTCTTTTCCCTTCACCGGCTCGTCTTTCACGCCGAGGATCGACTCACACCAAGGTGGTACGTGGCACAGCCCTGTGGGAAAGCCTCGTCGGAAAGCCTCGAGGGACAGCCTCGAGGGAAAGCCACAGATCCCTTGATCCACGTGACAGGAAGCGTGACACTACTGCTGCAGCTCGGGAGGAAGGAGCACGTGCATGCCCCCACTAGAGACGAGGCCTGACTCCCCTGGGGAGACTCAGAAGCACCCCAAGATCCATGGCAACACTGGAGAGGAATCCTCAGGTTCCGGCCCCGACTCCACACAAGGACTGAGGCCCGGCATGGACGGGAGAGGAATCCCGAGAGGCCCCCTAGCTACTCGCATGGGGACTGGCCTTTCCTGAGGCCACCAGAGCGGGTCCCTGAGGTCCCCGTCGTAAATCGAGAAGACCTGCCGCAACTCGAGAAAATCCAGGAGGTTCTCCCCTCCAGGCGAGATGAGGCCCATTTCCGCTGAGGCGTCTCGAGGCTGATCACACCTCCCCTCTGGAACTTAGAAAGGGTCCTTCACACCTTTGGTGCAAATCAAGAAGTTCCCCGACATAGCCGTCTCCAATCGAGAGGAATCACGAGGGTCCAGCCCACATCCAGAGGAGCCCCGTTTCCGCCTCGTAGATCGAGATGAGGGATCCTTTCCCTGCTTCGTCGGGAAAGAGTTCCCGGTGATCCCGTCGCATCTCAAGAGGAGGCCCTCTCAACAGGAACGGCGAGAGGAACTCCAGGGTCGTGCCACCATTCCAAGAGTCCCCCAGATGTCTCAGTCCATTCCAGAGGAACCTCTTTTCCCTTCACCGGCTCGTCTTTCACGCCGAGGATCGACTCACACCAAGGTGGCACGTGGCACAGCCCTGTGGGAAAGCCTCGTGGGAAAGCCTCGAGGGAAAGCCACAGATCCCTTGATCCACGTGACAGGAAGCGTGACACTACTGCTGCAGCTCGGGAGGAAGGCGCACGTGCATGCCCCCACTCGAGACGAGGCCTGACTCCCCTGGGGAGACTCAGAAGCACCCCAAGATCCATGGCAACACTGGAGAGGAATCCTCAGGTTCCGGCCCCGACTCCACACAAGGACTGAGGCCCCGGCATGGACGGGAGAGGAATCCCGAGAGGTCCCCTAGCAACTCGCATGGGGACTGGCCTTTCCTGAGGCCACCAGAGCGGGTCCCTGAGGTCCCCGTCGTAACTCGAGAAGACCTGCCGCAACTCGAGAAAATCCAGGAGGTTCTCCCCTCCAGGCGAGATGAGGCCCATTTCCGCTGAGGCGTCTCGACAAGGCTGATCACACCTCACCTCTGGAACTTTGAAAGGGTCCTTCACACCCTTGCTGCAAATCAAGAAGTTCCCCGACATACCCGTCTCCACTCGAGAGGAATCACGAGGGTCCCGCCCACATCCAGAGGAGCCCCGTTTCCGCCTCGTAGCTCGAGTTGAGGGATCCTTTCCCTGTTTCGTCAGGAAAGAGTTCCCGGCGTTCCCATCGCATCTCAAGAGGAGGCCCTCTCAACAGGAACGGCGAGAGGAACTCCAGGGTCGTGCCACCATTCCAAGAGTCCCCCACATGTCTCAGTCCATTCCAGGGGAAACTCTCTTCCCTTCACCGGCTCGTCTTTCACGCCGAGGATCGACTCACACCAAGGTGGCACGTGGCACAGCCCTGTGGGAAAGCCTCGTGGGAAAGCCTCGAGGGACAGCCTCGAGGGAAAGCCACAGATCCCTTGATCCACGTGACAGGAAGCGTGACACTACTGCTGCAGCTCGGGAGGAAGGCGCACGTGCATGCCCACACTCGAGACGAGGCCTGACTCCCCTGGGGAGACTCAGAAGCACCCCATGATAAATGGCAACACTGGAGAGGAATCCTCAGGTTCCGGCCCCGACTCCACATAAGGTCTTAGGCCCCGGCATCCACTGGAGAGGAATCCCGAGTGGTCCCCTAGCAACTCACATGGGGACTGGCCTTTCCTGAGGCCACCAGAGCGGGTCCCTGAGGTCCCCGTCGTAACTCGAGAAGACCTGCCGCAACTCGAGAAATTCCAGGAGGTTCTCCCCTCCAGGCGAGATGAGGCCCATTTCCGCTGAGGCGTCTCGACAAGGCTGATCACACCTCACCTCTGGAACTTTGAAAGGGTCCTTCACACCCTTGCTGCAAATCAAGAAGTTCCCCGACATACCCGTCTCCACTCGAGAGGAATCACGAGGGTCCCGCCCACATCCAGAGGAGCCCCGTTTCCGCCTCGTAGATCGAGATGAGGGATCCTTTCCCTGATTCGTTAGGAAAGAGTTCCCGGCGTTCCCGTCGCATCTCAAGAGGAGGCCCTCTCAACAGGAACGGCGAGAGGAACTCCAGGGTCGTGCCACCATTCCAAGAGTCCACCAGATGTCTCAGTCCATTAGAGAGGAACCTCTTTTCCCTTCACCGGCTCGTCTTTCACGCCGAGGATCGACTCACACCAAGGTGGCACGTGGCACAGCCCTCTGGGAAAGCCTCGTGGGAAAGCCTCGAGGGACAGCCTCGAGGGAAAGCCACAGATCCCTTGATCCACGTGACAGGAAGCGTGACACTACTGCTGCAGCTCGGGAGGAAGGCGCACGTGCATGCCCCCACTGGAGACGAGGCCTGACTCCCCTGGGGAGACTCAGAAGCACCCCAAGATCCATGGCAACACTGGAGAGGAATCCTCAGGTTCCGGACCCGACTCCACACAAGGACTGAGGCCCCGGCATGGATGGGAGAGGAATCCCGAGAGGTCCCCTAGCAACTCGCATGGGGACTGGCCTTTCCTGAGGCCACCAGAGCGGGTCCCTGAGGTCCCCGTCGTAACTCGAGAAGACCTGCCGCAACTCGAGAAAATCCAGGAGGTTCTCCCCTCCAGGCGAGATGAGGCCCATTTCCGCTGAGGCGTCTCGCGGCTGATCACACCTCACCTCTGGAACTTTGAAAGGCTCCTTCACACCCTTGCTGCAAATCAAGAAGTTCCCCGACATACCCGTCTCCACTCGAGAGGAATCACGAGGGTCCCGCCCACATCCAGAGGAGCCCCGTTTCCGCCTCCTAGCTCGAGATGAGGGATACTTTCCCTGCTTCGTCGGGAAAGAGTTCCTAGCGTTCCCGTCGCATCTCAAGAGGAGGCCCTCTCAACAGGAACGGCGAGAGGAACTCCAGGGTTGTGTCACCTTTCCAAGAGTCCCCCAGATATCTCAGTCCATTCCAGAGGAACCTCTTTTCCCTTCACGGGCTCGTCTTTCACGCCGAGGATCGACTCACACCAAGGTGGCACGTGGCACAGCCCTGTGGGAAAGCCTCGTGGGAAAGCCTCGAGGGACAGCCTCGAGGGAAAGCCACAGATCCCTTGATCCACGTGACAGGAAGCGTGACACTACTGTTTTCAGCTCGGGAGGAAAGCGCACGTTCATGCCCCCACTAGAGACGAGGCCTGACTCCCCTGGGGAGACTCAGAAGCACCCCAAGATCCATGGCAACACTGGAGAGGAATCCTCAGGTTCCGACCCCGACTCCACACAAGGACTGAGGCCCCGGCATGGACGGGAGAGGAATCCCGAGAGGTCCCCTAGCAACTCGCATGGGGACTGGCCTTTCCTGAGGCCACCAGAGCGGGTCCCTGAGGTCCCCATCGTAACTCGAGAAGACCTGCCGCAACTCGAGAAAATCCAGGAGGTTCTCCCCTCCAGGCGAGATGAGGCCCATTTCCGCTGAGGCGTCTCGAGGCTGATCACACCTCACCTCTGGAACTTCGAAAGGTTCCTTCACACCCTTGGTGCAAATCAAGAAGTTCCCCGACATAGCCGTCTCCACTCGAGAGGAATCACGAGGGTCACGCCCACATCCAGAGGAGCCCCCTTTCCGCCTCGTAGCTCGAGATGAGGGATCCTTTCCCTGCTTCGTCGGGAAAGAGTTCCCGGCGTTCCCGTCGCATCTCAAGAGGAGGCCCTCTCAACAGGAACGGTGAGAGGAACTCCAGGGTCGTGCCACCATTCCAAGAGTCCTCCAGATGTCTCAGTCCATTCCAGAGGAACCTCTTTTCCCTTCACCGGCTCGTCTTTCACGCCGAGGATCGACTCACACCAAGGTGGCACGTGGCACAGCCCTGTGGGAAAGCCTCGTGGGAAAGCCTCGAGGGAAAGCCACAGATCCCTTGATCCACGTGACAGGAAGCGTGACACTACTGCTGCAGCTCGGGAGGAAGGCGCACGTGCATGCCCCCACTCGAGACGAGGCCTGACTCCCCTGGGGAGACTCAGAAGCACCCCAAGATCCATGGCAACACTGGAGAGGAATCCTCAGGTTCCGGCCCCGACTCCACACAAGGACTGAGGCCCCGGCATGGACGGGAGAGGAATCCCGAGAGGTCCCCTAGCAACTCGCATGGGGACTGGCCTTTCCTGAGGCCACCAGAGCGGGTCCCTGAGGTCCCCGTCGTAACTCGAGAAGACCTGCCGCAACTCGAGAAAATCCAGGAGGTTCTCCCCTCCAGGCGAGATGAGGCCCTTTTCCGCTGAGGCGTCTCGACAAGGCTGATCACACCTCACCTCTGGAACTTTGAAAGGGTCCTTCACACCCTTGGTGCAAATCAAGAAGTTCCCCGACATACCCGTCTCCACTCGAGAGGAATCACGAGGGTCCCGCCCACATCCAGAGGAGCCCCGTTTCCGCCTCGTAGCTCGAGTTGAGGGATCCTTTCCCTGTTTCGTCAGGAAAGAGTTCCCGGCGTTCCCATCGCATCTCAAGAGGAGGCCCTCTCAACAGGAACGGTGAGAGGAACTCCAGGGTCGTGCCACCATTCCAAGAGTCCCCCACGTGTCTCAGTCCATTCCAGAGGAAACTCTCTTCCCTTCACCGGCTCGTCTTTCAGGCCGAGGATCGACTCACACCAAGGTGGCACGTGGCACAGCCCTGTGGGAAAGCCTCGTGGGAAAGCCTCGAGGGACAGCCTCGAGGGAAAGCCACAGATCCCTTGATCCACGTGACAGGAAGCGTGACACTACTGCTGCAGCTCGGGAGGAAGGCGCACGTGCATGCCCACACTCGAGACGAGGCCTGACTCCCCTGGGGAGACTCAGAAGCACCCCAAGATAAATGGCAACACTGGAGAGGAATCCTCAGGTTCCGGCCCCGACTCCACATAAGGTCTTAGGCCCCGGCATCCACTGGAGAGGAATCCCGAGTGGTCCCCTAGCAACTCACATGGGGACTGGCCTTTCCTGAGGCCACCAGAGCGGGTCCCTGAGGTCCCCGTCGTAACTCGAGAAGACCTGCCGCAACTCGATAAATTCCAGGAGGTTCTCCCCTCCAGGCGAGATGAGGCCATTTTTCCGCTGAGGCGTCTCGACAAGGCTGATCACACCTCACCTCTGGAACTTTGAAAGGGTCCTTCACACCCTTGGTGCAAATCAAGAAGTTCCCCGACATACCCGTCTCCACTCGAGAGGAATCACGAGGGTCCCGCCCACATCCAGAGGAGCCCCGTTTCCGCCTCGTAGATCGAGATGAGGGATCCTTTCCCTGATTCGTTAGGAAAGAGTTCCCGGAGTTCCCGTCGCATCTCAAGAGGAGGCCCTCTCAACAGGAACGGCGAGAGGAACTCCAGGGTCGTGCCACCATTCCAAGAGTCCCCCAGATGTCTCAGTCCATTAGAGAGGAACCTCTTTTCCCTTCACCGGCTCGTCTTTCACGCCGAGGATCGACTCACACCAAGGTGGCACGTGGCACAGCCCTGTGGGAAAGCCTCGTGGGAAAGCCTCGAGGGAAAGCCTCGAGGGAAAGCCACAGATCCCTTGATCCACGTGACAGGAAGCGTGACACTACTGCTGCAGCTCGGGAGGAAGGCGCACGTGCATGCCCCCACTGGAGACGAGGCCTGACTCCCCTGGGGAGACTCAGAAGCACCCCAAGATCCATGGCAACACTGGAGAGGAATCCTCAGGTTCCGGCCCCGACTCCACACAAGGACTGAGGCCCCGGCATGGACGGGAGAGGAATCCCGAGTGGTCCCCTAGCAACTCACATGGGGACTGGCCTTTCCTGAGGCCACCAGAGCGGGTCCCTGAGGTCCCCGTCTTAACTCGAGAAGACCTGCCGCAACTCGAGAAATTCCAGGAGGTTCTCCCCTCCAGGCGAGATGAGGCCCAATTCCGCTGAGGCGTCTCGACAAGGCTGATCACACCTCACCTCTGGAACTTTGAAAAGGTCCTTCACACCCTTGGTGCAAATCAAGAAGTTCCCCGACATACCCGTCTCCACTCGAGAGGAATCACGAGGGTCCCGCCCACATCCAGAGGAGCCCCGTTTCCGCCTCGTAGATCTAGATGAGGGATCCTTTCCCTGATTCGTTAGGAAAGAGTTCCCGGCGTTCCCGTCGCATCTCAAGAGGAGGCCCTCTCAACAGGAACGGCGAGAGGAACTCCAGGGTCGTGCCACCATTCCAAGAGTCCCCCAGATGTCTCAGTCCATTAGAGAGGAACCTCTTTTCCCTTCACCGGCTCGTCTTTCACGCCGAGGATCGACTCACACCAAGGTGGCACGTGGCACAGCCCTGTGGGAAAGCCTCGTGGGAAAGCCTCGAGGGACAGCCTCGAGGGAAAGCCACAGATCCCTTGATCCACGTGACAGGAAGCGTGACACTCCTGCTGCAGCTCGGGAGGAAGGCGCACGTGCATGCCCCCACTCGAGACGAGGCCTGACTCCCCTGGGGAGACTCAGAAGCACCCCAAGATCCATGGCAACACTGGAGAGGAATCCTCAGGTTCCGGCCCCGACTCCACACAAGGACTGAGGCCCCGGCATGGACGGGAGAGGAATCCCGAGAGGTCCCCTAGCAACTCGCATGGGGACTGGCCTTTCCTAAGGCCACCAGAGCGGGTCCCTGAGGTCCCCTTCGTAACTCGAGAAGACCTGCCACAACTTCAGAAAATCCAGGAGGTTCTCCCCTCCAGGCGAGATGAGGCCCTTTTCCGCTGAGGCGTCTCGACAAGGCTGATCACACCTCACCTCTGGAATTTTGAAAGGGTCCTTCACACCCTTGGTGCAAATCAAGAAGTTCCCCGACATACCCGTCTCCACTCGAGAGGAATCACGAGTGTCCCGCCCACATCCAGAGGAGCCCCGTTTCCGCCTCGTAGCTCGAGATGAGGGATCCTTTCCCTGTTTCGTCAGGAAAGAGTTCCCGGCGTTCCCGTCGCATCTCAAGAGGAGGCCCTCTCAACAGGAACGGTGAGAGGAACTCCAGGGTCGTGCCACCATTCCAAGAGTCCCCCACATGTCTCAGTCCATTCCAGAGGAACCTCTCTTCCCCTTCACCGGCTCGTCTTTCACGCCGAGGATCGACTCACACCAAGGTGGCACGTGGCACAGCCTGTGGGAAAGCCTCGTGGGAAAGCCTCGAGGGACAGCCTCGAGGGAAAGCCACAGATCCCTTGATCCACGTGACAGGAAGCGTGACACTCCTGCTGCAGCTCGGGAGGAAGGCGCACGTGCATGCCCCCACTCGAGACGAGGCCTGACTCCCCTGGGGAGACTCAGAAGCACCCCAAGGTCCATGGCAACACTGGAGAGGAATCCTCAGGTTCCGGCCCCGACTCCACATAAGGTCTTAGGCCCCGGCATCCACTGGAGAGGAATCCCGAGTGGTCCCCTAGCAACTCGCATGGGGACTGGCCTTTCCTGAGGCCACCAGAGCGGGTCCCTGAGGTCCCCGTCGTAACTCGAGAAGACCTGCCGCAACTCGAGAAATTCCAGGAGGTTCTCCCCTCCAGGCGAGATGAGGCCCATTTCCGCTGAGGCGTCTCGACAAGGCTGATCACACCTCACCTCTGGAACTTTGAAAGCGTCCTTCACACCCTTGGTGCAAATCAAGAAGTTCCCCGACATACCCGTCTCCACTCGAGAGGAATCACGAGGGTCCCGCCCACATCCAGAGGAGCCCCGTTTCCGCCTCGTAGCTCGAGATGAGGGATCCTTTCCCTGATTCGTTAGGAAAGCGTTCCCGGCGTTCCCGTCGCATCTCAAGAGGAGGCCCTCTCAACATGAACGGTGACAGGAACTCCAGGGTCGTGCCACCATTCCAAGAGTCCCCCAGATGTCTCAGTCCATTCCAGAGGAACCTCTTTTCCCTTCACCGGCTCGTCTTTCACGCCGAGGATCGACTCACACCAAGGTGGCACGTGGCACAGCCTTGTGGGAAAGCCTCGTGGGAAAGCCTCGAGGGAAAGCCTCGAGGGAAAGCCACAGATCCCTTGATCCACGTGACAGGAAGCGTGACACTACTGCTGCAGCTCGGGAGGAAGGCACACGTGCATGCCCCCACTCGAGACGAGGCCTGACTCCCCTGGGGAGACTCAGAAGCACCCCAAGATCCATGGCAACACTGGAGAGGAATCCTCAGGTTCCGGCCCCGACTCCACACAAGGACTGAAGCCCCGGCATGGACGGGAGAGGAATCCCGATAGGTCCCCTAGCAACTCGCATGGGGACTGCCCTTTCCTGAGGCCACCAGAGCGGGTCCCTGAGGTCCCCTTCGTAACTCGAGAAGACCTGCCGCAACTCGAGAAAATCCAGGAGGTTCTCCCCTCCAGGCGAGATGAGGCCCTTTTCCGCTGAGGCGTCTCGACAAGGCTGATCACACCTCACCTCTGGAACTTTGAAAGGGTACTTCACACCCTTGGTGCAAATCAAGAAGTTCCCCGACATACCCGTCTCCACTCGAGAGGAATCACGAGGGTCCCGCCCACATCCAGAGGAGCCCCGTTTCCGCCTCGTAGCTCGAGTTGAGGGATCCTTTCCCTGTTTCGTCAGGAAAGAGTTCCCGGCGTTCCCATCGCATCTCAAGAGGAGGCCCTCTCAACAGGAACGGTGAGAGGAACTCCAGGGTCGTGCCACCATTCCAAGAGTCCCCCACATGTCTCAGTCCATTCCAGAGGAAACTCTCTTCCATTCACCGGCTCGTCTTTCACGCCGAGGATCGACTCACACCAAGGTGGCACGTGGCACAGCCCTGTGGGAAAGCCTCGTGGGAAAGCCTCGAGGGACAGCCTCGAGGGAAAGCCACAGATCCCTTGATCCACGTGACAGGAAGCGTGACACTACTGCTGCAGCTCGGGAGGAAGGCGCACGTGCATGCCCACACTCGAGACGAGGCCTGACTCCCCTGGGGAGACTCAGAAGCACCCCAAGATAAATGGCAACACTGGAGAGGAATCCTCAGGTTCCGGCCCCGACTCCACATAAGGTCTTAGGCCCCGGCATCCACTGGAGAGGAATCCCGAGTTGTCCCCTAGCAACTCACATGGGGACTGGCCTTTCCTGAGGCCACCAGAGCGGGTCCCTGAGGTCCCCGTCGTAACTCGAGAAGACCTGCCGCAACTCGAGAAATTCCAGGAGGTTCTCCCCTCCAGGCGAGATGAGGCCCATTTCCGCTGAGGCGTCTCGACAAGGCTGATCACACCTCACCTCTGGAACTTTGAAAGGGTCCTTCACACCCTTGGTGCAAATCAAGAAGTTCCCCGACATACCCGTCTCCACTCGAGAGGAATCACGAGGGTCCCGCCCACATCCAGAGGAGCCCCGTTTCCGCCTCGTAGATCGAGATGAGGGATCCTTTCCCTGATTCGTTAGGAAAGAGTTCCCGGCGTTCCCGTCGCATCTCAAGAGGAGGCCCTCTCAACAGAAACGGCGAGAGGAACTCCAGGGTCATGCCACCATTCCAAGAGTCCAACAGATGTCTCAGTCCATTAGAGAGGAACCTCTTTTCCCTTCACCGGCTCGTCTTTCACGCCGAGGATCGACTCACACCAAGGTGGCACGTGGCACAGCCCTGTGGGAAAGCCTCGTGGGAAAGCCTCGAGGGACAGCCTCGAGGGAAAGCCACAGATCCCTTGATCCACGTGACAGCAAGCGTGACACTACTGCTGCAGCTCGGGAGGAAGGCGCACGTGCATGCCCCCACTGGAGACGAGGCCTGACTCCCCTGGGGAGACTCAGAAGCACCCCAAGGTCCATGGCAACACTGGAGAGGAATCCTCAGGTTCCGGCCCCGACTCCACACAAGGACTGAGGCCCCGGCATGGACGGGAGAGGAATCCCGAGAGGTCCCCTAGCAACTCGCATGGGCACTGGCCTTTCCTGAGGCCACCAGAGCGGGTCCATGAGGTCCCCGTCGTAACTCGAGAAGACCTGCCGCAACTCGAGAAAATCCAGGAGGTTCTCCCCTCCAGGCGAGATGAGGCCCATTTCCGCTGAGGCGTCTCGAGGCTGATCACACCTCACCTCTGGAACTTCGAAAGGTTCCTTCACACCCTTGGTGCAAATCAAGAAGTTCCCCGACATAGCCGTCTCCACTCGAGAGGAATCACGAGGGTCACGCCCACATCCAGAGGAGCCCCCTTTCCGCCTCGTAGCTCGAGATGAGGGATCCTTTCCCTGCTTCGTCGGGAAAGAGTTCCCGGCGTTCCCGTCGCATCTCAAGAGGAGGCCCTCTCAACAGGAACGGTGAGAGGAACTCCAGGGTCGTGCCACCATTCCAAGAGTCCCCCAGATGTCTCAGTCCATTCCAGAGGAACCTCTTTTCCCTTCACCGGCTCGTCTTTCACGCCGAGGATCGACTCACACCAAGGTGGCACGTGGCACAGCCCTGTGGGAAAGCCTCGTGGGAAAGCCTCGAGGGAAAGCCACAGATCCCTTGATCCACGTGACAGGAAGCGTGACACTACTGCTGCAGCTCGGGAGGAAGGCGCACGTGCATGCCCCCACTGGAGACGAGGCCTGACTCCCCTGGGGAGACTCAGAAGCACCCCAAGATCCATGGCAACACTGGAGAGGAATCCTCAGGTTCCGGCCCCGACTCCACACAAGGACTGAGGCCCCGGCATGGACTGGAGAGGAATCCCGATAGGTCCCCTAGCAACTCGCATGGGGACTGGCCTTTCCTGAGGCCACCAGAGCGGGTCCCTGAGGTCCCCTTCGTAACTCGAGAAGACCTGCCGCAACTCGAGAAAATCCAGGAGGTTCTCCCCTCCAGGCGAGATGAGGCCCTTTTCCGCTGAGGCGTCTCGACAAGGCTGATCACACCTCACCTCTGGAACTTTGAAAGGGTACTTCACACCCTTGGTGCAAATCAAGAAGTTCCCCGACATACCCGTCTCCACTCGAGAGGAATCACGAGGGTCCCGCCCACATCCAGAGGAGCCCCGTTTCCGCCTCGTAGCTCGAGTTGAGGGATCCTTTCCCTGTTTCGTCAGGAAAGAGTTCCCGGCGTTCCCATCGCATCTCAAGAGGAGGCCCTCTCAACAGGAACGGTGAGAGGAACTCCAGGGTCGTGCCACCATTCCAAGAGTCCCCCACATGTCTCAGTCCATTCCAGAGGAAACTCTCTTCCATTCACCGGCTCGTCTTTCACGCCGAGGATCGACTCACACCAAGGTGGCACGTGGCACAGCCCTGTGGGAAAGCCTCGTGGGAAAGCCTCGAGGGACAGCCTCGAGGGAAAGCCACAGATCCCTTGATCCACGTGACAGGAAGCGTGACACTACTGCTGCAGCTCGGGAGGAAGGCGCACGTGCATGCCCACACTCGAGACGAGGCCTGACTCCCCTGGGGAGACTCAGAAGCACGCCAAGATAAATGGCAACACTGGAGAGGAATCCTCAGGTTCCGGCCCCGACTCCACATAAGGTCTTAGGCCCCGGCATCCACTGGAGAGGAATCCCGAGTT
Source organism: Budorcas taxicolor (assembly GCF_023091745.1). Taxonomy (NCBI): domain Eukaryota; kingdom Metazoa; phylum Chordata; class Mammalia; order Artiodactyla; family Bovidae; genus Budorcas; species Budorcas taxicolor. The sequence continues at coordinate 660,755 of NW_026291535.1, forward strand.
GTCCCCTAGCAACTCACATGGGGACTGGCCTTTCCTGAGGCCACCAGAGCGGGTCCCTGAGGTCCCCGTCGTAACTCGAGAAGACCTGCCGCAACTCGAGAAATTCCAGGAGGTTCTCCCCTCCAGGCGAGATGAGGCCCATTTCCGCTGAGGCGTCTCGACAAGGCTGATCACACCTCACCTCTGGAACTTTGAAAGGGTCCTTCACACCCTTGGTGCAAATCAAGAAGTTCCCCGACATACCCGTCTCCACTCGAGAGGAATCACGAGGGTCCCGCCCACATCCAGAGGAGCCCCGTTTCCGCCTCGTAGCTCGAGATGAGGGATCCTTTCCCTGATTCGTTAGGAAAGCGTTCCCGGCGTTCCCGTCGCATCTCAAGAGGAGGCCCTCTCAACAGGAACGGCGAGAGGAACTCCAGGGTCGTGCCACCATTCCAAGAGTCCCCCAGATATCTCAGTCCATTCCAGAGGATAGTCTTTTCCCTTCACCGGCTCGTCTTTCACGCCGAGGATCGACTTACACCAAGGTGGCACGTGGCACAGCCCTGTGGGAAAGCCTCGTGGGAAAGCCTCGAGGGACAGCCTCGAGGGAAAGCCACAGATCCCTTGATCCACGTGACAGGAAGCGTGACACGACTGCTGCAGCTCGGGAGGAAGGCGCACGTGCATGCCCCCACTGGAGACGAGGCCTGACTCCCCTGGGGAGACTCAGAAGCACCCCAAGATCCAAGGCAACACTGGAGAGGAATCCTCAGGTTCCGGCTCCGACTCCACACAAGGACTGAGGCCCGGGCATGGACGAGAGAGGAATCCCGAGAGGTCCCCTAGCAACTCGCATGGGGACTGGCCTTTCCTGAGGCCACCAGAGCGGTTCCCTGAGGTCCCCTTCGTAACTCGAGAAGACCTGCCGCAACTCGAGAAAATCCAGGAGGTTCTCCCCTCCAGGCGAGATGAGGCCCATTTCCGCTGAGGCGTCTCGAGGCTGATCACACCTCACCTCTGGAACTTCGAAAGGGTCCTTCACACCCTTGGTGCAAATCAAGAAGTTCCCCGACATAGCCGTCTCCACTCGAGAGGAATCACGAGGGTCCCGCCCACATCCAGAGGAGCCCCGTTTCCGTCTCGTAGCTCGAGATGAGGGATCCTTTACCTGCTTCGTCGGGAAAGAGTTCCCGGCGTTCCCGTCGCATCTCAAGAGGAGGCCCTCTCAACATGAACGGTGACAGGAACTCCAGGGTCGTGCCACCATTCCAAGAGTCCCCCAGATGTCTCAGTCCATTCCAGAGGAACCTCTTTTCCCTTCACCGGCTCGTCTTTCACGCCGAGGATCGACTCACACCAAGGTGGCACGTGGCACAGCCCTGTGGGAAAGCCTCGTGGGAAAGCCTCGAGGGACAGCCTCGAGGGAAAGCCACAGATCCCTTGATCCACGTGACAGGAAGCGTGACACTACTGCTGCAGCTCGGGAGGAAGGCACACGTGCATGCCCCCACTCGAGACGAGGCCTGACTCCCCTGGGGAGACTCAGAAGCACCCCAAGATCCATGGCAACACTGGAGAGGAATCCTCAGGTTCCGGCCCCGACTCCACACAAGGACTGAGGCCCCGGCATGGACGGGAGAGGAATCCCGAGAGGTCCCCTAGCAACTCGCATGGGGACTGGCCTTTCCTGAGGCCACCAGAGCGGGTCCCTGAGGTCCCCGTCGTAACTCGAGAAGACCTGCCGCAACTCGAGAAAATCCAGGAGGTTCTCCCCTCCAGGCGAGATGAGGCCCTTTTCCGCTGAGGCGTCTCGACAAGGCTGATCACACCTCACCTCTGGAACTTTGAAAGGGTACTTCACACCCTTGGTGCAAATCAAGAAGTTCCCCGACATACCCGTCTCCACTCGAGAGGAATCACGAGGGTCCCGCCCACATCCAGAGGAGCCCCGTTTCCGCCTCGTAGCTCGAGTTGAGGGATCCTTTCCCTGTTTCGTCAGGAAAGAGTTCCCGGCGTTCCCATCGCATCTCAAGAGGAGGCCCTCTCAACAGGAACGGTGAGAGGAACTCCAGGGTCGTGCCACCATTCCAAGAGTCCCCCACATGTCTCAGTCCATTCCAGAGGAAACTCTCTTCCATTCACTGGCTCGTCTTTCACGCCGAGGATCGACTCACACCAAGGTGGCACGTGGCACAGCCCTGTGGGAAAGCCTCGTGGGAAAGCCTCGAGGGACAGCCTCGAGGGAAAGCCACAGATCCCTTGATCCACGTGACAGGAAGCGTGACACTACTGCTCCAGCTCGGGAGGAAGGCGCACGTGCATGCCCACACTCGAGACGAGGCCTGACTCCCCTGGGGAGACTCAGAAGCACCCCAAGATAAATGGCAACACTGGAGAGGAATCCTCAGGTTCCGGCCCCGACTCCACATAAGGTCTTAGGCCCCGGCATCCACTGGAGAGGAATCCCGAGTTGTCCCCTAGCAACTCACATGGGGACTGGCCTTTCCTGAGGCCACCAGAGCGGGTCCCTGAGGTCCCCGTCGTAACTCGAGAAGACCTGCCGCAACTCGAGAAATTCCAGGAGGTTCTCCCCTCCAGGCGAGATGAGGCCCATTTCCGCTGAGGCGTCTCGACAAGGCTGATCACACCTCACCTCTGGAACTTTGAAAGGGTCCTTCACACCCTTGGTGCAAATCAAGAAGTTCCCCGACATACCCGTCTCCACTCGAGAGGAATCACGAGGGTCCCGCCCACATCCAGAGGAGCCCCGTTTCCGCCTCGTAGATCGAGATGAGGGATCCTTTCCCTGATTCGTTAGGAAAGAGTTCCCGGCGTTCCCGTCGCATCTCAAGAGGAGGCCCTCTCAACAGAAACGGCGAGAGGAACTCCAGGGTCATGCCACCATTCCAAGAGTCCAACAGATGTCTCAGTCCATTAGAGAGGAACCTCTTTTCCCTTCACCGGCTCGTCTTTCACGCCGAGGATCGACTCACACCAAGGTGGCACGTGGCACAGCCCTGTGGGAAAGCCTCGTGGGAAAGCCTCGAGGGACAGCCTCGAGGGAAAGCCACAGATCCCTTGATCCACGTGACAGCAAGCGTGACACTACTGCTGCAGCTCGGGAGGAAGGCGCACGTGCATGCCCCCACTGGAGACGAGGCCTGACTCCCCTGGGGAGACTCAGAAGCACCCCAAGATCCATGGCAACACTGGAGAGGAATCCTCAGGTTCCGGCCCCGACTCCACACAAGGACTGAGGCCCCGGCATGGACTGGAGAGGAATCCCGAGAGGTCCCCTAGCAACTCGCATGGGGACTGGCCTTTCCTGAGGCCACCAGAGCGGGTCCCTGAGGTCCCCGTCGTAACTCGAGGAGACCTGCCGCAACTCGAGAAAATCCAGGAGGTTCTCCCCTCCAGGCGAGATGAGGCCCATTTCCGCTGAGGCGTCTCGAGGCTGATCACACCTCACCTCTGGAACTTCGAAAGGGTCCTTCACACCCTTGGTGCAAATCAAGAAGTTCCCCGACATAGCCGTCTCCACTCGAGAGGAATCACGAGGGTCACGCCCACATCCAGAGGAGCCCCGTTTCCGTCTCGTAGCTCGAGATGAGGGATCCTTTCCCTGCTTCGTCGGGAAAGAGTTCCCGGCGTTCCCGTCGCATCTCAAGAGGAGGCCCTCTCAACATGAACGGTGAGAGGAACTCCAGGGTCGTGCCACCATTCCAAGAGTCCCCCAGATGTCTCAGTCCATTCCAGAGGAACCTCTTTTTCCTTCACCGGCTCGTCTTTCATGCCGAGGATCGACTCACACCAAGGTGGCACGTGGCACAGCCCTGTGGGAAAGCCTCGTCGGAAAGCCTCGAGGGACAGCCTCGAGGGAAAGCCACAGATCCCTTGATCCACGTGACAGGAAGCGTGACACTACTGCTGCAGCTCGGGAGGAAGGCGCACGTGCATGCCCCCACTCGAGACGAGGCCTGACTCCCCTGGGGAGACTCAGAAGCACCCCAAGATCCATGGCAACACTGGAGAGGAATCCTCAGGTTCCGGCCCCGACTCCACACAAGGACTGAGGCCCCGGCATGGACGGGAGAGGAATCCCGAGAGGTCCCCTAGCAACTCGCATGGGGACTGCCCTTTCCTGAGGCCACCAGGGCGGGTCCCTGAGGTCCCCTTCGTAACTCGAGAAGACCTGCCGCAACTCGAGAAAATCCAGGAGGTTCTCCCCTCCAGGCGAGATGAGGCCCTTTTCCTCTGAGGCGTCTCGACAAGGCTGATCACACCTCACCTCTGGAACTTTGAAAGGGTCCTTCACACCCTTGGTGCAAATCAAGAAGTTCCCCGACATACCCGTCTCCACTCGAGAGGAATCACGAGGGTCCCGCCCACATCCAGAGGAGCCCCGTTTCCGCCTCGTAGCTCGAGTTGAGGGATCCTTTCCCTGTTTCGACAGGAAAGAGTTCCCGGCGTTCCCATCGCATCTCAAGAGGAGGCCCTCTCAACAGGAACGGTGAGAGGAACTCCAGGGTCGTGCCACCATTCCAAGAGTCCCCCACGTGTCTCAGTCCATTCCAGAGGAAACTCTCTTCCCTTCACCGGCTCGTCTTTCACGCCGAGGATCGACTCCCACCAAGGTGGCACGTGGCACAGCCCTGTGGGAAAGCCTCGTGGGAAAGCCTCGAGGGACAGCCTCGAGGGAAAGCCACAGATCCCTTGATCCACGTGACAGGAAGCGTGACACTACTGCTGCAGCTCGGGAGGAAGGCGCACGTGCATGCCCACACTCGAGACGAGGCCTGACTCCCCTGGGGAGACTCAGAAGCACCCCAAGATCCATGGCAACACTGGAGAGGAATCCTCAGGTTCCGGCCCCGACTCCACACAAGGACTGAGGCCCCGGCATGGACGGGAGAGGAATCCCGAGTGGTCCCCTAGCAACTCACATGGGGACTGGCCTTTCCTGAGGCCACCAGAGCGGGTCCCTGAGGTCCCCGTCTTAACTCGAGAAGACCTGCCGCAACTCGAGAAATTCCAGGAGGTTCTCCCCTCCAGGCGAGATGAGGCCCAATTCCGCTGAGGCGTCTCGACAAGGCTGATCACACCTCACCTCTGGAACTTTGAAAGGGTCCTTCACACCCTTGGTGCAAATCAAGAAGTTCCCCGACATACCCGTCTCCACTCGAGAGGAATCACGAGGGTCCCGCCCACATCCAGAGGAGCCCCGTTTCCGCCTCGTAGATCTAGATGAGGGATCCTTTCCCTGATTCGTTAGGAAAGAGTTCCCGGCGTTCCCGTCGCATCTCAAGAGGAGGCCCTCTCAACAGGAACGGCGAGAGGAACTCCAGGGTCGTGCCACCATTCCAAGAGTCCCCCAGATGGCTCAGTCCATTAGAGAGGAACCTCTTTTCCCTTCACCGGCTCGTCTTTCACGCCGAGGATCGACTCACACCAAGGTGGCACGTGGCACAGCCCTGTGGGAAAGCCTCGTGGGAAAGCCTCGAGGGACAGCCTCGAGGGAAAGCCACAGATCCCTTGATCCACGTGACAGGAAGCGTGACACTCCTGCTGCAGCTCGGGAGGAAGGCGCACGTGCATGCCCCCACTCGAGACGAGGCCTGACTCCCCTGGGGAGACTCAGAAGCACCCCAAGGTCCATGGCAACACTGGAGAGGAATCCTCAGGTTCCGGCCACGACTCCACATAAGGTCTTAGGCCCCGGCATCCACTGGAGAGGAATCCCAAGTGGTCCCCTAGCAACTCACATGGGGACTGGCCTTTCCTGAGGCCACCAGAGCGGGTCCCTGAGGTCCCCGTCGTAACTCGAGAAGACCTGCCGCAACTCGAGAAATTCCAGGAGGTTCTCCCCTCCAGGCGAGATGAGGCCCATTTCCGCTGAGGCGTCTCGACAAGGCTGATCACACCTCACCTCTGGAACTTTGAAAGGGTCCTTCACACCCTTGGTGCAAATCAAGAAGTTCCCCGACATACCCGTCTCCACTCGAGAGGAATCACGAGGGTCCCGCCCACATCCAGAGGAGCCCCGTTTCCGCCTCGTAGCTCGAGATGAGGGATCCTTTCCCTGATTCGTTAGGAAAGCGTTCCCGGCGTTCCCGTCGCATCTCAAGAGGAGGCCCTCTCAACAGGAACGGCGAGAGGAACTCCAGGGTCGTGCCACCATTCCAAGAGTCCCCCAGATATCTCAGTCCATTCCAGAGGATAGTCTTTTCGTTCACCGGCTCGTCTTTCACGCCGAGGATCGACTCACACCAAGGTGGCACGTGGCACAGCCCTGTGGGAAAGCCTCGTGGGAAAGCCTCGAGGGACAGCCTCGAGGGAAAGCCACAGATCCCTTGATCCACGTGACAAGAAGCGTGACACTACTGCTGCAGCTCGGGAGGAAGGCGCACGTGCATGCCCCCACTGGAGACGAGGCCTGACTCCCCTGGGGAGACTCAGAAGCACCCCAAGATCCAAGGCAACACTGGAGAGGAATCCTCAGGTTCCGGCTCCGACTCCACACAAGGACTGAGGCCCCGGCATGGACGAGAGAGGAATCCCGAGAGGTCCCCTAGCAACTCGCATGGGGACTGGCCTTTCCTGAGGCCACCAGAGCGGTTCCTTGAGGTCCCCTTCGTAACTCGAGAAGACCTGCCGCAACTCGAGAAAATCCAGGAGGTTCTCCCCTCCAGGCGAGATGAGGCCCATTTCCGCTGAGGCGTCTCGAGGCTGATCACACCTCACCTCTGGAACTTCGAAAGGGTCCTTCACACCCTTGGTGCAAATCAAGAAGTTCCCCGACATAGCCGTCTCCACTCGAGAGGAATCACGAGGGTCACACCCACATCCAGAGGAGCCCCGTTTCCGTCTCGTAGCTCGAGATGAGGGATCCTTTACCTGCTTCGTCGGGAAAGAGTTCCCGGCGTTCCCGTCGCATCTCAAGAGGAGGCCCTCTCAACATGAACGGTGACAGGAACTCCAGGGTCGTGCCACCATTCCAAGAGTCCCCCAGATGTCTCAGTCCATTCCAGAGGAACCTCTTTTCCCTTCACCGGCTCGTCTTTCACGCCGAGGATCGACTCACACCAAGGTGGCACGTGGCACAGCCCTGTGGGAAAGCCTCGTGGGAAAGCCTCGAGGGACAGCCTCGAGGGAAAGCCACAGATCCCTTGATCCACGTGACAGGAAGCGTGACACTACTGCTGCAGCTCGGGAGGAAGGCACACGTGCATGCCCCCACTCGAGACGAGGCCTGACTCCCCTGGGGAGACTCAGAAGCACCCCAAGATCCATGGCAACACTGGAGAGGAATCCTCAGGTTCCGGCCCCGACTCCACACAAGGACTGAGGCCCCGGCATGGACGGGAGAGGAATCCCGAGAGGTCCCCTAGCAACTCGCATGGGGACTGGCCTTTCCTGAGGCCACCAGAGCGGGTCCCTGAGGTCCCCGTCGTAACTCGAGAAGACCTGCCGCAACTCGAGAAAATCCAGGAGGTTCTCCCCTCCAGGCGAGATGAGGCCCTTTTCCGCTGAGGCGTCTCGACAAGGCTGATCACACCTCACCTCTGGAACTTTGAAAGGGTCCTTCACACCCTTGGTGCAAATCAAGAAGTTCCCCGACATACCCGTCTCCACTCGAGAGGAATCACGAGGGTCCCGCCCACATCCAGAGGAGCCCTGTTTCCGCCTCGTAGCTCGAGTTGAGGGATCCTTTCCCTGTTTCGTCAGGAAAGAGTTCCCGGCGTTCCCATCGCATCTCAAGAGGAGGCCCTCTCAACAGGAACGGTGAGAGGAACTCCAGGGTCGTGCCACCATTCCAAGAGTCCCCCACATGTCTCAGTCCATTCCAGAGGAAACTCTCTTCCATTCACCGGCTCGTCTTTCACGCCGAGGATCGACTCACACCAAGGTGGCACGTGGCACAGCCCTGTGGGAAAGCCTCGTGGGAAAGCCTCGAGGGACAGCCTCGAGGGAAAGCCACAGATCCCTTGATCCACGTGACAGGAAGCGTGACACTACTGCTCCAGCTCGGGAGGAAGGCGCACGTGCATGCCCACACTCGAGACGAGGCCTGACTCCCCTGGGGAGACTCAGAAGCACCCCAAGATAAATGGCAACACTGGAGAGGAATCCTCAGGTTCCGGCCCCGACTCCACATAAGGTCTTAGGCCCCGGCATCCACTGGAGAGGAATCCCGAGTTGTCCCCTAGCAACTCACATGGGGACTGGCCTTTCCTGAGGCCACCAGAGCGGGTCCCTGAGGTCCCCGTCGTAACTCGAGAAGACCTGCCGCAACTCGAGAAATTCCAGGAGGTTCTCCCCTCCAGGCGAGATGAGGCCCATTTCCGCTGAGGCGTCTCGACAAGGCTGATCACACCTCACCTCTGGAACTTTGAAAGGGTCCTTCACACCCTTGGTGCAAATCAAGAAGTTCCCCGACATACCCGTCTCCACTCGAGAGGAATCACGAGGGTCCCGCCCACATCCAGAGGAGCCCTGTTTCCGCCTCGTAGCTCGAGTTGAGGGATCCTTTCCCTGTTTCGTCAGGAAAGAGTTCCCGGCGTTCCCATCGCATCTCAAGAGGAGGCCCTCTCAACAGGAACGGTGAGAGGAACTCCAGGGTCGTGCCACCATTCCAAGAGTCCCCCACATGTCTCAGTCCATTCCAGAGGAAACTCTCTTCCATTCACCGGCTCGTCTTTCACGCCGAGGATCGACTCACACCAAGGTGGCACGTGGCACAGCCCTGTGGGAAAGCCTCGTGGGAAAGCCTCGAGGGACAGCCTCGAGGGAAAGCCACAGATCCCTTGATCCACGTGACAGGAAGCGTGACACTACTGCTCCAGCTCGGGAGGAAGGCGCACGTGCATGCCCACACTCGAGACGAGGCCTGACTCCCCTGGGGAGACTCAGAAGCACCCCAAGATAAATGGCAACACTGGAGAGGAATCCTCAGGTTCCGGCCCCGACTCCACATAAGGTCTTAGGCCCCGGCATCCACTGGAGAGGAATCCCGAGTTGTCCCCTAGCAACTCACATGGGGACTGGCCTTTCCTGAGGCCACCAGAGCGGGTCCCTGAGGTCCCCGTCGTAACTCGAGAAGACCTGCCGCAACTCGAGAAATTCCAGGAGGTTCTCCCCTCCAGGCGAGATGAGGCCCATTTCCGCTGAGGCGTCTCGACAAGGCTGATCACACCTCACCTCTGGAACTTTGAAAGGGTCCTTCACACCCTTGGTGCAAATCAAGAAGTTCCCCGACATACCCGTCTCCACTCGAGAGGAATCACGAGGGTCCCGCCCACATCCAGAGGAGCCCCGTTTCCGCCTCGTAGATCGAGATGAGGGATCCTTTCCCTGATTCGTTAGGAAAGAGTTCCCGGCGTTCCCGTCGCATCTCAAGAGGAGGCCCTCTCAACAGAAACGGCGAGAGGAACTCCAGGGTCATGCCACCATTCCAAGAGTCCAACAGATGTCTCAGTCCATTAGAGAGGAACCTCTTTTCCCTTCACCGGCTCGTCTTTCACGCCGAGGATCGACTCACACCAAGGTGGCACGTGGCACAGCCCTGTGGGAAAGCCTCGTGGGAAAGCCTCGAGGGACAGCCTCGAGGGAAAGCCACAGATCCCTTGATCCACGTGACAGCAAGCGTGACACTACTGCTGCAGCTCGGGAGGAAGGCGCACGTGCATGCCCCCACTGGAGACGAGGCCTGACTCCCCTGGGGAGACTCAGAAGCACCCCAAGGTCCATGGCAACACTGGAGAGGAATCCTCAGGTTCCGGCCCCAACTCCACACAAGGACTGAGGCCCCGGCATGGACGGGAGAGGAATCCCGAGAGGTCCCCTAGCAACTCGCATGGGCACTGGCCTTTCCTGAGGCCACCAGAGCGGGTCCATGAGGTCCCCGTCGTAACTCGAGAAGACCTGCCGCAACTCGAGAAAATCCAGGAGGTTCTCCCCTCCAGGCGAGATGAGGCCCATTTCCGCTGAGGCGTCTCGAGGCTGATCACACCTCACCTCTGGAACTTCGAAAGGTTCCTTCACACCCTTGGTGCAAATCAAGAAGTTCCCCGACATAGCCGTCTCCACTAGAGAGGAATCACGAGGGTCACGCCCACATCCAGAGGAGCCCCCTTTCCGCCTCGTAGCTCGAGATGAGGGATCCTTTCCCTGCTTCGTCGGGAAAGAGTTCCCGGCGTTCCCGTCGCATCTCAAGAGGAGGCCCTCTCAACAGGAACGGTGAGAGGAACTCCAGGGTCGTGCCACCATTCCAAGAGTCCCCCAGATGTCTCAGTCCATTCCAGAGGAACCTCTTTTCCCTTCACCGGCTCGTCTTTCACGCCGAGGATCGACTCACACCAAGGTGGCACGTGGCACAGCCCTGTGGGAAAGCCTCGTGGGAAAGCCTCGAGGGAAAGCCACAGATCCCTTGATCCACGTGACAGGAAGCGTGACACTACTGCTGCAGCTCGGGAGGAAGGCGCACGTGCATGCCCCCACACGGGACGAGGCTTGACTCCCCTGGGGAGACTCAGAAGCACCCCAAGATCCATGGCAACACTGGAGAGGAATCCTCAGGTACCGGCCCCGACTCCACACAAGGACTGAGGCCCCGGCATGGACGGGAGAGGAATCCCGAGAGGTCCCCTAGCAACTCGCATGGGGACTGCCCTTTCCTGAGGCCACCAGAGCGGGTCCCTGAGGTCCCCTTCGTAACTCGAGAAGACCTGCCGCAACTCGAGAAAATCCAGGAGGTTCTCCCCTCCAGGCGAGATGAGGCCCTTTTCCTCTGAGGCGTCTCGACAAGGCTGATCACACCTCACCTCTGGAACTTTGAAAGGGTCCTTCACACCCTTGGTGCAAATCAAGAAGTTCCCCGACATACCCGTCTCCACTCGAGAGGAATCACGAGGGTCCCGCCCACATCCAGAGGAGCCCCGTTTCCGCCTCGTAGCTCGAGTTGAGGGATCCTTTCCCTGTTTCGACAGGAAAGAGTTCCCGGCGTTCCCATCGCATCTCAAGAGGAGGCCCTCTCAACAGGAACGGTGAGAGGAACTCCAGGGTCGTGCCACCATTCCAAGAGTCCCCCACGTGTCTCAGTCCATTCCAGAGGAAACTCTCTTCCCTTCACCGGCTCGTCTTTCACGCCGAGGATCGACTCACACCAAGGTGGCACGTGGCACAGCCCTGTGGGAAAGCCTCGTGGGAAAGCCTCGAGGGACAGCCTCGAGGGAAAGCCACAGATCCCTTGATCCACGTGACAGGAAGCGTGACACTACTGCTGCAGCTCGGGAGGAAGGCGCACGTGCATGCCCACACTCGAGACGAGGCCTGACTCCCCTGGGGAGACTCAGAAGCACCCCAAGATCCATGGCAACACTGGAGAGGAATCCTCAGGTTCCGGCCCCGACTCCACACAAGGACTGAGGCCCCGGCATGGACGGGAGAGGAATCCCGAGTGGTCCCCTAGCAACTCACATGGGGACTGGCCTTTCCTGAGGCCACCAGAGCGGGTCCCTGAGGTCCCCGTCGTAACTCGAGAAGACCTGCCGCAACTCGAGAAATTCCAGGAGGTTCTCCCCTCCAGGCGAGATGAGGCCATTTTTCCGCTGAGGCGTCTCGACAAGGCTGATCACACCTCACCTCTGGAACTTTGAAAGGGTCCTTCACACCCTTGGTGCAAATCAAGAAGTTCCCCGACATACCCGTCTTCACTCGAGAGGAATCACGAGGGTCCCGCCCACATCCAGAGGAGCCCCGTTTCCGCCTCGTAGCTCGAGATGAGGGATCCTTTCCCTGATTCGTTAGGAAAGAGTTCCCGGAGTTCCCGTCGCATCTCAAGAGGAGGCCCTCTCAACAGGAACGGCGAGAGGAACTCCAGGGTCGTGCCACCATTCCAAGAGTCCCCCAGATGTCTCAGTCCATTAGAGAGGAACCTCTTTTCCCTTCACCGGCTCGTCTTTCACGCCGAGGATCGACTCACACCAAGGTGGCACGTGGCACAGCCCTGTGGGAAAGCCTCGTGGGAAAGCCTCGAGGGACAGCCTCGAGGGAAAGCCACAGATCCCTTGATCCACGTGACAGGAAGCGTGACACTACTGCTGCAGCTCGGGAGGAAGGCGCACGTGCATGCCCCCACTGGAGACGAGGCCTGACTCCCCTGGGGAGACTCAGAAGCACCCCAAGATCCATGGCAACACTGGAGAGGAATCCTCAGGTTCCGGCCCCGACTCCACACAAGGACTGAGGCCCCGGCATGGACGGGAGAGGAATCCCGAGTGGTCCCCTAGCAACTCACATGGGGACTGGCCTTTCCTGAGGCCACCAGAGCGGGTCCCTGAGGTCCCCGTCTTAACTCGAGAAGACCTGCCGCAACTCGAGAAATTCCAGGAGGTTCTCCCCTCCAGGCGAGATGAGGCCCAATTCCGCTGAGGCGTCTCGACAAGGCTGATCACACCTCACCTCTGGAACTTTGAAAGGGTCCTTCACACCCTTGGTGCAAATCAAGAAGTTCCCCGACATACCCGTCTCCACTCGAGAGGAATCACGAGGGTCCCGCCCACATCCAGAGGAGCCCCGTTTCCGCCTCGTAGATCTAGATGAGGGATCCTTTCCCTGATTCGTTAGGAAAGAGTTCCCGGCGTTCCCGTCGCATCTCAAGAGGAGGCCCTCTCAACAGGAACGGCGAGAGGAACTCCAGGGTCGTGCCACCATTCCAAGAGTCCCCCAGATGGCTCAGTCCATTAGAGAGGAACCTCTTTTCCCTTCACCGGCTCGTCTTTCACGCCGAGGATCGACTCACACCAAGGTGGCACGTGGCACAGCCCTGTGGGAAAGCCTCGTGGGAAAGCCTCGAGGGACAGCCTCGAGGGAAAGCCACAGATCCCTTGATCCACGTGACAGGAAGCGTGACACTCCTGCTGCAGCTCGGGAGGAAGGCGCACGTGCATGCCCCCACTCGAGACGAGGCCTGACTCCCCTGGGGAGACTCAGAAGCACCCCAAGGTCCATGGCAACACTGGAGAGGAATCCTCAGGTTCCGGCCCCGACTCCACATAAGGTCTTAGGCCCCGGCATCCACTGGAGAGGAATCCCAAGTGGTCCCCTAGCAACTCACATGGGGACTGGCCTTTCCTGAGGCCACCAGAGCGGGTCCCTGAGGTCCCCGTCGTAACTCGAGAAGACCTGCCGCAACTCGAGAAATTCCAGGAGGTTCTCCCCTCCAGGCGAGATGAGGCCCATTTCCGCTGAGGCGTCTCGACAAGGCTGATCACACCTCACCTCTGGAACTTTGAAAGGGTCCTTCACACCCTTGGTGCAAATCAAGAAGTTCCCCGACATACCCGTCTCCACTCGAGAGGAATCACGAGGGTCCCGCCCACATCCAGAGGAGCCCCGTTTCCGCCTCGTAGCTCGAGATGAGGGATCCTTTCCCTGATTCGTTAGGAAAGCGTTCCCGGCGTTCCCGTCGCATCTCAAGAGGAGGCCCTCTCAACAGGAACGGCGAGAGGAACTCCAGGGTCGTGCCACCATTCCAAGAGTCCCCCAGATATCTCAGTCCATTCCAGAGGATAGTCTTTTCCCTTCACCGGCTCGTCTTTCACGCCGAGGATCGACTCACACCAAGGTGGCACGTGGCACAGCCCTGTGGGAAAGCCTCGTGGGAAAGCCTCGAGGGACAGCCTCGAGGGAAAGCCACAGATCCCTTGATCCACGTGACAGGAAGCGTGACACGACTGCTGCAGCTCGGGAGGAAGGCGCACGTGCATGCCCCCACTGGAGACGAGGCCTGACTCCCCTGGGGAGACTCAGAAGCACCCCAAGATCCAAGGCAACACTGGAGAGGAATCCTCAGGTTCCGGCTCCGACTCCACACAAGGACTGAGGCCCGGGCATGGACGAGAGAGGAATCCCGAGAGGTCCCCTAGCAACTCGCATGGGGACTGGCCTTTCCTGAGGCCACCAGAGCGGTTCCCTGAGGTCCCCTTCGTAACTCGAGAAGACCTGCCGCAACTCGAGAAAATCCAGGAGGTTCTCCCCTCCAGGCGAGATGAGGCCCATTTCCGCTGAGGCGTCTCGAGGCTGATCACACCTCACCTCTGGAACTTCGAAAGGGTCCTTCACACCCTTGGTGCAAATCAAGAAGTTCCCCGACATAGCCGTCTCCACTCGAGAGGAATCACGAGGGTCACGCCCACATCCAGAGGAGCCCCGTTTCCGTCTCGTAGCTCGAGATGAGGGATCCTTTACCTGCTTCGTCGGGAAAGAGTTCCCGGCGTTCCCGTCGCATCTCAAGAGGAGGCCCTCTCAACATGAACGGTGACAGGAACTCCAGGGTCGTGCCACCATTCCAAGAGTCCCCCAGATGTCTCAGTCCATTCCAGAGGAACCTCTTTTCCCTTCACCGGCTCGTCTTTCACGCCGAGGATCGACTCACACCAAGGTGGCACGTGGCACAGCCCTGTGGGAAAGCCTCGTGGGAAAGCCTCGAGGGACAGCCTCGAGGGAAAGCCACAGATCCCTTGATCCACGTGACAGGAAGCGTGACACTACTGCTGCAGCTCGGGAGGAAGGCACACGTGCATGCCCCCACTCGAGACGAGGCCTGACTCCCCTGGGGAGACTCAGAAGCACCCCAAGATCCATGGCAACACTGGAGAGGAATCCTCAGGTTCCGGCCCCGACTCCACACAAGGACTGAGGCCCCGGCATGGACGGGAGAGGAATCCCGAGAGGTCCCCTAGCAACTCGCATGGGGACTGGCCTTTCCTGAGGCCACCAGAGCGGGTCCCTGAGGTCCCCGTCGTAACTCGAGAAGACCTGCCGCAACTCGAGAAAATCCAGGAGGTTCTCCCCTCCAGGCGAGATGAGGCCCTTTTCCGCTGAGGCGTCTCGACAAGGCTGATCACACCTCACCTCTGGAACTTTGAAAGGGTACTTCACACCCTTGGTGCAAATCAAGAAGTTCCCCGACATACCCGTCTCCACTCGAGAGGAATCACGAGGGTCCCGCCCACATCCAGAGGAGCCCCGTTTCCGCCTCGTAGCTCGAGTTGAGGGATCCTTTCCCTGTTTCGTCAGGAAAGAGTTCCCGGCGTTCCCATCGCATCTCAAGAGGAGGCCCTCTCAACAGGAACGGTGAGAGGAACTCCAGGGTCGTGCCACCATTCCAAGAGTCCCCCACATGTCTCAGTCCATTCCAGAGGAAACTCTCTTCCATTCACCGGCTCGTCTTTCACGCCGAGGATCGACTCACACCAAGGTGGCACGAGGCACAGCCCTGTGGGAAAGCCTCGTGGGAAAGCCTCGAGGGACAGCCTCGAGGGAAAGCCACAGATCCCTTGATCCACGTGACAGGAAGCGTGACACTACTGCTGCAGCTCGGGAGGAAGGCGCACGTGCATGCCCACACTCGAGACGAGGCCTGACTCCCCTGGGGAGACTCAGAAGCACCCCAAGAAAAATGGCAACACTGGAGAGGAATCCTCAGGTTCCGGCCCCGACTCCACATAAGGTCTTAGGCCCCGGCATCCACTGGAGAGGAATCCCGAGTTGTCCCCTAACAACTCACATGGGGACTGGCCTTTCCTGAGGCCACCAGAGCGGGTCCCTGAGGTCCCCGTCGTAACTCGAGAAGACCTGCCGCAACTCGAGAAATTCCAGGAGGTTCTCCCCTCCAGGCGAGATGAGGCCCATTTCCGCTGAGGCGTCTCGACAAGGCTGATCACACCTCACCTCTGGAACTTTGAAAGGGTCCTTCACACCCTTGGTGCAAATCAAGAAGTTCCCCGACATACCCGTCTCCACTCGAGAGGAATCACGAGGGTCCCGCCCACATCCAGAGGAGCCCCGTTTCCGCCTCGTAGATCGAGATGAGGGATCCTTTCCCTGATTCGTTAGGAAAGAGTTCCCGGCGTTCCCGTCGCATCTCAAGAGGAGGCCCTCTCAACAGAAACGGCGAGAGGAACTCCAGGGTCATGCCACCATTCCAAGAGTCCAACAGATGTCTCAGTCCATTAGAGAGGAACCTCTTTTCCCTTCACCGGCTCGTCTTTCACGCCGAGGATCGACTCACACCAAGGTGGCACGTGGCACAGCCCTGTGGGAAAGCCTCGTGGGAAAGCCTCGAGGGACAGCCTCGAGGGAAAGCCACAGATCCCTTGATCCACGTGACAGGAAGCGTGACACTACTGCTGCAGCTCGGGAGGAAGGCGCACGTGCATGCCCCCACTGGAGACGAGGCCTGACTCCCCTGGGGAGACTCAGAAGCACCCCAAGGTCCATGGCAACACTGGAGAGGAATCCTCAGGTTCCAGCCCCAACTCCACACAAGGACTGAGGCCCCGGCATGGACGGGAGAGGAATCCCGAGAGGTCCCCTAGCAACTCGCATGGGCACTGGCCTTTCCTGAGGCCACCAGAGCGGGTCCCTGAGGTCCCCGTCGTAACTCGAGAAGACCTGCCGCAACTCGAGAAAATCCAGGAGGTTCTCCCCTCCAGGCGAGATGAGGCCCATTTCCGCTGAGGCGTCTCGAGGATGATCACACCTCACCTCTGGAACTTCGAAAGGTTCCTTCACACCCTTGGTGCAAATCAAGAATTTCCCCGACATAGCCGTCTCCACTCGAGAGGAATCACGAGGGTCACGCCCACATCCAGAGGAGCCCCGTTTCCGCCTCGTAGCTCGAGATGAGGGATCCTTTCCCTGCTTCGTCGGGAAAGAGTTCCCGGCGTTCCTGTCGCATCTCAAGAGGAGGCCCTCTCAACAGGAACGGTGAGAGGAACTCCAGGGTCGTGCCACCATTCCAAGAGTCCCCCAGATGTCTCAGTCCATTTCAGAGGAACCTCTTTTCCCTTCACCGGCTCGTCTTTCACGCCGAGGATCGACTCACACCAAGGTGGCACGTGGCACAGCCCTGTGGGAAAGCCTCGTGGGAAAGCCTCGAGGGACAGCCTCGAGGGAAAGCCACAGATCCCTTGATCCACGTGACAGGAAGCGTGACACTCCTGCTGCAGCTCGGGAGGAAGGCGCACGTGCATGCCCCCACTCGAGACGAGGCCTGACTCCCCTGGGGAGACTCAGAAGCACCCCAAGATCCATGGCAACACTGGAGAGGAATCCTCAGGTTCCGGCCCCGACTCCACACAAGGACTGAGGCCCCGGCATGGACGGGAGAGGAATCCCGATAGGTCCCCTAGCAACTCGCATGGGGACTGGCCTTTCCTGAGGCCACCAGAGCGGGTCCCTGAGGTCCCCTTCGTAACTCGAGAAGACCTGCCGCAACTCGAGAAAATCCAGGAGGTTCTCCCCTCCAGGCGAGATGAGGCCCATTTCCGCTGAGGCGTCTCGAGGCTGATCACACCTCACCTCTGGAACTTCGAAAGGTTCCTTCACACCCTTGGTGCAAATCAAGAAGTTCCCCGACATAGCCGTCTCCACTAGAGAGGAATCACGAGGGTCACGCCCACATCCAGTGGAGCCCCCTTTCCGCCTCGTAGCTCGAGATGAGGGATCCTTTCCCTGCTTCGTCGGGAAAGAGTTCCCGGCGTTCCCGTCGCATCTCAAGAGGAGGCCCTCTCAACAGGAACGGTGAGAGGAACTCCAGGGTCGTGCCACCATTCCAAGAGTCCCCCAGATGTCTCAGTCCATTCCAGAGGAACCTCTTTTCCCTTCACCGGCTCGTCTTTCACGCCGAGGATCGACTCACACCAAGGTGGCACGTGGCACAGCCCTGTGGGAAAGCCTCGTGGGAAAGCCTCGAGGGAAAGCCACAGATCCCTTGATCCACGTGACAGGAAGCGTGACACTACTGCTGCAGCTCGGGAGGAAGGCGCACGTGCATGCCCCCACTGGAGACGAGGCCTGACTCCCCTGGGGAGACTCAGAAGCACCCCAAGATCCATGGCAACACTGGAGAGGAATCCTCAGGTTCCGGCCCCGAATCCACACAAGGACTGAGGCCCCGGCATGGACTGGAGAGGAATCCCGAGAGGTCCCCTAGCAACTCGCATGGGGACTGGCCTTTCCTGAGGCCACCAGAGCGGGTCCCTGAGGTCCCCGTCGTAACTCGAGGAGACCTGCCGCAACTCGAGAAAATCCAGGAGGTTCTCCCCTCCAGGCGAGATGAGGCCCATTTCCGCTGAGGCGTCTCGAGGCTGATCACACCTCACCTCTGGAACTTCGAAAGGGTCCTTCACACCCTGGGTGCAAATCAAGAAGTTCCCCGACATAGCCGTCTCCACTCGAGAGGAATCACGAGGGTCACGCCCACATCCAGAGGAGCCCCGTTTCCGTCTCGTAGCTCGAGATGAGGGATCCTTTCCCTGCTTCGTCGGGAAAGAGTTCCCGGCGTTCCCGTCGCATCTCAAGAGGAGGCCCTCTCAACATGAACGGTGAGAGGAACTCCAGGGTCGTGCCACCATTCCAAGAGTCCCCCAGATGTCTCAGTCCATTCCAGAGGAACCTCTTTTTCCTTCACCGGCTCGTCTTTCATGCCGAGGATCGACTCACACCAAGGTGGCACGTGGCACAGCCCTGTGGGAAAGCCTCGTCGGAAAGCCTCGAGGGACAGCCTCGAGGGAAAGCCACAGATCCCTTGATCCACGTGACAGGATGCGTGACACTACTGCTGCAGCTCGGGAGGAAGGCGCACGTGCATGCCCCCACACGGGACGAGGCTTGACTCCCCTGGGGAGACTCAGAAGCACCCCAAGATCCATGGCAACACTGGAGAGGAATCCTCAGGTACCGGCCCCGACTCCACACAAGGACTGAGGCCCCGGCATGGACGGGAGAGGAATCCGGAGAGGTCCCCTAGCAACTCGCATGGGGACTGCCCTTTCCTGAGGCCACCAGAGCGGGTCCCTGAGGTCCCCTTCGTAACTCGAGAAGACCTGCCGCAACTCGAGAAAATCCAGGAGGTTCTCCCCTCCAGGCGAGATGAGGCCCTTTTCCTCTGAGGCGTCTCGACAAGGCTGATCACACCTCACCTCTGGAACTTTGAAAGGGTCCTTCACACCCTTGGTGCAAATCAAGAAGTTCCCCGACATACCCGTCTCCACTCGAGAGGAATCACGAGGGTCCCGCCCACATCCAGAGGAGCCCCGTTTCCGCCTCTTAGCTCGAGTTGAGGGATCCTTTCCCTGTTTCGACAGGAAAGAGTTCCCGGCGTTCCCATCGCATCTCAAGAGGAGGCCCTCTCAACAGGAACGGTGAGAGGAACTCCAGGGTCGTGCCACCATTCCAAGAGTCCCCCACGTGTCTCAGTCCATTCCAGAGGAAACTCTCTTCCCTTCACCGGCTCGTCTTTCACGCCGAGGATCGACTCACACCAAGGTGGCACGTGGCACAGCCCTGTGGGAAAGCCTCGTGGGAAAGCCTCGAGGGACAGCCTCGAGGGAAAGCCACAGATCCCTTGATCCACGTGACAGGAAGCGTGACACTACTGCTGCAGCTCGGGAGGAAGGCGCACGTGCATGCCCACACTCGAGACGAGGCCTGACTCCCCTGGGGAGACTCAGAAGCACCCCAAGGTCCATGGCAACACTGGAGAGGAATCCTCAGGTTCCAGCCCCAACTCCACACAAGGACTGAGGCCCCGGCATGGACGGGAGAGGAATCCCGAGAGGTCCCCTAGCAACTCGCATGGGCACTGGCCTTTCCTGAGGCCACCAGAGCGGGTCCCTGAGGTCCCCGTCGTAACTCGAGAAGACCTGCCGCAACTCGAGAAAATCCAGGAGGTTCTCCCCTCCAGGCGAGATGAGGCCCATTTCCGCTGAGGCGTCTCGAGGATGATCACACCTCACCTCTGGAACTTCGAAAGGTTCCTTCACACCCTTGGTGCAAATCAAGAATTTCCCCGACATAGCCGTCTCCACTCGAGAGGAATCACGAGGGTCACGCCCACATCCAGAGGAGCCCCGTTTCCGCCTCGTAGCTCGAGATGAGGGATCCTTTCCCTGCTTCGTCGGGAAAGAGTTCCCGGCGTTCCTGTCGCATCTCAAGAGGAGGCCCTCTCAACAGGAACGGTGAGAGGAACTCCAGGGTCGTGCCACCATTCCAAGAGTCCCCCAGATGTCTCAGTCCATTCCAGAGGAACCTCTTTTCCCTTCACCGGCTCGTCTTTCACGCCGAGGATCGACTCACACCAAGGTGGCACGTGGCACAGCCCTGTGGGAAAGCCTCGTGGGAAAGCCTCGAGGGACAGCCTCGAGGGAAAGCCACAGATCCCTTGATCCACGTGACAGGAAGCGTGACACTCCTGCTGCAGCTCGGGAGGAAGGCGCACGTGCATGCCCTCACTCGAGACGAGGCCTGACTCCCCTGGGGAGACTCAGAAGCACCCCAAGATCCATGGCAACACTGGAGAGGAATCCTCAGGTTCCGGCCCCGACTCCACACAAGGACTGAGGCCCCGGCATGGACGGGAGAGGAATCCCGATAGGTCCCCTAGCAACTCGCATGGGGACTGGCCTTTCCTGAGGCCACCAGAGCGGGTCCCTGAGGTCCCCTTCGTAACTCGAGAAGACCTGCCGCAACTCGAGAAAATCCAGGAGGTTCTCCCCTCCAGGCGAGATGAGGCCCATTTCCGCTGAGGCGTCTCGACAAGGCTGATCACACCTCACATCTGGAACTTTGAAAGGGTCCTTCACACCCTTGTTGCAAATCAAGAAGTTCCCCGACATACCCGTCTCCACTCGAGAGGAATCACGAGGGTCCCGCCCACATCCAGAGGAGCCCCGTTTCCGCCTCGTAGATCGAGATGAGGGATTCTTTCCCTGCTTCGTCGGGAAAGAGTTCCCGGAGTTCCCGTCGCATCTCAAGAGGAGGCCCTCTCAACAGGAACGGCGAGAGGAACTCCAGGGTCGTGCCACCATTCCAAGAGTCCCCCAGATGTCTCAGTCCATTCCAGAGGAACCTCTTTTCCCTTCACCGGCTCGTCTTTCACGCCGAGGATCGACTCACACCAAGGTGGCACGTGGCACAGCCCTGTGGGAAAGCCTCGTGGGAAAGCCTCGAGGGAAAGCCTCGAGGGAAAGCCACAGATCCCTTGATCCACGTGACAGGAAGCGTGACACTACTGCTGCAACTCGGGAGGAAGGCGCACGTGCATGCCCCCACTCGAGACGAGGCCTGACTCCCCTGGGGAGACTCAGAAGCACCCCAAGATCCATGGCAACACTGGAGAGGAATCATCAGGTTCCGGCCCCGACTCCACACAAGGACTGAGGCCCCGGCATGGACTGGAGAGGAATCCCGAGAGGTCCCCTAGCAACTCGCATGGGGACTGGCCTTTCCTGAGGCCACCAGAGCGGGTCCCTGAGGTCCCCTTCGTAACTCGAGAAGACCTGCCGCAACTCGAGAAAATCCAGGAGGTTCTCCCCTCCAGGCGAGATGAGGCCCATTTCCGCTGAGGCGTCTCGAGGCTGATCACACCTCACCTCTGGAACTTCGAAAGGGTCCTTCACACCCTTGGTGCAAATCAAGAAGTTCCCCGACATAGCCGTCTCCACTCGAGAGGAATCACGAGGGTCACGCCCACATCCAGAGGAGCCCCGTTTCCGTCTCGTAGCTCGAGATGAGGGATCCTTTACCTGCTTCGTCGGGAAAGAGTTCCCGGCGTTCCCGTCGCATCTCAAGAGGAGGCCCTCTCAACATGAACGGTGACAGGAACTCCAGGGTCGTACCACCATTCCAAGAGTCCCCCAGATGTCTCAGTCCATTCCAGAGGAACCTCTTTTCCCTTCACCGGCTCGTCTTTCACGCCGAGGATCGACTCACACCAAGGTGGCACGTGGCACAGCCCTGTGGGAAAGCCTCGTGGGAAAGCCTCGAGGGACAGCCTCGAGGGAAAGCCACAGATCCCTTGATCCACGTGACAGGAAGCGTGACACTACTGCTGCAGCTCGGGAGGAAGGCACACGTGCATGCCCCCACTCGAGACGAGGCCTGAATCCCCTGGGGAGACTCAGAAGCACCCCAAGATCCATGGCAACACTGGAGAGGAATCCTCAGGTTCCGGCCCCGACTCCACACAAGGACTGAGGCCCCGGCATGGACGGGAGAGGAATCCCGAGAGGTCCCCTAGCAACTCGCATGGGGACTGGCCTTTCCTGAGGCCACCAGAGCGGGTCCCTGAGGTCCCCGTCGTAACTCGAGAAGACCTGCCGCAACTCGAGAAAATCCAGGAGGTTCTCCCCTCCAGGCGAGATGAGGCCCTTTTCCGCTGAGGCGTCTCGACAAGGCTGATCACACCTCACCTCTGGAACTTTGAAAGGGTACTTCACACCCTTGGTGCAAATCAAGAAGTTCCCCGACATACCCGTCTCCACTCGAGAGGAATCACGAGGGTCCCGCCCACATCCAGAGGAGCCCCGTTTCCGCCTCGTAGCTCGAGTTGAGGGATCCTTTCCCTGTTTCGTCAGGAAAGAGTTCCCGGCGTTCCCATCGCATCTCAAGAGGAGGCCCTCTCAACAGGAACGGTGAGAGGAACTCCAGGGTCGTGCCACCATTCCAAGAGTCCCCCACATGTCTCAGTCCATTCCAGAGGAAACTCTCTTCCATTCACCGGCTCGTCTTTCACGCCGAGGATCGACTCACACCAAGGTGGCACGTGGCACAGCCCTGTGGGAAAGCCTCGTGGGAAAGCCTCGAGGGACAGCCTCGAGGGAAAGCCACAGATCCCTTGATCCACGTGACAGGAAGCGTGACACTACTGCTGCAGCTCGGGAGGAAGGCGCACGTGCATGCCCACACTCGAGACGAGGCCTGACTCCCCTGGGGAGACTCAGAAGCACCCCAAGATAAATGGCAACACTGGAGAGGAATCCTCAGGTTCCGGCCCCGACTCCACATAAGGTCTTAGGCCCCGGCATCCACTGGAGAGGAATCCCGAGTTGTCCCCTAGCAACTCACATGGGGACTGGCCTTTCCTGAGGCCACCAGAGCGGGTCCCTGAGGTCCCCGTCGTAACTCGAGAAGACCTGCCGCAACTCGAGAAATTCCAGGAGGTTCTCCCCTCCAGGCGAGATGAGGCCCATTTCCGCTGAGGCGTCTCGACAAGGCTGATCACACCTCACCTCTGGAACTTTGAAAGGGTCCTTCAAACCCTTGGTGCAAATCAAGAAGTTCCCCGACATACCCGTCTCCACTCGAGAGGAATCACGAGGGTCCCGCCCACATCCAGAGGAGCCCCGTTTCCGCCTCGTAGATCGAGATGAGGGATCCTTTCCCTGATTCGTTAGGAAAGAGTTCCCGGCGTTCCCGTCGCATCTCAAGAGGAGGCCCTCTCAACAGAAACGGCGAGAGGAACTCCAGGGTCATGCCACCATTCCAAGAGTCCAACAGATGTCTCAGTCCATTAGAGAGGAACCTCTTTTCCCTTCACCGGCTCGTCTTTCACGCCGAGGATCGACTCACACCAAGGTGGCACGTGGCACAGCCCTGTGGGAAAGCCTCGTGGGAAAGCCTCGAGGGACAGCCTCGAGGGAAAGCCACAGATCCCTTGATCCACGTGACAGGAAGCGTGACACTACTGCTGCAGCTCGGGAGGAAGGCGCACGTGCATGCCCCCACTGGAGACGAGGCCTGACTCCCCTGGGGAGACTCAGAAGCACCCCAAGGTCCATGGCAACACTGGAGAGGAATCCTCAGGTTCCAGCCCCAACTCCACACAAGGACTGAGGCCCCGGCATGGACGGGAGAGGAATCCCGAGAGGTCCCCTAGCAACTCGCATGGGAACTGGCCTTTCCTGAGGCCACCAGAGCGGGTCCCTGAGGTCCCCGTCGTAACTCGAGAAGACCTGCCGCAACTCGAGAAAATCCAGGAGGTTCTCCCCTCCAGGCGAGATGAGGCCCATTTCCGCTGAGGCGTCTCGAGGATGATCACACCTCACCTCTGGAACTTCGAAAGGTTCCTTCACACCCTTGGTGCAAATCAAGAATTTCCCCGACATAGCCGTCTCCACTCGAGAGGAATCACGAGGGTCACGCCCACATCCAGAGGAGCCCCGTTTCCGCCTCGTAGATCGAGATGAGGGATTCTTTCCCTGCTTCGTCGGGAAAGAGTTCCCGGAGTTCCCGTCGCATCTCAAGAGGAGGCCCTCTCAACAGGAACGGCGAGAGGAACTCCAGGGTCGTGCCACCATTCCAAGAGTCCCCCAGATGTCTCAGTCCATTCCAGAGGAACCTCTTTTCCCTTCACCGGCTCGTCTTTCACGCCGAGGATCGACTCACACCAAGGTGGCACGTGGCACAGCCCTGTGGGAAAGCCTCGTGGGAAAGCCTCGAGGGAAAGCCTCGAGGGAAAGCCACAGATCCCTTGATCCACGTGACAGGAAGCGTGACACTACTGCTGCAACTCGGGAGGAAGGCGCACGTGCATGCCCCCACTCGAGACGAGGCCTGACTCCCCTGGGGAGACTCAGAAGCACCCCAAGATCCATGGCAACACTGGAGAGGAATCATCAGGTTCCGGCCCCGACTCCACACAAGGACTGAGGCCCCGGCATGGACTGGAGAGGAATCCCGAGAGGTCCCCTAGCAACTCGCATGGGGACTGGCCTTTCCTGAGGCCACCAGAGCGGGTCCCTGAGGTCCCCGTCGTAACTCGAGAAGACATGCCGCAACTCGAGAAAATCCAGGAGGTTCTCCCCTCCAGGCGAGATGAGGCCCATTTCCGCTGAGGCGTCTCGAGGATGATCACACCTCACCTCTGGAACTTCGAAAGGTTCCTTCACACCCTTGGTGCAAATCAAGAATTTCCCCGACATAGCCGTCTCCACTCGAGAGGAATCACGAGGGTCACGCCCACATCCAGAGGAGCCCCGTTTCCGCCTCGTAGCTCGAGATGAGGGATCCTTTCCCTGCTTCGTCGGGAAAGAGTTCCCGGCGTTCCTGTCGCATCTCAAGAGGAGGCCCTCTCAACAGGAACGGTGAGAGGAACTCCAGGGTCGTGCCACCATTCCAAGAGTCCCCCAGATGTCTCAGTCCATTCCAGAGGAACCTCTTTTCCCTTCACCGGCTCGTCTTTCACGCCGAGGATCGACTCACACCAAGGTGGCACGTGGCACAGCCCTGTGGGAAAGCCTCGTGGGAAAGCCTCGAGGGACAGCCTCGAGGGAAAGCCACAGATCCCTTGATCCACGTGACAGGAAGCGTGACACTACTGCTGCAGCTCGGGAGGAAGGCGCACGTGCATGCCCCCACTCGAGACGAGGCCTGACTCCCCTGGGGAGACTCAGAAGCACCCCAAGATCCATGGCAACACTGGAGAGGAATCCTCAGGTTCCGGCCCCGACTCCACACAAGGACTGAGGCCCCGGCATGGACGGGAGAGGAATCCCGATAGGTCCCCTAGCAACTCGCATGGGGACTGGCCTTTCCTGAGGCCACCAGAGCGGGTCCCTGAGGTCCCCTTCGTAACTCGAGAAGACCTGCCGCAACTCGAGAAAATCCAGGAGGTTCTCCCCTCCAGGCGAGATGAGGCCCATTTCCGCTGAGGCGTCTCGACAAGGCTGATCACACCTCACATCTGGAACTTTGAAAGGGTCCTTCACACCCTTGTTGCAAATCAAGAAGTTCCCCGACATACCCGTCTCCACTCGAGAGGAATCACGAGGGTCCCGCCCACATCCAGAGGAGCCCCGTTTCCGCCTCGTAGATCGAGATGAGGGATTCTTTCCCTGCTTCGTCGGGAAAGAGTTCCCGGAGTTCCCGTCGCATCTCAAGAGGAGGCCCTCTCAACTGGAACGGCGAGAGGAACTCCAGGGTCGTGCCACCATTCCAAGAGTCCCCCAGATGTCTCAGTCCATTCCAGAGGAACCTCTTTTCCCTTCACCGGCTCGTCTTTCACGCCGAGGATCGACTCACACCAAGGTGGCACGTGGCACAGCCCTGTGGGAAAGCCTCGTGGGAAAGCCTCGAGGGAAAGCCTCGAGGGAAAGCCACAGATCCCTTGATCCACGTGACAGGAAGCGTGACACTACTGCTGCAACTCGGGAGGAAGGCGCACGTGCATGCCCCCACTCGAGACGAGGCCTGACTCCCCTGGGGAGACTCAGAAGCACCCCAAGATCCATGGCAACACTGGAGAGGAATCATCAGGTTCCGGCCCCGAATCCACACAAGGACTGAGGCCCCGGCATGGACTGGAGAGGAATCCCGAGAGGTCCCCTAGCAACTCGCATGGGGACTGGCCTTTCCTGAGGCCACCAGAGCGGGTCCCTGAGGTCCCCTTCGTAACTCGAGAAGACCTGCCTCAACTCGAGAAAATCCAGGAGGTTCTCCCCTCCAGGCGAGATGAGGCCCATTTCCGCTGAGGCGTCTCGAGGCTGATCACACCTCACCTCTGGAACTTCGAAAGGGTCCTTCACACCCTTGGTGCAAATCAAGAAGTTCCCCGACATAGCCGTCTCCACTCGAGAGGAATCACGAGGGTCACGCCCACATCCAGAGGAGCCCCGTTTCCGCCTCGTAGCTCGAGATGTGGGATCCTTTCCCTGCTTCGTCGGGAAAGAGTTCCCGGCGTTCCCGTCGCATCTCAAGAGGAGGCCCTCTCAACAGGAATGGTGAGAGGAACTCCAGGGTCGTGCCACCATTCCAAGAGTCCCCCAGATGTCTCAGTCCATTCCAGAGGAACCTCTTTTCCCTTCACCAGGTCGTCTTTCACGCCGAGGATCGACTCACACCAAGGTGGCACGTGGCACAGCCCTGTGGGAAAGCCTCGTGGGAAAGCCTCGAGGGACAGCCTCGAGGGAAAGCCACAGATCCCTTGATCCACGTGACAGGAAGCGTGACACTCCTGCTGCAGCTCGGGAGGAAGGCGCACGTGCATGCCCCCACTCGAGACGAGGCCTGACTCCCCTGGGGAGACTCAGAAGCACCCCAAGATCCATGGCAACACTGGAGAGGAATCCCCAGGTTCCGGCCCCGACTCCACACAAGGACTGAGTCCCCGGCATGGACGGGAGAGGAATCCCGAGAGGTCCCCTAGCAACTCGCATGGGGACTGGCCTTTCCTGAGGCCACCAGAGCGGGTCCCTGAGGTCCCCGTCGTAACTCGAGAAGACCTGCCGCAACTCGAGAAAATCCAGGAGGTTCTCCCCTCCAGGCGAGATGAGGCCCATTTCCGCTGAGGCGTCTCGACAAGGCTGATCACACCTCACCTCTGGAACTTTGAAAGGGTCCTTCACACCCTTGGTGCAAATCAAGAAGTTCCCCGACATACCCGTCTCCACTCGAGAGGAATCACGAGGGTCCCGCCCACATCCAGAGGAGCCCCGTTTCCGCCTCGTAGATCGAGATGAGGGATCCTTTCCCTGCTTCGTCGGGAAAGAGTTCCCGGCGTTCCCGTCGCATCTCAAGAGGAGGCCCTCTCAACAGGAACGGCGAGAGGAACTCCAGGGTCGTCCCACCATTCCAAGAGTCCCCCAGATGTCTCAGTCCATTCCAGAGGAACCTCTTTTCCCTTCACCGGCTCGTCTTTCACGCAGAGGATCGACTCACACCAAGGTGGCACGTGGCACAGCCCTGTGGGAAAGCCTCGTGGGAAAGCCTCGAGGGAAAGCCTCGAGGGAAAGCCACAGATCCCTTGATCCACGTGACAGGAAGCGTGACACTACTGCTGCAGCTCGGGAGGAAGGGGCACGTGCATGCCCCCACAGGAGACGAGGCCTGACTCCCCTGGGGAGACTCAGAAGCACCCCAAGATCCATGGCAACACTGGAGAGGAATTCTCCGGTTCTGGCCACGACTCCACACAAGGACTGAGGCCCCGGCATGGACGAGAGAGGAATCCCGAGAGGTCCCCTAGCAACTCGCATGGGGACTGGCCTTTCCTGAGGCCACCAGAGCGGGTCCCTGAGGTCCCCTTCGTAACTCGAGAAGACCTGCCGCAACTCGAGAAAATCCAGGAGGTTCTCCCCTCCAGGCGAGATGAGGCCCATTTCCGCTGAGGCGTCTCGAGGCTGATCACACCTCACCTCTGGAACTTCGAAAGGGTCCTTCACACCCTTGGTGCAAATCAAGAAGTTCCCCGACATAGCCGTCTCCACTCGAGAGGAATCACGAGGGTCACGCCCACATCCAGAGGAGCCCCGTTTCCGCCTCGTAGCTCGAGATGAGGGATCCTTTCCCTGCTTCGTCGGGAAAGAGTTCCCGGCGTTCCCGTCGCATCTCAAGAGGAGGCCCTCTCAACAGGAACGGTGAGAGGAACTCCAGGGTCGTGCCACCATTCCAAGAGTCCCCCAGATGTCTCAGTCCATTCCAGAGGAACCTCTTTTCCCTTCACCAGGTTGTCTTTCACGCCGAGGATCGACTCACACCAAGGTGGCACGTGGCACAGCCCTGTGGGAAAGCCTCGTGGGAAAGCCTCGAGGGACAGCCTCGAGGGAAAGCCACAGATCCCTTGATCCACGTGACAGGAAGCGTGACACTACTGCTGCAGCTCGGGAGGAAGGCGCACGTGCATGCCCCCACTCGAGACGAGGCCTGACTCCCCTGGGGAGACTCAGAAGCACCCCAAGATCCATGGCAACACTGGAGAGGAATCCTCAGGTTCCGGCCCCGACTCCACACAAGGACTGAGTCCCCGGCATGGACGGGAGAGGAATCCCGAGAGGTCCCCTAGCAACTCGCATGGGGACTGGCCTTTCCTGAGGCCACCAGAGCGGGTCCCAGAGGTCCCCGTCGTAACTCGAGAAGACCTGCCGCAACTCGAGAAAATCCAGGAGGTTCTCCCCTCCAGGCGAGATGAGGCCCATTTCCGCTGAGGCGTCTCGACAAGGTTGATCACACCTCACCTCTGGAACTTTGAAAGGGTCCTTCACACCCTTGGTGCAAATCAAGAAGTTCCCCGACATACCCGTCTCCACTCGAGAGGAATCACGAGGGTCCCGCCCACATCCAGAGGAGCCCCGTTTCCGCCTCGTAGCTCGAGTTGAGGGATCCTTTCCCTGATTCGTTCGGAAAGCGTTCCCGGCGTTCCCGTCGCATCTCAAGAGGAGGCCCTCTCAACAGGAACGGCGAGAGGAACTCCAGGGTCGTGCCACCATTCCAAGAGTCCCCCAGATATCTCAGTCCATTCCAGAGGATAGTCTTTTCCCTTCACCGGCTCGTTTTTCACGCCGAGGATCGACTCACACCAAGGTGGCACGTGGCACAGCCCTGTGGGAAAGCCTCGTGGGAAAGCCTCGAGGGAAAGCCTCGAGGGAAAGCCACAGATCCCTTGATCCACGTGACAGGAAGCGTGACACTACTGCTGCAGCTCGGGAGGAAGGCGCACGTGCATGCCCCCACTCGAGACGAGGCCTGACTCCCCTGGGGAGACTCAGAAGCACCCCAAGATCCAAGGCAACACTGGAGAGGAATCCTGAGGTTCCGGCCCCGACTCCACACAAGGACTGAGGCCCCGGCATGGACTGGAGAGGAATCCCGAAAGGTCCCGTAGCAACTCGCATGGGTACTGGCCTTTCCTGAGGCCGCCAGAGCGGTTCCCTGAGGTCCCCTTCGTAACTCGAGAAGACCTGCCGCAACTCGAGAAAATCCAGGAGGTTCTCCCCTCCAGGCGAGATGAGGCCCATTTCCGCTGAGGCGTCTCGAGGCTGATCACACCTCACCTCTGGAACTTCGAAAGGGTCCTTCACACCCTTGGTGCAAATCAAGAAGTTCCCCGACATAGCCGTCTCCACTCGAGAGGAATCACGAGGGTCACGCCCACATCCAGAGGAGCCCCGTTTCCGTCTCGTAGCTCGAGATGAGGGATCCTTTCCCTGCTTCGTCGGGAAAGAGTTCCCGGCGTTCCCGTCGCATCTCAAGAGGAGGCCCTCTCAACATGAACGGTGAGAGGAACTCCAGGGTCGTGCCACCATTCCAAGAGTCCCCCAGATGTCTCAGTCCATTCCAGAGGAACCTCTTTTTCCTTCACCGGCTCGTCTTTCATGCCGAGGATCGACTCACACCAAGGTGGCACGTGGCACAGCCCTGTGGGAAAGCCTCGTCGGAAAGCCTCGAGGGACAGCCTCGAGGGAAAGCCACAGATCCCTTGATCCACGTGACAGGAAGCGTGACACTACTGCTGCAGCTCGGGAGGAAGGCGCACGTGCATGCCCCCACTCGAGACGAGGCCTGACTCCCCTGGGGAGACTCAGAAGCACCCCAAGATCCATGGCAACACTGGAGAGGAATCCTCAGGTTCCGGCCCCGACTCCACACAAGGACTGAGGCCCCGGCATGGACGGGAGAGGAATCCCGAGAGGTCCCCTAGCAACTCGCATGGGGACTGGCCTTTCCTGAGGCCACCAGAGCGGGTCCCTGAGGTCCCCTTCGTAACTCGAGAAGACCTGCCGCAACTCGAGAAAATCCAGGAGGTTCTCCCCTCCAGGCGATATGAGGCCCTTTTCCGCTGAGGCGTCTCGACAAGGCTGATCACATCTCACCTCTGGAACTTTGAAAGGGTCCTTCACACCCTTGGTGCAAATCAAGAAGTTCCCCGACATACCCGTCTCCACTCGAGAGGAATCACGAGGGTCCCGCCCACATCCAGAGGAGCCCCGTTTCCGCCTCGTAGCTCGAGATGAGGGATCCTTTCCCTGCTTCGTCGGGAAAGAGTTCCCGGCGTTCCCGTCGCATCTCAAGAGGAGGCCCTCTCAACAGGAACGGCGAGAGCAACTCCAGGGTCGTGCCACCATTCCAAGAGTCCCCCAGATGTCTCAGTCCATTCCAGAGGAACCTCTTTTCCCTTCACCGGCTCGTCTTTCACGCCGAGGATCGACTCACACCAAGGTGGCACGTGGCACAGCCCTGTGGGAAAGACTCGTTGGAAAGCCTCGAGGGACAACCTCGAGGGAAAGCCACAGATCCCTTGATCCACGTGACAGGAAGCGTGACACTACTGCTGCAGCTCGGGAGGAAAGCGCACGTGCATGCCCCCACTCGAGACGAGGCCTGACTCCCCTGGGGAGACTCAGAAGCACCCAAAGATTCATGGCAACACTGGAGAGGAATCCTCAGGTTTCGGCCCCGACACCACACAAGGACTGAGGAATCGGCATGGACGGGAGAGGAAACCCGAGAGGTCCCCTAGCCACTCGCATGGGGACTGGCCTTTCCTGAGGCCACCAGAGCGGGTCCCTGAGGTCCCCGTCGTAACTCGAGAAGACCTGCCGCAACTCGAGAAAATCCAGGAGGTTCTCCCCTCCTGGCGAGATGAGGCCCATTTCCGCTGAGGCGTCTCGAGGCTGATCACACCTCACCTCTGGAACTTCGAAAGGGTCCTTCACACCCTTGGTGCAAATCAAGAAGTTCCCCGACATACCCGTCTCCACTCGAGAGGAATCACGAGGGTCCCGCCCACATCCAGAGGAGCCCCGTTTCCGCCTCGTAGCTCGAGATGAGGGATCCTTTCCCTGCTTCGTCGGGAAAGAGTTCCCGGCGTTCCCGTCGCATCTCAAGAGGAGGCCCTCTCAACAGGAACGGCGATAGGAACTCCAAGGTCGTGCCACCATTCCAAGAGTCCCCCAGATGTCTCAGTCCATTCCAGAGGAACCTCTTTTCCCTTCACCGGCTCGTCTTTCACGCCGAGGATCGACTCACACCAGGGTGGCACGTGGCACAGCCCTGTGGGAAAGCCTCGTGGGAAAGCCTCGAGGGACAGCCTCGAGGGAAAGCCACAGATCCCTTGATCCACGTGACAGGAAGCGTGACACTACTGCTGCAGCTTGGGAGGAAAGCGCACGTGCATGCCCCCACTCGAGACGAGGCCTGACTCCCCTGGGGAGACTCAGAAGCACCCCAAGATCCATGGCAACACTGGAGAGGAATCCTCAGGTTCCGGCCCCGACTCCACACAAGAACTGAGGCCCCGGCATGGACGGGAGAGGAATCCGGAGAGGCCCCCTAGCAACTCGCATGGGGACTGGCCTTTCCTGAGGCCACCAGAGTGGGTCCCTGAGGTCCCTTTCGTAACTCGAGAAGACCTGCCGCAACTCGAGACAATTCAGGACGTTCTCCCCTCCAGGCGAGATGAGGCCCATTTCAGCTAGGCGTCTCGAGGCTGATCACACCTCACCTCTGGAACTTCGAAAGGGTCCTTCACACCCTTGGTGCAAATCAAGAAGTTCCCCGACATACCCGTCTCCACTCGAGAGGAATCACGAGGGTCCCGCCCACATCCAGAGGAGCCCCGTTTCCGCCTCGTAGCTCGAGATGAGGGATCCTTTCCCTGCTTCGTCGGGAAAGAGTTCCCGGCGTTCCCGTCGCATCTCAAGAGGAGGCCCTTTCAACAGGAACGGCGAGAGGAACTCCAAGTTCGTGCCACCATTCCAAGAGTCACCCAGATGACTCAGTCCATTTCAGAGGAACCTCTTTTCCCTTCACCGGCTCGTCTTTCACGCCGAGGATCGACTCACACCAGGGTGGCACGTGGCACAGCCCAGTGGGAAAGCCTCGTGGGAAAGCCTCGAGGGACAGCCTCGAGGGAAAGCCACAGATCCCTTGATCCACGTGACAGGAAGCGTGACACTACTGCTGCAGCTCGGGAGGAAAGCGCACGTGCATGCCCCCACGCGAGACGAGGCCTGACTCCCCTGGGGAGACTCAGAAGCACCCCAAGATCCATAGCAACACTGAAGAGGAATCCTCAGGTTCCGGCCCCGACTCCACACAAGGACTGAGGCCCCGGCATGGATGGGAGAGGAATCCCGAGAGGTCCCCTAGCAACTGACATGGGGACTGGCCTTTCCTGAGGCCACCAGAGCGGGTCCCTGAGGTCCCCGTCGTAACTCGAGAAGACCTGCCGCAACTCGAGAAAATCCAGGAGGTTCTCCCCTCAGGGCGAGATGAGACCCATTTTCGCTGATGCGTCTCGAGGCTGATCATACCTCACCTCTGGAATATTGAAAGACTCCTTCACAACATTGGTGCAAATCAAGAAGTTCCCCGACATACCCGTCTCCACTCGAGAGGAATCACGAGGGTCCCGCCCACATCCAGAGGAGCCCCGTTTCCGCCTCGTAGCTCGAGATGAGGGATCCTTTCCCTGCTTCGTCGGGAAAGAGTTCCCGGCATTCCCGTCGCATCTCAAGAGGAGGCCCTCTCAACAGGAACGGCGAGAGGAACTCCAGGGTCGTGCCACCTTTCCAAGAGTCCCCCAGATGTCTCAGTCCATTCCAGAGGAACCTCTTTTCCCTTCACCGGCTCGTCTTTCACGCCGAGGATTGACTCACACCAAGGTGGCACGTGGCACAGCCCTGTGGGAAAGCCTCGTGGGAAAGCCTCGAGGGACAGCCTCGAGGGAAAGCCACAGATCCCTTGATCCACGTGACAGGAAGCGTGACACTACTGCTGCAACTCGGGAGGAAAGCGCACGTGCATGCCCCCACTCGAGACGAGGCCTGACTCCCCTGGGGAGACTCAGAAGCACCCCAAGATCCATGGCAACACTGGAGAGGAATCCTCAGGTTCCGGCCCCGACTCCACACAAGGACTGAGGCCCCGGCATGGACGGGAGAGGAATCCCGAGAGGTCCCCTAGCAACTCGCATGGGGACTGGCCTTTCCTGAGGCCACCAGAGCGGGTCCCTGAGGTCCCCGTCGTAACTCGAGAAGCCCTGCCGCAACTCGAGAAAATCCAGGAGGTTCTCCCCTCCAGGCGAGATGAGGCCCATTTCCGCTGAGGCGTCTCGAGGCTGATCACACCTCCCCTCTGGAACTTCGAAAGGGTCCTTCACACCCTTGGTGCAAATCAAGAAGTTCCCCGACATACCCGTCTCCACTCGAGAGGAATCACGAGGGTCCCGCCCAAATCCAGAGGAGCCCCGTTTCCGCCTCGTAGCTCGAGATGAGGGATCCTTTCCCTGCTTCGTCGGGAAAGAGTTCCCGGCGTTTCCGTCGCATCTCAAGAGGAGGACCTCTCAAAAGGAATGGCGAGAGGAACTCCAGGGTCGTGCCACCATTCCAAGAGTCCCCCAGATGTCTCAGTCCATTCCAGAGGAAGCTCTTTTCCCTTCACCGGCTCGTCTTTCACGCCGAGGATCGACTCACACCAAGGTGGCACGTGGCACAGCCCTGTGGGAAAGCCTCGTGTGAAAGCCTCGAGGGACAGCCACGAGGGAAAGCCACAAATCCCTTGATCCACGTGACAGGAAGCGTGACACTACTGCTGCAGCTCGGGAGGAAAGCGCACGTGCATGCCCCCACTCGAGACGAGGCCTGACTCCCCTGGGGAGACTCAGAAGCACCCCAAGATCCATGGCAACACTGGAGAGGAATCCTCAGGTTCCGGCCCCGACTCCACACAAGAACTGAGGCCCCGGTATGGACGGGAGAGGAATCCGGAGAGGCCCCCTAGCAACTCGCATGGGGACTGGCCTTTCCTGAGGCCACCAGAGTGGGTCCCTGAGGTCCCTTTCGTAACTCGAGAAGACCTGCCGCAACTCGAGACAATTCAGGACGTTCTCCCCTCCAGGCGAGATGAGGCCCATTTCAGCTAGGCGTCTCGAGGCTGATCACACCTCACCTCTGGAACTTCGAAAGGGTCCTTCACACCCTTGGTGCAAATCAAGAAGTTCCCCGACATACCCGTCTCCACTCGAGAGGAATCACGAGGGTCCCGCCCACATCCAGAGGAGCCCCGTTTCCGCCTCGTAGCTCGAGATGAGGGATCCTTTCCCTGCTTCGTCGGGAAAGAGTTCCCGGCGTTCCCGTCGCATCTCAAGAGGAGGCCCTTTCAACAGGAACGGCGAGAGGAACTCCAAGGTCGTGCCACCATTCCAAGAGTCACCCAGATGTCTCAGTCCATTTCAGAGGAACCTCTTTTCCCTTCACCGGCTCGTCTTTCACGCCGAGGATCGACTCACACCAGGGTGGCACGTGGCACAGCCCAGTGGGAAAGCCTCGTGGGAAAGCCTCGAGGGACAGCCTCGAGGGAAAGCCACAGATCCCTTGATCCACGTGACAGGAAGCGTGACACTACTGCTGCAGCTCGGGAGGAAAGCGCACGTGCAAGCCCCCACTCGAGACGAGGCCTGACTCCCCTGGGGAGACTCAGAAGCACCCCAAGATCCATGGCAACACTGGAGAGGAATCCTCAGGTTCCGGCCCCGACTCCACACAAGGACTGAGGCCCCGACATGGACGGGAGAGGAATCCCGAGAGGCCCCCTAGCAACTGGCATGGGGACTGGCCTTTCCTGAGGCCACCAGAGCGGGTCCCTGAGGTCCCCGTCGTAACTCGAGAAGACCTGCAGCAACTCGAGAAAATCCAGGAGGTTCTCCCCTCCTGGCGAGATGAGGCCGATTTCCGCTGAGGTGTCTCGAGGCTGATCACACCTCACCTCTGGAACTTCAAAAGGGTCCTTCACACCCTTGGTGCAAATCAAGAAGTTCCCCGACCTAGCCGTCTCCACTCGAGAGGAATCACGATGGTCCCGCCCACATCCAGAGGAGCCCCGTTTCTGCCTCGTAGCTCGAGATGAGGAATCCTTTCCCTACTTCGTCGGGAAAGAGTTCTCGGCGTTCCCGTCGCATCTCAAGAGGAGGCCCTCTCAACAGGAACGGCGAGAGGAACTCCAGGGTCTTGCCACCATTCCAAGAGTCCCCCAGATGTCTCAGTCCATTCCAGAGGAATCTCTTTTCCCTTCACCGGCTCGTCTTTCACGCCGAGGATCGACTCACACCAAGGTGGCACGTGGCACAGCCCTGTGGGAAAGCCTCGTGGGAAAGCCTCGAGGGACAGCCTCGAGGGAAAGCCACAGATCCCTTGATCCACGTGACAGGAAGCGTGACACTACTGCTGCAGCTCCGGAGGAAAGCTCACGTGCATGCCCCCACTCGAGACGAGGCCTGACTCCCCTGGGGAGACTCAGAAGTACCCCAAGATCCATGGCAACACTGTAGAGGAATCCTCAGGTTCCGGCCCCGACTCCACAGAAGGACTGAGGCCCCGGCATGGACAGGAGAGGAATCCCGAGAGGTCCCCTAGCAACTCGCATGGGGACTGGCCTTTCCTGAGTCCACCAGAGCGGGTCCCTGAGGTCCCCGTCGTAACTCGAGAAGCCCTGCCGCAACTCGAGAAAATCCAGGAGGTTCTCCCCTCCAGGCGAGATGAGGCCCATTTCCGCTGAGGCGTCTCGAGGCTGATCACACCTCACCTCTGGAACTTCGAAAGGGTCCTTCACACCCTTGGTGCAAATCAAGAAGTTCCCCGACATAC
The DNA here is from genome assembly GCF_023091745.1 of Budorcas taxicolor. Classification (NCBI taxonomy): domain Eukaryota; kingdom Metazoa; phylum Chordata; class Mammalia; order Artiodactyla; family Bovidae; genus Budorcas; species Budorcas taxicolor. The sequence goes on from NW_026291535.1 coordinate 696,940, forward strand.
CCGTCTCCACTCGAGAGGAATCACGAGGGTCCGCCCACATCCAGAGGAGCCCCGTTTCCGCCTCGTAGCTCGAGATGAGGGATCCTTTCACTGCTTCGTCGGGAAAGAGTTCCCGGCGTTCCCGTCGCATCTCAAGAGGAGGCCCTCTCAACAGGAACGGCGAGAGGAACTCCAGGGTCGTGCCACCATTCCAAGAGTCCCCCAGATGTCTCAGTCCATTCCAGAGGAACCTCTTTTCCCTTCACCGGCTCGTCTTTCACGCCGAGGATCGACACACACCAGGGTGGCACGTGGCACAGCCCTGTGGGAAATCCTCGTGGGAAAGCCTCGATGGACAGCCTCGAGGGAAAGACACAGATCCCTTGATCCACGTGACAGGAATCGTGAGACTACTGCTGCAGCTCGGGAGGAAAGCGCACGTGCATGCCCCCACTCGAGACGGGGCCTGACTCCCCTGAGGAGACTCAGAAGAACCCCAAGATCCATGGCAACACTGGAGAGGAATCCTCAGGTTCCGGCCCCGACTCCACACAAGGACTGAGGCCCCGGCATGGACGGGAGAGGAATCCTGAGAGGCCCCCTAGCCACTCGCATGGGGACTGGCCTTTCCTGAGGCCACCAGAGCGGGTCCCTGAGGTCCCCGTCGTAACTCGAGAAGACCTGCCGCAACTCGAGACAATCCAGGACGTTCTCCCCTCCAGGCGAGATGAGGCCCATTTCCGCTGAGGCGTCTCGAGGCGATCACACCTCACCTCTGGAACTTCGCAAGGGTCCTTCACACCCTTGGTGCAAATCAAGAAGTTCCCCGACATACCCGTCTCCACTCGAGAGGAAAAACGAGGGTCCCGCCCACATCCAGAGGAGCCCCGTTTCCGCCTCGTAGCTCGAGATGAGGGATCCTTTCCCTGCTTCGTCGGGAAAGAGTTCCCGGCGTTCCCGTCGCATCTCAAGAGGAGGCCCTTTCAACAGGAACGGCGAGAGGAACTCCAAGGTCGTGCCACCATTCCAAGAGTCACCCAGATGTCTCAGTCCATTTCAGAGGAACCTCTTTTCCCTTCACCGGCTCGTCTTTCACGCCGAGGATCGAATCACACCAGGGTGGCACGTGGCACAGCCCAGTGGGAAAGCCTCGTGGGAAAGCCTCGAGGGAAAGCCTCGAGGGAAAGCCACAGATCCCTTGATCCACGTGACAGGAAACGAAACACTACACCTGCAGCTCGGGCGGAAAGCGCACGTGCATGTCCCCACTCGAGACGAGGCCTGACTCCCCTGGGGAGACTCAGAAGCACCCCAAGATCCATGGCAACACTGGAGAGGAATCCTCAGGTTCTGGCCCCGACTCCACACAAGGACTGAGGCCCCGGCATGGACGGGAGAGGAATCCCGAGAGGTCCCCTAGCAACTCGCATGGGGACTGGCCTTTCCTGAGGCCACCAGAGCGGGTCCCTGAGGTCCCCGTCGTAACTCGAGAAGCCCTGCCGCAACTCGAGAAAATCCAGGAGGTTCTCCCCTCCAGGCGAGATGAGGCCCATTTCCGCTGAGGCGTCTCGAGGCTGATCACACTTCCCCTCTGGAACTTCGAAAGGGTCCTTCACACCCTTGGTGCAAATCAAGAAGTTCCCCGACATACCCGTCTCCACTCGAGAGGAATCACGAGGGTCCCGCCCAAATCCAGAGGAGCCCCTTTTCCGCCTCGTAGCTCGAGATGAGGGATCCTTTCCCTGCTTCGTCGGGAAAGAGTTCCCGGCGTTCCCGTCGCATCTCAAGAGGAGGACCTCTCAAAAGGAATGGCGAGAGGAACTCCAGGGTCGTGCCACCATTCCAAGAGTCCCCCAGATGTCTCAGTCCATTCCAGAGGAAGCTCTTTTCCCTTCACCGGCTCGTCTTTCACGCCGAGGATCGACTCACACCAAGGTGGCACGTGGCACAGCCCTGTGGGTAGGCCTCGTGGGAAAGCCTCGAGGGACAGCCTCGAGGGAAAGCCACAAATCCCTTGATCCACGTGACAGGAAGCGTGACACTACTGCTGCAGCTCGGGAGGAAAGCGCACGTGCATGCCCCCACTCGAGACGAGGCCTGACTCCCCTGGGGAGACTCAGAAGCACCCCAAGATCCATGGCAACACTGGAGAGGAATCCTCAGGTTCCGGCCCCGACTCCACACAAGAACTGAGGCCCCGGCATGGACGGGAGAGGAATCCGGAGAGGCCCCCTAGCAACTCGCATGGGGACTGGCCTTTCCTGAGGCCACCAGAGTGGGTCCCTGAGGTCCCTTTCGTAACTCGAGAAGACCTGCCGCAACTCGAGACAATTCAGGACGTTCTCCCCTCCAGGCGAGATGAGGCCCATTTCAGCTAGGCGTCTCGAGGCTGATCACACCTCACCTCTGGAACTTCGAAAGGGTCCTTCACACCCTTGGTGCAAATCAAGAAGTTCCCCGACATACCCGTCTCCACTCGAGAGGAAACACGAGGGTCCCGCCCACATCCAGAGGAGCCCCGTTTCCGCCTCGTAGCTCGAGATGAGGGATCCTTTCCCTGCTTCGTCGGGAAAGAGTTCCCGGCGTTCCCGTCGCATCTCAAGAGGAGGCCCTTTCAACAGGAACGGCGAGAGGAACTCCAAGGTCGTGCCACCATTCCAAGAGTCACCCAGATGTCTCAGTCCATTTCAGAGGAACCTCTTTTCCCTTCACCGGCTCGTCTTTCACGCCGAGGATCGACTCACACCAGGGTGGCACGTGGCACAGCCCAGTGGGAAAGCCTCGTGGGAAAGCCTCGAGGGACAGCCTCGAGGGAAAGCCACAGATCCCTTGATCCACGTGACAGGAAGCGTGACACTACTGCTGCAGCTCGGGAGGAAAGCGCACGTGCATGCCCCCACTCGAGACGAGGCCTGACTCCCCTGGGGAGACTCAGAAGCACCCCAAGATCCATGGCAACACTGGAGAGGAATCCTCAGGTTCCGGCCCCGACTCCACACAAGGACTGAGGCCCCGACATGGACGGGAGAGGAATCCCGAGAGGCCCCCTAGCAACTGGCATGGGGACTGGCCTTTCCTGAGGCCACCAGAGCGGGTCCCTGAGGTCCCCGTCGTAACTCGAGAAGACCTGCAGCAACTCGAGAAAATCCAGGAGGTTCTCCCCTCCTGGCGAGATGAGGCCGATTTCCGCTGAGGTGTCTCCAGGCTGATCACACCTCACCTCTGGAACTTCAAAAGGGTCCTTCACACCCTTGGTGCAAATCAAGAAGTTCCCCGACCTAGCCGTCTCCACTCGAGAGGAATCACGATGGTCCCGCCCACATCCAGAGGAGCCCCGTTTCTGCCTCGTAGCTCGAGATGAGGAATCCTTTCCCTACTTCGTCGGGAAAGAGTTCTCGGCGTTCCCGTCGCATCTCAAGAGGAGGCCCTCTCAACAGGAACGGCGAGAGGAACTCCAGGGTCTTGCCACCATTCCAAGAGTCCCCCAGATGTCTCAGTCCATTCCAGAGGAATCTCTTTTCCCTTCACCGGCTCGTCTTTCACGCCGAGGATCGACTCACACCAAGGTGGCACGTGGCACAGCCCTGTGGGAAAGCCTCGTGGGAAAGCCTCGAGGGACAGCCTCGAGGGAAAGCCACAGATCCCTTGATCCACGTGACAGGAAGCGTGACACTACTGCTGCAGCTCCGGAGGAAAGCTCACGTGCATGCCCCCACTCGAGACGAGGCCTGACTCCCCTGGGGAGACTCAGAAGTACCCCAAGATCCATGGCAACACTGTAGAGGAATCCTCAGGTTCCGGCCCCGACTCCACAGAAGGACTGAGGCCCCGGCATGGACAGGAGAGGAATCCCGAGAGGTCCCCTAGCAACTCGCATGGGGACTGGCCTTTCCTGAGTCCACCAGAGCGGGTCCCTGAGGTCCCCGTCGTAACTCGAGAAGCCCTGCCGCAACTCGAGAAAATCCAGGAGGTTCTCCCCTCCAGGCGAGATGAGGCCCATTTCCGCTGAGGCGTCTCGAGGCTGATCACACCTCACCTCTGGAACTTCGAAAGGGTCCTTCACACCCTTGGTGCAAATCAAGAAGTTCCCCGACATACCCGTCTCCACTCGAGAGGAATCACGAGGGTCCGCCCACATCCAGAGGAGCCCCGTTTCCGCCTCGTAGCTCGAGATGAGGGATCCTTTCCCTGCTTCGTCGGGAAAGAGTTCCCGGCGTTCCCGTCGCATCTCAAGAGGAGGCCCTCTCAACAGGAACGGCGAGAGGAACTCCAGGGTCGTGCCACCATTCCAAGAGTCCCCCAAATGTCTCAGTCCATTCCAGAGGAACCTCTTTTCCCTTCACCGGCTCGTCTTTCACGCCGAGGATCGACACACACCAGGGTGGCACGTGGCACAGCCCTGTGGGAAATCCTCGTGGGAAAGCCTCGATGGACAGCCTCGAGGGAAAGACACAGATCCCTTGATCCACGTGACAGGAATCGTGAGACTACTGCTGCAGCTCGGGAGGAAAGCGCACGTGCATGCCCCCACTCGAGACGGGGCCTGACTCCCCTGAGGAGACTCAGAAGAACCCCAAGATCCATGGCAACACTGGAGAGGAATCCTCAGGTTCCGGCCCCGACTCCACACAAGGACTGAGGCCCCGGCATGGACGGGAGAGGAATCCTGAGAGGCCCCCTAGCCACTCGCATGGGGACTGGCCTTTCCTGAGGCCACCAGAGCGGGTCCCTGAGGTCCCCGTCGTAACTCGAGAAGACCTGCCGCAACTCGAGACAATCCAGGACGTTCTCCCCTCCAGGCGAGATGAGGCCCATTTCCGCTGAGGCGTCTCGAGGCTGATCACACCTCACCTCTGGAACTTCGCAAGGGTCCTTCACACCCTTGGTGCAAATCAAGAAGTTCCCCGACATACCCGTCTCCACTCGAGAGGAAAAACGAGGGTCCCGCCCACATCCAGAGGAGCCCCGTTTCCACCTCGTAGCTCGAGATGAGGGATCCTTTCCCTGCTTCGTCGGGAAAGAGTTCCCGGCGTTCCCGTCGCATCTCAAGAGGAGGCCCTTTCAACAGGAACGGCGAGAGGAACTCCAAGGTCGTGCCACCATTCCAAGAGTCACCCAGATGTCTCAGTCCATTTCAGAGGAACCTCTTTTCCCTTCACCGGCTCGTCTTTCACGCCGAGGATCGAATCACACCAGGGTGGCACGTGGCACAGCCCAGTGGGAAAGCCTCGTGGGAAAGCCTCGAGGGAAAGCCTCGAGGGAAAGCCACAGATCCCTTGATCCACGTGACAGGAAACGAAACACTACACCTGCAGCTCGGGCGGAAAGCGCACGTGCATGTCCCCACTCGAGACGAGGCCTGACTCCCCTGGGGAGACTCAGAAGCACCCCAAGATCCATGGCAACACTGGAGAGGAATCCTCAGGTTCTGGCCCCGACTCCACACAAGGACTGAGGCCCCGGCATGGACGGGAGAGGAATCCCGAGAGGTCCCCTAGCAACTCGCATGGGGACTGGACTTTCCTGAGGCCACCAGAGCGGGTCCCTGAGGTCCCCGTCGTAACTCGAGAAGACCTGCCATAACTCGAGAAAATCCAGGAGGTTCTCCCCTCCAGGCGAGATGAGGCCCATTTCCGCTGAGGCGTCTCGAGGCTGATCACACCTCACCTCTGGAACTTCGAAAGGCTCCTTCACAACCTTGGTGCAATCAAGAAGTTCCCCGACATACCCGTCTCCACTCGAGAGGAATCACGAGGATCCCGCCCACATCCAGAGGAGTCCCATTTCGGCCTCGTAGCTCGAGAGGAGGGATCCTTTCCCTGCTTCGTCGGGAAAGAGTTCCCGGCGTTCCCGTCGCCTCTCAAGAGGAGGCCCTCTCAACAGGAACGGCGAGAGGAACTCCAGGGTTGTTCCACCATTCCAAGAGTCCCCCAGATATCTCAGTCCATTCCAGAGGATCCTCTTTTCCCTTCACCGGCTCGTCTTTCACGCCGAGGATCGACACACACCAGGGTGGCACGTGGCACAGCCCTGTGGGAAATCCTCGTGGGAAAGCCTCGATGGACAGCCTCGAGGGAAAGACACAGATCCCTTGATCCACGTGACAGGAATCGTGAGACTACTGCTGCAGCTCGGGAGGAAAGCGCACGTGCATGCCCCCACTCGAGACGGGGCCTGACTCCCCTGAGGAGACTCAGAAGAACCCCAAGATCCATGGCAACACTGGAGAGGAATCCTCAGGTTCCGGCCCCGACTCCACACAAGGACTGAGGCCCCGGCATGGACGGGAGAGGAATCCTGAGAGGCCCCCTAGCCACTCGCATGGGGACTGGCCTTTCCTGAGGCCACCAGAGCGGGTCCCTGAGGTCCCCGTCGTAACTCGAGAAGACCTGCCGCAACTCGAGACAATCCAGGACGTTCTCCCCTCCAGGCGAGATGAGGCCCATTTCCGCTGAGGCGTCTCGAGGCTGATCACACCTCACCTCTGGAACTTCGCAAGGGTCCTTCACACCCTTGGTGCAAATCAAGAAGTTCCCCGACATACCCGTCTCCACTCGAGAGGAAAAACGAGGGTCCCGCCCACATCCAGAGGAGCCCCGTTTCCGCCTCGTAGCTCGAGATGAGGGATCCTTTCCCTGCTTCGTCGGGAAAGAGTTCCCGGCGTTCCCGTCGCATCTCAAGAGGAGGCCCTTTCAACAGGAACGGCGAGAGGAACTCCAAGGTCGTGCCACCATTCCAAGAGTCACCCAGATGTCTCAGTCCATTTCAGAGGAACCTCTTTTCCCTTCACCGGCTCGTCTTTCACGCCGAGGATCGAATCACACCAGGGTGGCACGTGGCACAGCCCAGTGGGAAAGCCTCGTGGGAAAGCCTCGAGGGAAAGCCTCGAGGGAAAGCCACAGATCCCTTGATCCACGTGACAGGAAACGAAACACTACACCTGCAGCTCGGGCGGAAAGCGCACGTGCATGTCCCCACTCGAGACGAGGCCTGACTCCCCTGGGGAGACTCAGAAGCACCCCAAGATCCATGGCAACACTGGAGAGGAATCCTCAGGTTCTGGCCCCGACTCCACACAAGGACTGAGGCCCCGGCATGGACGGGAGAGGAATCCCGAGAGGTCCCCTAGCAACTCGCATGGGGACTGGACTTTCCTGAGGCCACCAGAGCGGGTCCCTGAGGTCCCCGTCGTAACTCGAGAAGACCTGCCATAACTCGAGAAAATCCAGGAGGTTCTCCCCTCCAGGCGAGATGAGGCCCATTTCCGCTGAGGCGTCTCGAGGCTGATCACACCTCACCTCTGGAACTTCGAAAGGCTCCTTCACAACCTTGGTGCAATCAAGAAGTTCCCCGACATACCCGTCTCCACTCGAGAGGAATCACGAGGATCCCGCCCACATCCAGAGGAGTCCCATTTCGGCCTCGTAGCTCGAGAGGAGGGATCCTTTCCCTGCTTCGTCGGGAAAGAGTTCCCGGCGTTCCCGTCGCCTCTCAAGAGGAGGCCCTCTCAACAGGAACGGCGAGAGGAACTCCAGGGTTGTTCCACCATTCCAAGAGTCCCCCAGATATCTCAGTCCATTCCAGAGGATCCTCTTTTCCCTTCACCGGCTCGTCTTTCACGCCGAGGATCGACACACACCAGGGTGGCACGTGGCACAGCCCTGTGGGAAATCCTCGTGGGAAAGCCTCGATGGACAGCCTCGAGGGAAAGACACAGATCCCTTGATCCACGTGACAGGAATCGTGAGACTACTGCTGCAGCTCGGGAGGAAAGCGCACGTGCATGCCCCCACTCGAGACGGGGCCTGACTCCCCTGAGGAGACTCAGAAGAACCCCAAGATCCATGGCAACACTGGAGAGGAATCCTCAGGTTCCGGCCCCGACTCCACACAAGGACTGAGGCCCCGGCATGGACGGGAGAGGAATCCTGAGAGGCCCCCTAGCCACTCGCATGGGGACTGGCCTTTCCTGAGGCCACCAGAGCGGGTCCCTGAGGTCCCCGTCGTAACTCGAGAAGACCTGCCGCAACTCGAGACAATCCAGGACGTTCTCCCCTCCAGGCGAGATGAGGCCCATTTCCGCTGAGGCGTCTCGAGGCTGATCACACCTCACCTCTGGAACTTCGCAAGGGTCCTTCACACCCTTGGTGCAAATCAAGAAGTTCCCCGACATACCCGTCTCCACTCGAGAGGAAAAACGAGGGTCCCGCCCACATCCAGAGGAGCCCCGTTTCCGCCTCGTAGCTCGAGATGAGGGATCCTTTCCCTGCTTCGTCGGGAAAGAGTTCCCGGCGTTCCCGTCGCATCTCAAGAGGAGGCCCTTTCAACAGGAACGGCGAGAGGAACTCCAAGGTCGTGCCACCATTCCAAGAGTCACCCAGATGTCTCAGTCCATTTCAGAGGAACCTCTTTTCCCTTCACCGGCTCGTCTTTCACGCCGAGGATCGAATCACACCAGGGTGGCACGTGGCACAGCCCAGTGTGAAAGCCTCGTGGGAAAGCCTCGAGGGAAAGCCTCGAGGGAAAGCCACAGATCCCTTGATCCACGTGACAGGAAACGAAACACTACACCTGCAGCTCGGGCGGAAAGCGCACGTGCATGTCCCCACTCGAGACGAGGCCTGACTCCCCTGGGGAGACTCAGAAGCACCCCAAGATCCATGGCAACACTGGAGAGGAATCCTCAGGTTCTGGCCCCGACTCCACACAAGGACTGAGGCCCCGGCATGGACGGGAGAGGAATCCCGAGAGGTCCCCTAGCAACTCGCATGGGGACTGGACTTTCCTGAGGCCACCAGAGCGGGTCCCTGAGGTCCCCGTCGTAACTCGAGAAGACCTGCCATAACTCGAGAAAATCCAGGAGGTTCTCCCCTCCAGGCGAGATGAGGCCCATTTCCGCTGAGGCGTCTCGAGGCTGATCACACCTCACCTCTGGAACTTCGAAAGGCTCCTTCACACCCTTGGTGCAATCAAGAAGTTCCCCGACATACCCGTCTCCACTCGAGAGGAATCACGAGGATCCCGCCCACATCCAGAGGAGTCCCATTTCGGCCTCGTAGCTCGAGAGGAGGGATCCTTTCCCTGCTTCGTCGGGAAAGAGTTCCCGGCGTTCCCGTCGCCTCTCAAGAGGAGGCCCTCTCAACAGGAACGGCGAGAGGAACTCCAGGGTCGTTCCACCATTCCAAGAGTCCCCCAGATATCTCAGTCCATTCCAGAGGATCCTCTTTTCCCTTCACCGGCTCGTCTTTCATGCCGAGGATCGACTCACACCAAGGTGGCACGTGGCACAGCCCTGTGGGAAAGCCTCGTGGGAAAGCCTCGAGGGACAGCCTCGAGGGAAAGCCACAGATCCCTTGATCCACGTGACAGGAATCGTGAGACTACTGCTGCAGCTCGGGAGGAAAGCGCACGTGCATGCCCCCACTCGAGACCAGGCCTGACTCCACTGGGGAGACTCAGAAGCACCCCAAGATCCATGGCAACACTGGAGAGGAATCCTCAGGTTCGGCCCCGACTCCACACAAGGACTGAGGCCCCGGCATGGACGGGAGAGGAATCCCGAGAGGTCCCCTAGCAACTCGCATGGGGACTGGCCTTTCCTGAGGCCACCAGAGCGGGTCCGTGAGGTCCCCATCGTAAATTGAGAAGACCGGCCGCAACACGAGAAAATCCAGGAGGTTCTCCCCTCCAGGAGAGATAAGGCCCATTTCTGCTGATGCGTCTCGAGGCTGATCACACCTCACCTCTGGAACTTCGAAAGGGTCCTTCCCACCCTTGGTGCAAATCAAGAAGTTCCCCGAAATACCCGTCTCCACTCGAGAGGAATCTCGAGGGTCCCGCCCACATCCAGAGGAGCCCCGTTTCCGCCTCGTAGCTCGAGATGAGGGATCCTTTCCCTGCTTCATCGGGAAAGAGTTCCCGGAGTTCCCGTCGCATCTCAAGAGGAGGCCCTCTCAACAGGAACGGCGAGAGGAACTCCAGGGTCGTGCCACCATTCCAAGAGTCCCCCAGATGTCTCAGTCCGTTCCCGAGGAACGTCTTTTCCTTTCACCGGCTCGTCTTTCATGCCGAGGATCGACTCACACCAAGGTGGCACGTGGCACAGCCCTGTGGGAAAGCCTCGTGGGAAAGTCTCGAGGGACAGCCTCGAGGGAAAGCCACAGATCCATTGATCCACGTGACAGGAAGCGAAACACTACACCTGCAGCTCGGGCGGAAAGCGCACGTGCATGTCCCCACTCGAGACGAGGCCTGACTCCCCTGGGGAGACTCAGAAGCACCCCAAGATCCATGGCAACACTGGAGAGGAATCCTCAGGTTTCGGGCCCGACTCCACACAAGGACTGAGGCCCCGGCATGGACGGGAGAGGAATCCCGAGAGGTCCCCTAGCAACTCGCATGGGGACTGGCCTTTCCTGAGGCCACCAGAGCGGGTCCCTGAGGTCCCCGTCGTAACTCGAGAAGACCTGCCGCAACTCGAGAAAATCCAGGAGGTTCTCCACTCCAGGCAAGATGAGGCCCATTTCCGCTGAGGCGTCTCGAGGCTGATCACACCTCCCCTCTGGAACTTCGAAAGGCTCCTTCACACCATTGGTGCAATCAAGAAGTTCCCCGACATACCCGTCTCCACTCGAGAGGAAACACGAGGGTCCCGCCCACATCCAGAGGAGCCCCGTTTCCGCCTCGTAGCTCGAGATGAGGAATCCTATCCCTGCTTCATTGGGAAAGAGTCCCGGCGTTCTGTCGCATCTCAAGAGGAGGCCCTCTCAAGAGGAACGGCGAGAGGAACTCCAGGGTCGTGCCAGCATTCCAAGAGTCCCCCAGAGGTCATAGTCCATTCCAGAGGAACCTCATTTCCCTTCACTGGCTTGTCTTTCACACGGAGGATCGACTCACACGAAGATGGCACGTGGCATAGCCCTGTGGGAAAGCCTCGTCGGAAAGCCTGGAGGGACAGCCTCGAGGGAAAGCCACAGATCCCTTGATCCACGTGACAGGAAGCTTGACAATACTGCTGAAGCTCGGGAGGAAAGCGCACGTGAATGCCCCCACTCGAGACGAGGCCTGACTCCCCTGGGGAGACTCAGAAGCACCCCAAGATCCATGGCAACACTGGAGAGGAATCCTCAGGTTCTGGCCCCGACTCCACACAAGGTCTTAGGCCCCGGCATAGACGGTAGAGGAAACCCGAGATGGCCCTTAGCAACTCGCATGGGGACTGGCCTTTCCTGAGGCCACCAGAGCGGGTCCCTGAGGTCCACGTCGTAACTCGAGAAGACCTGCCGCAACTCGAGAAAATCCAGGAGGTTCTCCCCTCCAGGCGAGATGAGGCCCATTTCCGCTGAGGCGTCTCGAGGTGATCACACCTCACCTCTGGAACTTCGAAAGGGTCTTTCACACCTTTGGTGCAAATCAAGAAGTTCCCCGACATACCCGTCTCCACTCGAGAGTAGACACGAGGGTCCCGCCCAAATCCAGAGGAGCCCCGTTTCCGCCTCGTAGCTCGAGATGAGGGATCCTTTCCCTGCTTCTTCGTGAAAAAGTTCCCGGCATTCCCGTCGCATCTCAAGAGGAGGCCCTCTCAACAGGGACGGCGAGAGGAACTCCTGGTTCGTGCCACCATTCAAGAGTCCCCTAGATGTCTCAGTCCATTCCAGAGGAATCTCTTTTCCCTTCACCGGCTTGTCTTTCACTCCGAGGATCGATTCACACCAAGGTGGCTTGGGGCACAGCCCTGTGGGAAAGCCTCGTGGGAAAGCCTCGAGGGACAGCCTCGAGGGAAAGCCACAGATCACTGGATCCACGTGACAGGAAGCGTGACACTACTGCTGCAGCTCGGGAGGAAAGCGCACGTGCATGCCCCCATTCGAGACGAGGCCTGACTCCCCTGGGGAGACTCAGAAGCACCCCAAGATCCATGGCAACACTGGAGAGGAATCCTCAGGTTCCGGCCCCGACTCCACACAAGGTCTTAAGCCCCGGCATGGACGGGAGAGGAATCCCGAGATGGCCCCTAGCTACTCGCATGGGGACTGGCCTTTCCTGAGGCCACCAGAGCGGGTCCCTTATGTCCCCGTCGTAACTCGAGAAGACCTGCCGCAACTCGAGAAAATCCAGGAGGTTCTCCCCCCCAGGCGAGATGAGGCCCATTTCCGCTGAGGCGTCTCGAGGCTGATAACCCCTCACCTCTGGAACTTCGCAAGGGTCCTTCACACCCTTGGTGCAAATCAATAAGTTCCCCGACATACCCGTCTCCACTCGAGAGGAAACACGATGGTCCCACCCACATCCAGAGGAGCCCCGTTTCCGCCTCATAGCTCGAGATGAGGGATCCTTTCCCTGCTTCGTCGGGAAAGAGTTCCCGGCGTTCCCGTCGCATCTCAAGAGGAGGCCCTCTCAACAGGAATGGCGAGAGGAACTCCAGGGTCGTGCCACCACTCCAAGAGTCCCCCTGATGTCTCAGTCCATTCCAGAGGAACCTCTTTTCCCTTCACCGGCTCGTCTTTCACGCCGAGCATACACTCCCAACAAGGTGGCACGTGGCACAGCCCTGTGGGAAAGCCTCGTGGGAAAGCCTCGAGGGAAAGCCTCGAGGGAAAGACACAGATCCCTTGATCCACGTGACAGGAAGCGTGACACTACTGCTGCAGGTCGGGAGGAAAGCGCACGTGCATGCCCCCTCTCGAGACGATGCCTGACTCCCCTGGGGAGACTCAGAAGAACCCCAAGGTCCATGGCAACATTGGAGAGGAATCCTCAGGTTCCGGCCCCGACTCCACACCAGGTCTTAACCCCGGCATGGACGGGAGAGGAATCCCGAGATGGCCCCTAGCAACTCGCATGGGGACTGGCCTTTCCTGAGGCCACCAGAGCGGGTCCCTGAGGTCCCCGTCGTAACTCGAGAAGACCTGCCATAACTCGAGAAAATCCAGGAGGTTCTCCCCTCCAGGCGAGATGAGGCCCATTTCCGCTGAGGCGTCTCGAGGCTGATCACACCTCACCTCTGGAACTTCGAAAGGCTCCTTCACAACCTTGGTGCAATCAAGAAGTTCCCCGACATACCCGTCTCCACTCGAGAGGAATCACGAGGATCCCGCCCACATCCAGAGGAGTCCCATTTCGGCCTCGTAGCTCGAGAGGAGGGATCCTTTCCCTGCTTCGTCGGGAAAGAGTTCCCGGCGTTCCCGTCGCCTCTCAAGAGGAGGCCCTCTCAACAGGAACGGCGAGAGGAACTCCAGGGTTGTTCCACCATTCCAAGAGTCCCCCAGATATCTCAGTCCATTCCAGAGGATCCTCTTTTCCCTTCACCGGCTCGTCTTTCACGCCGAGGATCGACACACACCAGGGTGGCACGTGGCACAGCCCTGTGGGAAATCCTCGTGGGAAAGCCTCGATGGACAGCCTCGAGGGAAAGACACAGATCCCTTGATCCACGTGACAGGAATCGTGAGACTACTGCTGCAGCTCGGGAGGAAAGCGCACGTGCATGCCCCCACTCGAGACGGGGCCTGACTCCCCTGAGGAGACTCAGAAGAACCCCAAGATCCATGGCAACACTGGAGAGGAATCCTCAGGTTCCGGCCCCGACTCCACACAAGGACTGAGGCCCCGGCATGGACGGGAGAGGAATCCTGAGAGGCCCCCTAGCCACTCGCATGGGGACTGGCCTTTCCTGAGGCCACCAGAGCGGGTCCCTGAGGTCCCCGTCGTAACTCGAGAAGACCTGCCGCAACTCGAGACAATCCAGGACGTTCTCCCCTCCAGGCGAGATGAGGCCCATTTCCGCTGAGGCGTCTCGAGGCTGATCACACCTCACCTCTGGAACTTCGCAAGGGTCCTTCACACCCTTGGTGCAAATCAAGAAGTTCCCCGACATACCCGTCTCCACTCGAGAGGAAAAACGAGGGTCCCGCCCACATCCAGAGGAGCCCCGTTTCCGCCTCGTAGCTCGAGATGAGGGATCCTTTCCCTGCTTCGTCGGGAAAGAGTTCCCGGCGTTCCCGTCGCATCTCAAGAGGAGGCCCTTTCAACAGGAACGGCGAGAGGAACTCCAAGGTCGTGCCACCATTCCAAGAGTCACCCAGATGTCTCAGTCCATTTCAGAGGAACCTCTTTTCCCTTCACCGGCTCGTCTTTCACGCCGAGGATCGAATCACACCAGGGTGGCACGTGGCACAGCCCAGTGTGAAAGCCTCGTGGGAAAGCCTCGAGGGAAAGCCTCGAGGGAAAGCCACAGATCCCTTGATCCACGTGACAGGAAACGAAACACTACACCTGCAGCTCGGGCGGAAAGCGCACGTGCATGTCCCCACTCGAGACGAGGCCTGACTCCCCTGGGGAGACTCAGAAGCACCCCAAGATCCATGGCAACACTGGAGAGGAATCCTCAGGTTCTGGCCCCGACTCCACACAAGGACTGAGGCCCCGGCATGGACGGGAGAGGAATCCCGAGAGGTCCCCTAGCAACTCGCATGGGGACTGGACTTTCCTGAGGCCACCAGAGCGGGTCCCTGAGGTCCCCGTCGTAACTCGAGAAGACCTGCCATAACTCGAGAAAATCCAGGAGGTTCTCCCCTCCAGGCGAGATGAGGCCCATTTCCGCTGAGGCGTCTCGAGGCTGATCACACCTCACCTCTGGAACTTCGAAAGGCTCCTTCACACCCTTGGTGCAATCAAGAAGTTCCCCGACATACCCGTCTCCACTCGAGAGGAATCACGAGGATCCCGCCCACATCCAGAGGAGTCCCATTTCGGCCTCGTAGCTCGAGAGGAGGGATCCTTTCCCTGCTTCGTCGGGAAAGAGTTCCCGGCGTTCCCGTCGCCTCTCAAGAGGAGGCCCTCTCAACAGGAACGGCGAGAGGAACTCCAGGGTCGTTCCACCATTCCAAGAGTCCCCCAGATATCTCAGTCCATTCCAGAGGATCCTCTTTTCCCTTCACCGGCTCGTCTTTCATGCCGAGGATCGACTCACACCAAGGTGGCACGTGGCACAGCCCTGTGGGAAAGCCTCGTGGGAAAGCCTCGAGGGACAGCCTCGAGGGAAAGCCACAGATCCCTTGATCCACGTGACAGGAATCGTGAGACTACTGCTGCAGCTCGGGAGGAAAGCGCACGTGCATGCCCCCACTCGAGACCAGGCCTGACTCCACTGGGGAGACTCAGAAGCACCCCAAGATCCATGGCAACACTGGAGAGGAATCCTCAGGTTCGGCCCCGACTCCACACAAGGACTGAGGCCCCGGCATGGACGGGAGAGGAATCCCGAGAGGTCCCCTAGCAACTCGCATGGGGACTGGCCTTTCCTGAGGCCACCAGAGCGGGTCCGTGAGGTCCCCATCGTAAATTGAGAAGACCGGCCGCAACACGAGAAAATCCAGGAGGTTCTCCCCTCCAGGAGAGATAAGGCCCATTTCTGCTGATGCGTCTCGAGGCTGATCACACCTCACCTCTGGAACTTCGAAAGGGTCCTTCCCACCCTTGGTGCAAATCAAGAAGTTCCCCGAAATACCCGTCTCCACTCGAGAGGAATCTCGAGGGTCCCGCCCACATCCAGAGGAGCCCCGTTTCCGCCTCGTAGCTCGAGATGAGGGATCCTTTCCCTGCTTCATCGGGAAAGAGTTCCCGGAGTTCCCGTCGCATCTCAAGAGGAGGCCCTCTCAACAGGAACGGCGAGAGGAACTCCAGGGTCGTGCCACCATTCCAAGAGTCCCCCAGATGTCTCAGTCCGTTCCCGAGGAACGTCTTTTCCTTTCACCGGCTCGTCTTTCATGCCGAGGATCGACTCACACCAAGGTGGCACGTGGCACAGCCCTGTGGGAAAGCCTCGTGGGAAAGTCTCGAGGGACAGCCTCGAGGGAAAGCCACAGATCCATTGATCCACGTGACAGGAAGCGAAACACTACACCTGCAGCTCGGGCGGAAAGCGCACGTGCATGTCCCCACTCGAGACGAGGCCTGACTCCCCTGGGGAGACTCAGAAGCACCCCAAGATCCATGGCAACACTGGAGAGGAATCCTCAGGTTTCGGGCCCGACTCCACACAAGGACTGAGGCCCCGGCATGGACGGGAGAGGAATCCCGAGAGGTCCCCTAGCAACTCGCATGGGGACTGGCCTTTCCTGAGGCCACCAGAGCGGGTCCCTGAGGTCCCCGTCGTAACTCGAGAAGACCTGCCGCAACTCGAGAAAATCCAGGAGGTTCTCCACTCCAGGCAAGATGAGGCCCATTTCCGCTGAGGCGTCTCGAGGCTGATCACACCTCCCCTCTGGAACTTCGAAAGGCTCCTTCACACCATTGGTGCAATCAAGAAGTTCCCCGACATACCCGTCTCCACTCGAGAGGAAACACGAGGGTCCCGCCCACATCCAGAGGAGCCCCGTTTCCGCCTCGTAGCTCGAGATGAGGAATCCTATCCCTGCTTCATTGGGAAAGAGTCCCGGCGTTCTGTCGCATCTCAAGAGGAGGCCCTCTCAAGAGGAACGGCGAGAGGAACTCCAGGGTCGTGCCAGCATTCCAAGAGTCCCCCAGAGGTCATAGTCCATTCCAGAGGAACCTCATTTCCCTTCACTGGCTTGTCTTTCACACGGAGGATCGACTCACACGAAGATGGCACGTGGCATAGCCCTGTGGGAAAGCCTCGTCGGAAAGCCTGGAGGGACAGCCTCGAGGGAAAGCCACAGATCCCTTGATCCACGTGACAGGAAGCTTGACAATACTGCTGAAGCTCGGGAGGAAAGCGCACGTGAATGCCCCCACTCGAGACGAGGCCTGACTCCCCTGGGGAGACTCAGAAGCACCCCAAGATCCATGGCAACACTGGAGAGGAATCCTCAGGTTCTGGCCCCGACTCCACACAAGGTCTTAGGCCCCGGCATAGACGGTAGAGGAAACCCGAGATGGCCCTTAGCAACTCGCATGGGGACTGGCCTTTCCTGAGGCCACCAGAGCGGGTCCCTGAGGTCCACGTCGTAACTCGAGAAGACCTGCCGCAACTCGAGAAAATCCAGGAGGTTCTCCCCTCCAGGCGAGATGAGGCCCATTTCCGCTGAGGCGTCTCGAGGTGATCACACCTCACCTCTGGAACTTCGAAAGGGTCTTTCACACCTTTGGTGCAAATCAAGAAGTTCCCCGACATACCCGTCTCCACTCGAGAGTAGACACGAGGGTCCCGCCCAAATCCAGAGGAGCCCCGTTTCCGCCTCGTAGCTCGAGATGAGGGATCCTTTCCCTGCTTCTTCGTGAAAAAGTTCCCGGCATTCCCGTCGCATCTCAAGAGGAGGCCCTCTCAACAGGGACGGCGAGAGGAACTCCTGGTTCGTGCCACCATTCAAGAGTCCCCTAGATGTCTCAGTCCATTCCAGAGGAATCTCTTTTCCCTTCACCGGCTTGTCTTTCACTCCGAGGATCGATTCACACCAAGGTGGCTTGGGGCACAGCCCTGTGGGAAAGCCTCGTGGGAAAGCCTCGAGGGACAGCCTCGAGGGAAAGCCACAGATCACTGGATCCACGTGACAGGAAGCGTGACACTACTGCTGCAGCTCGGGAGGAAAGCGCACGTGCATGCCCCCATTCGAGACGAGGCCTGACTCCCCTGGGGAGACTCAGAAGCACCCCAAGATCCATGGCAACACTGGAGAGGAATCCTCAGGTTCCGGCCCCGACTCCACACAAGGTCTTAAGCCCCGGCATGGACGGGAGAGGAATCCCGAGATGGCCCCTAGCTACTCGCATGGGGACTGGCCTTTCCTGAGGCCACCAGAGCGGGTCCCTTATGTCCCCGTCGTAACTCGAGAAGACCTGCCGCAACTCGAGAAAATCCAGGAGGTTCTCCCCCCCAGGCGAGATGAGGCCCATTTCCGCTGAGGCGTCTCGAGGCTGATAACCCCTCACCTCTGGAACTTCGCAAGGGTCCTTCACACCCTTGGTGCAAATCAATAAGTTCCCCGACATACCCGTCTCCACTCGAGAGGAAACACGATGGTCCCACCCACATCCAGAGGAGCCCCGTTTCCGCCTCATAGCTCGAGATGAGGGATCCTTTCCCTGCTTCGTCGGGAAAGAGTTCCCGGCGTTCCCGTCGCATCTCAAGAGGAGGCCCTCTCAACAGGAATGGCGAGAGGAACTCCAGGGTCGTGCCACCACTCCAAGAGTCCCCCTGATGTCTCAGTCCATTCCAGAGGAACCTCTTTTCCCTTCACCGGCTCGTCTTTCACGCCGAGCATACACTCCCAACAAGGTGGCACGTGGCACAGCCCTGTGGGAAAGCCTCGTGGGAAAGCCTCGAGGGAAAGCCTCGAGGGAAAGACACAGATCCCTTGATCCACGTGACAGGAAGCGTGACACTACTGCTGCAGGTCGGGAGGAAAGCGCACGTGCATGCCCCCTCTCGAGACGATGCCTGACTCCCCTGGGGAGACTCAGAAGAACCCCAAGGTCCATGGCAACATTGGAGAGGAATCCTCAGGTTCCGGCCCCGACTCCACACCAGGTCTTAACCCCGGCATGGACGGGAGAGGAATCCCGAGATGGCCCCTAGCAACTCGCATGGGGACTGGCCTTTCCTGAGGCCACCAGAGCGGTTCCCTGAGGTCCCCGTCGTAACTCGAGAAGACCTGCCGCAACTCGAGAAAATCCAGGAGGTTCTCCCCTCCAGGCGAGATGAGGCCCATTTCCGCTGATGCCTCTCGAGGCTGATCACACCTCACCTCTGGAACTTCGAAAGGGTCCTTCACACCCTTGGTGCAAATCAAGAAGTTCCCCGACATACCCGTCTCCACTCGAGAGGAATCACGAGGGTCCCGCCCACATCCAGAGGAGCCCCGTTTCCGCCTCGTAGCTTGAGATGAGGGATCCTATCCCTGCTTCGTCGGGAAAGAGTTCCCGGCGTTCCCGTCGCATCTGAAGAGGAGGCCCTCTCAACAGGAACGGCGAGAGGAACTCCAGGGTCGTGCCACCAATCCAAGAGTCCCCCAGATGTCTCAGTCCATTCCAGAGGAAACTCTTTTCCCTTCACCGGCTCGTCTTTCACGCCGAGGATCGACTCCCACAAAGGTGGCACGTGGCACAGCCCTGTGGGAAAGCCTCGTGGGAAAGCCTCGAGGGACAGCCACGAGGGAAAGCCACAGATCCCTTGATCCACGTGACAGGAAGTGTGACACTACTGCTGAAGCTCGGGAGGAAAGCGCACTTGCATGCCCCCACTCGAAACGATGCCTGACTCCCCTGGGGAGACTCAGAAGCACCCCAAGGTCCATGGCAACATTGGAGAGGAATCCTCAGGTTCCGGCCCCGACTCCACACAAGGTCTTAAGCCCCGGCATAGACGGGAGAGGGATCCCGAGATGGCCCCTAGCAACTCGCATGGGGACTGGCCTTTCCTGAGGCCACCATAGCGGGTCCCTGAGGTCCCCGTCGTAACTGGAGAAGACCTGCCGCAACTCGAGAAAATCCAGGAGGTTCTCCCCTCCAGGCGAGATGAGGCCCATTTCCGCTGAGGCGTCTCGAGGCTGATCACAACTCACCTCTGGAACTTCGAAAGGGTCCTTCACACCCCTGGTGCAAATCAAGAAGTTCCCCGACATACCCGGCTCCACTCGAGAGGAATCACGAGGGTCCCGCCCACATCCAGAGGAGCCCCGTTTCCGCCTCGTAGCTCGAGATGAGGGATCCTTTCCCTGCTTCGTCGGGAAAGAGTTCCCGGCGTTCCCGTCGCATCTGAAGAGGAGGCCCTCTCAACAGGAACGGCGAGAGGAACTCCAGGGTCGTGCCACCATTCCAAGAGTCCCCCAGATGTCTCAGTCCATTCCAGAGGAACCACTTTTCCCTACACCGGCTCGTCTTTCACGCCGAGGATCGACTCCCACCAAGGTGACACGTGGCACAGCCCTGTGGGAAAGCCTCGTGGGAAAGCCCCCATCGGAAGCCTCGAGGGAATCCACAGATCCCTTGATCCACGTGACAGGAAGCGTGACACTACTGCTGCAGCTCGGGAGGAAAGCGCACGTGCATGCCTCCACACGAGCCGAGGCCTGACTCACCTGGGGAGACTCAGAAGCACCCCAAGATCCATGGCAACACTGGAGAGGAATCCTCAGGTTCCGGCCCCGACTCCACACAAGGACTGAGGCCCCAGCATGGACGGGAGAGGAATCCCGAGAGGTCCCCTAGCACCTCGCATGGGGACTGGCCTTTCCTGAGGCCACCAGAGCGGGTCCCTGAGGTCCCCGTCGTAAGTCGAGAAGTCCTGCCGCAACTCGAGAAAATCCAGGAGGTTCTCCCCTCCAGGCGAGATGAGGCCATTTCCGCTGAGACGTCTCGAGGCTGATCACACCTCACCTCTGGAACTTCGAAAGGGTCCTTCACACCCTTGGTCCAAATCAAGAAGTTCCCCGACATACCCGTCTCTACTCGAGAGGAATCACGAGGGTCCCGCCCACATCCAGAGGAGCCCCGTTTCCGCCTCGTAGCTCGAAATGAGGGATCCTTTCCCTGCTTCGTCGGGAAAGAGTTCGCGGCGTTCCCGTCGCATCTCAAGAGGAGGCCCTCTCAACAGGAACGGCGAGAGGAACTCCAGGGTCGTGCCACCATTCCAAGAGTCCCCCAGATGTCTCAGTCCATTCCAGAGGAACCTCTTTTCCCTTCACCGGCTCGTCTTTCACGCCGAGGATCGACTCCCACCAAGGTGGCACCTGGCACAGCCCTGTGGGAAAGCCTCGTGGGAAAGCCTCGAGGGACAGCCACGAGGGAAAGCCACAGATCCCTTGATCCACGTGACAGGAAGCGTGACACTACTGCTGCAGTTCGGGAGGAAAGCGCACGTGCATGCCCCCACTCGAGACGATGCCTGACTCCCCTGGGGAGACTGAGAAGCACCCCAAGATCCATGGCAACACTGGAGAGGAATCCTCAGGTTCCGGCCCCGACTCCACACAAGGTCTTAGGCCCCGGCATAGACGGTAGAGGAAACCCGAGATGGCCCTTAGCAACTCGCATGGGGACTGGCCTTTCCTGAGGCCACCAGAGCGGGTCCCTGAGGTCCACGTCGTAACTCGAGAAGACCTGCCGCAACTCGAGAAAATCCAGGAGGTTCTCCCCTCCAGGCGAGATGAGGCCCATTTCCGCTGAGGCGTCTCGAGGTGATCACACCTCACCTCTGGAACTTCGAAAGGGTCTTTCACACCTTTGGTGCAAATCAAGAAGTTCCCCGACATACCCGTCTCCACTCGAGAGTAGACACGAGGGTCCCGCCCAAATCCAGAGGAGCCCCGTTTCCGCCTCGTAGCTCGAGATGAGGGATCCTTTCCCTGCTTCTTCGTGAAAAAGTTCCCGGCATTCCCGTCGCATCTCAAGAGGAGGCCCTCTCAACAGGAACGGCGAGAGGAACTCCTGGTTCGTGCCACCATTCAAGAGTCCCCTAGATGTCTCAGTCCATTCCAGAGGAATCTCTTTTCCCTTCACCGGCTTGTCTTTCACTCCGAGGATCGATTCACACCAAGGTGGCTTGGGGCACAGCCCTGTGGGAAAGCCTCGTGGGAAAGCCTCGAGGGAAAGCCTCGAGGGAAAGACACAGACCCCTTGATCCACGTGACAGGAAGCGTGACACTACTGCTGCAGCTCGGGAGGAAAGCGCACGTGCATGCCCCCTCTCGAGACGATGCCTGACTCCCCTGGGGAGACTCAGAAGAACCCCAAGGTCCATGGCAACATTGGAGAGGAATCCTCAGGTTCCGGCCCCGACTCCACACCAGGTCTTAACCCCGGCATGGACGGGAGAGGAATCCCGAGATGGCCCCTAGCAACTCGCATGGGGACTGGCCTTTCCTGAGGCCACCAGAGCGGTTCCCTGAGGTCCCCATCGTAACTCGAGAATACCTGCCGCAACTCGAGAAAATCCAGGAGGTTCTCCCCTCCAGGCGAGATGAGGCCCATTTCCGCTGATGCCTCTCGAGGCTGATCACACCTCACCTCTGGAACTTCGAAAGGGTCCTTCACACCCTTGGTGCAAATCAAGAAGTTCCCCGACATACCCGTCTCCACTCGAGAGGAATCACGAGGGTCCCGCCCACATCCAGAGGAGCCCCGTTTCCGCCTCGTAGCTTGAGATGAGGGATCCTATCCCTGCTTCGTCGGGAAAGAGTTCCCGGCGTTCCCGTCGCATCTGAAGAGGAGGCCCTCTCAACAGGAACGGCGAGAGGAACTCCAGGGTCGTGCCACCAATCCAAGAGTCCCCCAGATGTCTCAGTCCATTCCAGAGGAACCTCTTTTCCCTTCACCGGCTCGTCTTTCACGCCGAGGATCGACTCCCACCAAGGTGGCACGTGGCACAGCCCTGTGGGAAAGCCTCGTGGGAAAGCCTCGAGGGACAGCCACGAGGGAAAGCCACAGATCCCTTGATCCACGTGACAGGAAGTGTGACACTACTGCTGAAGCTCGGGAGGAAAGCGCACTTGCATGCCCCCACTCGAAACGATGCCTGACTCCCCTGGGGAGACTCAGAAGCACCCCAAGGTCCATGGCAACATTGGAGAGGAATCCTCAGGTTCCGGCCCCGACTCCACACAAGGTCTTAAGCCCCGGCATAGACGGGAGAGGGATCCCGAGATGGCCCCTAGCAACTCGCATGGGGACTGGCCTTTCCTGAGGCCACCATAGCGGGTCCCTGAGGTCCCCGTCGTAACTCGAGAAGACCTGCCGCAACTCGAGAAAATCCAGGAGGTTCTCCCCTCCAGGCGAGATGAGGCCCATTTCCGCTGAGGCGTCTCGAGGCTGATCACACCTCACCTCTGGAACTTCGAAAGGGTCCTTCACACCCCTGGTGCAAATCAAGAAGTTCCCCGACATACCCGGCTCCACTCGAGAGGAATCACGAGGGTCCCGCCCACATCCAGAGGAGCCCCGTTTCCGCCTCGTAGCTCGAGATGAGGGATCCTTTCCCTGCTTCGTCGGGAAAGAGTTCCCGGCGTTCCCGTCGCATCTCAAGAGGAGGCCCTCTCAACAGGAACAGCGAGAGGAACTCCAGGGTCGTGCCACCATTCCAAGAGTCCCCCAGATGTCTCAGTCCATTCCAGAGGAACCACTTTTCCCTTCACCGGCTCGTCTTTCACGCCGAGGATCGACTCCCACCAAGGTGACACGTGGCACAGCCCTGTGGGAAAGCCTCGTGGGAAAGCCCCCATCGGAAGCCTCGAGGGAATCCACAGATTCCTTGATCCACGTGACAGGAAGCGTGACACTACTGCTGCAGCTCGGGAGGAAAGCGCACGTGCATGCCTCCACACGAGCCGAGGCCTGACTCACCTGGGGAGACTCAGAAGCACCCCAAGATCCATGGCAACACTGGAGAGGAATCCTCAGGTTCCGGCCCCGACTCCACACAAGGACTGAGGCCCCGGCATGGACGGGAGAGGAATCCCGAGAGGTCCCCTAGCACCTCGCATGGGGACTGGCCTTTCCTGAGGCCACCAGAGCGGGTCCCTGAGGTCCCCGTCGTAAGTCGAGAAGTCCTGCCGCAACTCGAGAAAATCCAGGAGGTTCTCCTCTCCAGGCGAGATGAGGCCATTTCCGCTGAGACGTCTCGAGGCTGATCACACCTCACCTCTGGAACTTCGAAAGGGTCCTTCACACCCTTGGTGCAAATCAAGAAGTTCCCCGACATACCCGTCTCTACTCGAGAGGAATCACGAGGGTCCCGCCCACATCCAGAGGAGCCCCGTTTCCGCCTCGTAGCTCGAAATGAGGGATCCTTTCCCTGCTTCGTCGGGAAAGAGTTCGCGGCGTTCCCGTCGCACCTCAAGAGGAGGCCCTCTCAACAGGAACGGCGAGAGGAACTCCAGGGTCGTGCCACCATTCCAAGAGTCCCCCAGATGTCTCAGTCCATTCCAGAGGAACCTCTTTTCCCTTCACCGGCTCGTCTTTCACGCCGAGGATCGACTCCCACCAAGGTGGCACCTGGCACAGACCTGTGGGAAAGCCTCGTGGGAAAGCCTCGAGGGACAGCCACGAGGGAAAGCCACAGATCCCTTGATCCACGTGACAGGAAGCGTGACACTACTGCTGCAGCTCGGGAGGAAAGCGCACGTGCATGCCCCCACTCGAGACGATGCCTGACTCCCCTGGGGAGACTGAGAAGCAGCCCAAGATCCATGGCAACACTGGAGAGGAATCCTCAGGTTCCGGCCCCGACTCCACACAAGGTCTTAAGTGCCGGCATAGACGGGAGAGGGATCCCGAGATGGCCCCTAGCAACTCGAATGGGGACTGGCCTTTCCTGAGGCCACCAGAGCGGGTCCCTGAGGTCCCCGTCGTAACTCGAGAAGACCTGCTGCAACTCGAGAAAATCCAGGAGGTTCTCCCCTCCAGGCGAGATGAGGCCCATTTCCGCTGAGGCGTCTCGAGGCTGATCACACCTCACCTCTGGAACTTCGAAAGGGTCCTTCACAACCTTCGTGCAAATCAAGAAGTTCCCCGACATACCCGTCTGCACTCGAGAGGAATCACGAGGGTCCCGCCCACATCCAGAGGAGCCCCGTTTCCGCCTCGTAGCTTGAGATGAGGGATCCTTTCCCTGCCACGTCGGGAAAGAGTTCCCGGCGTTCCCGTCGCATCTCAAGAGGAGGCCCTCTCAACAGGATCGGCGAGAGGAACTCCAGGGTCGTGCCACCATTCCAAGTGTCCCCCAGATGTCTCAGTCCATTCCAGAGGAACCTCTTTTCCCTTCACCGGCTCGTCTCTCACGCCGAGGATCGACTCCCACCAAGGTGGCACGTGGCACAGACCTGTGGGTAAGCCTCATGGGAAAGCCTCCAGGGACAGCCTCGAGGGAAAGCCACAGATCCCTTGATCCACCTGACAGGAAGCGTGACACTGCTGCTGCAGCTCAGGAGGAAAGCGCACGTGCATGCCCCCTCTCGAGACGATGCCTGACTCCCCTGGGGAGACTCAGAAGCACCCCAAGATCCATGGCAACACTGGAGAGGAATCCTCAGGTCCCGGCCCCGACTCCACACAAGGTCTTAAGCCCCGGCATGGACGGGAGAGGAATCCCGAGATGGCCCCTAGCAACTCGCATGGGGACTGGCTTTTGCTGAGGCCACCAGAGCGGGTCCCTGAGGTCCCCGTCGTAACTCGAGAAGACCTGCTGCAACTCGAGAAATCCAGGAGGTTCTCCCCTCCAGGCGAGATGAGGCCATTTCCGCTGAGACGTCTCGAGGCTGATCACACCTCACCTCTGGAACTTCGAAAGGGTCCTTCACACCCTTGGTGCAAATCAAGAAGTTCCCCGACATACCCGTCTCCACTCGAGAGGAATCACGAGGGTCCCGCCCACATCCAGAGGAGCCCCGTTTCCGCCTCGTAGCTCGAGATGAGGGATCCTTTCCCTGCTTCGTCGGGAAAGAGTTCCCGGCGTTCCCGTCGCATCTCAAGAGGAGGCCCTCTCAACAGGACCGGCGAGAGGAACTCCAGGGTCGTGCCACCATTCCAAGAGTCCCCCAGATGTCTCAGTCCATTCCAGAGGAACCTCTTTTCCCTTCACCGGCTCGTCTTTCACGCCGAGGATCGACTCCCACCAAGGTGGCACGTGGCACAGCCCTGTGGGAAAGCCTCGTGGGAAAGCCTCGAGGGACAGCCTCGAGGGAAAGCCACAGATCCCTTGATGCACGTGACAGGAAGCGTGACACTACTGCTGCAGCTCGGGAGGAAAGCGCACGTGCATGCCACCACACGAGACGATGCCTGACTCCCCTGGGGAGACTGAGAAGCACCCCAAGATCCATGGCAACACTGGAGAGGAATCCTTAGGTTCCGGCCCCGACTCCACACAAGGTCTTAAGCCCCGGCATGGACGGGAGAGGGATCCCGAGATGGCCCCTAGCAACTCACATGGGGACTGGCCTTTCCTGAGGCCACCAGAGCGGGTTCCTGAGGTCCCCGTCGTAACTCGAGAAGACCTGCCGCAACTCGAGAAAATCCAGGAGGTTCTCCCCTCCAGGCGAGATGAGGCCCTTTTCCGCTGAGGCGTCTCGAGGCTGATCACACCTCACCTCTGGAACTTCGAAAAGGTCCTTCACACCCTTGGTGCAAATCAAGAAGTTCCCTGACATACCCGTCTCCACTCGAGAGGAATCACGAGGGTCCCGCCCACATCCAGAGGAGCCTCGTTTCCGCCTCGTAGCTCGAGATGAGGGATCCTTTCCCTGCTTCGTCGGGAAAGAGTTCCCGGCGTTCCCGTCGCATCTCAAGAGGAGGTCCTCTCAACAGGAACGGCGAGAGGAACTCCAGGGTCGTGCCACCATTCCAAGAGTCCCCCAGATGTCTCAGTCCATTCCAGACGAACCTCTCTTCCCTTCACCGGCTCGTTTTTCAAGCCGAGAATCGACTCACATCAAGGTGGCACGTGGCACAGCCCTGTGGGAAAGCCTCGTGGGCAAGCCTCGATCGAAAGCCTCGAGGGAACCACAGATCCCTTGATCCACGTGACAGGAAGCGTGACACTACTGCTGCAGCTCGGGAGGAAAGCGCACGTGCATGCCCCCACCCGAGACGAGGCCTGACTCCCCTGAGGAGACTCAGAAGCACCCCAAGATCCATGGCAACACTGGAGAGGAATCCTCAGGTTCCGGTCCCGAATGCACACAAGGACTGAGGCCCCGGCATGGACGGGAGAGTAATCCCGAGAGGTCCCCTAGCAACTCGGATGGGGACTGGCCTTTCCGGAGGCCAACAGAGCGGGTCCCTGAGGTCCCCGTCGTAACACGAGAAGACCTGCCGCAACTCGAGAAAATCCAGGAGGTTCTCTCCTCCAGGCGAGATGAGGCCCATTTCCGCTGAGGCGTCTCAAGGCTGATCACACCTCACCTCTGGAACTTCGAAAGGCTCCTTCACACCCTTGGTGCAAATCAAGAAGTTCCCCGACATACCCGTCTCCACTCGAGAGGAATCACGAGGGTCCCGCCCACATCCAGAGGAGCCCCGTTTCCGCCTCGTAGCTCGAGATGAGGGATCCTTTCCCTGCTTCGTCGGGAAAGAGTTCCCGGCGTTCCCGTCGCATCTCAAGAGGAGGCCCTCTCAACAAGAACGGCGAGAGGAACTCCAGGGTCGTGCCACCATTCCAAGAGTCCCCCAGATGTCTCAGTCCATTCCAGAGGAACCTCTTTTCCCTTCACCGGCTCGTCTTTCACGCCGAGGATCGACTCCCACCAATGTGGCACGTGGCACAGCCCTGTGGGAAAGCCTCGTGGGAAAGCCTCGAGGTACAGCCTCGAGGGAATGCCACAGATCCCTTGATGCACGTGACAGGAAGCGTGACACTACTGCTGCAGCTCGGGAGGAAAGCGCACGTGCATGCCACCACACGAGACGATGCCTGACTCCCCTGGGGAGACTGAGAAGCACCCCAAGATCCATGGCAACACTGGAGAGGAATCCTCAGGTTCCGGCCCCGACTCCACACAAGGTCTTAAGCCCCGGCATGGACGGGAGAGGGATCCCGAGATGGCCCCTAGCAACTCGCATGGGGACTGGCCTTTCCTGAGGCCACCAGAGCGGGTTCCTGAGGTCCCCGTCTTAACTCGAGAAGACCTGCCGCAACTCGAGAAAATCCATGAGGTTATCCCCTCCAGGCGAGATGAGGCCCTTTTCCGCTGAGGCGTCTCGAGGCTGATCACACCTCACCTCTGGAACTTCGAAAAGGTCCTTCACACCCTTGGTGCAAATCAAGAAGTTCCCCGACATACCCGTCTGCACTCGAGAGGAATCACGAGGGTTCCGCCCACATCCAGAGGAGCCTCGTTTCCGTCTCGTAGCTAGAGATGAGGGATCCTTTCCCTGCTTCGTCGGGAAAGAGTTCCCGGCGTTCCCGTCGCATCTCAAGAGGAGGTCCTCTCAACAGGAACGGCGAGAGGAACTCCAGGGTCGTGCCACCATTCCAAGAGTCCCCCAGATGTCTCAGTCCATTCCAGAGGAACCTCTTTTCCCTTCACCGGCTCGTCTTTCACGCCGAGGATCGACTCCCACAAAGGTGGCACGTGGCACAGCCCTGTGGGTAAGCCTCGTGGGAAAGCCTCGAGGGACAGCCTCGAGGGAAAGCCACAGATCCCTTGATCCACGTGACAGGAAGCGTGACACTAATGCTGCAGCTCGGGAGGAAAGCGCACGTGCATGCCCCCACTCGAGACGAGGCCTGACTCCCCTGGGGAGACTCAGAAGCACCCCAAGATCCATGGCAACACTGGAGAGGAATCCTCAGGTTCCGGCCCCGACTCCACACAAGGACTGAGGCCCCGGCATGGACGGGAGAGAAATCCCGAGAGGGCCCCTAGCAACTCGCATGGGGACTGGCCTTTCCTGAGGCCACCAGAGCGGGTCCCTGAGGTCCCTGTCGGAAGTCGAGAAGACCTGCCGCAACTCGAGAAAATCCAGGATGTTCTCCCCTCCAGGCGAGATGAGGCCCATTTCCGCTGAGGCGTCTCGAGGCTGATCACACCTCACCTCTGGAACTTCGAAAGGGTCTTTCACACCCTTGGTGCAAATCAAGAAGTTCCCCGACATACCCGCCTCCACTCGAGAGGAAACACGATAGTCCCGCCCACATCCAGAGGAGCCCCGTTTCCACCTCGTAGCTCGAGATGAGGGATCTTTTCCCTGCTTCGTCGGGAAAGAGTTCCCGGCGTTCCCGTCGCATCTCAAGAGGAGGCCCTCTCAACAGGAACGGCGAGAGGAACTCCAGGGTCGTGCCACCATTCCAAGAGTCCCCCAGATGTCTCAGTCCATTCCAGAGGAACCTCTTTTCCCTTCACCGGCTCGTCTCTCACGCCGAGGATCGACTCCCACAAAGGTGGCACGTGGCACAGCCCTGTGGGTAAGCCTCGTGGGAAAGCCTCGAGGGACAGCCTCGAGGGAAAGCCACAGATCCCTTGATCCACGTGACAGGAAGCGTGTCACTAATGCTGCAGCTCGGGAGGAAAGCGCACGTGCATGCCCCCACTCGAGACGAGGTCTGACTCCCCTGGGGAGACTCAGAAGCACCCCAAGATCCATGGCAACACTGGAGAGGAATCCTCAGGTTCTGGCCCCGACTCCACACAAGGTCTTAAGCCCCGGCATGGACGGGAGAGGAATCCCGAGATGGCCCCTAGCAACTCGCATGGGGACTGGCCTTTCCTGAGGCCCCAGAGCGGCTCCCTGAGGTCCCATTCGTAACTCGGGAAGACCTGCCGCAACTCGAGAAAATCCAGGAGGTTCTCCCCTCCAGGCGAGATGAGGCCCATTTCCGCTGAGGCGTCTCGAGGCTGATCACACCTCACCTCTGAAACTTCGAAAGGGTCTTTCACACGCTTGGTGCAAATCAAGAAGTTCCCCAACATACAGGTCTCCACTCGAGAGGAAACACGAGGGTCCCGCCCACATCCAGAGGAGCCCCGTTTCCGCCCCGTAGCTCGAGATGAGGGATCCTTTCCCTGCTTCGTCGGAAAAGAGTTCCGGGCGTTCCCGTCGCATCTCAAGAGGAGGCCCTCTCAACAGGAACGGCGAGAGGAACTCCAGGGTCGTGCCACCATTCCAAGAGTCCCCCAGATGTCTCAGTCCATTCCAGAGGAACCTCTCTTCCCTTCACCGGCTCGTTTTTCAAGCCGAGGATCGACTCACACCAAGGTGGCACGTGGCACAGCCCTGTGGGAAAGCCTCGTGGGCAAGCCTCGAGCGAAAGCCTCGAGGGAACCACAGATCCCTTGATCCACGTGACAGGAATCGTGACACTACTGCTGCAGTTCGGGAGGAAAGTGCACGTGCATGCCCCCACTCGAGACGAGGCCTGACTCCCCTGGGGAGACTCAGAAGCACCCCAAGATCCATGGCAACACTGGAGAGCAATCCTCAGGTTCCGGCCCCGACTCCACACAAGGACTGAGGCCCCGGCATGGACGGGAGAGGAATCGCGAGAGGTCCACTAGCAACTCGCATGGGGACTGGCCTTTCCGGAGGCCAACAGAGCGGGTCGCTGAGGTCCCCGTGGTAACACGAGAAGACCTGCCGCAACTCGAGAAAATCCAGGAGGTTCTCCCCTCCAGGCGAGATGAGGCCCATTTCCTCTGAGGCGTCTCAAGGCTGATCACACCTCACCTCTGGAACTTCGCAAGGGTCCTTCACACCCTTGGTGCAAATCAAGAAGTTCCGCGACATACCCGCCTCCACTCGAGAGGAATCACGAGGGTCCCGCCCACATCCAGAGGATCCCCGTTTCCGCCTCGTAGCTCGAGATGAGGGATCCTTTCCCTGCTTCGTCGGGAAAGAGTTCCCGGCGTTCCCGTCGCATCTCAAGAGGAGGCCCTGTCAACAGTATCGGCGAGAGGAACTCCAGGGTCGTGCCACCATTCCAAGAGTCCCCCAGATGTCTCAGTCCATTCCAGAGGAACCTCTTTTCCCTTCACTGGCTCGTCTCTCACGCCGAGGATCGACTCCCACAAAGGTGGCACGTGGCACAGCCCTGTGGGTAAGCCTCGTGGGAAAGCCTCGAGGGACAGCCTCGAGGGAAAGCCACAGATCCCTTGATCCACGTGACAGGAAGCGTGACACTAATGCTGCAGCTCGGGAGGAAAGCGCATGTGCATGCCCCCACACGAGACGAGGCCTGACTCCCCTGGGGAGACTCAGAAGCACCCCAAGATCCATGGCAACACTGGAGAGGAATCCTCAGGTTCCGGCCCCGACTCCACACAAGGACTGAGGCCCCGGCATGGACGGGAGAGAAATTCCGAGTGGTCCCCTAGCAACTCGCATGGGGACTGGCCTTTCCTGAGGCCACCAGAGCAGGTCCCTGAGGTCCCCCTCGTAACTCGAGAAGACCTGCCGCAACTCGAGAAAATCCATGAGGTTCTCCCCTCCAGGTGAGATGAGGCCCATTTTTCTGAGGCGTCTCGAGGCTGATCACACCTCACCTCTGGAACTTCGAAAGGGTCCTTCACACCCTTGGTGCAAATCAAGAAGTTCCCCGACACACCCGCCTCCACTCGAGAGGAATCACGAGGGTCCCGCCCACATCCAGAGGAGCCCCGTTTCCACCTCGTAGCTCGAGATGAGGGATCCTTTACCTGCTTCGTTGGGAAAGAGTTCCCGGCGTTCCTGTCACATCTGAAGAGGATGCGCCCTCAACAGGAACGGCGAGAGGAACTCCAGGGTCGTGCCACCATTCCAAGAGTCCCCCAGATGTCTCAGTCCATTCCAGAGGAACCTCTTTTCCCTTCATCGGCTCGTCTTTCACGCCGAGGATCGACTCACACCAAGGTGGCACGGGGCACAGCCCTGTGGGAAAGCCTCGTGGGAAAGCCTCGAGGGACAGCCTCGAGGGAAAGCCACAGATCCCTTGATCCACGTGACAGGAAGCGTGACACTACTGCTTCAGTTCGGGAGGAAAGCCCACTTGCATGCCTCCACTCGAGACGATGCCTGACTCCCCTGGGGAGACTGAGAAGCACCCCAAGATCCATGGCAACACTGCAGAGGAATCCTCAGGTTCCGGCCCCGACTCCACACAAGGTCTTAACCCCGGCATGGACGGGAGAGAATCCCGAGATGGCCCCTAGCAACTCGCATGGGGACTGGCCTTTCCTGAGGCCCCCAGAGCGGGTCCCTGAGGTCCCCGTCGTAACTCGAGAAGACCTGCCGCAGCTCGAGAAAATCCAGGAGGTTCTCCCCTCCAGGCGAGATGAGGCCCATTTCCGCTGAGGCGTCTCGAGGCTGATCACACCTCACCTCTGGAACTTCGCAAGGGTCCTTCACACCCTTGGTGCAAATCAAGAAGTTCCCCGACATACCCGTCTCCACTCGAGAGGAATCACGAGGGTCCCGCCCACATCCAGAGGAGCCCCGTTTCTGCCTCGTAGCTCGAGATGAGGGATCCTTTCCCTGCTTCGTCGGGAAAGAGTCCCCGGCGTTCCCGTCGCATCTCAAGAGGAGGCCCTCTCAACAGGAACGGCGAGAGGAACTCCAGGGTCGTGCCACCATTCCAAGAGTCCCCCAGATGTCTCAGTCCATTCCAGACGAACCTCTCTTCCCTTCACCGGCTCGTTTTTCAAGTGGAGGATCGACTCACATCAAGGTGGCACGTGGCACAGCCCTGTGGGAAAGCCTCGTGGGCAAGCCTCGATCGAAAGCCTCGAGGGAAACACAGATCCCTTGATCCACGTGACAGGAAGCGTGACACTACTGCTGCAGCTCGGGAGGAAAGCGCACGTGCATGCCCCCACTCGAGACGAGGCCTGACTCCCCTGGGGAGACTCAGAAGCACCCCAAGATCCATGGCAACACTGGAGAGGAATCCTCAGGTTCCGGTCCCGACTCCACACAAGGACTGAGGCCCCGGCATGGACGGGAGAGGAATCCCGAGAGGTCCCCTAGCAACTGGCATGGGGACTGGCCTTTCCGGAGGCCAACAGAGCGGGTCCCTGAGGTCCCCGTCGTAACACGAGAAGACCTGCCGCAACTCGAGAAAATCCAGGAGGTTCTCCCCTCCAGGCGAGATGAGGCCCATTTCCGCTGAGGCGTCTCAAGGCTGATAACACCTCACCTCTGGAACTTCGAAAGGCTCCTTCACACCCTTGGTGCAAATCAAGAAGTTCCCCGACATACCCGTCTCCACTCGAGAGGAAACACG
Source organism: Budorcas taxicolor (assembly GCF_023091745.1). Classification (NCBI taxonomy): domain Eukaryota; kingdom Metazoa; phylum Chordata; class Mammalia; order Artiodactyla; family Bovidae; genus Budorcas; species Budorcas taxicolor. The sequence continues at coordinate 729,563 of NW_026291535.1, forward strand.
AGGGTCCCGCCCACATCCAGAGGAGCCCCGTTTCCGCCTCGTAGCTCGAGATGAGGGATCCTTTCCCTGCTTCGTCGGGAAAGAGTTCCCGACGTTCCCGTCGCATCTCAAGAGGAGGCCCTCTCAACAGGAACGGCGAGAGGAACTCCAGGGTCGTGCCACCATTCCAAGAGTCCCCCAGATGTCTCAGTCCATTCCAGAGGAACCTCTTTCCCTTCACCGTCTCATCTTTCACGCCGAGGATCGACTCCCACCAAGGTGGCACGTGGCACAGCCCTGTGGGAAAGCCTCGTGGGCAAGCCTCGAACGAAAGCCTCGAGGGAAGCACAGATCCCTTGATCCACGTGATAGGAAGCGTGACACTACTGCTTCAGTTAGGGAGGAAAGCCCACTTGCATGCCTCCACTCGAGACGATGCCTGACTCCCCTCGGGAGACTGAGAAGCACCCCAAGATCCATGGCAACACTGGAGAGGAATCCTCAGGTTCCGGCCCCGACTCCACACAAGGTCTTAGGCCCCGGCATGGACGGGAGAGGAATCCCGAGATGGCCCCTAGCAACTCGCATGGGGACTGGCTTTTCCTGAGGCCACCAGAGCAGGTCCCTGAGGTCCCCGTCGTAACTCGAGAAGACCTGCCGCAACTCGAGAAAATCCAGGAGGTTCTCCCCTCCAGGCGAGATGAAGCCCATTTCCGCTGAGGCGTCTCGAGGCTGATCACACCTCACCTCTGGAACTTCGCAAGGGTCCTTCACACCCTTGGTGCAAATCAAGAAGTTCCCCGACATACCCGTCTCCACTCGAGAGGAATCACGAGGGTCCCGCCCACATCCAGAGGAGCCCCGTTTCAGCCTCGTAGCTCGAGATGAGGGATCCTTTCCCTGCTTCGTCGGGAAAGAGTCCCCGGCGTTTAGATCGCATCTCAAGAGGAGGCCCTCTCAAGAGGATCGAAGAGAGGAACTCCAGGGTCGTGCCACCATTCCAAGAGTCCCCCAGATGTCTCAGTCCATTCCAGAGGAACCTCTCTTCCCTTCACCGGCTCGTTTTTCAAGCCGAGGATCGACTCACACCAAGGTGGCACGTGGCACAGCCCTGTGGGAAAGCCTCGTCGGAAAGCCTCGAGGGACAGCCTCGAGGGAAAGCCACAGATCCCTTGATCCACGTGACAGGAAGCGTGACACTACTGCTGCAGCTCGGGAGGAAAGCTCACGTGCATGCCCCCACTCGAGATGAGGCCTGACTCCCCTGGGGAGACTCAGAAGCACCCCAAGATCCATGGCAACACTGGAGAGGAATCCTCAGGTTCCGGCCCCGACTCCACAAAAGTTCTTAAGCCCCGGCATGGACGGGAGAGGAATCCCGAGATGGCCCCTAGCAACTCGCATGGGGACTGGCCTTTCCTGAGGCCACCAGAGCGGGTCCCTGAAGTCCCCGTCGTAACTCGAGAAGACCTGCCGCAACTCGAGAAAATCCAGGAGGTTCTACCCTCCAGGCGAGATGAGGCCCATTTCCGCTGAGGCGTCTCGAGGCTGATCACATCTCACCTCTGGAACTTCGAAAGGCTCCTTCACACCCTTGGTGCAAATCAAGAAGTTCCCCGACATACCCGTCTCCACTCGAGAGGAAACACGAGGGTCCCGCCCACATCCAGAGGAGCCCCGTTTTCTCCTCGTAGCTCGAGATGAGGGTTCCTTTCCCTTCTTCGTCGGGAAAGAGTTCCCGGCGTTCCCGTCGCATCTCAAGAGGAGGCCCTCTCAACAGGAACGGCGAGAGGAACTCCAGGGTCTTGCCACCATTCCAAGAGTCCCCCAGATGTCTCAGTCCATTCCAGAGGAACCTCTTTTCCCTTCACCGGCTCGTCTTTCATGCCGAGGATCGACTCCCACCAAGGTGGCACGTGGCACAGCCCTGTGGGAAAGCCTCGTGGGAAAGCCTCGAGGGACAGCCTCGAGGGAAAGCCACAGATCCCTTGATCCACGTGACAGGAAGCGTGACACTACTGCTGCAGCTCGGGAGGAAAGCTCACGTGCATGCCCCACTCGAGACGAGGCCTGACTCCCCTGGGGAGACTCAGAAGCACCCCAAGATCCATGGCAACACTGGAGAGGAATCCTCAGGTTCCGGCCCCGACTCCACAAAAGGTCTTAAGCCCCGGCATGGACGGGAGAGGAATCCCGAGATGGCCCCTAGCAACTCGCATGGGGACTGGCCTTTCCTGAGGCCACCAGAGCGGGTCCCTGAGGTCCCCGTCGTAACTCGAGAAGACCTGCCGCATCTCGAGAAAATCCAGGAGGTTCTCCCCTCCAGGCGAGATGAGGCCCATTTCCGCTGAGGCGTCTCGAGGCTGATCACATCTCACCTCTGGAACTTCGAAAGGCTCCTTCACACCCTTGGTGCAAATCAAGAAGTTCCCCGACATACCCGTCTCCACACGAGAGGAAACACGAGGGTCCCGCCCACATCCAGAGGAGCCCCGTTTCCTCCTCGTAGCTCGAGATGAGGGTTCCTTTCCCTTCTTCGTCGGGAAAGAGTTCCCGGCGCTCCCGTAGCATCTCAAGAGGAGGCCCTCTCAACAGGAACGGCGAGAGGAACTCCAGGGTCGTGCCACCATTCCAAGAGTCCCCCAGATGTCTCAGTCCATTCCAGACGAACCTCTCTTCCCTTCACCGGCTCGTTTTTCAAGCCGAGGATCGACTCACATCAAGGTGGCACGTGGCACAGCCCTGTGGGAAAGCCTCGTGGGCAAGCCTCGATCGAAAGCCTCGAGGGAACCACAGATCCCTTGATCCACGTGACAGGAAGCGTGACACTACTGCTGCAGCTCGGGAGGAAAGCGCACGTGCATGCCCCCACTCGAGACGAGGCCTGACTCCCCTGGGGAGACTCAGAAGCACCCCAAGATCCATGGCAACACTGGAGAGGAATCCTCAGGTTCCGGCCCCGACTCCACAAAAGTTCTTAAGCCCCGGCATGGACGGGAGAGGAATCCCGAGATGGCCCCTAGCAACTCGCATGGGGACTGGCCTTTCCTGAGGCCACCAGAGCGGGTCCCTGAAGTCCCCGTCGTAACTCGAGAAGACCTGCCGCAACTCGAGAAAATCCAGGAGGTTCTCCCCTCCAGGCGAGATGAGGCCCATTTCCGCTGAGGCGTCTCGAGGCTGATCACATCTCACCTCTGGAACTTCGAAAGGCTCCTTCACACCCTTGGTGCAAATCAAGAAGTTCCCCGACATACCCGTCTCCACTCGAGAGGAAACACGAGGGTCCCGCCCATATCCAGAGGAGCCCCGTTTCCCACTCGTAGCTCGAGATGAGGGTTCCTTTCCCTTCTTCGTCGGGAAAGAGTTCCCGGCGTTCCCGTCGCATCTCAAGAGGAGGCCCTCTCAACAGGAACGGCGAGAGGAACTCCAGGGTCGTGCCACCATTCCAAGAGTCCCCCAGATGTCTCAGTCCATTCCAGAGGAACCTCTTTTCCCTTCACCGGCTCGTCTTTCATGCCGAGGATCGACTCCCACCAAGGTGGCACGTGGCACAGCCCTGTGGGAAAGCCTCGTGGGAAAGCCTCGAGGGACAGCCTCGAGGGAAAGCCACAGATCCCTTGATCCACGTGACAGGAAGCGTGACACTACTGCTGCAGCTCGGGAGGAAAGCTCACGTGCATGCCCCACTCGAGACGAGGCCTGACTCCCCTGGGGAGACTCAGAAGCACCCCAAGATCCATGGCAACACTGGAGAGGAATCCTCAGGTTCCGGCCCCGACTCCACAAAAGGTCTTAAGCCCCGGCATGGACGGGAGAGGAATCCCGAGATGGCCCCTAGCAACTCGCATGGGGACTGGCCTTTCCTGAGGCCACCAGAGCGGGTCCCTGAGGTCCCCGTCGTAACTCGAGAAGACCTGCCGCATCTCGAGAAAATCCAGGAGGTTCTCCCCTCCAGGCGAGATGAGGCCCATTTCCGCTGAGGCGTCTCGAGGCTGATCACATCTCACCTCTGGAACTTCGAAAGGCTCCTTCACACCCTTGGTGCAAATCAAGAAGTTCCCCGACATACCCGTCTCCACTCGAGAGGAATCACGAGGGTCCCGCCCACATCCAGAGGAGCCCCGTTTCAGCCTCGTAGCTCGAGATGAGGGATCCTTTCCCTGCTTCGTCGGGAAAGAGTCCCCGGCGTTTCGATCGCATCTCAAGAGGAGGCCCTCTCAAGAGGATCGAAGAGAGGAACTCCAGGGTCGTGCCACCATTCCAAGAGTCCCCCAGATGTCTCAGTCCATTCCAGAGGAACCTCTCTTCCCTTCACCGGCTCGTTTTTCAAGCCGAGGATCGACTCACACCAAGGTGGCACGTGGCACAACCCTGTGGGAAAGCCTCGTGGGAAAGCCTCGAGGGACAGCCTCGAGGGAAAGCCACAGATCCGTTGATCCACGTGACAGGAAGCGTGACACTACTGCTGCAGCTCGGGAGGAAAGCTCACGTGCATGCCCCCACTCGAGAGGAGGCCTGACTCCCCTGGGGAGACTCAGAAGCACCCCAAGATCCATGGCAACACTGGAGAGGAATCCTCAGGTTCCGGCCCCGACTCCACAAAAGTTCTTAAGCCCCGGCATGGACGGGAGAGGAATCCCGAGATGGCCCCTAGCAACTCGCATGGGGACTGGCCTTTCCTGAGGCCACCAGAGCGGGTCCCTGAAGTCCCCGTCGTAACTCGAGAAGACCTGCCGCAACTCGAGAAAATCCAGGAGGTTCTCCCCTCCAGGCGAGATGAGGCCCATTTCCGCTGAGGCGTCTCGAGGCTGATCACATCTCACCTCTGGAACTTCGAAAGGCTCCTTCACACCCTTGGTGCAAATCAAGAAGTTCCCCGACATACCCGTCTCCACTCGAGAGGAAACACGAGGGTCCCGCCCACATCCAGAGGAGCCCCGTTTTCTCCTCGTAGCTCGAGATGAGGGTTCCTTTCCCTTCTTCGTCGGGAAAGAGTTCCCGGCGTTCCCGTCGCATCTCAAGAGGAGGCCCTCTCAACAGGAACGGCGAGAGGAACTCCAGGGTCGTGCCACCATTCCAAGAGTCCCCCAGATGTCTCAGTCCATTCCAGAGGAACCTCTTTTCCCTTCACCGGCTCGTCTTTCATGCCGAGGATCGACTCCCACCAAGGTGGCACGTGGCACAGCCCTGTGGGAAAGCCTCGTGGGAAAGCCTCGAGGGACAGCCTCGAGGGAAAGCCACAGATCCCTTGATCCACGTGAGAGGAAGGGTGACACTACTGCTGCAGCTCGGGAGGGAAACGCACGTGCAGGCCCCCACTCGAGACGAGGCCTGACTCCCCTGGGGCGACTCAGAGGCACCCCAAGATCCATGTCAACACTGGAGAGGAATCCTCAATTTCCGGCCCCGACTCCACACAAGGTCTTAGGCCCTGGGATCGACGGGAGAGGAATCCCGAGATAGCACCTAGGAACTCGCATGGGGACTGGCCCTTCCTGAGGCAACCAGAGCGGGTCCCTGAGGTCGCCCTCGTAACTCGAGAAGAACTGCCGCAACTCGAGAATATCCAGGAGGTTCTCCCCTGCAGGCGAGATGAGGCCCATTTCCGCAGAGGCTTCTCGGGGTTAATCACAACTCAACTCTGGAACGTCGAAAGGGTCCTTCACACCCTGGGTGCAACTCAAGAAGTTCCCCGACATACCCCTCTGCACTTGACGAGGAAACACGAGGGGCCCGCCCACATCCAGAGGAGCCCCCTTTCCGCCTCGTAGCTCGAGATGTGGGATCCTTTCCCTGCTTCGTCGGGAAAGAATTCCCGGCGTTCCCGTCGCATCTTAAGAGGAGGCCCTCTCAACAGGAACGGCGAGAGGAACTCCAGGGTCGTGCCACCATTCCATGAGTCCCCCAGATGTCTCAGTCCATTCCAGAGGAACCTCTTTCCCCTTCACCGAATCGTCTTTCACGCCGAGGATCGACTCACACCAAGGTGGCACTTGGAACAGCCCTGTGGGAAAGCCTCGTGGGAAAGCCTCGAGGGAAAGCCTGGAGGGAAAGCCACAGATCCCTTGATCCACGTGACAGGAAGCGTGACCCTACTGCTGCAGCTCGGGAGGGAAGCGCACGTGCATGCCCCCACTCGAAACGTGGCCTGACTCCCCTGGGGAGACTCAGAGGCACCCCAAGATCCATGTCAACACTGGAGAGGAATCCTCAGGTTACGGCCCCGACTCCTCACAGGGTCTTAGGTCCCGGAATCGACGGGAGAGGAATCCCGAGAGGGCCACTAGCAACTCGCATGGGGACTGTCCTTTCCCGAGGCCACCAGAGCGGGTCCCTGAGGTCCACGTCATAACTCGAGAAGACCTGCCGCAACTCGAGAAAATCCAGGAAGTTCTCCCCTCCAGGCGAGATGAGGCCCATTTCCGCTGAGGCTTCTCGAGGCTAATCACACCTCACCTCTGTAACTTCGAAAGGGTCCTTCACAGCCTTGGTGCAACTCAAGAAGTTCCCCGACATGCCCGTCTCCACTCGAGAGGAAACACGAGGGTCCCGCCCACAACCAGAGGAGCCACGTTTCCGCCTCGTAGCTCGAGATGTGGGATCCTTTCCCTGCTTCATCGGGAAATAATTCCCGGCGTTCCCGTCGCATCTCAAGAGGAGTCCTTCTCAACAGGAACGGCGAGAGGAACTCCAGGGTCGTGCCACCATTCCAAGAGTCCCCCAGATGTCTCAGTCCATTCCAGAGGAACCTTTTTCCCGTTCACCGGCTCGTCTTTCATGCCGAGGATCGACTCACACCAAGGTGGCACGTGGCACAGCCCTGTGGGAAAGCCTCGAGGGAACGCCTCGAGGGAAAGCCACAGATCCCTTGATCCACGTGACAGGAAGCGTGACCCTACTGCTGCAGCTCGGGAGGGAAGCGCACGTGCATGCCCCCACACGAGACGAGGCCTGACTCCCCTGGGGAGACTCAGAGGCACCCCAAAATCCATGTCAACACTGGAAAGGAATCCTCAGGGTCCAGCCCCGACTCCACACAAGGTCTTAGGCCCCGGCATCGACGGGAGAGGAGTCCCGAGATGGCCGCTAGCAACTCGCATGGGGACTGGCCCTTCCTGAGGCCACCAGAGCAGGTCCCTGAGGTCCCCGTCGTAACTCGAGAAGACCTGCCGCAACTCGAGAATATCCAGGAGGTTCTCCCCTGCAGGCGAGTTGAGGCCCATTTCCGCAGAGGCTTCTAGGGGGTAATCACACCTCACCTCTGGAACGTCGAAAGGGTCTTTCACACCCTTGGTGCAACTGAAGAAGTTCCCCGACATACCCGTCTCCACTCGAGAGGAAACACGAGGTTCACGCCCACATCCAGAGGAGCCCCGTTTCCGCCTCGTAGCTCGAGGTGAGGGATCCTTTCCCTGCTTCGTCGGGAAAGAATTCCCGGCGTTCCCGTCGCATCTCAAGAGGAGGCCCTCTCAACAAAAACGGCGAGAGGAATTCCAGGGCCCTGCCACCGTTCCAAGAGTCCCCAGATGTCTCAGTCCATTCCAGAGGAACCTCTATTCCCTTCACCGGCTCGACTTTCACGCCGACGATCGACTCACACCAAGGTGGCACTTGGCACAGTCCTGTGGGAAAGTCTCGTGGGAAAGCCTTGAGGGAAAGCCTCGAGAGAAAGACACAGATCCCTTGATCCACGTGACAGGAAGCGTGACACTACGGCTGCAGCTGGGGAGGGAAGCGCACGTGCATGCCCCACTCGAAACGAGGCCTGACCCCCTGGGGAGACTCAGAGGCATCCCAAGATCCATGTCAACACAGGAGAGGAATGCTCAGGTTCCGGCCCCAACTCCACACAAGGTCTTAGTCCCCGGCATCGACGGGAGAGGAATCCAGAGATGGCCCCTAGCAACTCGCATGGGGACTTGCCCTTCCTGAGGCCACCAGAGCGGGTCCCTGAGGTCCCCGTCGTAACTCGAGAAGACCTGTCGCAACTCGAGAATATCCAGGAGGTTCTCCCCTGCAGGCGAGATGATACCCATTTCCGCAGAGGCTTCTCGGGGCTAATCACACCTCACCTCTGGAACGTCGAAAGGGTCCATCACACCCTTGGTGCAACTCAAGAAGTTCCCCGACATACCCGTCTCCACTCGAGAGGAAACACTAGGGTCCCGCCCACATCCAGAGGAGCCCTGTTTCCGCCTCGTAGCTCGAGGTGAGGGATCCTTTCCCTGCTTCGTCGGGAAAAAATTCCCGGCGTTCACGTCGCATCTCAAGAGGAGGCCCTCTGAACAGGAACGGCGAGAGGAACTCCAGGGTCGTGCCACCATTCCAAGAATTCCCCAGATGTCTCAGTCCATTCCAGAGGATCCTCTTTTCCAGTCACCGGCTCGTCGTTCACGCCGAGGATCGACTCACACCAAGCTGGCACCTGGCATAGCCCTGTGGGAAAGCCTCGTGGGAAAGCCTCGAGGGAAATCCTCGAGGGAAAGCCTCGAGGGAAAGCCACAGATCCCTTGATCCACGTGACAGGAAGCGTGACACTACTGCTGCAGCTCGGGAGGGAAGCGTACGTGCATGCTCCCAATCGAGACGAGGCCTGATCCCCTGGGGAGACTCAGAGGCACCCCAAGATCCATGTCAACACTGGAGAGGAATCCTCAATTTCCGGCCCCGACTCCACACAAGGTCTTAGGCCCTGGGATCGACGGGAGAGGAATCCCGAGATAGCACCTAGGAACTCGCATGGGGACTGGCCCTTCCTGAGGCAACCAGAGCGGGTTCCTGAGGTCGCCCTCGTAACTCGAGAAGAACTGCCGCAACTCGAGAATATCCAGGAGGTTCTCCCCTGCAGGCGAGATGAGGCCCATTTCTGCAGAGGCTTCTCGGGGTTAATCACAACTCAACTCTGGAACGTCGAAATGGTCCTTCACACCCTGGGTGCAACTCAAGAAGTTCCCCGACATACCCCTCTCCACTCGACGAGGAAACACGAGGGGCCCGCCCACATCCAGAGGAGCCCCCTTTCCGCCTCGTAGCTCGAGATGAGGGATCCTTTCCCTGCTTCGTCGGGAAAGAATTCCCGGCGTTCCCGTCGCATCTTAAGAGGAGGCCCTCTCAACAGGAACGGCGAGAGGAACTCCAGGGTCGTGCCACCATTCCATGAGTCCCCCAGATGTCTCAGTCCATTCCAGAGGAACCTCTTTTCCCTTCACCGAATCGTCTTTCATGCCGAGGATCGACTCACACCAAGGTGGCACGTGGCACAGCCCTGTGGGAAAGCCTCGAGGGAACGCCTCGAGGGAAAGCCACAGATCCCTTGATCCACGTGACAGGAAGCGTGACCCTACTGCTGCAGCTCGGGAGGGAAGCGCACGTGCATGCCCCCACACGAGACGAGGCCTGACTCCCCTGGGGAGACTCAGAGGCACCCCAAAATCCATGGCAACACTGGAGAGGAATCCTCAGGGTCCAGCCGCGACTCCACACAAGGTCTTAGGCCCCGGCATCGACGGGAGAGGAGTCCCGAGATGGCCCCTAGCAACTCGCATGGGGACTGGCCCTTCCTGAGGCCACCAGAGCAGGTCCCTGAGGTCCCCGTCGTAACTCGAGAAGACCTGCCGCAACTCGAGAATATCCAGGAGGTTCTCCCCTGCAGGCGAGTTGAGGCCCATTTCCGCAGAGGCTTCTCGGGGCTAATCACACCTCACCTCTGGAACGTCGAAAGGGTCTTTCACACCCTTGGTGCAACTGAAGAAGTTCCCCGACAAACCCGTCTCCACTCGAGAGGAAACACGAGGTTCCCGCCCACATCCAGAGGAGCCCCGTTTCCGCCTCGTAGCTCGAGGTGAGGGATCCTTTCCCTGCTTCGTCGGGAAAGAATTCCCGGCGTTCCCGTCGCATCTCAAGAGGAGGCCCTCTCAACAAAAAAGGCGAGAGGAATTCCAGGGTCCTGCCACCGTTCCAAGAGTCCCCCAGATGTCTCAGTCCATTCCAGAGGAACCTCTATTCCCTTCACCGGCTCGTCTTTCACGTCGAGGATCGACTCACACCAAGGTGGCACTTGGCACAGCCCTGTGGGAAAGCCTCGTCGGAAAGCCTCGAGCGAAAGCCTTGAGGGAAAGCCACAGATTCGTTGATCCACGTGACAGGAAGCGTGACCCTATTGCTGCAGCTCGGGAGTGAAGGGGACGTTCATGCCCCAACTCGAGACGAGGCCTGACTCCCCTGGGGAGACTCAGAGGCACCCCAAGATCCATGTCAACACTGGAGACGAATGCTCAGTTTCTGGCCCCGACTCCACACAAGGACTTAGGCCCCGGCATGGACGGGATAGGAATCCCGAGCTGGCCCCTAGCAACTCGCATGGGGACTGGCCCTTCCTGAGGCCACCAGAGCGGGTCCCTGAGGTCCCCGTCGTAACTCGAGAAGACCTGCCGCAACTCGAGAAAATCCAGGAGGTTCTCCCCTGCAGGCGAGTGGAGGCCCATTTCCGCAGAGGCTTCTCGGGGCTAATCACTCCTCAACTCTGGAACGTCGAAAGGTTCCTTCACACCATTGGTGCAACTCAAGAAGTTCCCAGACATACTCGTCTCCACTCGAGAGGAAACACGAGGGTCCCGCCCACATCCAGAGGAGCCCCGTTTCCGCCTCGTAGCTCGAGGTGAGGGATCCTTTCCCTGCTTCGTCGGGAAAGAATTCCCGGCGTTCCCGAAGCATCTCAAGGGGAGGCCCTCTCATCAGGAACGGCGAGAGGAACTCCAGGGTCATGCCACCATTCCAAGATTCCCGCAGATGTCTCAGTCCATTCCAGAGGAACCTCTTTTCCCTTCACCGGCTCGTCTTTCACGCCGAGGATCGACTCACACAAAGGTGGCACTTAGCACAGCCCTGTGGGAAAGCCTCGAGGGAAAGCCAGAGATCCTTTGATCCACGTGACAGGAAGCGTGACACTACTGCTGCAGCTCGGGAGGGAAGCGCACGTGCATGCCCCACCTCGAGACGAGGCCTGACTCCTCTCGGGAGACTCAGAGGCACCCCGAGATCCATGTCAACACTGGAGAGGAATGCTCAGGATCCGGCCCCGACTCCACACAAGGTCTTTGGCCCTGGCATCGACAGGAGAGTAATACCGATATGGCCCCTAGCAACTCGCATGGTGCCTGGCCCTTCCTGAGGCCACCAGAGCGGGTCCCTGAGGTCCCCGTAGTAACTCGAGAAGACCTGCCACAACTCGAGAATATCCAGGAGGTTCTCCCCTGCAGGCGAGATGAGGCCCATTTCCACAGAGGCTTCTCGGGGCTAATCACACCTCAACTCTGGAACGTCGAAAGGATCCTTCACACCCTGGGTGCAACTGAAGAAGTTCCCCGACATACCCGTCTCCTCTCGAGAGGAAACACGAGGGTCCCGCCCACATCCAGAGGAGTCCCGTTTCGTCCTCCTAGCTCGAGGTGAGGGATCCTTTCCCTGCTTCGTCGGGAAAGAATTCCCGGCGTTCCCGTCGCATCTCAAGAGGAGGCCCTCTCATCAGGAACGGCGAGAGGAACTTCAGGGTCCTGCCACCATTCCAAGAGTCCCCCAGATGTCTCAGTCCATTCCAGAGGAACCTCTTTTCCCTTCACCGGCTCGTCTTTAACGCCGAGGATCGACTCACACCAAGGTGGCACTTGGCACAGCCCTGTGGGAAAGCCTCGAGGGAAAGCCTCGAGGGAAAGCCACAGATCCCTTGATCTACGTGACAGGAAGCGTGACCCTACTGCTGCAGCTCGGGAGGGAAGCGCACGTGCATGCCCCCACTCGAGTCCAGGCCTGACCCCCTGGGGAGACTCAGAGTCACCCCAAGATCAATGTCAACACTGGAGAGGAATCCTCAGATACCGGACCCGACTCCACACAAGGTCTTAGGCCCCGGCATCGACGGGAGAGGAATCCCGAGATGGCCCCTAGCAACTTGCATGGGGATTGGCCCTTCCTGAGGCCACCAGAGCGGGTCCCTGAGGGCCCCGTCATAACTCGAGAAGACCTGCCGCAACTCGAGAATATCCAGGAGGTTCTCCCCTCCAGGCGAGATGAGGCCCATTTCCGCAGAGGCTTCTCGGGGTTAATCACAACTCAACTCTGGAACGTCGAAAGGGTCCTTCACACCCTGGGTGCAACTCAAGAAGTTCCCCGACATACCCCTCTCCACTCGAAGAGGAAACACGAGGGGCCCGCACACATCCAGAGGAGCCCCCTTTCCGCCTCGTAGCTCGAGATGTGGGATCCTTTCCCTGCTTCGTCGGGAAAGAATTCCCGGCATTCCCGTCGCATCTTAAGAGGAGGCCCTCTCAACAGGAACGGCGAGAGGAACTCCAGGGTCGTGCCACCATTCCATGAGTCCCCCAGATGTCTCAGTCCATTCCAGAGGAACCTCTTTCCCCTTCACCGAATCGTCTTTCACGCCGAGGATCGACTCACACCAAGGTGGCACTTGGCACAGCCCTGTGGGAAAGCCTCGTGGGAAAGCCTCGAGGGAAAGCCTCGAGAGAAAGACACAGATCCCTTGATCTACGTGACAGGAAGCGTGACCCTACTGCTGCATGTCGGGAGGGAAGCGCACGTGCATGCCCCCACTCGAGACGAGGCCTGACTCCCCTGGGGAGAATCAGAGGCACCCCAAGATCAATGTCAACACTGGAGAGGAATCCTCAGATACCGGACCCGACTCCACACAAGGTCTTAGGCCCCGGCATCGACGGGAGAGGAATCCCGAGATGGCCCCTAGCACCTTGCATGGGGATTGGCCCTTCCTGAGGCCACCAGAGCGGGACCCTGAGATCCCCGTCATAACTCGAGGAGACCTGCCAAAACTCGAGAATATCCAGGAGGTTCTCCCCTCCAGGCGAGATGAGGCCCATTTCCGCAGAGTCTTCTCGGGTCTAATCACACCTCAACTCTGGAACGTCGAAAGGGTCCTTCACACCCTTGGTGCAACTCAAGAAGTTCCCCGACATACCCGTCTCCACTCGCGAGGAAACACGAGGGTCCCGCCCACATCCAGAGGAGCCCCGTTTCCGCCTCGTAGATCGAGGTGAGGGATCCTTTCCCTGCTTCGTCGGGAAAGAATTCCCGGCGTTCCCGTCGCATCTCAAGAGGAGGCCCTCTCAACAGGAACGGCGAGAGGAACTCCAGGGTCGTGCCACCCTTCCAAGAGTCCCCCAAAAGTCTCAGTCCATTCCAGAGGAACCTCTTTTCCCTTCACCGGCTCGTCTTTCACGCCGAGGATCGACTCACACCAAGGTGGCACTTTGCACAGCACTGTGGGAAAACCTCGTGGGAAAGCCTCGAGGGAAAGCCTCGAGGGAAAGACACAGATCCCTTGATCCTCGTGAGAGGAAGGGTGACACTACTGCTGCAGCTCGGGAGGGAAGCGCACGTGCACGCCCCCACTCGAGACGAGGCCTGACTCCCCTGGGGCGACTCAGAGGCACCCCAAGATCCATGTCAACACTGGAGAGGAATCCTCAATTTCCGGCCCCGACTCCACACAAGGTCTTAGGCCCTGGGATCGACGGGAGAGGAATCCCGAGATAGCACCTAGGAACTCGCATGGGGACTGGCCCTTCCTGAGGCAACCAGAGCGGGTTCCTGAGGTCGCCCTCGTAACTCGAGAAGAACTGCCGCAACTCGAGAATATCCAGGAGGTTCTCCCCTGCAGGCGAGATGAGGCCCATTTCCGCAGAGGCTTCTCGGGGTTAATCACAACTCAACTCTGGAACGTCGAAAGGGTCCTTCACGCCATGGGTGCAACTCAAGAAGTTCCCCGACATACCCCTCTCCACTCGAAGAGGAAACACGAGGGGCCCGCCCACATCCAGAGGAGCCCCCTTTCCGCCTCGTAGCTCGAGATGTGGGATCCTTTCCCTGCTTCGTCGGGAAAGAATTCCCGGCGTTCCCGTCGCATCTTAAGAGGAGGCCCTCTCAACAGGAACGGCGAGAGGAACTCCAGGGTCGTGCCACCATTCCATGAGTCCCCCAGATGTCTCAGTCCATTCCAGAGGAACCTCTTTCCCCTTCACCGAATCGTCTTTCACGCCGAGGATCGAATCACACCAACGTGGCACTTGGCACAGCCCTGTGGGAAAGCCTCGTGGGAAAGCCTCGAGGGAAAGCCTGGAGGGAAAGCCACAGATCCCTTGATCCACGTGACAGGAAGCGTGACCCTACTGCTGCAGCTCGGGAGGGAAGCGCACGTGCATGCCCCCACTCGAAACGTGGCCTGACTCCCCTGGGGAGACTCAGAGGCACCCCAAGATCCATGTCAACACTGGAGAGGAATCATCAGGTTACGGCCCCGACTCCTCACAGGGTCTTAGGTCCCGGAATCGACGGGAGAGGAATCCCGAGAGGGCCACTAGCAACTCGCATGGGGACTGGCCTTTCCCGAGGCCACCAGAGCGGGTCCCTGAGGTCCACGTCATAACTCGAGAAGACCTGCCGCAACTCGAGAAAATTCAGGAGGTTCTCCCCTCCAGGCGAGATGAGGCCCATTTCCGCTGAGGCTTCTCGAGGCTAATCACACCTCACCTCTGTAACTTCGAAAGGGTCCTTCACAGCCTTGGTGCAACTCAAGAAGTTCCCCGACAGGCCCGTCTCCACTCGAGAGGAAACACGAGGGTCCCGCCCACAACCAGAGGAGCCACGTTTCCGCCTCGTAGCTCGAGATGTGGGATCCTTTCCCTGCTTCGTCGGGAAATAATTCCCGGCGTTCCCGTCGCATCTCAAGAGGAGTCCTTCTCAACAGGAACGGCGAGAGGAACTCCAGGGTCGTGCCACCATTCCAAGAGTCCCCCAGATGTCTCAGTCCATTCCAGAGGAACCTTTTTCCCGTTCACCGGCTCGTCTTTCATGCCGAGGATCGACTCACACCAAGGTGGCACGTGGCACAGCCCTGTGGGAAAGCCTCGAGGGAACGCCTCGAGGGAAAGCCACAGATCCCTTGATCCACGTGACAGGAAGCGTGACTCAACTGCTGCAGCTCGAGAGGAAAGCGCACGTGCATGCCCCCACTCGAGACGAGGCCTGACTCCCCTGGGGAGACTCAGAAGCACCCCAAGATCCATGGCAACACTGGAGAGGAATCCTCAGGTTCCGGACTCGACTCAACACAAGGTCTTAGGCCCCCGCATCGACGGGAGAGGAATCCCGAAAGGGCCCTAGCAACTCGCATGGGGACTGGCCTTTCCTGAGGCCACCAGAGCGGGTCCCTGAAGTCCCCGTCGTAACTCGAGAAGACCTGCCGCAACTCGAGAAAATCCAGGAGGTTCTCCCCTCCAGGCGAGATGAGGCCCATTTCCGCTGAGGCGTCTCGAGGCTGATCACACCTCACCTCTGGAACTTTGAAAGGGTCCTTCACACCCTTGGTGCAAATCAAGAAGTTCCCCGACATACCCGTCTCCACTCGAGAGGAAACACGAGGGTCCCGCCCACATCCAGAGGAGCCCCGTTTCCGCCTGGTAGCTCGAGATGAGGGATCCTTTCCCTGCTTCGTCAGGAAAGAGTTCCCGGCGTTCCCGTCGCATCTCAAGAGGAGGCCCTCTCAACAGGAACGGCGAGAGGAACTCCAGGGTCGTGCCACCATTCCAAGATTCCCCCAGATGTCTCAGTCCATTCCAGAGGAACCTCTTTTCGCTTCACCGGCTCGTCTTTCACGCCGAGGATCGACTCACACCAAGGTGGCAAGTGGCACGGCCCTGTGGGAAAGCCTCGTGTGAAAGCCTCGAGGGAAAGCCTCGAGGGAAAGCCACAGATCCCTTGATCCACGTGACAGGAAGCGTGACTCAACTGCTGCAGCTCGAGAGGAAAGCGCACGTGCATGCCCCCACTCGAGACGAGGCCTGACTCCCCTGGGGAGACTCAGAAGCACCCCAAGATCCATGGCAACACTGGAGAGGAATCCTCAGGTTCCGGACTCGACTCAACACAAGGTCTTAGGCCCCCGCATCGACGGGAGAGGAATCCCGAGAGGGCCCTAGCAACTCGCATGGGGACTGGCCTTTCCTGAGGCCACCAGAGCGGGTCCCTGAAGTCCCCGTCGTAACTCGAGAAGACCTGCCGCAACTCGAGAAAATCCAGGAGGTTCTCCCCTCCAGGCGAGATGAGGCCCATTTCCGCTGAGGCGTCTCGAGGCTGATCACACCTCACCTCTGGAACTTCGAAAGGGTCCTTCACACCCTTGGTGCAAATCAAGAAGTTCCCCGACATACCCGTCTCCACTCGAGAGGAAACACGAGGGTCCCGCCCACATCCAGAGGAGCCCCGTTTCCGCCTGGTAGCTCGAGATGAGGGATCCTTTCCCTGCTTCGTCGGGAAATAATTCCCGGCGTTCCCGTCGCATCTCAAGAGGAGTCCTTCTCAACAGGAACGGCGAGAGGAACTCCAGGGTCGTGCCACCATTCCAAGAGTCCCCCAGATGTCTCAGTCCATTCCAGAGGAACCTTTTTCCCGTTCACCGGCTCGTCTTTCATGCCGAGGATCGACTCACACCAAGGTGGCACGTGGCACAGCCCTGTGGGAAAGCCTCGAGGGAACGCCTCGAGGGAAAGCCACAGATCCCTTGATCCACGTGACAGGAAGCGTGACTCAACTGCTGCAGCTCGAGAGGAAAGCGCACGTGCATGCCCCCACTCGAGACGAGGCCTGACTCCCCTGGGGAGACTCAGAAGCACCCCAAGATCCATGGCAACACTGGAGAGGAATCCTCAGGTTCCGGACTCGACTCAACACAAGGTCTTAGGCCCCCGCATCGACGGGAGAGGAATCCCGAGAGGGCCCTAGCAACTCGCATGGGGACTGGCCTTTCCTGAGGCCACCAGAGCGGGTCCCTGAAGTCCCCGTCGTAACTCGAGAAGACCTGCCGCAACTCGAGAAAATCCAGGAGGTTCTCCCCTCCAGGCGAGATGAGGCCCATTTCCGCTGAGGCGTCTCGAGGCTGATCACACCTCACCTCTGGAACTTTGAAAGGGTCCTTCACACCCTTGGTGCAAATCAAGAAGTTCCCCGACATACCCGTCTCCACTCGAGAGGAAACACGAGGGTCCCGCCCACATCCAGAGGAGCCCCGTTTCCGCCTGGTAGCTCGAGATGAGGGATCCTTTCCCTGCTTCGTCAGGAAAGAGTTCCCGGCGTTCCCGTCGCATCTCAAGAGGAGGCCCTCTCAACAGGAACGGCGAGAGGAACTCCAGGGTCGTGCCACCATTCCAAGAGTCCCCCAGATGTCTCAGTCCATTCCAGAGGAACCTCTTTTCGCTTCACCGGCTCGTCTTTCACGCCGAGGATCGACTCACACCAAGGTGGCACGTGGCACGGCCCTGTGGGAAAGCCTCGTGTGAAAGCCTCGAGGGAAAGCCTCGAGGGAAAGCCACAGATCCCTTGATCCACGTGACAGGAAGCGTGACTCAACTGCTGCAGCTCGAGAGGAAAGCGCACGTGCATGCCCCCACTCGAGACGAGGCCTGACTCCCCTGGGGAGACTCAGAAGCACCCCAAGATCCATGGCAACACTGGAGAGGAATCCTCAGGTTCCGGACTCGACTCAACACAAGGTCTTAGGCCCCCGCATCGACGGGAGAGGAATCCCGAGAGGGCCCTAGCAACTCGCATGGGGACTGGCCTTTCCTGAGGCCACCAGAGCGGGTCCCTGAAGTCCCCGTCGTAACTCGAGAAGACCTGCCGCAACTCGAGAAAATCCAGGAGGTTCTCCCCTCCAGGCGAGATGAGGCCCATTTCCGCTGAGGCGTCTCGAGGCTGATCACACCTCACCTCTGGAACTTCGAAAGGGTCCTTCACACCCTTGGTGCAAATCAAGAAGTTCCCCGACATACCCGTCTCCACTCGAGAGGAAACACGAGGGTCCCGCCCACATCCAGAGGAGCCCCGTTTCCGCCTGGTAGCTCGAGATGAGGGATCCTTTCCCTGCTTCGTCGGGAAAGAGATCCCGGCGTTCCCGTCGCATCTCAAGAGGAGGCCCTCTCAACAGATCGGCGACAGGATCTCCAGCGTCGTGTCACCATTCCAAGAGTCCCCCAGATGTCTCAGTCCATTCCAGAGGAACCTCTTTTCCCTTCACCGGCTGGTCTTTCACGCCGAGGATCGACTCACACCAAGGTGGCACGTGGCACGGCCCTGTGGGAAAGCCTCGTGGGAAAGCCTCGAGGGAAAGCCTCGAGGGAAAGCCACAGATCCCTTGATCCACGTGACAGGAAGCATGACACTACTGCTGCAGCTCGGGAGGAAAGCGCACGTGCATGCCCCAACTCGAGACGAGGCTGACTCCCTTGGGGAGACTCAGAAGCACCCCAAGATCCA
The DNA here is from genome assembly GCF_023091745.1 of Budorcas taxicolor. NCBI lineage: Eukaryota > Metazoa > Chordata > Mammalia > Artiodactyla > Bovidae > Budorcas > Budorcas taxicolor. The sequence goes on from NW_026291535.1 coordinate 747,884, forward strand.
TGGCAACACTGGAGAGGAATCCTCAGGTTCCGTACTCGACTCAACACAAGTTCTTAGGCCCCCACATCGACGGGAGAGGAATCCCGAGAGGGACCCTAGCAACTCGCATGGGGACTGGCCTTTCCTGAGGCCACCAGAGCGGGTCCTGAGGTCCCCGTCGTAACTCGAGAAGACCTGCCGCAACTCGAGAAAATCCAGGAGGTTCTCCCCTCCAGGCGAGATGAGGCCCATTTCCGCTGAGGCGTCTCGAGGCTGATCACACCTCACCTCTGGAACTTCGAAAGGGTCCTTCACACCCTTGGTGCAAATCAAGAAGTTCCCTGACATACCCGTCTCCACTCGAGAGGAAACACGAGGGTCCCGCCCACATCCAGAGGAGCCCCGTTTCCGCCTGGTAGCTCGAGATGAGGGATCCTTTCCCTGCTTCGTCGGGAAAGAGATCCCGGCGTTCCCGTCGCATCACAAGAGGAGGCCCTCTCAACAGATCGGCGACAGGATCTCCAGCGTCGTGTCACCATTCCAACAGTCTCCCAGATGTCTCAGTCCATTCCAGAGGAACCTCTTTTCCCTTCACCGGCTGGTCTTTCACGCCGAGGATCGACTCACACAAAGGTGGCACGTGGCACGGCCCTGTGGGAAAGCCTCGTGGGAAAGCCTCGAGGGAAAGCCTCGAGGGAAAGCCACAGATCCCTTGATCCACGTGACAGGAAGCATGACACTACTGCTGCAGCTCGGGAGGAAAGCGCACGTGCATGCCCCAACTCGAGACGAGGCCTGACTCCCCTGGGGAGACTCAGAAGCACCCCAAGATCCATGGCAACACTGGAGAGGAATCCTCAGGTTCCGGACTCGACTCAACACAAGTTCTTAGGCCCCCACATCGACGGGAGAGGAATCCCGAGAGGGACCCTAGCAACTCGCATGGGGACTGGCCTTTCCTGAGGCCACCAGAGCGGGTCCCTGAGGTCCCCGTCGTAACTCGAGAAGACCTGCCGCAACTCGAGAAAATCCAGGAGGTTCTCCCCTCCAGGCGAGATGAGGCCCATTTCCGCTGAGGCGTCTCGAGGCTGATCACACCTCACCTCTTGAACTTCGAAAGGGTCCTTCAGACCCTTGGTGCAAATCAAGAAATTCCCGGACATACCCGTCTCCAGTCGAGAGGCGACACGAGGATCCCGCCCACATCCAGAGGAGCCCCGTTTCCGCCTCGTAGCTCGAGATGAGGCAACCTTTCCCTGCTTCGTCGGGAAAGAATTCCCGGAGTTCCCATCGCATCTCAAGAGGAGGCCCTCTCAACAGGAACGGCGAGAGGAACTCCAGGGTCGTGTCACCATTCCAAGAGTCCCCCAAATGTCTCAGTCCATTCCAGAGGAACCTCTTTTCCCTTCACCGGCTCGTGTTTCATGCCGAGGATCAACTCACACCAAGGTGGCAAGTGGCACGGCCCTTTGGGAAAGACTCGTGGGAAAGCCTCGAGGTACAGCCTCGAGGGAAAGACACAGATCCCTTGATCCACGTGACAGGAAGAGTGACTCTACTGCTGCAGCTCGAGAGGAAAGCGCACGTGCATGCCCCCACTCGAGACGAGGTCTGACTCCCCTGGGGAGACTCAGAAGCACCCCAAGATCCATGGCAACACTGGAGAGGAATCCTCAGGTTCCGGCCTCGACTCAACACAAGGTCTTAGGCCCCCGCATCGACAGGAGAGGAATCACGAGAGGGCCCCTAGCAACTCGTATGGGGACTGGCCTTTCCTGAGGCCACAAGAGCGGGTCCCTGAGGTCCCCATCGTAACTCGAGAAGACCTTCCGCAACTCGAGAAAATCCAGGAGGTTCTCCCCTCCAGGCGAGATGAGGTCCATTTCCGCTGAGGCGTCTCGAGGCTGATCACACCTCACCTCTGGAACTTCGAAAGGGTCCTTCACACCCTTGGTGCAAATCAAGAAGTTCCCCGACATACCCGTCTCCACTCGAGAGGAAACACGAGGGTCCGGCCCACATCCAGAGGAACCCCGTTTCCGCCTGGTAGCTCGAGATGAGGGATCCTTTCCCTGCTTCGTCGGGAAAGAGTTCCCGGCGTTCCCGTCGCATCTCAAGAGGAGGCCCTCTCAACAGGAACGGCAAGAGGAACTCCAGGGTGGTGTCACCATTCCAAGAGTCCCCCAGATGTCTCACTCCATTCCAGAGGAACCTCTTTTCCCTTCACCGGCTCGTCTTTCACGCCAAGGATCGACTCACACCAAGGTGGCACGTGGCACGGCCCTTTGGGAAAGCCTCCTGGGAAAGCCTCGAGGGAAAGCCTCGAGGGAAAGCCACAGATCCCTTGATCCACGTGACAGGAAGCGTGACACTGCTGCTGCAGCTCGTGAGGAAAGCGCACGTGCATGCCCCCACTCGAGACGAGGCCTGACTTCCCTGGGGATACTCAGAAGCACCCCAAGATCCATGGCAACACTGGATAGGAATCCTGAGGTTCCGGCCCCGACTCCACACAAGGTCTTAGGCCCCGGCATGGACGGGAGAGGAATCCCGAGAGGGACCCTAGCAAATCGCATGGGGACTGGCCTTTCCTGAGGCCACCAGAGCGGGTCCCTGAGGTCCCTGTCGTAACTCGAGAAGATCTGCCTCAAATCGAGAAAATCCAGGAGGTTCTCCCTCCAGGCGAGATGAGGCCCATTTCCGCTGAGGCGTCTGGAGGCAGATCACACCTCACCTCTGGAACTTCGAAAGGGTCCTTCACACTCTTGGTGAAAATCAAGAAGTTCCCCGACATACCCGTCTCCACTCGAGAGGAAACACGAGGGTCCCGCCCACATCCAGAGGAGACCCGTTTCCGCCTCGTAGCTCGAGATGAGGGATCCTTTCCCTGCTTCGTGGGAAAGAGTTACCGGCGTTCCCGTCGCATCTCAAGAGGAGGCCCTCTAAACAGGAACGGCGAGAGGAACTCCAGGGTCGTGCCACCATTCCAAGAGTCCCCCAGATGTCTCAGTCCATTCCAGAGGAACTTCTTTTCCCTTCACCGGCTCGTCGTTCACGAAGAGGATCGACTCACACCAAGGTGGCACGTGGCACGGCCCTTTGGGAAAGCCTCCTGGGAAAGCCTCGAGGGAAAGCCTCGAGGGACAGCCACAGATCCCTTGATCCACTTGACAGGAAGCATGACACTACTGCTGCAGCTCGGGAGGAAAGCGCACGTGCATGTCCCCACTCGAGACGAGGCCTGACTCCCTTGGGGAGACTCAGAAGCACCCCAAGATCCATGGCAACACTGGAGAGCAATCCTCAGGTTCCGGCCCCGACTCCACACAAGGTCTTAGCCCAGGCATGGACGGGAGAGGAATCACGAGAGGGAACCTAGCAACAAGCATGGGGACTGGCCTTTCCTGAGGCCACCAGAGCGGGTCCCTGAGGTCCCCGTCGTAACTCGAGAAGACCTGCCGCAACTCGAGAAAATCCAGGAGGTTCTCCCCTCCAGGCGAGATGAGGCCCATTTCCGCTGAGGCGTCTCGAGGCTGATCACACCTCACCTCTGGAACTTCGAAAGGGTCCTTCACACCCTTGGTGCAAATCAAGAAGCTCCCCGACATACCCGTCTCCACTCGAGAGGAAACACGAGGGTCCCGCCCACATCCAGAGGAGACCCGTTTCCGCCTCGTAGCTCGAGATGAGGGATCCTTTCCCTGCTTCGTTGGGAAAGAGTTCCCGGCGTTCCCGTCGCATCTCAAGAGGAGGCCCTCTCAACAGGAACGGCGAGAGGAACTCCAGGGTCGTGCCACCATTCCAAGAGTCCCCCAGATGTCTCAGTCCATTCCAGAGGAACTTCTTTTCCCTTCACCAGCTCGTCTTTCACGCCGAGGATCGACTCACACCAAGGTGGCACGTGGCACGGCCCTGTGGGAAAGCCTCGTGGGAAAGCCTCGAGGGAAAGCCTCGAGGGAAAGCCACAGATCCCTTGATCCACGTGAAAGGAAGCGTGACTCAACTGCTGCAGCTCGAGAGGAAATCGCACGTGCATGCCCCCACTCGAGACGAGGCCTGACTCCCCTGGGGAGACTCAGAAGCACCCCAAGATCCATGGCAACACTGGAGAGGAATCCTCAGGTTCCGGACTCGACTCAACACAAGGTCTTAGGCCCCCGCATCGACGGGAGAGGAATCCCGAGAGGGCCCTAGCAACTCGCATGGGGACTGGCCTTTCCTGAGGCCACCAGAGCGGGTCCCTGAAGTCCCCGTCGTAACTCGAGAAGACCTGCCGCAACTCGAGAAAATCCAGGAGGTTCTAGCCTCCAGGCGAGATGAGGCCCATTTCCGCTGAGGCGTCTCGAGGCTGATCACACCTCACCTCTGGAACTTCGAAAGGGTCCTTCACACCCTTGGTGCAAATCATGAAGTTCCCCGACATACCCGTCTCCACTCGAGAGGAAACACGAGGGTCCCGCCCACATCCAGAGGAGCCCCGTTTCCGCCTGGTAGCTCGAGATGAGGGATCCTTTCCCTGCTTCGTCGGGAAAGAGTTCCCGGCGTTCCCGTCACATCTCAAGAGGAGGCCCTCTCAACAGAACGGCGACCGGAACTCCAGCGTCGTGTCACCATTCCAAGAGACCCCCAGATGTCTCAGTCCATTCCAGAGGAACCTCTTTTCCCTTCACCGGATGGTCTTTCACGCCGAGGATCGACTCACACCAAGGTGGCACGTGGCACGGCCCTGTGGGAAAGCCTCGTGGGAAAGCCTCGAGGGAAAGCCTCGAGGGAAAGCCACAGATCCCTTGATCCACGTGACATGAAGTGTGACACTACTGCTGCAGCTCGGGAGGAAAGTGCACGTGCATTCCCCAACTCGAGACAAGGCCTGACTCCCCTGGGGAGACTCAGAAGCACCCCAAGATCCATGGCAACACTGGAGAGGAATCCTCAGGTTCCGGCCTCGACTGAAAACAAGGTCTTAGGCCCCCGCATCGACGGGAGAGGAATCCCGAGAGGGCCCCTAGCAACTCGCATGTGGACTGGCCTTTCCTGAGGCCACCAGAGAGGGTCCCTGAGGTCCCCGTCGTAACTCGAGAAGACCTGCCGCAACTCGAGAAAATCCAGGAGGTTCTACCCTCCAGGCGAGATGAGGCCCATTTCCACTGAGGCGTCTCGAGGCTGATCACACCTCACCTCTGGAACTTCGAAAGGGTCCTTCACACCCTTGGTGCAAATCAAGAAATTCCCCGACATACCCGTCTCCACTCGAGAGGAAACACGAGGGTCCCGCCCACATCCAGAGGAGCCCCGTTTCCGCCTCGTAGCTCGAGGTGAGGGATCCTTTCCCTGCTTCTTCGGGAAAGAATTCCCGGCGTTCCCGTCGCATCTCAAGAGGAGGCCCTCTCAACAGGAACGGCGAGAGGAACTCCAGGGTCGTGTCACCATTCCAAGAGTCCCCCAGATGTCTCAGTCCATTCCAGAGGAACCTCTTTTCCCTTCACCGGCTCGTCTTTCACGCCGAGGATCGACTCACACCAAGGTGGCACGTGGCACAGCCCTGTGGGAAAGCCTCGTGGGAAAGCCTCGAGGGAAAGCCTCGAGGGACAGCCACAGATCCCTTGATCCACTTGACAGGAAGCGTGACACTACTGCTGCAGCTCGGGAGGAAAGGGCACGTGCATGTCCCCACTCGAGACGAGGCCTGACTCCCCTGGGGAGACTCAGAAGCACCCCAAGATCCATGGCAACACTGGAGAGGAATCCTCAGGTTCCGGCCCCGACTCCACACAAGGTCTTAGCCCAGGCATGGACGGGAGAGGAATCACGAGAGGGAACCTAGCAACAAGCATGGGGACTGGCCTTTCCTGAGGCCACCAGAGCGGGTCCCTGAGGTCCCCGTCGTAACTCGAGAAGACCTTCCGCAACTCGAGAAAATCCAGGAGGATCTCCCCTCCAGGCGAGATGAGGCCCATTTCCGCTGAGGCGTCTCGAGGCTGATCACACCTAACCTCTGGAACTTCGAAAGGGTGCTTCACACCCTTGGTGCAAATCAAGAAGCTCCCCGACATACCCGTCTCCACTCGAGAGGAAACACGAGGGTCCCGCCCACATCCAGAGGAGACCCGTTTCCGCCTCGTAGCTCGAGGTGAGCGATCCTTTCCCTGCTTCTTCGGGAAAGAATTCCCGGCGTTCCCGTCGCATCTCAAGAGGAGGCCCTCTCAACAGGAACGGCGAGAGGAACTCCAGGGTCGTGTCACCATTCCAAGAGTCCCCCAGATGTCTCAGTCCATTCCAGAGGAACCTCTTTTCCCTTCACCGGCTCGTCTTTCACGCCGAGGATAGACTCACACCAAGGTGGCAAGTGGCACGGCCCTGTGGGAAAGCCTCGTGGGAAAGCCTCGAGGGAAAGCCTCGAGGGAAAGCCACAGATCCCTTGATCCACGTGACAGGAAGCGTGACTCAACTGCTGCAGCTCGAGAGGAAAGTGCACGTGCATGCCCCCACTCGAGACGAGGCCTGACTCCCCTGGGGAGACTCAGAAGCACCCCAAGATCCATGGCAACACTGGAGAGGAATCCTCAGGTTCCGGACTCGACTCAACACAAGGTCTTAGGCCCCCGCATCGACGGGAGAGGAATCCCCAGAGGGCCCTAGCAACTCGCATGGGGACTGGCCTTTCCTGAGGCCACCAGAGAGGGTCCCTGAGGTCCCCGTCGTAACTCGAGAAGACCTGCCGCAACTCGAGAAAATCCAGGAGGTTCTCCCCTCCAGGCGAGATGAGGCCCATTTCCGCTGAGGCGTCTCGAGGCTGATCACACCTCACCTCTGGAACTTCGAAAGGGTCCTTCACACCCTTGGTGCAAATCAAGAAGTTCCCCGACATACCCGTCTCCACTCGAGAGGAAACACGAGGGTCCCGCCCACATCCAGAGGAGCCCCGTTTCCGCCTGGTAGCTCGAGATGAGGGATCCTTTCCCTGCTTCGTCGGGAAAGAGATCCCGGCGTTCCCGTCGCATCACAAGAGGAGGCCCTCTCAACAGATCGGCGACAGGATCTCCAGCGTCGTGTCACCATTCCAAGAGTCTCCCAGATGTCTCAGTCCATTCCAGAGGAACCTCTTTTCCCTTCACCGGCTCGTGTTTCATGCCGAGGATCAACTCACACCAAGGTGGCAAGTGGCACGGCCCTTTGGGAAAGACTCGTGGGAAAGCCTCGAGGTACAGCCTCGAGGGAAAGACACAGATCCCTTGATCCACGTGACAGGAAGAGTGACTCTACTGCTGCAGCTCGAGAGGAAAGCGCACGTGCATGCCCCCACTCGAGACGAGGTCTGACTCCCCTGGGGAGACTCAGAAGCACCCCAAGATCCATGGCAACACTGGAGAGGAATCCTCAGGTTCCGGCCTCGACTCAACACAAGGTCTTAGGCCCCCGCATCGACAGGAGAGGAATCACGAGAGGGCCCCTAGCAACTCGTATGGGGACTGGCCTTTCCTGAGGCCACAAGAGCGGGTCCCTGAGGTCCCCATCGTAACTCGAGAAGACCTTCCGCAACTCGAGAAAATCCAGGAGGTTCTCCCCTCCAGGCGAGATGAGGTCCATTTCCGCTGAGGCGTCTCGAGGCTGATCACACCTCACCTCTGGAACTTCGAAAGGGTCCTTCACACCCTTGGTGCAAATCAAGAAGTTCCCCGACATACCCGTCTCCACTCGAGAGGAAACACGAGGGTCCGGCCCACATCCAGAGGAACCCCGTTTCCGCCTGGTAGCTCGAGATGAGGGATCCTTTCCCTGCTTCGTCGGGAAAGAGTTCCCGGCGTTCCCGTCGCATCTCAAGAGGAGGCCCTCTCAACAGGAACGGCGAGAGGAACTCCAGGGTGGTGTCACCATTCCAAGAGTCCCCCAGATGTCTCACTCCATTCCAGAGGAACCTCTTTTCCCTTCACCGGCTCGTCTTTCACGCCAAGGATCGACTCACACCAAGGTGGCACGTGGCACGGCCCTTTGGGAAAGCCTCCTGGGAAAGCCTCGAGGGAAAGCCTCGAGGGAAAGCCACAGATCCCTTGATCCACGTGACAGGAAGCGTGACACTGCTGCTGCAGCTCGTGAGGAAAGCGCACGTGCATGCCCCCACTCGAGACGAGGCCTGACTTCCCTGGGGATACTCAGAAGCACCCCAAGATCCATGGCAACACTGGATAGGAATCCTGAGGTTCCGGCCCCGACTCCACACAAGGTCTTAGGCCCCGGCATGGACGGGAGAGGAATCCCGAGAGGGACCCTAGCAAATCGCATGGGGACTGGCCTTTCCTGAGGCCACCAGAGCGGGTCCCTGAGGTCCCTGTCGTAACTCGAGAAGATCTGCCTCAAATCGAGAAAATCCAGGAGGTTCTCCCTCCAGGCGAGATGAGGCCCATTTCCGCTGAGGCGTCTGGAGGCAGATCACACCTCACCTCTGGAACTTCGAAAGGGTCCTTCACACTCTTGGTGAAAATCAAGAAGTTCCCCGACATACCCGTCTCCACTCGAGAGGAAACACGAGGGTCCCGCCCACATCCAGAGGAGACCCGTTTCCGCCTCGTAGCTCGAGATGAGGGATCCTTTCCCTGCTTCGTGGGAAAGAGTTACCGGCGTTCCCGTCGCATCTCAAGAGGAGGCCCTCTAAACAGGAACGGCGAGAGGAACTCCAGGGTCGTGCCACCATTCCAAGAGTCCCCCAGATGTCTCAGTCCATTCCAGAGGAACTTCTTTTCCCTTCACCGGCTCGTCGTTCACGAAGAGGATCGACTCACACCAAGGTGGCACGTGGCACGGCCCTTTGGGAAAGCCTCCTGGGAAAGCCTCGAGGGAAAGCCTCGAGGGACAGCCACAGATCCCTTGATCCACTTGACAGGAAGCATGACACTACTGCTGCAGCTCGGGAGGAAAGCGCACGTGCATGTCCCCACTCGAGACGAGGCCTGACTCCCTTGGGGAGACTCAGAAGCACCCCAAGATCCATGGCAACACTGGAGAGCAATCCTCAGGTTCCGGCCCCGACTCCACACAAGGTCTTAGCCCAGGCATGGACGGGAGAGGAATCACGAGAGGGAACCTAGCAACAAGCATGGGGACTGGCCTTTCCTGAGGCCACCAGAGCGGGTCCCTGAGGTCCCCGTCGTAACTCGAGAAGACCTGCCGCAACTCGAGAAAATCCAGGAGGTTCTCCCCTCCAGGCGAGATGAGGCCCATTTCCGCTGAGGCGTCTCGAGGCTGATCACACCTCACCTCTGGAACTTCGAAAGGGTCCTTCACACCCTTGGTGCAAATCAAGAAGCTCCCTGACATACCCGTCTCCACTCGAGAGGAAACACGAGGGTCCCGCCCACATCCAGAGGAGACCCGTTTCCGCCTCGTAGCTCGAGATGAGGGATCCTTTCCCTGCTTCGTTGGGAAAGAGTTCCCGGCGTTCCCGTCGCATCTCAAGAGGAGGCCCTCTCAACAGGAACGGCGAGAGGAACTCCAGGGTCGTGCCACCATTCCAAGAGTCCCCCAGATGTCTCAGTCCATTCCAGAGGAACTTCTTTTCCCTTCACCAGCTCGTCTTTCACGCCGAGGATCGACTCACACCAAGGTGGCACGTGGCACGGCCCTGTGGGAAAGCCTCGTGGGAAAGCCTCGAGGGAAAGCCTCGAGGGAAAGCCACAGATCCCTTGATCCACGTGACAGGAAGCGTGACTCAACTGCTGCAGCTCGAGAGGAAAGTGCACGTGCATGCCCCCACTCGAGACGAGGCCTGACTCCCCTGGGGAGACTCAGAAGCACCCCAAGATCCATGGCAACACTGGAGAGGAATCCTCAGGTTCCGGACTCGACTCAACACAAGGTCTTAGGCCCCCGCATCGACGGGAGAGGAATCCCGAGAGGGCCCTAGCAACTCGCATGGGGACTGGCCTTTCCTGAGGCCACCAGAGCGGGTCCCTGAAGTCCCCGTCGTAACTCGAGAAGACCTGCCGCAACTCGAGAAAATCCAGGAGGTTCTCCCCTCCAGGCGAGATGAGGCCCATTTCCGCTGAGGCGTCTCGAGGCTGATCACACCTCACCTCTGGAACTTCGAAAGGGTCCTTCACACCCTTGGTGCAAATCATGAAGTTCCCCGACATACCCGTCTCCACTCGAGAGGAAACACGAGGGTCCCGCCCACATCCAGAGGAGCCCCGTTTCCGCCTGGTAGCTCGAGATGAGGGATCCTTTCCCTGCTTCGTCGGGAAAGAGTTCCCGGCGTTCCCGTCACATCTCAAGAGGAGGCCCTCTCAACAGAACGGCGACCGGAACTCCAGCGTCGTGTCACCATTCCAAGAGACCCCCAGATGTCTCAGTCCATTCCAGAGGAACCTCTTTTCCCTTCACCGGATGGTCTTTCACGCCGAGGATCGACTCACACCAAGGTGGCACGTGGCACGGCCCTGTGGGAAAGCCTCGTGGGAAAGCCTCGAGGGAAAGCCTCGAGGGAAAGCCACAGATCCCTTGATCCACGTGACATGAAGTGTGACACTACTGCTGCAGCTCGGGAGGAAAGTGCACGTGCATTCCCCAACTCGAGACAAGGCCTGACTCCCCTGGGGAGACTCAGAAGCACCCCAAGATCCATGGCAACACTGGAGAGGAATCCTCAGGTTCCGGCCTCGACTGAAAACAAGGTCTTAGGCCCCCGCATCGACGGGAGAGGAATCCCGAGAGGGCCCCTAGCAACTCGCATGTGGACTGGCCTTTCCTGAGGCCACCAGAGAGGGTCCCTGAGGTCCCCGTTGTAACTCGAGAAGACCTGCCGCAACTCGAGAAAATCCAGGAGGTTCTACCCTCCAGGCGAGATGAGGCCCATTTCCACTGAGGCGTCTCGAGGCTGATCACACCTCACCTCTGGAACTTCGAAAGGGTCCTTCACACCCTTGGTGCAAATCAAGAAGTTCCCCGACATACCCGTCTCCACTCGAGAGGAAACACGAGGGTCCCGCCCACATCCAGAGGAGCCCCGTTTCCGCCTCGTAGCTCGAGGTGAGGGATCCTTTCCCTGCTTCTTCGGGAAAGAATTCCCGGCGTTCCCGTCGCATCTCAAGAGGAGGCCCTCTCAACAGGAACGGCGAGAGGAACTCCAGGGTCGTGTCACCATTCCAAGAGTCCCCCAGATGTCTCAGTCCATTCCAGAGGAACCTCTTTTCCCTTCACCGGCTCGTCTTTCACGCCGAGGATCGACTCACACCAAGGTGGCACGTGGCACAGCCCTGTGGGAAAGCCTCGTGGGAAAGCCTCGAGGGAAAGCCTCGAGGGACAGCCACAGATCCCTTGATCCACTTGACAGGAAGCGTGACACTACTGCTGCAGCTCGGGAGGAAAGCGCACGTGCATGTCCCCACTCGAGACGAGGCCTGACTCCCCAGGGGAGACTCAGAAGCACCCCAAGATCCATGGCAACACTGGAGAGGAATCCTCAGGTTCCGGCCCCGACTCCACACAAGGTCTTAGCCCAGGCATGGACGGGAGAGGAATCACGAGAGGGAACCTAGCAACAAGCATGGGGACTGGCCTTTCCTGAGGCCACCAGAGCGGGTCCCTGAGGTCCCCGTCGTAACTCGAGAAGACCTGCCGCAACTCGAGAAAATCCAGGAGGATCTCCCCTCCAGGCGAGATGAGGCCCATTTCCGCTGAGGCGTCTCGAGGCTGATCACACCTAACCTCTGGAACTTCGAAAGGGTGCTTCACACCCTTGGTGCAAATCAAGAAGCTCCCCGACATACCCGTCTCCACTCGAGAGGAAACACGAGGGTCCCGCCCACATCCAGAGGAGACCCGTTTCCGCCTCGTAGCTCGAGGTGAGGGATCCTTTCCCTGCTTCTTCGGGAAAGAATTCCCGGCGTTCCCGTCGCATCTCAAGAGGAGGCCCTCTCAACAGGAACGGCGAGAGGAACTCCAGGGTCGTGTCACCATTCCAAGAGTCCCCCAGATGTCTCAGTCCATTCCAGAGGAACCTCTTTTCCCTTCACCGGCTCGTCTTTCACGCCGAGGATAGACTCACACCAAGGTGGCAAGTGGCACGGCCCTGTGGGATAGCCTGGTGGGAAAGCCTCGAGGGAAAGCCTCGAGGGAAAGCCACAGATCCCTTGATCCACGTGACAGGAAGCGTGACTCAACTGCTGCAGCTCGAGAGGAAAGTGCACGTGCATGCCCCCACTCGAGACGAGGCCTGACTCCCCTGGGGAGACTCAGAAGCACCCCAAGATCCATGGCAACACTGGAGAGGAATCCTCAGGTTCCGGACTCGACTCAACACAAGGTCTTAGGCCCCCGCATCGACGGGAGAGGAATCCCGAGAGGGCCCTAGCAACTCGCATGGGGACTGGCCTTTCCTGAGGCCACCAGAGAGGGTCCCTGAGGTCCCCGTCGTAACTCGAGAAGACCTGCCGCAACTCGAGAAAATCCAGGAGGTTCTCCCTTCCAGGCGAGATGAGGCCCATTTCCGCTGAGGCGTCTCGAGGCTGATCACACCTCACTTCTGGAACTTCGAAAGGGTCCTTCACACCCTTGGTGCAAATCAAGAAGTTCCCCGACATACCCGTCTCCACTCGAGAGGAAACACGAGGGTCCCGCCCACATCCAGAGGAGCCCCGTTTCCGCCTGGTAGCTCGAGGTGAGGGATCCTTTCCCTGCTTCGTCGGGAAAGATTTCCCGGCGTTCCCGTCGCATCTCAAGAGGAGGCCCTCTCAACAGGAATGGCGAGAGGAACTCCAGGGTCGTGTCACCATTCCAAGAGTCCCCCAGATATCTCAGTTCATTCCAGAGGAACCTCTTTTCCCTTCACCGGCTCGTCTTTCACGCCGAGGATCGACTCACACCAAGGTGGCAGGTGGCACGGCCCTGTGGGAAACCCTCGTGGGAAAGCCTCGAGGGATAGCCTCAAGGGAAAGCCACAGATCCCTTGATCCACGTGACAGGAAGCGTGACTCTACTGCTGCAGCTCGGGAGGAAAGCGCACGTGCATGCCCCAACTCGAGACGAGGCCTGACTCCCCTGGCGAGACTCAGAAGCACCCCAAGATCCATGGCAACACTGGAGAGGAATCCTCAGGTTACGGCCCCGACTCCACACAAGGTCTTAGGCCCACGCATCGACGGGAGAGGAATCCCAAGAGGGACCCTAGCAACTCGCATGGGGACTGGCCTTTCCGGAGGCCACCAGAGCGGGTCCCTGAGGTCCCCGTCGTAACTCAAGAAGACCTGCCGCAACTCGAGAAAATCCAGGAGGTTCTCGCCTCCAGGCGAGATGAGGCCCATTTCCGCTGAGGCGTCTCGAGGCTGATCACACCTCACCTCTGGAACTTCGAAAGGGTCCTTCACACCCTTGGTGCAAATCAAGAAGTTTCCCGACATACCCGTCTCCACTCGAGAGGAAACACGAGGGTCCCGCCCACATCCAGAGGAACCCCGTTTCCGCCTGGTAGCTCGAGATGAGGGATACTTTCCCTGCTTCGTCGGGAAAGAGTTCCCGGCGTTCCCGTCGCATCTCAAGAGGAGGCCCTCTCAACATGATCGGCGACAGGAACTCCAGGGTCGTGCCACCTTTCCAAGAGTCCCCCAGATGTCTCAGTCCATTCCAGAGGAAATTCTTTTCCCTTCACCGGCTCGTCTTTCACGCCGAGGATCGACTCACACCAAGGTGGCACATGGCACGGCCCTGTGGGAAAGCCTGGTGGGAAAGCCTCGAGGGACAGCCTCGAGGGAAAGCCACAGATCCCTTGATCCACATGACAGGAAGCGTGACAGTACTGCTGCAGCTCGGGAGGAAAGCGCACGTGCATATCCCCACTCGAGATGAGGCCTGACTCCCCTGGGAAGACTCAGAAGCACCCCAAGATCCATGGCAACACTGGAGAGGAATCCTCAGGTTCCGGCCCCGACTCCACACATGGTCTTAGGCCAGGCATGGACGGGAGAGGAATCACGAGAGGGAACCTAGCAACTCGCATGGGGACTGGCCTTTCCTGAGGCCACCAGAGCGGGTCCCTGAGGTCCCCGTCGTAACTCGAGAAGACCTGCCGCAACTCGAGATAATCCAGGAGGTTCTCCCCTACAGGCGAGATGAGGCCCATTTCCGCTGAGGCGTCTCGAGGCTGATCACACCTCACCTCTGGAACTTCGAAAGGTTCCTTCACACCCTTGGTGCAAATCAAGAAGCTCCCCGACATACCCGTCTGACTCGAGAGGAAACACGAGGGTCCCGCCCACATCCAGAGGAGCCCCTTTTCCGCCTCGTAGCTCGAGATGAGGCATCCTTTCCCTGCTTCGTCGGGAAAGAGTTCCCGGCGTTCCCGTCACGTCTCAAGAGGAGGCCCTCTAAACAGGAACGGCGACAGGAACTCCAGGGTCGTGCCACCATTCCAAGAGTCCCCCAGATGTCTCAGTCCATTCCAGAGGAACCTCTTTTCCCTTCACCTGCTCGTCTTTCACGCCGAGGATCGACTCACACCAAGGTGGCACGTGGCACGGCCCTGTGGGATAGCCTCGTGGGAAAGCCTCGAGGGAGAGCCTCGAGGGAAAGCCACAGATCCCTCGATCCACGTGACAGGAAGAGTGACTCTACTGCTGCAGCTCGAGAGGAAAGCGCACGTGCATGCCCCCACTCGAGACGAGGTCTGACTCCCCTGGGGAGACTCAGAAGCACCCCAAGATCCATGGCAACACTGGAGAGGAATCCTCAGGTTCCGGCCCCGACTCCACACAAGGTCTTAGGCCCCGGCATGGCCGGGAGAGGAATCCCGAGAGGGCCCCTAGCACCTCGCATGGGGACTGGCCTTTCCTGAGGCCACCAGAGCGGGTCCCTGAGGTCAACGTCGTAACTCGAGAAGACCTGCCGCAGCTCGAGGAAATCCAGGAGGTTCTCCCCTCCAGGCGAGGTGAGGTCCTTTTCCGCTGAGGCGTCTCAAGGCTGATCACACCTCACCTCTGGAACTTCGAAAGGGTCTTTCACACCCTTGGTGCAAATCAAGAAGTTCCCCGATACCTGTCTCCACTCGAGAGGAAACACGAGGGTCCCGCCCACATCCAGAGGAGCCCATTTTCCGCCTCGTAGCTCGAGATGAGGGATCCTTTCCCTGCTTCTTCGGAAAGAGTTCCCGGCGTTCCCGTCGCATCTCAAGAGGAGGCCCTCTCAACAGGAACGGCGAGAGGAACTCCAGGGTCGTGCCACCATTCCAAGAGCCCCCAGATGTCTCAATCCATTCCAGAGGAACTTCTTTTCCGGTCACCGGCTCGTCTTTCACGCCGAGGATCGACTCACACCAAGGTGGCACGTGGCACGGCCATGTTGGAAAGCCTCGTGGGAAAGCCTCGAGGGAAAGCCTCGAGGGAAAGCCACAGATCCCTTGATCCACGTGACAGGAAGCGTGACACTACTGCTGCAGCTCGGGAGGAAAGCACACGTGCATGTCCCCACTCGAGACGAGGCCTGACTCCCCTGGGGAGACTCAGAAGCACCCCAAGATCCATGGCAACACTGGAGAGGAATCCTCAGGTTCCGGCCCCGACTCCACACAAGGTCTTAGCCCAGGCATGGACGGGAGAGGAATCACGAGAGGGAACCTAGCAACAAGCATGAGGACTGGCCTTTCCTGAGGCCACCAGAGCGGGTCCCTGAGGTCCCCGTCGTAACACGAGAAGACCTGCCGCAACTCGAGAAAATCCAGGAGGTTCTCCCCTCCAGGCGAGATGAGGCCCATTTCCGCTGAGGGGTCTCGAGGCTGATCACACCTCACCTCTGGAACTTCGAAAGGGTCCTTCACACCCTTGGTGAAAATCAAGAATTTCCCCAACATACCCGTATCCACTCGAGAGGAAACACGAGGGTCCCGCCCACATCCAGAGGAGCCCCGTTTCCGCCTCGTAGCTCGAGATGAGGGATACTTTCCCTGTTTCGTCGGGTAAGAGTTCCCGGCGTTCCCGTCGCATCTCAAGAGGAGGCCCTCTCAACAGGAACGGCGACAGGAACTCCAGCGTCGTGTCACCATTCCAAGAGTCCCCCAGATGTCTCAGTCCATTCCAGAGGAACCTCTTTTCCCTTCACCGGCTCGTCTTTCACGCCGAGGATCGACTCACACCAAGGTGGCACGTGGCACGGCCCTGTGAGAAAGCCTCGTGGGAAAGCGTCGAGGGAAAGCCTCCATGAAAGCCACAAATCCCTTGATCCACGTGACAGGAAGCGTGACACTACTGCTGCAGCTCAGGAGGAAAGCGCACGTGCATGCCCCCATTGGAGACGAAGTCTGACTCCCCTGGGGAGACTCAGATGCACCCCAAGATCCATGGCAACACTGGAGAGGAATCCTGAGGTTTCGGCCCCGACTCCACACAAGGTTTTAGGCCCCCGCATCGACGGGAGAGGAATCCCAAGAGGGCCCCTAGCAACTCGCATGGGGACTGGCCTTTCCTGTGGCCACCAGAGCGGGTCCCTGAGGTCAACGTCGTAACTCGAGAAGACCTGCCGAAACTCGAGAAAATACAGGAGGTTCTCCCCTCCAGGCGAGATGAGGCCCATTTCCGCTGAGGTGTATCGAGGCTGATCACACCTCACCTCTGGAACTTCGAAAAGGTCCTTCACACGCTTGATGCAAATTAAGAAGTTCCCCGACATACCCGTCTCCACTCCAGAGGAAACACGAGGGTCCCGCCCACATCCAGAGGAGCCCCGTTTCCGCCTCGTAGCTCGAGATGAGGGATCCGTTCCCTGCTTCGTCGGGAAGGAGTTCCCGGCGTTCCCGTCGCATCTCAAGAGGAGGCCCTCTCAACAGGAAAGGCGAGAGAAACTCCAGGGTCGTGCCACCATTCCAAGAGTCCCCCAGATGTCTCAGTCCATTCCAGAGGAACCTCTTTTCCCTTCACCGGCTCGTCTTTCACGCCGAGGATCGACTCACACCAAGGTGGCACGTGGCACGGCCCTGTGGGAAAGCCTCGTGGGAAAGCCTCGAGGGAAAGCCTCGAGGGAAAGCCACAGATCCCTTGATCCACGTGACAGGAACCGGGACACTACTGCTGCAGCTCGGGAGGAAAGCGCACGTGCATGTCCCCACTCGAGACGAGGCCTGACTTCCCTGGGGAGACTCAGAATCAACCCAAGATTTATGGCAACACTGGAGAGGAATCCTCAGTTTCCGGCCCCGACTCCACACAAGGTCTTAGACCCCGTCATGGACAGGAGAGGTATCCCGAGAGGGACCCTAGCGACTCGCATGGGGACTGGCCTTTCCTGAGGCCACCAGAGCGGGTCCCTGAGGTCCCCGTCGTAACTCGAGAAGACCTGCCGCAACTCGAGAAAATCCAGGAGGTTCTCCCCTCCAGGCGAGAGGAGGCCCATTTCCGCTGAGGCATCTCGAGGCTGATC
Source organism: Budorcas taxicolor (assembly GCF_023091745.1). Classification (NCBI taxonomy): domain Eukaryota; kingdom Metazoa; phylum Chordata; class Mammalia; order Artiodactyla; family Bovidae; genus Budorcas; species Budorcas taxicolor. The sequence goes on from NW_026291535.1 coordinate 765,254, forward strand.
ACACCTCACCTCTGGAACTTCGAAAGGTTCCTTCAGACCCTTGGTGCAAATCAAGAAATTCCCGGACATACCCGTCTCCAGTCGAGAGGAAACACGAGGGTCCCGCCCACATCCAAAGGAGCCCCGTTTTGGCCTCGTAGCTCGAGATGACGGATCCTTTTCCTGCTTCGTCGGGAAAGAGTTCCCGGCGTTCCCGTCGCATCTCAAGAGGAGGCCCTCTCAACAGGAACGGCGAGAGGAACTCCAGGGTCGTGCCACCATTCCAAGAGTCCCCCAGATGTCTCAGTCCATTTCAGGGGAATCTCTTTTCCGTTCACCGGCACGTTTTTCACGCCGAGGATCGACTCACAGCAAGGTGGCACGTGGCACGGCCCTGTGGGAAAGCCTCGCGGGAAAGCCTCGAGGGAAAGCCACAGATCCCTTGATCCACGTGACAGGAAGCGTGACACTACTGCTGCAGCTCGGGAGGAAAGCGCACGTGCATGCCCCCACTCGAGACGAGGCCTGACTCCCCTGGGGAGACTCAGAAGCACCCCAAGATCCATGGCAACACTGGAGAGGAATCCTCAGGTTCCGGCCCAGATTCCACACAAGGTCTTAGGCCCCGGCATGGACGGGAGAGGAATCCCGAGACGGCCCCTAGCAACTCGCAAGGGGACTGGCCTTTCCTGAGGACACCAGAGCGGGTCCCTGAGGTCCCCGTGGTAACTCGAGAAGACCTGCCGCAACTCGAGAAGATCCAGGAGTTTCTCCCCTCCAGGCGAGATGAGGCCCATTTCCGCTGAGGTGTCTCGAGGCTGATCACACCTCACCTCTGGAACTTCGAAAGGGTCCTTCACACCCTTGGTGCCAATCAAGAAGTTCCCCGACATACCCGTCTCCACTCGAGAGGAAACACGAGGGTCCCGCCCACATCCAGAGGAACCCCGTTTCCGCCTGGTAGCTCGAGATGAGGGATACTTTCTCTGCTTCGTCGGGAAAGATTTCCCGGCGTTCCCGTCGCATCTCAAGAGGAGGCCCTCTCAACAGGAACGGCGACAGGAACTCCAGCGTCGTGTCACCATTCCAAGAGTCCCCCAGATGTCTCAGTCCATCCAAGAGGAACCTCTTTTCCCTTCACCGGGTGGTCTTTCACGCCGAGGATCGACTCACACCAAGGTGGCACGTGGCACGGCCCTGTGGGAAACCCTCGTTGGAAAGCCTCGAGGGACAGCCTCGAGGGAAAGCCACAGATCCCTTGATCCACATGACAGGAAGCGTGACACTACTGCTGCAGCTCGGGAGGAAAGCGCACATGCATGCCCCAACTCGAGACGAGGCCTGACTCCCCTGGGGATACTCAGAAGCACCCCAAGATCCATGGCAACACTGGAGAGGAATCCTCAGGTTCCGGCCCCGACTCCACACAAGGTCTTAGGCCCCCGCATGGCCGGGAGAGGAATCCCGAGAGGGCCCCTAGCAACTCGCATGGGAACTGGCCTTTCCTGAGGCCACCAGAGCGGGTCCCTGAGCTCCCCATCTTAACTCGAGAAGACCTGCCACAACTCGAGAAAATCCAGGAGGTTCTCCCCTCCAGGCGAGATGAGGCCCATTTCCGCTGAGGCGTCTCGAGGCTGATCACACCTCACCTCTGGAACTTCGAAAGGGTCCTTCACACCCTTGGTGCAAATCAAGAAGTTACCCGACATACCCGTCTCCACACGAGAGGAAACACGAGTTTCCCGCCCAAATCCAGAGGAGCCCCGTTTCTGCCTGGTAGCTCGAGATGAGGGATCCTTTCCCTGCTTCGTTGGGAAAGAGTTCCCGGCGTTCCCATCGCATCTCAAGAGGAGGCCCTCTAAACAGGAACGGCGACAGGAACTCCAGGGTCGTGCCACCATTCCAAGAGTCCCCCAGATGTCTCAGTCCATTCCAGAGGAACCTCTTTTCCCTTCACCGGCTCGTCTTTCACGCCGAGGATCGACTCACACCAAGGTGGCACGTGGCACGGCCCTGTGGGAAAGCCTCGTGGGAAAGCCTCGATTGAAAGCCTCGAGGGAAAGCCACAGATCCCTTGATCCACGTGACAGGAACCGGGACACTACTGCTGCAGCTCGGGAGGAAAGCGCACGTGCATGTCCCCACTCGAGACGAGGCCTGACTTCCCTGGGGAGACTCAGAATCAACCCAAGATTTATGGCAACACTGGAGAGGAATCCTCAGTTTCCGGCCCCGACTCCACACAAGGTCTTAGACCCCGTCATGGACAGGAGAGGTATCCCGAGAGGGACCCTAGCGACTCGCATGGGGACTGGCCTTTCCTGAGGCCACCAGAGCGGGTCCCTGAGGTCCCCGTCGTAACTCGAGAAGACCTGCCGCAACTCGAGAAAATCCAGGAGGTTCTCCCCTCCAGGCGAGAGGAGGCCCATTTCCGCTGAGGCATCTCGAGGCTGATCACACCTCACCTCTGGAACTTCGAAAGGTTCCTTCAGACCCTTGGTGCAAATCAAGAAATTCCCGGACATACCCGTCTCCAGTCGAGAGGAAACACGAGGGTCCCGCCCACATCCAAAGGAGCCCCGTTTTGGCCTCGTAGCTCGAGATGACGGATCCTTTTCCTGCTTCGTCGGGAAAGAGTTCCCGGCGTTCCCGTCGCATCTCAAGAGGAGGCCCTCTCAACAGGAACGGCGAGAGGAACTCCAGGGTCGTGCCACCATTCCAAGAGTCCCCCAGATGTCTCAGTCCATTTCAGGGGAATCTCTTTTCCGTTCACCGGCACGTTTTTCACGCCGAGGATCGACTCACAGCAAGGTGGCACGTGGCACGGCCCTGTGGGAAAGCCTCGCGGGAAAGCCTCGAGGGAAAGCCACAGATCCCTTGATCCACGTGACAGGAAGCGTGACACTACTGCTGCAGCTCGGGAGGAAAGCGCACGTGCATGCCCCCACTCGAGACGAGGCCTGACTCCCCTGGGGAGACTCAGAAGCACCCCAAGATCCATGGCAACACTGGAGAGGAATCCTCAGGTTCCGGCCCAGATTCCACACAAGGTCTTAGGCCCCGGCATGGACGGGAGAGGAATCCCGAGACGGCCCCTAGCAACTCGCAAGGGGACTGGCCTTTCCTGAGGCCACCAGAGCGGGTCCCTGAGGTCCCCGTGGTAACTCGAGAAGACCTGCCGCAACTCGAGAAGATCCAGGAGTTTCTCCCCTCCAGGCGAGATGAGGCCCATTTCCGCTGAGGTGTCTCGAGGCTGATCACACCTCACCTCTGGAACTTCGAAAGGGTCCTTCACACCCTTGGTGCCAATCAAGAAGTTCCCCGACATACCCGTCTCCACTCGAGAGGAAACACGAGGGTCCCGCCCACATCCAGAGGAACCCCGTTTCCGCCTGGTAGCTCGAGATGAGGGATACTTTCTCTGCTTCGTCGGGAAAGATTTCCCGGCGTTCCCGTCGCATCTCAAGAGGAGGCCCTCTCAACAGGAACGGCGACAGGAACTCCAGCGTCGTGTCACCATTCCAAGAGTCCCCCAGATGTCTCAGTCCATCCAAGAGGAACCTCTTTTCCCTTCACCGGGTGGTCTTTCACGCCGAGGATCGACTCACACCAAGGTGGCACGTGGCACGGCCCTGTGGGAAACCCTCGTTGGAAAGCCTCGAGGGACAGCCTCGAGGGAAAGCCACAGATCCCTTGATCCACATGACAGGAAGCGTGACACTACTGCTGCAGCTCGGGAGGAAAGCGCACATGCATGCCCCAACTCGAGACGAGGCCTGACTCCCCTGGGGATACTCAGAAGCACCCCAAGATCCATGGCAACACTGGAGAGGAATCCTCAGGTTCCGGCCCCGACTCCACACAAGGTCTTAGGCCCCCGCATGGCCGGGAGAGGAATCCCGAGAGGGCCCCTAGCAACTCGCATGGGAACTGGCCTTTCCTGAGGCCACCAGAGCGGGTCCCTGAGCTCCCCATCTTAACTCGAGAAGACCTGCCACAACTCGAGAAAATCCAGGAGGTTCTCCCCTCCAGGCGAGATGAGGCCCATTTCCGCTGAGGCGTCTCGAGGCTGATCACACCTCACCTCTGGAACTTCGAAAGGGTCCTTCACACCCTTGGTGCAAATCAAGAAGTTACCCGACATACCCGTCTCCACACGAGAGGAAACACGAGTTTCCCGCCCAAATCCAGAGGAGCCCCGTTTCTGCCTGGTAGCTCGAGATGAGGGATCCTTTCCCTGCTTCGTTGGGAAAGAGTTCCCGGCGTTCCCATCGCATCTCAAGAGGAGGCCCTCTAAACAGGAACGGCGACAGGAACTCCAGGGTCGTGCCACCATTCCAAGAGTCCCCCAGATGTCTCAGTCCATTCCAGAGGAACCTCTTTTCCCTTCACCTGCTCGTCTTTCACGCCGAGGATCGACTCACACCAAGGTGGCACGTGGCACGGCCCTGTGGGATAGCCTCGTGGGAAAGCCTCGAGGGAGAGCCTCGAGGGAAAGCCACAGATCCCTCGATCCACGTGACAGGAAGAGTGACTCTACTGCTGCAGCTCGAGAGGAAAGCGCACGTGCATGCCCCCACTCGAGACGAGGTCTGACTCCCCTGGGGAGACTCAGAAGCACCCCAAGATCCATGGCAACACTGGAGAGGAATCCTCAGGTTCCGGCCCCGACTCCACACAAGGTCTTAGGCCCCCGCATCGACGGGAGAGGAATCACGAGAGGGCCCCTAGCAACTCGTTTGGGGACTGGCCTTTCCTGAGGCCACCAGAGCGGGTCCCTGAGGTCCCCGTCTTAACTCGAGAAGACCTGCCGCAACTCGAGAAAATCCAGGAGGTTCTCCCCTCCAGGCGAGATGAGGCCCATTTCCGCTGAGGCGTCTCGAGGCTGATCACACCTCACCTCTGGAACTTCGAAAGGGTCCTTCACACCCTTGGTGCAAATCAAGAAGTTCCCCGACATACCCGTCTCCACTCGAGAGGAAACACGAGGGTCCCGCCCACATCCAGAGGAGCCCCGTTTCCGCCTCGTAGCTCGAGGTGAGGGATCCTTTCCCTGCTTCTTCGGGAAAGAATTCCCGGCGTTCCCGTCGCATCTCAAGAGGAGGCCCTCTCAACAGGAACGGCGAGAGGAACTCCAGGGTCGTGTCACCATTCCAAGAGTCCCCCAGATGTCTCAGTCCATTCCAGAGGAACCTCTTTTCCCTTCACCGGCTCGTCTTTCACGCCGAGGATCGACTCACACCAAGGTGGCACGTGGCACAGCCCTGTGGGAAAGCCTCGTGGGAAAGCCTCGAGGGAAAGCCTCGAGGGACAGCCACAGATCCCTTGATCCACTTGACAGGAAGCGTGACACTACTGCTGCAGCTCGGGAGGAAAGCGCACGTGCATGTCCCCACTCGAGACGAGGCCTGACTCCCCAGGGGAGACTCAGAAGCACCCCAAGATCCATGGCAACACTGGAGAGGAATCCTCAGGTTCCGGCCCCGACTCCACACAAGGTCTTAGCCCAGGCATGGACGGGAGAGGAATCACGAGAGGGAACCTAGCAACAAGCATGGGGACTGGCCTTTCCTGAGGCCACCAGAGCGGGTCCCTGAGGTCCCCGTCGTAACTCGAGAAGACCTGCCGCAACTCGAGAAAATCCAGGAGGATCTCCCCTCCAGGCGAGATGAGGCCCATTTCCGCTGAGGCGTCTCGAGGCTGATCACACCTAACCTCTGGAACTTCGAAAGGGTGCTTCACACCCTTGGTGCAAATCAAGAAGCTCCCCGACATACCCGTCTCCACTCGAGAGGAAACACGAGGGTCCCGCCCACATCCAGAGGAGACCCGTTTCCGCCTCGTAGCTCGAGGTGAGGGATCCTTTCCCTGCTTCTTCGGGAAAGAATTCCCGGCGTTCCCGTCGCATCTCAAGAGGAGGCCCTCTCAACAGGAACGGCGAGAGGAACTCCAGGGTCGTGTCACCATTCCAAGAGTCCCCCAGATGTCTCAGTCCATTCCAGAGGAACCTCTTTTCCCTTCACCGGCTCGTCTTTCACGCCGAGGATAGACTCACACCAAGGTGGCAAGTGGCACGGCCCTGTGGGATAGCCTGGTGGGAAAGCCTCGAGGGAAAGCCTCGAGGGAAAGCCACAGATCCCTTGATCCACGTGACAGGAAGCGTGACTCAACTGCTGCAGCTCGAGAGGAAAGTGCACGTGCATGCCCCCACTCGAGACGAGGCCTGACTCCCCTGGGGAGACTCAGAAGCACCCCAAGATCCATGGCAACACTGGAGAGGAATCCTCAGGTTCCGGACTCGACTCAACACAAGGTCTTAGGCCCCCGCATCGACGGGAGAGGAATCCCGAGAGGGCCCTAGCAACTCGCATGGGGACTGGCCTTTCCTGAGGCCACCAGAGAGGGTCCCTGAGGTCCCCGTCGTAACTCGAGAAGACCTGCCGCAACTCGAGAAAATCCAGGAGGTTCTCCCTTCCAGGCGAGATGAGGCCCATTTCCGCTGAGGCGTCTCGAGGCTGATCACACCTCACTTCTGGAACTTCGAAAGGGTCCTTCACACCCTTGGTGCAAATCAAGAAGTTCCCCGACATACCCGTCTCCACTCGAGAGGAAACACGAGGGTCCCGCCCACATCCAGAGGAGCCCCGTTTCCGCCTGGTAGCTCGAGGTGAGGGATCCTTTCCCTGCTTCGTCGGGAAAGATTTCCCGGCGTTCCCGTCGCATCTCAAGAGGAGGCCCTCTCAACAGGAATGGCGAGAGGAACTCCAGGGTCGTGTCACCATTCCAAGAGTCCCCCAGATATCTCAGTTCATTCCAGAGGAACCTCTTTTCCCTTCACCGGCTCGTCTTTCACGCCGAGGATCGACTCACACCAAGGTGGCAGGTGGCACGGCCCTGTGGGAAACCCTCGTGGGAAAGCCTCGAGGGATAGCCTCAAGGGAAAGCCACAGATCCCTTGATCCACGTGACAGGAAGCGTGACTCTACTGCTGCAGCTCGGGAGGAAAGCGCACGTGCATGCCCCAACTCGAGACGAGGCCTGACTCCCCTGGCGAGACTCAGAAGCACCCCAAGATCCATGGCAACACTGGAGAGGAATCCTCAGGTTACGGCCCCGACTCCACACAAGGTCTTAGGCCCACGCATCGACGGGAGAGGAATCCCAAGAGGGACCCTAGCAACTCGCATGGGGACTGGCCTTTCCGGAGGCCACCAGAGCGGGTCCCTGAGGTCCCCGTCGTAACTCAAGAAGACCTGCCGCAACTCGAGAAAATCCAGGAGGTTCTCGCCTCCAGGCGAGATGAGGCCCATTTCCGCTGAGGCGTCTCGAGGCTGATCACACCTCACCTCTGGAACTTCGAAAGGGTCCTTCACACCCTTGGTGCAAATCAAGAAGTTTCCCGACATACCCGTCTCCACTCGAGAGGAAACACGAGGGTCCCGCCCACATCCAGAGGAACCCCGTTTCCGCCTGGTAGCTCGAGATGAGGGATACTTTCCCTGCTTCGTCGGGAAAGAGTTCCCGGCGTTCCCGTCGCATCTCAAGAGGAGGCCCTCTCAACATGATCGGCGACAGGAACTCCAGGGTCGTGCCACCTTTCCAAGAGTCCCCCAGATGTCTCAGTCCATTCCAGAGGAAATTCTTTTCCCTTCACCGGCTCGTCTTTCACGCCGAGGATCGACTCACACCAAGGTGGCACATGGCACGGCCCTGTGGGAAAGCCTGGTGGGAAAGCCTCGAGGGACAGCCTCGAGGGAAAGCCACAGATCCCTTGATCCACATGACAGGAAGCGTGACAGTACTGCTGCAGCTCGGGAGGAAAGCGCACGTGCATGTCCCCACTCGAGATGAGGCCTGACTCCCCTGGGAAGACTCAGAAGCACCCCAAGATCCATGGCAACACTGGAGAGGAATCCTCAGGTTCCGGCCCCGACTCCACACATGGTCTTAGGCCAGGCATGGACGGGAGAGGAATCACGAGAGGGAACCTAGCAACTCGCATGGGGACTGGCCTTTCCTGAGGCCACCAGAGCGGGTCCCTGAGGTCCCCGTCGTAACTCGAGAAGACCTGCCGCAACTCGAGATAATCCAGGAGGTTCTCCCCTACAGGCGAGATGAGGCCCATTTCCGCTGAGGCGTCTCGAGGCTGATCACACCTCACCTCTGGAACTTCGAAAGGTTCCTTCACACCCTTGGTGCAAATCAAGAAGCTCCCCGACATACCCGTCTGACTCGAGAGGAAACACGAGGGTCCCGCCCACATCCAGAGGAGCCCCTTTTCCGCCTCGTAGCTCGAGATGAGGCATCCTTTCCCTGCTTCGTCGGGAAAGAGTTCCCGGCGTTCCCGTCACGTCTCAAGAGGAGGCCCTCTAAACAGGAACGGCGACAGGAACTCCAGGGTCGTGCCACCATTCCAAGAGTCCCCCAGATGTCTCAGTCCATTCCAGAGGAACCTCTTTTCCCTTCACCTGCTCGTCTTTCACGCCGAGGATCGACTCACACCAAGGTGGCACGTGGCACGGCCCTGTGGGATAGCCTCGTGGGAAAGCCTCGAGGGAGAGCCTCGAGGGAAAGCCACAGATCCCTCGATCCACGTGACAGGAAGAGTGACTCTACTGCTGCAGCTCGAGAGGAAAGCGCACGTGCATGCCCCCACTCGAGACGAGGTCTGACTCCCCTGGGGAGACTCAGAAGCACCCCAAGATCCATGGCAACACTGGAGAGGAATCCTCAGGTTCCGGCCCCGACTCCACACAAGGTCTTAGGCCCCGGCATGGCCGGGAGAGGAATCCCGAGAGGGCCCCTAGCACCTCGCATGGGGACTGGCCTTTCCTGAGGCCACCAGAGCGGGTCCCTGAGGTCCCCATCTTAACTCGAGAAGACCTGCCACAACTCGAGAAAATCCAGGAAGTTCTCCCCTCCAGGCGAGATGAGGCCCATTTCCGCTGAGGCGTCTCGAGGCTGATCACACCTCACCTCTGGAACTTCGAAAGGGTCCTTCACACCCTTGGTGCAAATCAAGAAGTTACCCGACATACCAGTCTCCACACGAGAGGAAACACGAGGGTCCCGCCCAAATCCAGAGGAGCCCCGTTTCCGCCTGGTAGCTCGAGATGAGGGATCCTTTCCCTGCTTCGTTGGGAAAGTGTTCCCGGCGTTCCCATCGCATCTCAAGAGGAGGCCCTCTCAACAGGAACGGCGAGAGGAACTCCAAGGTCGTGCCACCATTCCAAGAGTCCCCCAGATGTCTCATTCCATTCCAGAGGAACCTCTTTTCCCTTCACCGGCTCGTCTTTCACGACGAGGATCGTCTCACACCAAGGTGGCACGTGGCACGGCCCTGTGGGAAAGCCTCCTGGGAAAGCCTCGAGGGAAAGCCTCGAGGGAAAGCCACAGATCCCTTGATCCACGTGACAGGAAGCGTGACACTACTGCTGCAGTTCGGGAGGAAAGCGCACGTGCATGCCCCCACTCGAGACGAGGACTGACTCCCCTGGGGAGACTCAGAAGCACCCCAAGAACCATGGCAACACTGGAGAGGAATCCGCAGGTTCCGGCCCGACTCCACACAAGGTCTTAGGCCCCGGCATGGACGGGAGAGGAATTCCGAGAGGGCCCCTAGCAGCTCGCATGGGGACTGGCCTTTCCTGAGGCCACCAGAGCGGGTCCCTGAGGTCAACGTCGTAACTCGAGAAGACCTGCCGCAGCTCGAGGAAATCCAGGAGGTTCTCCCCTCCAGGCGAGGTGAGGTCCTTTTCCGCTGAGGCGTCTCAAGGCTGATCACACCTCACCTCTGGAACTTCGAAAGGGTCTTTCACACCCTTGGTGCAAATCAAGAAGTTCCCCGATACCTGTCTCCACTCGAGAGGAAACACGAGGGTCCCGCCCACATCCAGAGGAGCCCATTTTCCGCCTCGTAGCTCGAGATGAGGGATCCTTTCCCTGCTTCTTCGGAAAGAGTTCCCGGCGTTCCCGTCGCATCTCAAGAGGAGGCCCTCTCAACAGGAACGGCGAGAGGAACTCCAGGGTCGTGCCACCATTCCAAGAGCCCCCAGATGTCTCAATCCATTCCAGAGGAACTTCTTTTCCGGTCACCGGCTCGTCTTTCACGCCGAGGATCGACTCACACCAAGGTGGCACGTGGCACGGCCATGTTGGAAAGCCTCGTGGGAAAGCCTCGAGGGAAAGCCTCGAGGGAAAGCCACAGATCCCTTGATCCACGTGACAGGAAGCGTGACACTACTGCTGCAGCTCGGGAGGAAAGCACACGTGCATGTCCCCACTCGAGACGAGGCCTGACTCCCCTGGGGAGACTCAGAAGCACCCCAAGATCCATGGCAACACTGGAGAGGAATCCTCAGGTTCCGGCCCCGACTCCACACAAGGTCTTAGCCCAGGCATGGACGGGAGAGGAATCACGAGAGGGAACCTAGCAACAAGCATGAGGACTGGCCTTTCCTGAGGCCACCAGAGCGGGTCCCTGAGGTCCCCGTCGTAACACGAGAAGACCTGCCGCAACTCGAGAAAATCCAGGAGGTTCTCCCCTCCAGGCGAGATGAGGCCCATTTCCGCTGAGGGGTCTCGAGGCTGATCACACCTCACCTCTGGAACTTCGAAAGGGTCCTTCACACCCTTGGTGAAAATCAAGAATTTCCCCAACATACCCGTATCCACTCGAGAGGAAACACGAGGGTCCCGCCCACATCCAGAGGAGCCCCGTTTCCGCCTGGTAGTTCGAGATGAGGGATACTTTCCCTGTTTCGTCGGGTAAGAGTTCCCGGCGTTCCCGTCGCATCTCAAGAGGAGGCCCTCTCAACAGGAACGGCGACAGGAACTCCAGCGTCGTGTCACCATTCCAAGAGTCCCCCAGATGTCTCAGTCCATTCCAGAGGAACCTCTTTTCCCTTCACCGGCTCGTCTTTCACGCCGAGGATCGACTCACACCAAGGTGGCACGTGGCACGGCCCTGTGAGAAAGCCTCGTGGGAAAGCGTCGAGGGAAAGCCTCCATGAAAGCCACAAATCCCTTGATCCACGTGACAGGAAGCGTGACACTACTGCTGCAGCTCAGGAGGAAAGCGCACGTGCATGCCCCCATTGGAGACGAAGTCTGACTCCCCTGGGGAGACTCAGATGCACCCCAAGATCCATGGCAACACTGGAGAGGAATCCTGAGGTTTCGGCCCCGACTCCACACAAGGTTTTAGGCCCCCGCATCGACGGGAGAGGAATCCCAAGAGGGCCCCTAGCAACTCGCATGGGGACTGGCCTTTCCTGTGGCCACCAGAGCGGGTCCCTGAGGTCAACGTCGTAACTCGAGAAGACCTGCCGAAACTCGAGAAAATACAGGAGGTTCTCCCCTCCAGGCGAGATGAGGCCCATTTCCGCTGAGGTGTATCGAGGCTGATCACACCTCACCTCTGGAACTTCGAAAAGGTCCTTCACACGCTTGATGCAAATTAAGAAGTTCCCCGACATACCCGTCTCCACTCCAGAGGAAACACGAGGGTCCCGCCCACATCCAGAGGAGCCCCGTTTCCGCCTCGTAGCTCGAGATGAGGGATCCGTTCCCTGCTTCGTCGGGAAGGAGTTCCCGGCGTTCCCGTCGCATCTCAAGAGGAGGCCCTCTCAACAGGAAAGGCGAGAGAAACTCCAGGGTCGTGCCACCATTCCAAGAGTCCCCCAGATGTCTCAGTCCATTCCAGAGGAACCTCTTTTCCCTTCACCGGCTCGTCTTTCACGCCGAGGATCGACTCACACCAAGGTGGCACGTGGCACGGCCCTGTGGGAAAGCCTCGTGGGAAAGCCTCGAGGGAAAGCCTCGAGGGAAAGCCACAGATCCCTTGATCCACGTGACAGGAACCGGGACACTACTGCTGCAGCTCGGGAGGAAAGCGCACGTGCATGTCCCCACTCGAGACGAGGCCTGACTTCCCTGGGGAGACTCAGAATCAACCCAAGATTTATGGCAACACTGGAGAGGAATCCTCAGTTTCCGGCCCCGACTCCACACAAGGTCTTAGACCCCGTCATGGACAGGAGAGGTATCCCGAGAGGGACCCTAGCGACTCGCATGGGGACTGGCCTTTCCTGAGGCCACCAGAGCGGGTCCCTGAGGTCCCCGTCGTAACTCGAGAAGACCTGCCGCAACTCGAGAAAATCCAGGAGGTTCTCCCCTCCAGGCGAGAGGAGGCCCATTTCCGCTGAGGCATCTCGAGGCTGATCACACCTCACCTCTGGAACTTCGAAAGGTTCCTTCAGACCCTTGGTGCAAATCAAGAAATTCCCGGACATACCCGTCTCCAGTCGAGAGGAAACACGAGGGTCCCGCCCACATCCAAAGGAGCCCCGTTTTGGCCTCGTAGCTCGAGATGACGGATCCTTTTCCTGCTTCGTCGGGAAAGAGTTCCCGGCGTTCCCGTCGCATCTCAAGAGGAGGCCCTCTCAACAGGAACGGCGAGAGGAACTCCAGGGTCGTGCCACCATTCCAAGAGTCCCCCAGATGTCTCAGTCCATTTCAGGGGAATCTCTTTTCCGTTCACCGGCACGTTTTTCACGCCGAGGATCGACTCACAGCAAGGTGGCACGTGGCACGGCCCTGTGGGAAAGCCTCGCGGGAAAGCCTCGAGGGAAAGCCACAGATCCCTTGATCCACGTGACAGGAAGCGTGACACTACTGCTGCAGCTCGGGAGGAAAGCGCACGTGCATGCCCCCACTCGAGACGAGGCCTGACTCCCCTGGGGAGACTCAGAAGCACCCCAAGATCCATGGCAACACTGGAGAGGAATCCTCAGGTTCCGGCCCAGATTCCACACAAGGTCTTAGGCCCCGGCATGGACGGGAGAGGAATCCCGAGACGGCCCCTAGCAACTCGCAAGGGGACTGGCCTTTCCTGAGGCCACCAGAGCGGGTCCCTGAGGTCCCCGTGGTAACTCGAGAAGACCTGCCGCAACTCGAGAAGATCCAGGAGTTTCTCCCCTCCAGGCGAGATGAGGCCCATTTCCGCTGAGGTGTCTCGAGGCTGATCACACCTCACCTCTGGAACTTCGAAAGGGTCCTTCACACCCTTGGTGCCAATCAAGAAGTTCCCCGACATACCCGTCTCCACTCGAGAGGAAACACGAGGGTCCCGCCCACATCCAGAGGAACCCCGTTTCCGCCTGGTAGCTCGAGATGAGGGATACTTTCTCTGCTTCGTCGGGAAAGATTTCCCGGCGTTCCCGTCGCATCTCAAGAGGAGGCCCTCTCAACAGGAACGGCGACAGGAACTCCAGCGTCGTGTCACCATTCCAAGAGTCCCCCAGATGTCTCAGTCCATCCAAGAGGAACCTCTTTTCCCTTCACCGGGTGGTCTTTCACGCCGAGGATCGACTCACACCAAGGTGGCACGTGGCACGGCCCTGTGGGAAACCCTCGTTGGAAAGCCTCGAGGGACAGCCTCGAGGGAAAGCCACAGATCCCTTGATCCACATGACAGGAAGCGTGACACTACTGCTGCAGCTCGGGAGGAAAGCGCACATGCATGCCCCAACTCGAGACGAGGCCTGACTCCCCTGGGGATACTCAGAAGCACCCCAAGATCCATGGCAACACTGGAGAGGAATCCTCAGGTTCCGGCCCCGACTCCACACAAGGTCTTAGGCCCCCGCATGGCCGGGAGAGGAATCCCGAGAGGGCCCCTAGCAACTCGCATGGGAACTGGCCTTTCCTGAGGCCACCAGAGCGGGTCCCTGAGCTCCCCATCTTAACTCGAGAAGACCTGCCACAACTCGAGAAAATCCAGGAGGTTCTCCCCTCCAGGCGAGATGAGGCCCATTTCCGCTGAGGCGTCTCGAGGCTGATCACACCTCACCTCTGGAACTTCGAAAGGGTCCTTCACACCCTTGGTGCAAATCAAGAAGTTACCCGACATACCCGTCTCCACACGAGAGGAAACACGAGTTTCCCGCCCAAATCCAGAGGAGCCCCGTTTCTGCCTGGTAGCTCGAGATGAGGGATCCTTTCCCTGCTTCGTTGGGAAAGAGTTCCCGGCGTTCCCATCGCATCTCAAGAGGAGGCCCTCTAAACAGGAACGGCGACAGGAACTCCAGGGTCGTGCCACCATTCCAAGAGTCCCCCAGATGTCTCAGTCCATTCCAGAGGAACCTCTTTTCCCTTCACCTGCTCGTCTTTCACGCCGAGGATCGACTCACACCAAGGTGGCACGTGGCACGGCCCTGTGGGATAGCCTCGTGGGAAAGCCTCGAGGGAGAGCCTCGAGGGAAAGCCACAGATCCCTCGATCCACGTGACAGGAAGAGTGACTCTACTGCTGCAGCTCGAGAGGAAAGCGCACGTGCATGCCCCCACTCGAGACGAGGTCTGACTCCCCTGGGGAGACTCAGAAGCACCCCAAGATCCATGGCAACACTGGAGAGGAATCCTCAGGTTCCGGCCCCGACTCCACACAAGGTCTTAGGCCCCCGCATCGACGGGAGAGGAATCACGAGAGGGCCCCTAGCAACTCGTTTGGGGACTGGCCTTTCCTGAGGCCACCAGAGCGGGTCCCTGAGGTCCCCGTCTTAACTCGAGAAGACCTGCCGCAACTCGAGAAAATCCAGGAGGTTCTCCCCTCCAGGCGAGATGAGGCCCATTTCCGCTGAGGCGTCTCGAGGCTGATCACACCTCACCTCTGGAACTTCGAAAGGGTCCTTCACACCCTTGGTGCAAATCAAGAAGTTCCCCGACATACCCGTCTCCACTCGAGAGGAAACACGAGGGTCCCGCCCACATCCAGAGGAACCCCGTTTCCGCCTGGTAGCTCGAGATGAGGGATACTTTCTCTGCTTCGTCGGGAAAGATTTCCCGGCGTTCCCGTCGCATCTCAAGAGGAGGCCCTCTCAACAGGAACGGCGACAGGAACTCCAGCGTCGTGTCACCATTCCAAGAGTCCCCCAGATGTCTCAGTCCATTCCAGAGGAACCTCTTTTCCCTTCACCGGGTGGTCTTTCACGCCGAGGATCGACTCACACCAAGGTGGCACGTGGCACGGCCCTGTGGGAAAGCCTCGTTGGAAAGCCTCGAGGGACAGCCTCGAGGGAAAGCCACAGATCCCTTGATCCACATGACAGGAAGCGTGACACTACTGCTGCAGCTCGGGAGGAAAGCGCACATGCATGCCCCAACTGGAGACGAGGCCTGACTCCCCTGGGGATACTCAGAAGCACCCCAAGATCCATGGCAACACTGGAGAGGAATCCTCAGGTTCCGGCCCCGACTCCACACAAGGTCTTAGGCCCCGGCATGGCCGGGAGAGGAATCCCGAGAGGGCCCCTAGCACCTCGCATGGGGACTGGCCTTTCCTGAGGCCACCAGAGCGGGTCCCTGAGGTCCCCATCTTAACTCGAGAAGACCTGCCACAACTCGAGAAAATCCAGGAGGTTCTCCCCTCCAGGCGAGATGAGGCCCATTTCCGCTGAAGCGTCTCGAGGCTGATCACACCTCACCTCTGGAACTTCGAAAGGGTCCTTCACACCCTTGGTGCAAATCAAGAAGTTACCCGACATACCAGTCTCCACACGAGAGGAAACACGAGGGTCCCGCCCAAATCCAGAGGAGCCCCGTTTCCGCCTGGTAGCTCGAGATGAGGGATCCTTTCCCTGCTTCGTTGGGAAAGTGTTCCCGGCGTTCCCATCGCATCTCAAGAGGAGGCCCTCTCAACAGGAACGGCGAGAGGAACTCCAAGGTCGTGCCACCATTCCAAGAGTCCCCCAGATGTCTCATTCCATTCCAGAGGAACCTCTTTTCCCTTCACCGGCTCGTCTTTCACGACGAGGATCGTCTCACACCAAGGTGGCACGTGGCACGGCCCTGTGGGAAAGCCTCCTGGGAAAGCCTCGAGGGAAAGCCTCGAGGGAAAGCCACAGATCCCTTGATCCACGTGACAGGAAGCGTGACACTACTGCTGCAGTTTGGGAGGAAAGCGCACGTGCATGCCCCCACTCGAGACGAGGACTGACTCCCCTGGGGAGACTCAGAAGCACCCCAAGAACCATGGCAACACTGGAGAGGAATCCGCAGGTTCCGGCCCGACTCCACACAAGGTCTTAGGCCCCGGCATGGACGGGAGAGGAATTCCGAGAGGGCCCCTAGCAGCTCGCATGGGGACTGGCCTTTCCTGAGGCCACCAGAGCGGGTCCCTGAGGTCAACGTCGTAACTCGAGAAGACCTGCCGCAGCTCGAGGAAATCCAGGAGGTTCTCCCCTCCAGGCGAGGTGAGGTCCTTTTCCGCTGAGGCGTCTCAAGGCTGATCACACCTCACCTCTGGAACTTCGAAAGGGTCTTTCACACCCTTGGTGCAAATCAAGAAGTTCCCCGATACCTGTCTCCACTCGAGAGGAAACACGAGGGTCCCGCCCACATCCAGAGGAGCCCAGTTTCCGCCTCGTAGCTCGAGATGAGGGATCCTTTCCCTGCTTCTTCGGAAAGAGTTCCCGGCGTTCCCGTCGCATCTCAAGAGGAGGCCCTCTCAACAGGAACGGCGAGAGGAACTCCAGGGTCGTGCCACCATTCCAAGAGTCCCCCAGATGTCTCAGTCCATTCCAGAGGAACTTCTTTTCCGGTCACCGGCTCGTCTTTCACGCCGAGGATCGACTCACACCAAGGTGGCACGTGGCACGGCCCTGTTGGAAAGCCTCGTGGGAAAGCCTCGAGGGAAAGCCTCGAGGGAAAGCCACAGATCCCTTGATCCACGTGACAGGAAGCGTGACACTACTGCTGCAGCTCGGGAGGAAAGCGCACGTGCATGTCCCCACTCGAGACGAGGCCTGACTCCCCTGGGGAGACTCAGACACACCCCAAGATCCATGGCAACACTGGAGAGGAATCCTCAGGTTCCGGCCCCGACTCCACACAAGGTCTTAGCCCAGGCATGGACGGGAGAGGAATCACGAGAGGGAACCTAGCAACAAGCATGAGGACTGGCCTTTCCTGAGGCCACCACAGCGGGTCCCTGAGGTCCCCGTCGTAACTCGAGAAGACCTGCCGCAACTCGAGAAAATCCAGGAGGTTCTCCCCTCCAGGCGAGATGAGGCCCATTTCCGCTGAGGGGTCTCGAGGCTGATCACACCTCACCTCTGGAACTTCGAAAGGGTCCTTCACACCCTTGGTGAAAATCAAGAATTTCCCCGACATACCCGTATCCACTCGAGAGGAAACACGAGGGTCCCGCCCACATCCAGAGGAGCCCCGTTTCCGCCTGGTAGTTCGAGATGAGGGATACTTTCCCTGTTTCGTCGGGTAAGAGTTCCCGGCGTTCCGGTCGCATCTCAAGAGGAGGCCCTCTCAACAGGAACGGCGACAGGAACTCCAGCGTCGTGCCACCATTCCAAGAGTCCCCCAGATGTCTCAGTCCATTCCAGAGGAACCTCTTTTCCCTTCACCGGCTCGTCTTTCACGCCGAGGATCGACTCACACCAAGGTGGCACGTGGCACGGCCCTGTGGGAAAGCCTCGTGGGAAAGCCTCGAGGGAAAGCCTCGAGGGAAAGCCACAGATCCCTTGATCCACGTGACAGGAACCGGGACACTACTGCTGCAGCTCGGGAGGAAAGCGCACGTGCATGTCCCCACTCGAGACGAGGCCTGACTTCCCTGGGGAGACTCAGAATCAACCCAAGATTTATGGCAACACTGGAGAGGAATCCTCAGTTTCCGGCCCCGACTCCACACAAGGTCTTAGACCCCGTCATGGACAGGAGAGGTATCCCGAGAGGGAACCTAGCGACTCGCATGGGGACTGGCCTTTCCTGAGGCCACCAGAGCGGGTCCCTGAGGTCCCCGTCGTAACTCGAGAAGACCTGCCGCAACTCGAGAAAATCCAGGAGGTTCTCCCCTCCAGGCGAGAGGAGGCCCATTTCCGCTGAGGCATCTCGAGGCTGATCACACCTCACCTCTGGAACTTCGAAAGGTTCCTTCAGACCCTTGGTGCAAATCAAGAAATTCCCGGACATACCCGTCTCCAGTCGAGAGGAAACACGAGGGTCCCGCCCACATCCAGAGGAGCCCCGTTTTGGCCTCGTAGCTCGAGATGACGGATCCTTTTCCTGCTTCGTCGGGAAAGAGTTCCCGGCGTTCCCGTCGCATCTCAAGAGGAGGCCCTCTCAACAGGAACGGCGAGAGGAACTCCAGGGTCGTGCCACCATTCCAAGAGTCCCCCAGATGTCTCAGTCCATTTCAGGGGAATCTCTTTTCCGTTCACCGGCACGTTTTTCACGCCGAGGATCGACTCACAGCAAGGTGGCACGTGGCACGGCCCTTTGGGAAAGCCTCGCGGGAAAGCCTCGAGGGAAAGCCACAGATCCCTTGATCCACGTGACAGGAAGCGTGACACTACTGCTGCAGCTCGGGAGGAAAGCGCACGTGCATGCCCCCACTCGAGACGAGGCCTGACTCCCCTGGGGAGACTCAGAAGCACCCCAAGATCCATGGCAACACTGGAGAGGAATCCTCAGGTTCCGGCCCAGATTCCACACAAGGTCTTAGGCCCCGGCATGGACGGGAGAGGAATCCCGAGACGGCCCCTAGCAACTCGCAAGGGGACTGGCCTTTCCTGAGGCCACCAGAGCGGGTCCCTGAGGTCCCCGTGGTAACTCGAGAAGACCTGCCGCAACTCGAGAAGATCCAGGAGTTTCTCCCCTCCAGGCGAGATGAGGCCCATTTCCGCTGAGATGTCTCGAGGCTGATCACACCTCACCTCTGGAACTTCGAAAGGGTCCTTCACACCCTTGGTGCCAATCAAGAAGTTCCCCGACATACCCGTCTCCACTCGAGAGGAAACACGAGGGTCCCGCCCACATCCAGAGGAACCCCGTTTCCGCCTGGTAGCTCGAGATGAGGGATACTTTCTCTGCTTCGTCGGGAAAGATTTCCCGGCGTTCCCGTCGCATCTCAAGAGGAGGCCCTCTCAACAGGAACGGCGACAGGAACTCCAGCGTCGTGTCACCATTCCAAGAGTCCCCCAGATGTCTCAGTCCATCCAAGAGGAACCTCTTTTCCCTTCACCGGGTGGTCTTTCACGCCGAAGATCGACTCACACCAAGGTGGCACGTGGCACGGCCCTGTGGGAAACCCTCGTTGGAAAGCCTCGAGGGACAGCCTCGAGGGAAAGCCACAGATCCCTTGATCCACATGACAGGAAGCGTGACACTACTGCTGCAGCTCGGGAGGAAAGCGCACATGCATGCCCCAACTCGAGACGAGGCCTGACTCCCCTGGGGATACTCAGAAGCACCCCAAGATCCATGGCAACACTGGAGAGGAATCCTCAGGTTCCGGCCCCGACTCCACACAAGGTCTTAGGCCCCCGCATGGCCGGGAGAGGAATCCCGAGAGGGCCCCTAGCAACTCGCATGGGAACTGGCCTTTCCTGAGGCCACCAGAGCGGGTCCCTGAGCTCCCCATCTTAACTCGAGAAGACCTGCCACAACTGGAGAAAATCCAGGAGGTTCTCCCCTCCAGGCGAGATGAGGCCCATTTCCGCTGAGGCGTCTCGAGGCTGATCACACCTCACCTCTGGAACTTCGAAAGGGTCCTTCACACCCTTGGTGCAAATCAAGAAGTTCCCCGACATACCCGTCTCCACTCGAGAGGAAACACGAGGGTCCCGCCCACATCCAGAGGGGCCCAGTTTCCGCCTCGTAGCTCGAGATGAGGGATCCTTTCCCTGCTTCTTGGGAAAGAGTTCCCGGCGTTCCCGTCGCATCTCAAGAGGAGGCCCTCTCAACCGGAACGGCGAGAGGAACTCCAGGGTCGTGCCACCATTCCAAGAGTCCCCCAGATGTCTCAGTCCATTCCAGAGGAACTTCTTTTCCGGTCACCGGCTCGTCTTTCACGCCGAGGATCGACTCACACCAAGGTGGCACGTGGCACGGCCCTGTGGGAAAGCCTCGTGGGAAAGCCTCGAGGGAAAGCCTCGAGGGAAAGCCACAGATCCCTTGATCCACGTGACAGGAAGCGTGACACTACTGCTGCAGCTCGGGAGGAAAGCGCACGTGCATGTCCCCACTCGAGACGAGGCCTGACTCCCCTGGGGAGACTCAGAAGCACCCCAAGATCCATGGCAACACTGGAGAGGAATCCTCAGGTTCCGGCCCCGACTCCACACAAGGTCTTAGCCCAGGCATGGACGGGAGAGGAATCACGAGAGGGAACATAGCAATTGCATGGGGACAGGCCTTTCCTGAGGCCAACAGAGCGGGTCCCTGAGGTCCCCGTCGTAACTCGAGAAGACCTGCCGCAACTCGAGAAAATCCAGGAGGTTCTGCCCTACAGGCGAGATGAGGCCCATTTCCGCTGAGGCGTCTCAAGGCTGATCACACCTCACCTCTGGAACTTCGAAAGGGTCCTTCACACCCTTGGTGCAAATCAAGAAGCGCCCCGACATACCCGTCTCCACTCGAGAGGAAACACGAGGGTCCCGCCCACATCCAGAGGAGCCCCGTTTCCGCCTCGTAGCTCGAGATGAGGCATCCTTTCCCTGCTTAGTCGGGAAAGAGTTCCCGGCGTTCCCGTCACGTCTCAAGAGGAGGCCCTCTCAACAGGAACAGCGACAGGAACTCCAGGGTCGTGCCACCATTCCAAGAGTCCCCCAGACGTCTCTGTCCATTCCAGAGGAAGCTCTTTTCCCTTCACCGGCTCGTCTTTCACGCCGAGGATCGACTCACACCAAGGTGGCACGTGGCACGGCCCTGTGGGAAAGCCTCGTGGGAAAGCCTCGAGGGAAAGCCTCGAGGGAAAGCCACAGATCCCTTGATCCACGTGACAGGAAGCGTGACACTACTGCTGCAACTCGGGAGGAAAGCGCACGTGCATGCCCCCACTCGAGACGAGGCCTGACTCCCCTGGGGAGACTCAGAAGCACCCCAAGATCCATGGCAACACTGGAGAGGAATCCTCAGGATCCGGCCCCGACTCCACACAAGGTCTTAGCCCAGGCATGGACGGGAGAGGAATCACGAGAGGGAACCTAGCAACAAGCATGGGGACTGGCCTTTCCTGAGGCCACCAGAGCGGGTCCCTGAGGTCCCCGTCGTAACTCGAGAAGACCTGCCGCAACTCGAGAAAATCCAGGAGGTTCTCCCCTCCAGGCGAGATGAGGCCCATTTCCGCTGAGGGGTCTCGAGGCTGATCACACCTCACCTCTGGAACTTCGAAAGGGTCCTTCACACCCTTGGTGAAAATCAAGAAGTTCCCCGACATACCCGTATCCACTCGAGAGGGAAACACGAGGGTCCCGCCCACATCCAGAGGAGCCCCGTTTCCGCCTGGTAGCTCGAGATGAGGGATCCTTTCCCTGCTTCGTCGGGAAAGAGTTCCCGGCGTTCCCGTCGCATCTCAAGAGGAGGCCCTCTAAACAGGAACGGCGAGAGGAACTCCAGGGTCGTGCCACCATTCCAAGAGTCCCCCAGATGTCTCAGTCCATTCCAGAGGAACCTCTTTTCCCTTCACCGGCTCGTCTTTCACGCCGAGGTTTGACTCACACCAAGGTGGCACGTGGCACAGCCCTGTGGGAAAGCCTGGTGGGAAAGACTCGAGGGAAAGCCTCGAGGGAAAGCCACAGATCCCTTGATCCACGTGACAGGAAGCGTGACACTACTGCTGCAGCTCGGGAGGAAAGCGCACGTGCATGCCCCCACTCGAGAGGAGGCCTGACTCCACTGGGGAGACTCAGAAGCACCCCACGATCCATGGCAACACTGGAGAGGAATCCTCAGGTTCCGGCCCAGACTCCACACAAGGTCTTAGGCCCCGGCATGGACGGGAGAGGAATCCCGAGAGGGCCCCTAGCAACTCGCATGGGGACCTGCCTTTCCTGAGGCCACCAGAGCGTGTCCCTGAGGTCCCCGTCTTAACTCGAGAAGACCTGCCGCAACTCGAGAAAATCCAGGAGGTTCTCCCCTCCAGGCGAGATGAGGCCCATTTCTGCTGAGGCGTCTTGAGGCTGATCACACCTCACCTCTGAAACTTCGAAAGGGTCCTTCACACCCTTGGTGCAAATCAAGAAGTTCCCCGACATACCCATCTCCACTCGAGAGGAAACACGAGGGTCCCGCCGACATCCAGAGGAGCCCCGTTTCCGCCTGGAAGTTCGAGAGTAGGCATCCTTTCCCTGCTTCGTCGCGAAAGAGTTCCCGGCGTTCCTGTCGCATCTCAAGAGGAGGCCCTCTCAACAGGAACGGCGAGAGGAACTCCAGGGTCATGCCACCATTCCAAGAGTCCCCCAGATGTCTCAGTCCATTCCAGAGGAACCTCTTTTCCCTTCACCGGCTCGTTTTTCACGCCGAGGAACGTCTCACACCAAGGTGGCACGTGGCCCAGCCCAGTGGGAAAACCTCGTGGGAAAGCCTCGAGTGAAAGCCTCGAGGGAAAGCCACAGATCCCTTGGTCCACGTGACAGGAAGCGTGACACTACTGGTGAAGCTCGGAAGGAAAGCGTACGTGCATGCCCCCACACGAGACGAGGCCTGACTCCCCTGGGGAGACTCAGAAGCACCGCAAGATCCATGGCAACACTGGAGAGGAAACCTCAGGTTCCGACCCCGACACCACACAAGGTCTTAGGCCCGGGCATGGACGGGAGAGGAATCTCGAGAGGGCCCCTAGCAACTCGCATGGGGACTGCCCTTTCCTGAGGCCACCAGAGCGGGACCCTGAGGTCCCCGTCGTAACTCGAGAATACCTGCCGCAACTCAAGAAAATCCAGGAAGTTCTCCCCTCCAGGCGAGATGAGGCCCATTTCCGCTGAGGCGTCTCGAGGCTGATCACACCTCACCTCTGGAACTTCGAAAGGGTCCTTCACACCCTTGATGCAAATCAAGAAGTTCCCCGACATACCAGTCTCCACTCGAGAGGAAACACGAGGGTCCCGCCCACATCCAGAGGAGCCCCGTTTCCGCCTCGTAGCTCGAGATGTGGGATCCTTTCCCTACTTCGTCAGGAAGGAGTTCCCAGCGTTTCCTTCGCATCTCAAGAGGAGGCCCTCTCAACAGGAAAGGCGAGAGGAACTCAGGGGTCGTGTCACCATTCCAAGAGTCCCCCAGATGTCTCAGTCCATTTCAGAGGAACCTCTTTTCCCTTCACCGGCTCGTCTTTCACGCCGAGGATCGACTCACACCAAGGTGGCACGTGGCACGGCCCTGTGGGAAAGCCTCGTGGGAAAGGGTCGAGGGAAAGCCTCCATGAAAGCCACAAATCCCTTGATCCACGTGACAGGAAGCGTGACACTACTGCTGCAGCTCAGGAGGAAAGCGCACGTGCATGCCCCCAATCGAGACGAGGCCTGACTCCCCTGGGGAGACTCAGATGCACCCCAAGATCCATGGCAACACTGTAGAGGAATCCTGAGGTTCCAGCCCCGACTCCACACAAGGTCTTAGGCCCCCACATCGACAGGAGAGGAATCCCAAGAGGGCCCCTAGCAACTCACATGGGGACTGGCCTTCCCTGAGGCCACCAGAGCGGGTCCCTGAGGTCAACGTCGTAACTCGAGAAGACTTGCCGCAGCTCGAGGAAATCCAGGAGGGTCTCCCCTACAGGCGAGATGAGGCCCATTTCCACTGAGGCGTCTCCAGGCTGATCACACCTCACCTCTGGAATTTCGAAAGGGACCTTCACACCCTTGGTGCAAATCAAGAAGTTCCCCAATACCTGTCTCCACTCGAGAGGAAACACGAGGGTCCCGCCCACATCCAGAGGAGACCCGTTTCCGCCTCGTAGCTCGAGATGAGGGATCCTTTCCCTGCTTCGTCGGGAAAGAGTTCCCGGCGTTCCCGTCGCATCTCAAGAGGAGGCCCTCTGAACAGGATCGGCGAGAGGAACTCCAGGGTCGTGCCACCATTCCAAGAGTCCCCCAGATGTCTCACTCCATTCCAGAGGAACCTCTTTTCCCTTCACCGGCTCGTCTTTCACGCCGAGGATCGACTCACACCAAGGTGGCACGTGGCACGGCCCTGTGGGAAAGCCTCGTGGGAAAGCCTCGAGGGAAAGCCTCGAGGGAAAGCCACAGATCCCTTGATCCACGTGACAGGAAGCGTGACACTACAGCTGCAGCTCGGGATAAAAGCGCACGTGCATGCCCCCACTCGAGACGAGCCCTGACTCCCCTGGGGAGACTGAGAAGCACCCCAAGATCCATGGCAACACTGGAGAGGAATCCACAGGTTCCGGTCCCGACTCCACACACGGTCTTAGGCCCCCACATCGATGGGAGAGGAATCCCGAGAGGGCCCCTAGCAACTCGCATGGGGACTGGCCTTTCCTGAGGCCACCAGAGCGGGTCCCTGAGGACCCCGTTTTAACTCGAGAAGACCTGCCGAAACTCGAGAAAATCCAGGAAGTTCTCCCCTCCAGGCGAGATGAGGCCCATTTCCGCTGAGGCGTATCGAGGCTGATCACACCTCACCTCTGGAACTTCGAAAAGGTCCTTCACACGCTTGATGCAAATCAAGAAGTTCCCCGACATACCCGTCTCCACTACAGAGGAAACACGAGGGTCCCGCCCACATCCAGAGGAGCCCCGTTTCCGCCTGGTAGCTCGAGAAGAGGCATCCTTTCCCTGCTTCATCGTGAAAGAGTTCCCGTCGTTGCCGTCGCATCTCAAGAGGAGGCCCTCACAACAGGAACGGCGAGAGGAACTCCAGGGTCATGCCAGCATTCCAAGAGTCCCCCAGATGTCTCACTCCATTCCAGAGGAACCTCTTTTCCCTTCACCGGCTCGTCTTTCACGCCGAGGAACCACTCACACCAAGGTGGCACGTGGCCCAGCCCTGTGGGAAAACCTCGTGGGAAAGCCTCGAGGGAAAGACTCGAGGGAAAGCCACAGATCCCTTGGTCCACGTGACAGGAAGCCTGACACTACTGCTGAAGCTCGGGAGGAAAGCGTACGTGCATGCCCCCACACGAGACGAGGCCTGACTCCCCTGGGGAGACTCAGAAGCACCCCAAGATCCATGGCAACACTGGAGAGGAATCCTCAGGTTCCGGCCCCGACACCACACAAGGTCTTAGGCCCCGGCATGGACGGGAGAGGAATCTCGAGAGGGCCCCTAGCGACTCGCATGGGGACTGCCCTTTCCTGAGGCCACCAGAGCCGGTCCCTGAGGTCCCCGTCGTATCTCGAGAAGACCTGCCGCAAGTCGAGAAAATCCAGGAGGTTCTCCCCTCCAGGCGAGATGAGGCCCATTCGGCTGAGCCGCCTTGAGGCTGAACACACCTCACCTCTGGAACTTCGAAAGGGTCCTTCACACCCTTGGTGCAAATCAAGAAGTTCCCCGACATACCCGTCTCCACTCGAGAGGAAACATGAGGGTCCCGCGCACATCCAGAGGAGCCCCGTTTCTGCCTCGTAGCTCGAGATGAGGTATCCGTTCCCTGCTTCGTCGGGAAGGAGTTCCCGGCGTTTCCGTCGCATCTCAAGAGAAGGCCCTCTCAACAGGAAAGGCGAGAGGAACTCCAGGGTCGTGCCACCATTCCAAGAGTCCTCCAGATGTCTCAGTCCATTCCAGAGGAACCTCTTTTCCCTTCACCGGCTCCTCTTTCACGCCTAGGATCGACTCACACCAAGGTGGCACGTGGCACAGACCTGTGGGAAAAACTCGTGGGAAAGCCTCGAGGGAAAGCCTCGAGGGTAAGCCACAGATCCCTTGATCCACGTGACAGGAAGCGTGACTCTACTGCTGCAGCTCGGGAGGAAAGCGCACGTGCATGTCCCCACTCGAGACGAAGCCTGACTCCCCTGGGGAGACTCAGAAGCAACCCAAGATCCATGGCAACACTGGCGAGGAATCCTCAGGTTCCGGCCCCGACTCCACACAAGGTCTTAGGCCCCGTAATGGACGGGAGAGGAATCCCGAGAGGGCCCCTAGCAACTCGCATGGGGACTGCCCTTTCCTGAGGCCACCAGAGCGGGTCCCTGAGGTCCCCATCGTAACTCGAGAAGACCTGCCGCAACTCGAGAAAATCCAGGAGGTTCTCCCCTCCAGTCGAGATGAGGCCCATTTCCGCTGAGGCGTCTCGAGGCTGATCACACCTCACCTCTGGAACTTCGAAAGGTTCCTTCAGACCCTTGGTGCAAATCAAGAAATTCCCGGACATACCCGTCTCCAGTCGAGAGGAAACACGAGGGTCGCGCCCACATCCAGAGGAGCCCGGTTTCCGCCTCGTAGCTCGAGATGAGGGATCCTTTCCCTTCTTCGTCGGGAAAGAGTTCCCGGTGTTCCTGTCGCATCTCAAGAGGAGGCCCTCTCAACAGGAACGGCGAGAGGAACTCCAGGGTCGTGCCACCATTCCAAGAGTCCCCCAGATGTCTCAGTCCATTCCAGAGGAACCTCTTTTCCCTTCACCGGCTCGTCTTTCACGCCGAAGATCGGCTCACAGCAAGGTTGCAAGTGGCACGTCCCTGTGAGAAAGCCTCCTGGGAAAGCCTCGAGGGAAAGCCACAGATCCCTTGATCCACGTGACAGGAAGCCTGACACTACTGCTGCAGCTCGGGATTAAAGCGCACATGCATGCCCCCACTCGAGACGAGGCTTGACTCCCCTGGGGAGACTCAGAAGCACCCCAAGATCCATGGCAACACTGGAGAGGAATCCTGAGGTTCCGGCCCCGACTCCACACAAGGTCTTAGGACCCGGCATGGACGGGAGAGGAATCCCGAGTGGGCCCCTAGCAACTCGCATGGGAACTGGCCTTTCCTGAGGCCACCAGAGCGGGTCCCTAAGGTCCCCGTCGTAACTCGAGAAGACCTGCCGCAACTCGAGAAAATCCAGGAGGTTCTCCCCTCCAGGCGAGATGAGGCCCATTTCCGCTGAGGCGTCTCGAGGTTGATCACACCTCACCTCTGGAACTTCGAAAGGGTCCTTCACACACTTGGTGCAAATCAAGAAGTTCCCCGACATACCCGTCTCCAGTCGAGAGGAAACACGAGGGTCCCGCCCACATCCAGAGGAGCCCCGTTTCGGCCTCGTAGCTCGAGATGAGGGATCCTTTCCCTGCTTAGT
Source organism: Budorcas taxicolor (assembly GCF_023091745.1). Lineage (NCBI taxonomy): Eukaryota > Metazoa > Chordata > Mammalia > Artiodactyla > Bovidae > Budorcas > Budorcas taxicolor. Next base: position 792,265 of record NW_026291535.1, read on the forward strand.
CGGGAAAGAGTTCCCGGCGTTCCCGTCGCATCTCAAGAGGAGGCCCTCTCAACAGGAACGGCGAGAGGAACTCCAGGGTCGTGCCACCATTCCAAGAGTCCCCCAGATGTCTCAGTCCATTCCAGGGGAATCACTTTTCCGTTCACCAGCTCGTTTTCACGCCGAGGATCGACTCACACAAAGGTGGCACGTGGCACGGCCCTGTGGGAAAGCCTCGAGGGAAAGCCACAGATCCCTTGATCCACGTGACAGGAAGCATGACACTACTGCTGCAGATCGGGAGGAAAGCGCACGTGCATGCCCCCACTCGAGACTAGGCCTGACTCCACTGGGGAGACTCAGAAGCACCCCACGATCCATGGCAACACTGGAGAGGAATCCTCAGGTTCCGGCCCAGACTCCACACAAGGTCTTAGGCCCCGGCATGGACGGGAGAGGAATCCCGAGAGGGCCCCTAGCAACTCGCATGGGGATTGCCCTTTCCTGAGGCCACCAGAGCGGGTCCCTGAGGTCCCCGTCGTAACTCGAGAAGACCTGCCGCAACTCTAGAAAATCCAGGAGGTTCTCCCCTCCAGGCGAGATGAGGCCCATTTCCGCTGAGGCGTCTCGAGTCTGATCACACCTCACCTCTGGAACTTCGAAAGGGTCCTTCACACCATTGGTGCAAATCAAGAAGTTCCCCGACATGCCCGTCACCACTCGAGAGGAATCACGAGGGTCCCGCCCACATCCAGAGGAGCCCCGTTTCCGCCTCGTAGCTCGAGATGAGGCATCCTATCCCTGATTCGTCGGGAAGGAGTTCCCGGTGTTCCCGTCGCATCTCAACAGCAGGCCCTCTCAACAGGAACGGCGAGAGGAACTCCAGGGTCGTGCCACCATTCCAAGAGTCCCCCAGATGTCTCAGTCCATTCCAGAGGAACCTCTTTTCCCTTCACCGGCTCGTCTTTCACTTCGAGGATCGACTCACACCAAGCTGGCTCGAGGCACAGCCCTGTGGGAAAGCCTCGTGGGAATGCCTCGAGGGAAAGGCTCGAGGGAAAGCCTCAGATCCCTTGATCCACGTGACAGGAAGCGTGACACTACTGCTGCAGCTCGGGAGGAAAGCGCACGCCTGAATCCCCTGGGGAGACTCAGAAGCACCCCAAGATCCATGGCAACACTGGAGAGGAATCCGCAGGTTCCGGCCCCGACTACACACAAGGTCTTAGGCCCCGGCATTGACGGGAGAGGAATCCCGAGAGGGCCCCTAGCAACTCGCATGGGGACCTGCCTTTCCTGAGGCCACCAGAGCGTGTCCCTGAGGTCCCCGTCTTAACTCGAGAAGACCTGCCGCAACTCGAGAAAATCCAGGAGGTTCTCCCGTCCAGGCGAGATGAGGCCCATTTCTGCTGAGGCGTCTTGAGGCTGATCACACCTCACCTCTGAAACTTCGAAAGGGTCCTTCACACCCTTGGTGCAAATCAAGAAGTTCCCCGACATACCCATCTCCACTCGAGAGGAAACACGAGGGTCCCGCCGACATCCAGAGGAGCCCCGTTTCCGCCTGGAAGTTCGAGAGGAGGCATCCTTTCCCTGCTTCGTCGCGAAAGAGTTCCCGGCGTTCCTGTCGCATCTCAAGAGGAGGCCCTCTCAACAGGAACGGCGAGAGGAACTCCAGGGTCATGCCACCATTCCAAGAGTCCCCCAGATGTCTCAGTCCATTCCAGAGGAACCTCTTTTCCCTTCACCGGCTCGTTTTTCACGCCGAGGAACGTCTCACACCAAGGTGGCACGTGGCCCAGCCCAGTGGGAAAACCTCGTGGGAAAGCCTCGAGGGAAAGCCTCGAGGGAAAGCCACAGATCCCTTGGTCCACGTGACAGGAAGCGTGACACTACTGGTGAAGCTCGGAAGGAAAGCGTACGTGCATGCCCCCACACGAGACGAGGCCTGACTCCCCTGGGGAGACTCAGAAGCACCGCAAGATCCATGGCAACACTGGAGAGGAAACCTCAGGTTCCGGCCCCGACACCACACAAGGTCTTAGGCCCGGGCATGGACGGGAGAGGAATCTCGAGAGGGCCCCTAGCAACTCGCATGGGGACTGCCCTTTCCTGAGGCCACCAGAGCGGGACCCTGAGGTCCCCGTCGTAACTCGAGAATACCTGCCGCAACTCGAGAAAATCCAGGAAGTTCTCCCCTCCAGGCGAGATGAGGCCCATTTCCGCTGAGGCGTCTCGAGGCTGATCACACCTCACCTCTGGAACTTCGAAAGGGTCCTTCACACCCTTGATGCAAATCAAGAAGTTCCCCGACATACCAGTCTCCACTCGAGAGGAAACACGAGGGTCCCGCCCACATCCAGAGGAGCCCCGTTTCCGCCTCGTAGCTCGAGATGTGGGATCCTTTCCCTACTTCGTCAGGAAGGAGTTCCCAGCGTTTCCTTCGCATCTCAAGAGGAGGCCCTCTCAACAGGAAAGGCGAGAGGAACTCAGGGGTCGTGTCACCATTCCAAGAGTCCTCCAGATGTCTCAGTCCATTTCAGAGGAACCTCTTTTCCCTTCACCGGCTCGTCTTTCACGCCGAGGATCGACTCACACCAAGGTGGCACGTGGCACGGCCCTGTGGGAAAGCCTCGTGGGAAAGGGTCGAGGGAAAGCCTCCATGAAAGCCACAAATCCCTTGATCCACGTGACAGGAAGCGTGACACTACTGCTGCAGCTCAGGAGGAAAGCGCACGTGCATGCCCCCAATCGAGACGAGGCCTGACTCCCCTGGGGAGACTCAGATGCACCCCAAGATCCATGGCAACACTGTAGAGGAATCCTGAGGTTCCGGCCCCGACTCCACACAAGGTCTTAGGCCCCCACATCGACAGGAGAGGAATCCCAAGAGGGCCCCTAGCAACTCACATGGGGACTGGCCTTCCCTGAGGCCACCAGAGCGGGTCCCTGAGGTCAACGTCGTAACTCGAGAAGACTTGCCGCAGCTCGAGGAAATCCAGGAGGGTCTCCCCTACAGGCGAGATGAGGCCCATTTCCACTGAGGCGTCTCGAGGCTGATCACACCTCACCTCTGGAATTTCGAAAGGGACCTTCACACCCTTCGTGCAAATCAAGAAGTTCCCCAATACCTGTCTCCACTCGAGAGGAAACACGAGGGTCCCGCCCACATCCAGAGGAGACCCGTTTCCGCCTCGTAGCTCGAGATGAGGGATCCTTTCCCTGCTTCGTCGGGAAAGAGTTCCCGGCCTTCCCGTCGCATCTCAAGAGGAGGCCCTCTGAACAGGATCGGCGAGAGGAACTCCAGGGTCGTGCCACCATTCCAAGAGTCCCCCAGATGTCTCACTCCATTCCAGAGGAACCTCTTTTCCCTTCACCGGCTCGTCTTTCACGCCGAGGATCGACTCACACCAAGGTGGCACGTGGCACGGCCCTGTGGGAAAGCCTCGTGGGAAAGCCTCGAGAGAAAGCCTCGAGGGAAAGCCACAGATCCCTTGATCCACGTGACAGGAAGCGTGACACTACAGCTGCAGCTCGGGAGGAAAGCGCACGTGCATGCCCCCACTCGAGACGAGCCCTGACTCCCCTGGGGAGACTGAGAAGCACCCCAAGATGCATGGCAACACTGGAGAGGAATCCGCAGGTTCCGGTCCCGACTCCACACACGGTCTTAGGTCCCCACATCGATGGGAAAGGAATCCCGAGAGGGCCCCTAGCAACTCGCATGGGGACTGGCCTTTCCTGAGGCCACCAGAGCGGGTCCCTGAGGACCCCGTTTTAACTCGAGAAGACCTGCCGAAACTCGAGAAAATCCAGGAAGTTCTCCCCTCCAGGCGAGATGAGGCCCATTTCCGCTGAGGCGTATCGAGGCTGATCACACCTCACCTCTGGAACTTCGAAAAGGTCCTTCACACGCTTGATGCAAATCAAGAAGTTCCCCGACATACCCGTCTCCACTACAGAGGAAACACGAGGGTCCCGCCCACATCCAGAGGAGCCCCGTTTCCGCCTGGTAGCTCGAGAAGAGGCATCCTTTCCCTGCTTCATCGTGAAAGAGTTCCCGTCGTTGCCGTCGCATCTCAAGAGGAGGCCCTCACAACAGGAACGGCGAGAGGAACTCCAGGGTCATGCCAGCATTCCAAGAGTCCCCCAGATGTCTCACTCCATTCCAGAGGAACCTCTTTTCCCTTCACTGGCTCGTCTTTCACGCCGAGGAACCACTCAGACCAAGGTGGCACGTGGCCCAGCCCTGTGGGAAAACCTCGTGGGAAAGCCTCGAGGGAAAGACTCGAGGGAAAGCCACAGATCCCTTGGTCCACGTGACAGGAAGCCTGACACTACTGCTGAAGCTCGGGAGGAAAGCGTACGTGCATGCCCCCACACGAGACGAGGCCTGACTCCCCTGGGGAGACTCAGAAGCACCCCAAGATCCATGGCAACACTGGAGAGGAATCCTCAGGTTCCGGCCCCGACACCACACAAGGTCTTAGGCCCCGGCATGGACGGGAGAGGTATCTCGAGAGGGCCCCTAGCAACTCGCATGGGGACTGCCCTTTCCTGAGGCCACCAGAGCCGGTCCCTGAGGTCCCCGTCGTATCTCGAGAAGACCTGCCGCAAGTCGAGAAAATCCAGGAGGTTCTCCCCTCCAGGCGAGATGAGGCCCATTCGCCTGAGGCGCCTTGAGGCTGAACACACCTCACCTCTGGAACTTCGAAAGGGTCCTTCACACCCTTGATGCAAATCAAGAAGTTCCCCGACATACCGTCTCCACTCGAGAGGAAACATGAGGGTCCCGCGCACATCCAGAGGAGCCCCGTTTCTGCCTCGTATCTCGAGATGAGGTATCCGTTCCCTGCTTCGTCGGGAAGGATTTCCCGGCGTTTCCGTCGCATCTCAAGAGAAGGCCCTCTCAACAGGAAAGGCGAGAGGAACTCCAGGGTCGTGCCACCATTCCAAGAGTCCTCCAGATGTCTCAGTCCATTCCAGAGGAACCTCTTTTCCCTTCACCGGCTCCTCTTTCACGCCGAGGATCGACTCACACCAAGGTGGGACGTGGCCCAGCCCTGTGGGAAAAACTCGTGGGAAAGCCTCGAGGGAAAGCCTCGAGGGTAAGCCACAGATCCCTTGATCCACGTGACAGGAAGCGTGACTCTACTGCTGCAGCTCGGGAGGAAAGCGCACGTGCATGTCCCCACTCGAGACGAAGCCTGACTCCCCTGGGGAGACTCAGAAGCAACCCAAGATCCATGGCAACACTGGCGAGGAATCCTCAGGTTCCGGCCCCGACTCCACACAAGGTCTTAGGCCCCGTAATGGACGGGAGAGGAATCCCGAGAGGGCCCCTAGCAACTCGCATGGGGACTGCCCTTTCCTGAGGCCACCAGAGCGGATCCCTGAGGTCCCCATCGTAACTCGAGAAGACCTGCCGCAACTCGAGAAAATCCAGGAGGTTCTCCCCTCCAGTCGAGATGAGGCCCATTTCCGCTGAGGCGTCTCGAGGCTGATCACACCTCACCTCTGGAACTTCGAAAGGTTCCTTCAGACCCTTGGTGCAAATCAAGAAATTCCCGGACATACCCGTCTCCAGTCGAGAGGAAACACGAGGGTCGCGCCCACATCCAGAGGAGCCCGGTTTCCGCCTCGTAGCTCGAGATGAGGGATCCTTTCCCTTCTTCGTCGGGAAAGAGTTCCCGGTGTTCCTGTCGCATCTCAAGAGGAGGCCCTCTCAACAGGAACGGCGAGAGGAACTCCAGGGTCGTGCCACCATTCGAAGAGTCCCCCAGATGTCTCAGTCCATTCCAGAGGAACCTCTTTTCCCTTCACCGGCTCGTCTTTCACGCCGAAGATCGGCTCACAGCAAGGTTGCAAGTGGCACGGCCCTGTGAGAAAGCCTCGTGGGAAAGCCTCGAGCGAAAGCCACAGATCCCTTGATCCACGTGACAGGAAGCCTGACACTACTGCTGCAGCTCGGGATTAAAGCGCACATGCATGCCCCCACTCGAGACGAGGCTTGACTCCCCTGGGGAGACTCAGAAGCACCCCAAGATCCATGGCAACACTGGAGAGGAATCCGCAGGTTCCAGCCCCGACTCCACACAAGGTCTTAGGCCCTGGCATGGACGGGAGAGGAATCCCGAGAGGGCCCCTAGCAACTCGCATGGGGACTGGCCTTTCCTGAGGCCACCAGAGCGGGACCCTGACGTCACCGTCTTAACTCGAGAAGACCTGCCGCAACTCGAGAAAATCCAGGAGGTTCTCCCCTCCAGGCGAGATGAGGCCCATTTCCGCTGAGGCGTATCGAGGCTGATCACACCTCACCTCTGGAACTTCGAAAAGGTCCTTCACACGCTTGATGCAAATCAAGAAGTTCCCCGACATACCCGTCTCCACTCCAGAGGAAACACGAGTGTCCCGCCCACATCCAGAGGAGCCCCGTTTCCGCCTGGTAGCTCGAGAAGAGGCATCCTTTCCCTGCTTCATCGCGAAAGAGTTCCAGGCGTTGCCGTCGCATCTCAAGAGGAGGCCCTCACAACAGGAACGGCGAGAGGAACTCCAGGGTCATGCCAGCATTCCAAGAGTCCCCCTGATGTCTCACTCCATTCCAGAGGAACCTCTTTTCCCTTCACCGGCTCGTCTTTCACGCCGAGGAACCACTCACACCAAGGTGGCACGTGGCCCAGCCCTGTGGGAAAACCTCGTGGGAAAGCCTCGAGGGAAAGACTCGAGGGAAAGCCACAGATCCCTTGGTCCACGTGACAGGAAGCGTGACACTACTGCTGCAGCTCGGGAGGAAAGCGTACGTGCATGCCCCCACACGAGACGAGGCCTGACTCCCCTGGGGAGACTCAGAAGCACCCCAAGATCCATGGCAACACTGGAGAGGAATCCTCAGGTTCCGGCCCCGACACCACACAAGTTCTTAGGCTCCGGCATGGACGGGAGAGGAATCTCGAGAGGGCCCCTAGCAACTCGCATGGGGACTGCCCTTTCCTGAGGCCACCAGAGCCGGTCCCTGAGGTCACCATCGTAACACGAGAAGACCTGCGGCAACTCGAGAAAATCCAGGAGGTTCTCCCCTCCAGGCGAGATGAGGCCCATTTCCGCTGAGGCGTCTCGAGGCTGATCACACCTCACCTCTGGAACTTCTAAAGGCTCCTTCACACCCTTGGTGAGAATCAAGAAGTTCCCCGACATACCCGTCTCCACTCGAGAGGAATCACGCGGGTCCCGCCCACATCCAGAGGAGCCCCGTTTCCGCCTCGTAGCTCGAGATGAGGGATCCTTTCCCTGCTTCGTCGGGAAAGAGTTCCCGGCGTTCCTGTCGCATCTCAAGAGGAGGCCCTCTCAACAGGAACGGCGAGAGGAACTCCAGGGTCGTGCCAGCATTCCAAGAGTCCCCCAGATGTCTCAGTCCATTCCAGAGGAACCTCTTTTCCCTTCACCGGCTCGTCTTTCACGCCGAAGATCGACTCACAGCAAGGTTGCAAGTGGCACGGCCCTGTGGGAAAGCCTCGTGGGAAAGCCTCGAGGGAAAGCCTCGAGGGAAAGCCACAGATCCCTTGATCCACGTGACAGGAAGCCTGACACTACTGCTGCAGCTCGGGATTAAAGCGCACGTGCATGCCCCCACTCGAGACGAGGCCTGACTCCCCTGGGGAGACTCAGAAGCACCCCAAGATCCATGGCAACACTGGAGAGGAATCCGCAGGTTCCAGCCCCGACTCCACACAAGGTCTTAGGCCCTGGCATGGACGGGAGAGGAATCCCGAGAGGGCCCCTAGCAACTCGCATGGGGACTGGCCTTTCCTGAGGCCACCAGAGCGGGACCCTGACGTCCCCGTCTTAACTTGAGAAGACCTGCCGCAACTCGAGAAAATCCAGGAGGTTCTCCCCTCCAGGCCAGATGAGGCCCATTTCTGCTGAGGCATCTGGAGGCTGATCACACCTCACCTCTGGAACTTCGAAAGGGTCCTTCACACCCTTGGTGCAAATCAAGAAGTTCCCCGACATACCCGTCTCCACTCGAGAGGAAACACGAGGGTCCCGCCCACATCCAGAGGGGCCCAGTTTCCGCCTCGTAGCTCGAGATGAGGGATCCTTTCCCTGCTTCTTGGGAAAGAGTTCCCGGCGTTCCCGTCGCATCTCAAGAGGAGGCCCTCTCAACCGGAACGGCGAGAGGAACTCCAGGGTCGTGCCACCATTCCAAGAGTCCCCCAGATGTCTCAGTCCATTCCAGAGGAACTTCTTTTCCGGTCACCGGCTCGTCTTTCACGCCGAGGATCGACTCACACCAAGGTGGCACGTGGCACGGCCCTGTGGGAAAGCCTCGTGGGAAAGCCTCGAGGGAAAGCCTCGAGGGAAAGCCACAGATCCCTTGATCCACGTGACAGGAAGCGTGACACTACTGCTGCAGCTCGGGAGGAAAGCGCACGTGCATGTCCCCACTCGAGACGAGGCCTGACTCCCCTGGGGAGACTCAGAAGCACCCCAAGATCCATGGCAACACTGGAGAGGAATCCTCAGGTTCCGGCCCCGACTCCACACAAGGTCTTAGCCCAGGCATGGACGGGAGAGGAATCACGAGAGGGAACATAGCAATTGCATGGGGACAGGCCTTTCCTGAGGCCAACAGAGCGGGTCCCTGAGGTCCCCGTCGTAACTCGAGAAGACCTGCCGCAACTCGAGAAAATCCAGGAGGTTCTGCCCTACAGGCGAGATGAGGCCCATTTCCGCTGAGGCGTCTCAAGGCTGATCACACCTCACCTCTGGAACTTCGAAAGGGTCCTTCACACCCTTGGTGCAAATCAAGAAGCGCCCCGACATACCCGTCTCCACTCGAGAGGAAACACGAGGGTCCCGCCCACATCCAGAGGAGCCCCGTTTCCGCCTCGTAGCTCGAGATGAGGCATCCTTTCCCTGCTTAGTCGGGAAATAGTTCCCGGCGTTCCCGTCACGTCTCAAGAGGAGGCCCTCTCAACAGGAACAGCGACAGGAACTCCAGGGTCGTGCCACCATTCCAAGAGTCCCCCAGACGTCTCTGTCCATTCCAGAGGAAGCTCTTTTCCCTTCACCGGCTCGTCTTTCACGCCGAGGATCGACTCACACCAAGGTGGCACGTGGCACGGCCCTGTGGGAAAGCCTCGTGGGAAAGCCTCGAGGGAAAGCCTCGAGGGAAAGCCACAGATCCCTTGATCCACGTGACAGGAAGCGTGACACTACTGCTGCAACTCGGGAGGAAAGCGCACGTGCATGCCCCCACTCGAGACGAGGCCTGACTCCCCTGGGGAGACTCAGAAGCACCCCAAGATCCATGGCAACACTGGAGAGGAATCCTCAGGATCCGGCCCCGACTCCACACAAGGTCTTAGCCCAGGCATGGACGGGAGAGGAATCACGAGAGGGAACCTAGCAACAAGCATGGGGACTGGCCTTTCCTGAGGCCACCAGAGCGGGTCCCTGAGGTCCCCGTCGTAACTCGAGAAGACCTGCCGCAACTCGAGAAAATCCAGGAGGTTCTCCCCTCCAGGCGAGATGAGGCCCATTTCCGCTGAGGGGTCTCGAGGCTGATCACACCTCACCTCTGGAACTTCGAAAGGGTCCTTCACACCCTTGGTGAAAATCAAGAAGTTCCCCGACATACCCGTATCCACTCGAGAGGAAACACGAGGGTCCCGCCCACATCCAGAGGAGCCCCGTTTCCGCCTGGTAGCTCGAGATGAGGGATCCTTTCCCTGCTTCGTCGGGAAAGAGTTCCCGGCGTTCCCGTCGCATCTCAAGAGGAGGCCCTCTAAACAGGAACGGCGAGAGGAACTCCAGGGTCGTGCCACCATTCCAAGAGTCCCCCAGATGTCTCAGTCCATTCCAGAGGAACCTCTTTTCCCTTCACCGGCTCGTCTTTCACGCCGAGGTTTGACTCACACCAAGGTGGCACGTGGCACAGCCCTGTGGGAAAGCCTGGTGGGAAAGACTCGAGGGAAAGCCTCGAGGGAAAGCCACAGATCCCTTGATCCAGGTGACAGGAAGCGTGACACTACTGCTGCAGCTCGGGAGGAAAGCGCACGTGCATGCCCCCACTCGAGAGGAGGCCTGACTCCACTGGGGAGACTCAGAAGCACCCCACGATCCATGGCAACACTGGAGAGGAATCCTCAGGTTCCGGCCCAGACTCCACACAAGGTCTTAGGCCCCGGCATGGACGGGAGAGGAATCCCGAGAGGGCCCCTAGCAACTCGAATGGGGATTGCCCTTTCCTGAGGCCACCAGAGCGGGTCCCTGAGGTCCCCGTCGTAACTCGAGAAGACCTGCCGCAACTCTAGAAAATCCAGGAGGTTCTCCCCTCCAGGCGAGATGAGGCCCATTTCCGCTGAGGCGTCTCGAGTCTGATCACACCTCACCTCTGGAACTTCGAAAGGGTCCTTCACACCCTTGGTGCAAATCAAGAAGTTCCCCGACATGCCCGTCACCACTCGAGAGGAATCACGAGGGTCCCGCCCACATCCAGAGGAGCCCCGTTTCCGCCTCGTAGCTCGAGATGAGACATCCTATCCCTGATTCGTCGGGAAGGAGTTCCCGGTGTTCCCGTCGCATCTCAACAGCAGGCCCTCTCAACAGGAACGGCGAGAGGAACTCCAGGGTCGTGCCACCATTCCAAGAGTCCCCCAGATGTCTCAGTCCATTCCAGAGGAACCTCTTTTCCCTTCACCGGCTCGTCTTTCACTTCGAGGATCGACTCACACCAAGCTGGCACGAGGCACAGCCCTGTGGGAAAGCCTCGTGGGAATGCCTAGAGGGAAAGGCTCGAGGGAAAGCCACAGATCCCTTGATCCACGAGACAGGAAGCGTGACACTACTGGTGAAGCTCGGAAGGAAAGCGCACGCCTGAATCCCCTGGGGAGACTCAGAAGCACCCCAAGATCCATGGCAACACTGGAGAGGAATCCTCAGGTTCCGGCCCCGAATACACACAAGGTCTTAGGCCCCGGCATGGACGGGAGAGGAATCCCGAGAGGGCCCCTAGCAACTCGCATGGGGACCTGCCTTTCCTGAGGCCACCAGAGCGTGTCCCTGAGGTCCCCGTCTTAACTCGAGAAGACCTGCCGCAACTCGAGAAAATCCAGGAGGTTCTCCCCTCCAGGCGAGATGAGGCCCATTTCTGCTGAGGCGTCTTGAGGCTGATCACACCTCACCTCTGAAACTTCGAAAGGGTCCTTCACACCCTTGGTGCAAATCAAGAAGTTCCCCGACATACCCATCTCCACTCGAGAGGAAACACGAGGGTCCCGCCGACATCCAGAGGAGCCCCGTTTCCGCCTGGAAGTTCGAGAGGAGGCATCCTTTCCCTGCTTCGTCGCGAAAGAGTTCCCGGCGTTCCTGTCGCATCTCAAGAGGAGGCCCTCTCAACAGGAACGGCGAGAGGAACTCCAGGGTCATGCCACCATTCCAAGAGTCCCCCAGATGTCTCAGTCCATTCCAGAGGAACCTCTTTTCCCTTCACCGGCTCGTTTTTCACGCCGAGGAACGTCTCACACCAAGGTGGCACGTGGCCCAGCCCAGTGGGAAAACCTCGTGGGAAAGCCTCGAGTGAAAGCCTCGAGGGAAAGCCACAGATCCCTTGGTCCACGTGACAGGAAGCGTGACACTACTGGTGAAGCTCGGAAGGAAAGCGTACGTGCATGCCCCCACACGAGACGAGGCCTGACTCCCCTGGGGAGACTCAGAAGCACCGCAAGATCCATGGCAACACTGGAGAGGAAACCTCAGGTTCCGACCCCGACACCACACAAGGTCTTAGGCCCGGGCATGGACGGGAGAGGAATCTCGAGAGGGCCCCTAGCAACTCGCATGGGGACTGCCCTTTCCTGAGGCCACCAGAGCGGGACCCTGAGGTCCCCGTCGTAACTCGAGAATACCTGCCGCAACTCAAGAAAATCCAGGAAGTTCTCCCCTCCAGGCGAGATGAGGCCCATTTCCGCTGAGGCGTCTCGAGGCTGATCACACCTCACCTCTGGAACTTCGAAAGGGTCCTTCACACCCTTGATGCAAATCAAGAAGTTCCCCGACATACCAGTCTCCACTCGAGAGGAAACACGAGGGTCCCGCCCACATCCAGAGGAGCCCCGTTTCCGCCTCGTAGCTCGAGATGTGGGATCCTTTCCCTACTTCGTCAGGAAGGAGTTCCCAGCGTTTCCTTCGCATCTCAAGAGGAGGCCCTCTCAACAGGAAAGGCGAGAGGAACTCAGGGGTCGTGTCACCATTCCAAGAGTCCCCCAGATGTCTCAGTCCATTTCAGAGGAACCTCTTTTCCCTTCACCGGCTCGTCTTTCACGCCGAGGATCGACTCACACCAAGGTGGCACGTGGCACGGCCCTGTGGGAAAGCCTCGTGGGAAAGGGTCGAGGGAAAGCCTCCATGAAAGCCACAAATCCCTTGATCCACGTGACAGGAAGCGTGACACTACTGCTGCAGCTCAGGAGGAAAGCGCACGTGCATGCCCCCAATCGAGACGAGGCCTGACTCCCCTGGGGAGACTCAGATGCACCCCAAGATCCATGGCAACACTGTAGAGGAATCCTGAGGTTCCAGCCCCGACTCCACACAAGGTCTTAGGCCCCCACATCGACAGGAGAGGAATCCCAAGAGGGCCCCTAGCAACTCACATGGGGACTGGCCTTCCCTGAGGCCACCAGAGCGGGTCCCTGAGGTCAACGTCGTAACTCGAGAAGACTTGCCGCAGCTCGAGGAAATCCAGGAGGGTCTCCCCTACAGGCGAGATGAGGCCCATTTCCACTGAGGCGTCTCCAGGCTGATCACACCTCACCTCTGGAATTTCGAAAGGGACCTTCACACCCTTGGTGCAAATCAAGAAGTTCCCCAATACCTGTCTCCACTCGAGAGGAAACACGAGGGTCCCGCCCACATCCAGAGGAGACCCGTTTCCGCCTCGTAGCTCGAGATGAGGGATCCTTTCCCTGCTTCGTCGGGAAAGAGTTCCCGGCGTTCCCGTCGCATCTCAAGAGGAGGCCCTCTGAACAGGATCGGCGAGAGGAACTCCAGGGTCGTGCCACCATTCCAAGAGTCCCCCAGATGTCTCACTCCATTCCAGAGGAACCTCTTTTCCCTTCACCGGCTCGTCTTTCACGCCGAGGATCGACTCACACCAAGGTGGCACGTGGCACGGCCCTGTGGGAAAGCCTCGTGGGAAAGCCTCGAGGGAAAGCCTCGAGGGAAAGCCACAGATCCCTTGATCCACGTGACAGGAAGCGTGACACTACAGCTGCAGCTCGGGATAAAAGCGCACGTGCATGCCCCCACTCGAGACGAGCCCTGACTCCCCTGGGGAGACTGAGAAGCACCCCAAGATCCATGGCAACACTGGAGAGGAATCCGCAGGTTCCGGTCCCGACTCCACACACGGTCTTAGGCCCCCACATCGATGGGAGAGGAATCCCGAGAGGGCCCCTAGCAACTCGCATGGGGACTGGCCTTTCCTGAGGCCACCAGAGCGGGTCCCTGAGGACCCCGTTTTAACTCGAGAAGACCTGCCGAAACTCGAGAAAATCCAGGAAGTTCTCCCCTCCAGGCGAGATGAGGCCCATTCGGCTGAGCCGCCTTGAGGCTGAACACACCTCACCTCTGGAACTTCGAAAGGGTCCTTCACACCCTTGGTGCAAATCAAGAAGTTCCCCGACATACCCGTCTCCACTCGAGAGGAAACATGAGGGTCCCGCGCACATCCAGAGGAGCCCCGTTTCTGCCTCGTAGCTCGAGATGAGGTATCCGTTCCCTGCTTCGTCGGGAAGGAGTTCCCGGCGTTTCCGTCGCATCTCAAGAGAAGGCCCTCTCAACAGGAAAGGCGAGAGGAACTCCAGGGTCGTGCCACCATTCCAAGAGTCCTCCAGATGTCTCAGTCCATTCCAGAGGAACCTCTTTTCCCTTCACCGGCTCCTCTTTCACGCCTAGGATCGACTCACACCAAGGTGGCACGTGGCACAGACCTGTGGGAAAAACTCGTGGGAAAGCCTCGAGGGAAAGCCTCGAGGGTAAGCCACAGATCCCTTGATCCACGTGACAGGAAGCGTGACTCTACTGCTGCAGCTCGGGAGGAAAGCGCACGTGCATGTCCCCACTCGAGACGAAGCCTGACTCCCCTGGGGAGACTCAGAAGCAACCCAAGATCCATGGCAACACTGGCGAGGAATCCTCAGGTTCCGGCCCCGACTCCACACAAGGTCTTAGGCCCCGTAATGGACGGGAGAGGAATCCCGAGAGGGCCCCTAGCAACTCGCATGGGGACTGCCCTTTCCTGAGGCCACCAGAGCGGGTCCCTGAGGTCCCCATCGTAACTCGAGAAGACCTGCCGCAACTCGAGAAAATCCAGGAGGTTCTCCCCTCCAGTCGAGATGAGGCCCATTTCCGCTGAGGCGTCTCGAGGCTGATCACACCTCACCTCTGGAACTTCGAAAGGTTCCTTCAGACCCTTGGTGCAAATCAAGAAATTCCCGGACATACCCGTCTCCAGTCGAGAGGAAACACGAGGGTCGCGCCCACATCCAGAGGAGCCCGGTTTCCGCCTCGTAGCTCGAGATGAGGGATCCTTTCCCTTCTTCGTCGGGAAAGAGTTCCCGGTGTTCCTGTCGCATCTCAAGAGGAGGCCCTCTCAACAGGAACGGCGAGAGGAACTCCAGGGTCGTGCCACCATTCCAAGAGTCCCCCAGATGTCTCAGTCCATTCCAGAGGAACCTCTTTTCCCTTCACCGGCTCGTCTTTCACGCCGAAGATCGGCTCACAGCAAGGTTGCAAGTGGCACGTCCCTGTGAGAAAGCCTCCTGGGAAAGCCTCGAGGGAAAGCCACAGATCCCTTGATCCACGTGACAGGAAGCCTGACACTACTGCTGCAGCTCGGGATTAAAGCGCACATGCATGCCCCCACTCGAGACGAGGCTTGACTCCCCTGGGGAGACTCAGAAGCACCCCAAGATCCATGGCAACACTGGAGAGGAATCCTGAGGTTCCGGCCCCGACTCCACACAAGGTCTTAGGACCCGGCATGGACGGGAGAGGAATCCCGAGTGGGCCCCTAGCAACTCGCATGGGAACTGGCCTTTCCTGAGGCCACCAGAGCGGGTCCCTAAGGTCCCCGTCGTAACTCGAGAAGACCTGCCGCAACTCGAGAAAATCCAGGAGGTTCTCCCCTCCAGGCGAGATGAGGCCCATTTCCGCTGAGGCGTCTCGAGGTTGATCACACCTCACCTCTGGAACTTCGAAAGGGTCCTTCACACACTTGGTGCAAATCAAGAAGTTCCCCGACATACCCGTCTCCAGTCGAGAGGAAACACGAGGGTCCCGCCCACATCCAGAGGAGCCCCGTTTCGGCCTCGTAGCTCGAGATGAGGGATCCTTTCCCTGCTTAGTCGGGAAAGAGTTCCCGGCGTTCCCGTCGCATCTCAAGAGGAGGCCCTCTCAACAGGAACGGCGAGAGGAACTCCAGGGTCGTGCCACCATTCCAAGAGTCCCCCAGATGTCTCAGTCCATTCCAGGGGAATCACTTTTCCGTTCACCAGCTCGTTTTTCACGCCGAGGATCGACTCACACAAAGGTGGTACGTGGCACGGCCCTGTGGGAAAGCCTCGAGGGAAAGCCACAGATCCCTTGATCCACGTGACAGGAAGCATGACACTACTGCTGCAGATCGGGAGGAAAGCGCACGTGCATGCCCCCACTCGAGACTAGGCCTGACTCCACTGGGGAGACTCAGAAGCACCCCACGATCCATGGCAACACTGGAGAGGAATCCTCAGGTTCCGGCCCAGACTCCACACAAGGTCTTAGGCCCCGGCATGGACGGGAGAGGAATCCCGAGAGGGCCCCTAGCAACTCGCATGGGGATTGCCCTTTCCTGAGGCCACCAGAGCGGGTCCCTGAGGTCCCCGTCGTAACTCGAGAAGACCTGCCGCAACTCTAGAAAATCCAGGAGGTTCTCCCCTCCAGGCGAGATGAGGCCCATTTCCGCTGAGGCGTCTCGAGTCTGATCACACCTCACCTCTGGAACTTCGAAAGGGTCCTTCACACCATTGGTGCAAATCAAGAAGTTCCCCGACATGCCCGTCACCACTCGAGAGGAATCACGAGGGTCCCGCCCACATCCAGAGGAGCCCCGTTTCCGCCTCGTAGCTCGAGATGAGGCATCCTATCCCTGATTCGTCGGGAAGGAGTTCCCGGTGTTCCCGTCGCATCTCAACAGCAGGCCCTCTCAACAGGAACGGCGAGAGGAACTCCAGGGTCGTGCCACCATTCCAAGAGTCCCCCAGATGTCTCAGTCCATTCCAGAGGAACCTCTTTTCCCTTCACCGGCTCGTCTTTCACTTCGAGGATCGACTCACACCAAGCTGGCACGAGGCACAGCCCTGTGGGAAAGCCTCGTGGGAATGCCTCGAGGGAAAGGCTCGAGGGAAAGCCTCAGATCCCTTGATCCACGTGACAGGAAGCGTGACACTACTGCTGCAGCTCGGGAGGAAAGCGCACGCCTGAATCCCCTGGGGAGACTCAGAAGCACCCCAAGATCCATGGCAACACTGGAGAGGAATCCGCAGGTTCCGGCCCCGACTACACACAAGGTCTTAGGCCCCGGCATGGACGGGAGAGGAATCCCGAGAGGGCCCCTAGCAACTCGCATGGGGACCTGCCTTTCCTGAGGCCACCAGAGCGTGTCCCTGAGGTCCCCGTCTTAACTCGAGAAGACCTGCCGCAACTCGAGAAAATCCAGGAGGTTCTCCCGTCCAGGCGAGATGAGGCCCATTTCTGCTGAGGCGTCTTGAGGCTGATCACACCTCACCTCTGAAACTTCGAAAGGGTCCTTCACACCCTTGGTGCAAATCAAGAAGTTCCCCGACATACCCATCTCCACTCGAGAGGAAACACGAGGGTCCCGCCGACATCCAGAGGAGCCCCGTTTCCGCCTGGAAGTTCGAGAGGAGGCATCCTTTCCCTGCTTCGTCGCGAAAGAGTTCCCGGCGTTCCTGTCGCATCTCAAGAGGAGGCCCTCTCAACAGGAACGGCGAGAGGAACTCCAGGGTCATGCCACCATTCCAAGAGTCCCCCAGATGTCTCAGTCCATTCCAGAGGAACCTCTTTTCCCTTCACCGGCTCGTTTTTCACGCCGAGGAACGTCTCACACCAAGGTGGCACGTGGCCCAGCCCAGTGGGAAAACCTCGTGGGAAAGCCTCGAGGGAAAGCCTCGAGGGAAAGCCACAGATCCCTTGGTCCACGTGACAGGAAGCGTGACACTACTGGTGAAGCTCGGAAGGAAAGCGTACGTGCATGCCCCCACACGAGACGAGGCCTGACTCCCCTGGGGAGACTCAGAAGCACCGCAAGATCCATGGCAACACTGGAGAGGAAACCTCAGGTTCCGGCCCCGACACCACACAAGGTCTTAGGCCCGGGCATGGACGGGAGAGGAATCTCGAGAGGGCCCCTAGCAACTCGCATGGGGACTGCCCTTTCCTGAGGCCACCAGAGCGGGACCCTGAGGTCCCCGTCGTAACTCGAGAATACCTGCCGCAACTCGAGAAAATCCAGGAAGTTCTCCCCTCCAGGCGAGATGAGGCCCATTTCCGCTGAGGCGTCTCGAGGCTGATCACACCTCACCTCTGGAACTTCGAAAGGGTCCTTCACACCCTTGATGCAAATCAAGAAGTTCCCCGACATACCAGTCTCCACTCGAGAGGAAACACGAGGGTCCCGCCCACATCCAGAGGAGCCCCGTTTCCGCCTCGTAGCTCGAGATGTGGGATCCTTTCCCTACTTCGTCAGGAAGGAGTTCCCAGCGTTTCCTTCGCATCTCAAGAGGAGGCCCTCTCAACAGGAAAGGCGAGAGGAACTCAGGGGTCGTGTCACCATTCCAAGAGTCCTCCAGATGTCTCAGTCCATTTCAGAGGAACCTCTTTTCCCTTCACCGGCTCGTCTTTCACGCCGAGGATCGACTCACACCAAGGTGGCACGTGGCACGGCCCTGTGGGAAAGCCTCGTGGGAAAGGGTCGAGGGAAAGCCTCCATGAAAGCCACAAATCCCTTGATCCACGTGACAGGAAGCGTGACACTACTGCTGCAGCTCAGGAGGAAAGCGCACGTGCATGCCCCCAATCGAGACGAGGCCTGACTCCCCTGGGGAGACTCAGATGCACCCCAAGATCCATGGCAACACTGTAGAGGAATCCTGAGGTTCCGGCCCCGACTCCACACAAGGTCTTAGGCCCCCACATCGACAGGAGAGGAATCCCAAGAGGGCCCCTAGCAACTCACATGGGGACTGGCCTTCCCTGAGGCCACCAGAGCGGGTCCCTGAGGTCAACGTCGTAACTCGAGAAGACTTGCCGCAGCTCGAGGAAATCCAGGAGGGTCTCCCCTACAGGCGAGATGAGGCCCATTTCCACTGAGGCGTCTCGAGGCTGATCACACCTCACCTCTGGAATTTCGAAAGGGACCTTCACACCCTTCGTGCAAATCAAGAAGTTCCCCAATACCTGTCTCCACTCGAGAGGAAACACGAGGGTCCCGCCCACATCCAGAGGAGACCCGTTTCCGCCTCGTAGCTCGAGATGAGGGATCCTTTCCCTGCTTCGTCGGGAAAGAGTTCCCGGCGTTCCCGTCGCATCTCAAGAGGAGGCCCTCTGAACAGGATCGGCGAGAGGAACTCCAGGGTCGTGCCACCATTCCAAGAGTCCCCCAGATGTCTCACTCCATTCCAGAGGAACCTCTTTTCCCTTCACCGGCTCGTCTTTCACGCCGAGGATCGACTCACACCAAGGTGGCACGTGGCACGGCCCTGTGGGAAAGCCTCGTGGGAAAGCCTCGAGGGAAAGCCTCGAGGGAAAGCCACAGATCCCTTGATCCACGTGACAGGAAGCGTGACACTACAGCTGCAGCTCGGGAGGAAAGCGCACGTGCATGCCCCCACTCGAGACGAGCCCTGACTCCCCTGGGGAGACTGAGAAGCACCCCAAGATGCATGGCAACACTGGAGAGGAATCCGCAGGTTCCGGTCCCGACTCCACACACGGTCTTAGGTCCCCACATCGATGGGAGAGGAATCCCGAGAGGGCCCCTAGCAACTCGCATGGGGACTGGCCTTTCCTGAGGCCACCAGAGCGGGTCCCTGAGGACCCCGTTTTAACTCGAGAAGACCTGCCGAAACTCGAGAAAATCCAGGAAGTTCTCCCCTCCAGGCGAGATGAGGCCCATTTCCGCTGAGGCGTATCGAGGCTGATCACACCTCACCTCTGGAACTTCGAAAAGGTCCTTCACACGCTTGATGCAAATCAAGAAGTTCCCCGACATACCCGTCTCCACTACAGAGGAAACACGAGGGTCCCGCCCACATCCAGAGGAGCCCCGTTTCCGCCTGGTAGCTCGAGAAGAGGCATCCTTTCCCTGCTTCATCGTGAAAGAGTTCCCGTCGTTGCCGTCGCATCTCAAGAGGAGGCCCTCACAACAGGAACGGCGAGAGGAACTCCAGGGTCATGCCAGCATTCCAAGAGTCCCCCAGATGTCTCACTCCATTCCAGAGGAACCTCTTTTCCCTTCACTGGCTCGTCTTTCACGCCGAGGAACCACTCAGACCAAGGTGGCACGTGGCCCAGCCCTGTGGGAAAACCTCGTGGGAAAGCCTCGAGGGAAAGACTCGAGGGAAAGCCACAGATCCCTTGGTCCACGTGACAGGAAGCCTGACACTACTGCTGAAGCTCGGGAGGAAAGCGTACGTGCATGCCCCCACACGAGACGAGGCCTGACTCCCCTGGGGAGACTCAGAAGCACCCCAAGATCCATGGCAACACTGGAGAGGAATCCTCAGGTTCCGGCCCCGACACCACACAAGGTCTTAGGCCCCGGCATGGACGGGAGAGGAATCTCGAGAGGGCCCCTAGCAACTCGCATGGGGACTGCCCTTTCCTGAGGCCACCAGAGCCGGTCCCTGAGGTCCCCGTCGTATCTCGAGAAGACCTGCCGCAAGTCGAGAAAATCCAGGAGGTTCTCCCCTCCAGGCGAGATGAGGCCCATTCGCCTGAGGCGCCTTGAGGCTGAACACACCTCACCTCTGGAACTTCGAAAGGGTCCTTCACACCCTTGATGCAAATCAAGAAGTTCCCCGACATACCGTCTCCACTCGAGAGGAAACATGAGGGTCCCGCGCACATCCAGAGGAGCCCCGTTTCTGCCTCGTAGCTCGAGATGAGGTATCCGTTCCCTGCTTCGTCGGGAAGGATTTCCCGGCGTTTCCGTCGCATCTCAAGAGAAGGCCCTCTCAACAGGAAAGGCGAGAGGAACTCCAGGGTCGTGCCACCATTCCAAGAGTCCTCCAGATGTCTCAGTCCATTCCAGAGGAACCTCTTTTCCCTTCACCGGCTCCTCTTTCACGCCGAGGATCGACTCACACCAAGGTGGGACGTGGCCCAGCCCTGTGGGAAAAACTCGTGGGAAAGCCTCGAGGGAAAGCCTCGAGGGTAAGCCACAGATCCCTTGATCCACGTGACAGGAAGCGTGACTCTACTGCTGCAGCTCGGGAGGAAAGCGCACGTGCATGTCCCCACTCGAGACGAAGCCTGACTCCCCTGGGGAGACTCAGAAGCAACCCAAGATCCATGGCAACACTGGCGAGGAATCCTCAGGTTCCGGCCCCGACTCCACACAAGGTCTTAGGCCCCGTAATGGACGGGAGAGGAATCCCGAGAGGGCCCCTAGCAACTCGCATGGGGACTGCCCTTTCCTGAGGCCACCAGAGCGGATCCCTGAGGTCCCCATCGTAACTCGAGAAGACCTGCCGCAACTCGAGAAAATCCAGGAGGTTCTCCCCTCCAGTCGAGATGAGGCCCATTTCCGCTGAGGCGTCTCGAGGCTGATCACACCTCACCTCTGGAACTTCGAAAGGTTCCTTCAGACCCTTGGTGCAAATCAAGAAATTCCCGGACATACCCGTCTCCAGTCGAGAGGAAACACGAGGGTCGCGCCCACATCCAGAGGAGCCCGGTTTCCGCCTCGTAGCTCGAGATGAGGGATCCTTTCCCTTCTTCGTCGGGAAAGAGTTCCCGGTGTTCCTGTCGCATCTCAAGAGGAGGCCCTCTCAACAGGAACGGCGAGAGGAACTCCAGGGTCGTGCCACCATTCGAAGAGTCCCCCAGATGTCTCAGTCCATTCCAGAGGAACCTCTTTTCCCTTCACCGGCTCGTCTTTCACGCCGAAGATCGGCTCACAGCAAGGTTGCAAGTGGCACGGCCCTGTGAGAAAGCCTCGTGGGAAAGCCTCGAGCGAAAGCCACAGATCCCTTGATCCACGTGACAGGAAGCCTGACACTACTGCTGCAGCTCGGGATTAAAGCGCACATGCATGCCCCCACTCGAGACGAGGCTTGACTCCCCTGGGGAGACTCAGAAGCACCCCAAGATCCATGGCAACACTGGAGAGGAATCCGCAGGTTCCAGCCCCGACTCCACACAAGGTCTTAGGCCCTGGCATGGACGGGAGAGGAATCCCGAGAGGGCCCCTAGCAACTCGCATGGGGACTGGCCTTTCCTGAGGCCACCAGAGCGGGACCCTGACGTCACCGTCTTAACTCGAGAAGACCTGCCGCAACTCGAGAAAATCCAGGAGGTTCTCCCCTCCAGGCGAGATGAGGCCCATTTCCGCTGAGGCGTATCGAGGCTGATCACACCTCACCTCTGGAACTTCGAAAAGGTCCTTCACACGCTTGATGCAAATCAAGAAGTTCCCCGACATACCCGTCTCCACTCCAGAGGAAACACGAGTGTCCCGCCCACATCCAGAGGAGCCCCGTTTCCGCCTGGTAGCTCGAGAAGAGGCATCCTTTCCCTGCTTCATCGCGAAAGAGTTCCAGGCGTTGCCGTCGCATCTCAAGAGGAGGCCCTCACAACAGGAACGGCGAGAGGAACTCCAGGGTCATGCCAGCATTCCAAGAGTCCCCCTGATGTCTCACTCCATTCCAGAGGAACCTCTTTTCCCTTCACCGGCTCGTCTTTCACGCCGAGGAACCACTCACACCAAGGTGGCACGTGGCCCAGCCCTGTGGGAAAACCTCGTGGGAAAGCCTCGAGGGAAAGACTCGAGGGAAAGCCACAGATCCCTTGGTCCACGTGACAGGAAGCGTGACACTACTGCTGCAGCTCGGGAGGAAAGCGTACGTGCATGCCCCCACACGAGACGAGGCCTGACTCCCCTGGGGAGACTCAGAAGCACCCCAAGATCCATGGCAACACTGGAGAGGAATCCTCAGGTTCCGGCCCCGACACCACACAAGTTCTTAGGCTCCGGCATGGACGGGAGAGGAATCTCGAGAGGGCCCCTAGCAACTCGCATGGGGACTGCCCTTTCCTGAGGCCACCAGAGCCGGTCCCTGAGGTCCCCATCGTAACACGAGAAGACCTGCGGCAACTCGAGAAAATCCAGGAGGTTCTCCCCTCCAGGCGAGATGAGGCCCATTTCCGCTGAGGCGTCTCGAGGCTGATCACACCTCACCTCTGGAACTTCTAAAGGCTCCTTCACACCCTTGGTGAGAATCAAGAAGTTCCCCGACATACCCGTCTCCACTCGAGAGGAATCACGCGGGTCCCGCCCACATCCAGAGGAGCCCCGTTTCCGCCTCGTAGCTCGAGATGAGGGATCCTTTCCCTGCTTCGTCGGGAAAGAGTTCCCGGCGTTCCTGTCGCATCTCAAGAGGAGGCCCTCTCAACAGGAACGGCGAGAGGAACTCCAGGGTCGTGCCAGCATTCCAAGAGTCCCCCAGATGTCTCAGTCCATTCCAGAGGAACCTCTTTTCCCTTCACCGGCTCGTCTTTCACGCCGAAGATCGACTCACAGCAAGGTTGCAAGTGGCACGGCCCTGTGGGAAAGCCTCGTGGGAAAGCCTCGAGGGAAAGCCTCGAGGGAAAGCCACAGATCCCTTGATCCACGTGACAGGAAGCCTGACACTACTGCTGCAGCTCGGGATTAAAGCGCACGTGCATGCCCCCACTCGAGACGAGGCCTGACTCCCCTGGGGAGACTCAGAAGCACCCCAAGATCCATGGCAACACTGGAGAGGAATCCGCAGGTTCCAGCCCCGACTCCACACAAGGTCTTAGGCCCTGGCATGGACGGGAGAGGAATCCCGAGAGGGCCCCTAGCAACTCGCATGGGGACTGGCCTTTCCTGAGGCCACCAGAGCGGGACCCTGACGTCCCCGTCTTAACTTGAGAAGACCTGCCGCAACTCGAGAAAATCCAGGAGGTTCTCCCCTCCAGGCCAGATGAGGCCCATTTCTGCTGAGGCATCTGGAGGCTGATCACACCTCACCTCTGGAACTTCGAAAGGGTCCTTCACACCCTTGGTGCAAATCAAGAATTTCCCCGACATACCCGTCTCCACTCCAGAGGAAACACGAGGGTCCCCCCCACATCCAGAGGAGCCGCGTTTCCGCATGGTAGCTCGAGAAGAGCCATCCTTTCCATGCTTCGTCGCGGAAGAGTCCCCGGCGTTCCCGTCGCATCTCAAGAGGAGGCCCTCTCAACAGGAACGGCGAGAGGAACTCCAGGGTCGTGCCACCATTCCAAGAGTCCCCCAGATGTCTCAGTCCATTCCAGAGGAAACACTTTTCCCTTCACCGGCTCGTCTTTCACGCCGAAGATCGGCTCACAGCAAGGTTGCAAGTGGCACGGCACTGTGGGAAAGCCTCGTGGGAAAGCCTCGAGGGAAAGCCTCGAGGGAAAGCCACAGATCCCTTGATCCACGTGACAGGAAGCCTGACACTACTGCTGCAGCTCGGGAGGAAAGCGTCCGTGCATGTCCCCACTCGAAAAGAGGCCTGACTCCCCTGGGGAGATTCAGAGGCAACCCAAGATCCATGGCAACACTGGAGAGGAATCCTCAGGTTCCGGCCCCGACTCCACACAAGGTCTTAGGCCCCGTCATGGATGGGAGAGGAATCCCGAGAGGGACCCTAGCAACTCGCATGGGGACTGGCCTTTCCTGAGGCCAGCAGAGCGTGTCCCTGAGGTCCCCGTCGTAACTCGAGAAGACCTGCCGCAACTCGAGAAAATCCAGGAGGTTCTCCCCTCCAGGCGAGATGAGGCCCATTTCCGCTGAGGCGTCTCGAGGCTGATCACACCTCACCTCTGGAACTTCGAAAGGTTCCTTCAGACCCTTGGTACAAATCAAGAAATTCCCGGACATACCCGTCTCCAGTCGAGAGGAAACAGGAGGGTCCCGCCCACATCCAGAGGAGCCCCGTTTCCGCTTCGTAGCTCGAGATGAGGCATCCTTTCCCTGCTTCTTCGGGAAAGATTTCCCGGCATTCCCATCGCATCTCAAGAGGAGGCCCTCTCGACAGGAATGGCGAGAGGAACTCCAGGGTCGTGCCAACATTCCAAGAGTCCCCCAGATGTCTCAGTCCATTCCAGAGGAACCTCTTTTCCCTTCACCGGCTCGTCTTTCACGCCGAGGAACCACTCACACCAAGGTGGCACGTGGCCCAGCCCTGTGGGAAAACCTCGTGGGAAAGCCTCGAGGGAAAGACTCGAGGGAAAGCCACAGATCCCTTGGTCCACGTGACAGGAAGCGTGACACTACTGCTGCAGCTCGGGAGGAAAGCGTACGTGCATGCCCCCACACGAGACGAGGCCTGACTCCCCTGGGGAAACTCAGAAGCACCCCAAGATCCATGGCAACACTGGAGAGGAATCCTCAGGTTCCGGCCCCGACATCACACAAGGTCTTAGGCTCCGGCATGGACGGGAGAGGAATCTCGAGAGGGCCCCTAGCAACTCGCATGGGGACTGCCCTTTCCTGAGGCCACCAGAGCCGGTCCCTGAGGTCCCCATCGTAACACGAGAAGACCTGCGGCAACTCGAGAAAATCCAGGAGGTTCTCCCCTCCAGGCGAGATGAGGCCCATTTCCGCTGAGGCGTCTCGAGGCTGATCACACCTCACCTCTGGAACTTCGAAAGGTTCCTTCAGACCCTTGGTGCAAATCAAGAAATTCCCGGACATACCCGCCTCCACTCGAGGGGAAACACGAGGGTCGCGCCCACATCCAGATGAGCCCGGTTTCCGCCTCGTAGCTCGAGATGAGGGATCCTTTCCCTTCTTCTTCGGGAAAGAGTTCCCGGTGTTCCTGTCGCATCTCAAGAGGAGGCCCTCTCAACAGGAACGGCGAGAGGAACTCCAGGGTCGTGCCAGCATTCCAAGAGTCCCCCAGATGTCTCAGTCCATTCCAGAGGAACCTCTTTTCCCTTCACCGGCTCGTCTTTCACGCCGAAGATCGACTCACAGCAAGGTTGCAAGTGGCACGGCCCTGTGGGAAAGCCTCGTGGGAAAGCCTCGAGGGAAAGCCTCGAGGGAAAGCCACAGATCCCTTGATCCACGTGACAGGAAGCCTGACACTACTGCTGCAGCTCGGGATTAAAGCGCACGTGCATGCCCCCACTCGAGACGAGGCCTGACTCCCCTGGGGAGACTCAGAAGCACCCCAAGATCCATGGCAACACTGGAGAGGAATCCGCAGGTTCCAGCCCCGACTCCACACAAGGTCTTAGGCCCTGGCATGGACGGGAGAGGAATCCCGAGAGGGCCCCTAGCAACTCGCATGGGGACTGGCCTTTCCTGAGGCCACCAGAGCGGGACCCTGACGTCCCCGTCTTAACTTGAGAAGACCTGCCGCAACTCGAGAAAATCCAGGAGGTTCTCCCCTCCAGGCCAGATGAGGCCCATTTCTGCTGAGGCATCTGGAGGCTGATCACACCTCACCTCTGGAACTTCGAAAGGGTCCTTCACACCCTTGGTGCAACTCAAGAAGTTCCCCGACATACCCGTCTCCACTCGAGAGGAAACACGAGGGTCCCGCCCACATCCAGAGGAGCCCCATTTCCACCTGGTAGCTCGAGAAGAGGCATCCTTTCCCTGCTTCGTCGCGAAAGAGTCCCCGGCGTTCCCGTCGCATCTCAAGAGGAGGCCCTCTCAACAGGAACGGCGAGAGGAACTCCAGGGTCGTGCCACCATTCCAAGAGTCCCCCAGATGTCTCAGTCCATTCCAGAGGAACCTCTTTTCCCTTCACCGGCTCGTCTTTCACGCCGAGGATCGACTCACACCAAGGTGGCACGTGGCACGGCCCTGTGGGAAAGCCTCGTGGGAAAGCCTCGAGGGAAAGCCTCGAGGGAAAGCCACAGATCCCTTGATGCACGTTACAGGAACCGGGACACTACTGCTGCAGCTCGGGAGGAAAGCGCACGTGCATGTCCCCACACGAGAGGAGGCCTGACGCCCCTGGGGAGACTCAGAAGCAACCCAAGATCCATGGCAACACTGGAGAGGAATCCTCAGGTTCCGGCCCCGACTCCACACAAGGTCTTAGGCCCCGTCATGGACGGGAGAGGAATCCCGAGAGGGCCCCTAGCAACTCGCATGGGGACTGGCCTTTCCTGAGGCCACCAGAGCGGGTCCCTGAGGTCCCCGTCGTAACACGAGAAGACCTGCGGCAACTCGAGAAAATCCAGGAGGTTCTCCCCTCCAGGCGAGATGAGGCCCATTTCCGCTGAGGCGTCTCGAGGCTGATCACACCTCACCTCTGGAACTTCGAAAGGTTCCTTCAGACCCTTGGTGCAAATCAAGAAATTCCCGAACATACCCGTCTCCAGTCGAGAGGAAACACGAGGGTCCCGCCCACATCCAGAGGAGCCCCGTTTCTGCTTCGTAGCTCGACATGAGGCATCCTTTCCCTGCTTCGTTGGGAAACATTTCCCAGCGTTCCCGTCGCATCTCAAGAGGAGGCCCTCTCGACAGGAACGGCGAGAGGAACTCCAGGGTCGTGCCACCATTCCAAGAGTCCCCCAGATATCTCAGTCCATTCCAGAGGAACCTCTTTTCCCTTCACCGGCTCGCCTTTCACGCCGAGGATCGACTCACACAAAGGTGGCACGTGGCCCAGCCCTGTGGGAAAACCTCGTGGGAAAGCTTCGAGGGAAAGCCTCGAGGGAAAGCCACAGATCCCTTGGTCCACGTGACAGGAAGCGTGACACTACTGCTGAAGCTCGGGAGGAAAGCGCACGTGCATGCCCCCACTCGAGACGAGGGCTGACTCCCCTTGGGAGACTCAGAAGCACCCCAAGATTCATGGCAATACTGGAGAGGATTCCTCAGGTTCCGGCCCCGACACGACACAAGGTCTTAGGCCCCGGCATCGATGGGAGAGGAATCCCGAGTGGGCCCCTAGCAACTCGCATGGGGACTGGCCTTTCCTGAGGCCACCAGAGCGGGTCCCTGAGGTCCCCGTCGTAACTTGAGAAGACCTGCCGCAACTCGAGACAATCCAGGAGGTTCTCCCCTCCAGGCGAGATGAGGCCCATTTCCGCTGAGGCGTCTCGAGGCTGATCACACCTCACCTCTGGAACTTCGAAAGGGTCCTTCACACCCTTGGTGCAAATCAAGAAGTTCCCAGACATACCCGTCTCCACTCGAGAGGAAACACGAGGGTCCCGCCCACATCCAGAGGAGCCCCGTTTCCGCCTGGTAGCTCGAGAAGAGGCATCCTTTCCCTGCTTCTTCGCGAAAGAGTTCCCGGCGTTCCCGTCGCATCTCAAGAGGAGGCCCTCTCGACAGGATCGGCGAGAGGAACTCCAGGGTCGTGCCACCATTCCAAGAGTCCCCCAGATGTCTCAGTCCATTCCAGAGGAACCACTTTTCCCTTCACCGGCTCGTCTTTCACGCCGAGGATCGACTCACACCGAGGTGGCACGTGGCCCAGCCCTGTGGGAAAACCTCGTGGGAAAGCCTCGAGGGAAAGCCTCGAGGGAAAGCCACAGATCCCTTGATCCACGTGACAGGAAGCGTGACACTACTGCTGCAGCTCGGGAGGAAAGCGCACGTGAATGCCCCTACTCGAGACGAGGCCTGACTCCCCTGGGGAGACTCAGAGGCAACCCAAGGTCCATGGCAACACTGGAGAGGAATCCTCAGGTTCCGGCCCCGACTCCACACAAGGTCTTAGGCCCCGTCATGGATGGGAGAGGAATCCGGAGAGGGACCCTAGCAACTCGCATGGGGACTGGCCTTTCCTGAGGCCACCAGAGCGGGTCCCTGAGGTCTCCTTCGTAACTCGAGAAGACCTGCCGCAACTCGAGAAAATCCAGGAGGTTCTCCCCTCCAGGCGAAATGAGGCCCATTTCCGCTGATGCGTCTCGAGGCTGATCACACCTCACCTCTGGAACTTCGAAAGGCTCCTTCACACCCTTGGTGCAAATCAAGAAGTTCCCCGACATACCCGTCTCCACTCCAGAGGAAACATGTGGGTCCCGCCCACATCCAGAGGAGCCCCGTATCCGCCTCGTAGCTCGAGATGAGGGATCCTTTCCCTGCTTCGTCGGGAAAGAGTTCCCGGCGTTCCCGTCACATCTCAATAGGAGGCCCTCTCAACAGGAACGGCGAGAGGAACTCCAGGGTCGTGCCACCATTCCAAGAGTCCCCCAGATGTCTCAGTCCATTCCAGAGGAACCTCTTTTCCCTTCACCGGCTCGTCTTTCACGCCGAGGATCGACTCACACCAGGGTGGCACGTGGCACAGCCCTGTGGGAAAGACTCGTGGGAAAGCCTCGAGGGACAGCCTCGAGGGAAAGCCACAGATCCCTTGATTCACGTGACAGGAAGCGTGACACTACTGCTGCAGCTCGGGAGGAAAGCGCACGTGCATGCCCCCACTCGAGACGAGGCATGACTCCCCTGGGGAGACTCAGAAGCACCCAAGATCCATGGCAACACTGGAGAGGAATCCTCAGGTTCCGGCCCCGACTCCACACAAGAACTGAGGCCCCGGCATGGACGGGAGAGCAATCCCGAGAGGCCCCCTAGCAACTCGCATGGGGACTGGCCTTTCCTAAGGCCACCAGAGCGGGTCCCTGAGGTCCCCGTCGTAACTCGAGAAGACCTGCCGCAACTCGACAAAATCCAGGAGGTTCTCCCCTCCAGGCGAGATGAGGCTCATTTCTGCTGAGGCGTCTCGAGGCTGATCACATCTCACCTCTGCAACTTCGAAAGGCTCCTTCACACCCTTGGTGCAAATCAAGAAGTTCCCCGACATAGCCGTCTCCACTCGAGAGGAATCACGAGGGTCCCGCCCACATCCAGAGGAGCCCCGTTTCCGCCTCGTAGCTCGAGATCAGGGATCCTTTCCCTGCTTCGTCGGGAAAGAGTTCCCGGCGTTCCCGTCGCATCTCAAGAGGAGGCCCTCTCAACAGGAACGGCGAGAGGAACTCCAGGGTCGTGCCACCATTCCAAGAGTCCCCCAGATGTCTCAGGCCATTCCAGAGGAACCTCTTTTCCCTTCACCGGCTCGTCTTTCACGCCGAGGATCGACTCACACCAAGGTGGCACGTGGCACAGCCCTGTGGGAAAGCCTTGTGGGAAAGCCTCGAGGGACAGCCTCGAGGGAAAGCCACAGATCCCTTGATCCACATGACAGGAAGCGTGACACTACTGCTGCAGCTCGGGAGGAAAGCACACGTGCATGCCCCCAATCGAGACGAGGCCTGACTCCCCTGGGGAGACTCAGAAGCACCCCAAGATCCATGGCAACACTGGAGAGGAATCCTCAGGTTCCGGCCCCGACTCCACACAAGGACTGAGGCCCCGGCATGGACGGGAGAGGAATCCCGAGAGGCCCCCTAGCAACTCTCATGGGGACTGGCCTTTCCTGAGGCCACCAGAGCGGGTCCCTGAGGTCCCCGTCGTAACTCGAGAAGACCTGCCGCAACTCGAGAAAATCCAGGAGGTTCTCCCCTCCAGGCGAGATGAAGCCCATTTCCGCTGAGGCGTCTCGAGGCTGATCACACCTCACCTCTGGAACTTCGAAAGGGTCCTTCACACCCTTGGTGCAAATCAAGAAGTTCCCCGACATACCCGTCTCCACTCGAGAGGGAATCACGAGGGTCCCGCCCACATCCAGAGGAGCCCCGTATCCGCCTCGTAGCTCGAGATGAGGGATCCTTTCCCTGCTTCGTCGGGAAAGAGTTTCAGGCGTTCCCGTCGCATCTCAAGAGGAGGCCTCTCAACAGGAACGACGAGAGGAACTCCAGGGTCGTGCCACCATTCCAAGAGTCCCCCAGATGTCTCAGTCCATTCCAGAGGAACCTCTTTTCCCTTCACCGGCTCGTTTTCACGCCGAGGATCGACTCACACCAACGTGGCACGTGGCACAGCCCTGTGGGAAAGCCTCGTGGGAAAGCCTCCAGGGACAGCCTCGAGGGAAAGCCACAGATCCCTGGATCCACGTGACAGGAAGCGTGACACTACTGCTGCAGCTCGGGAGGAAAGCGCACGTGCATGCCCCCACTCGAGACGAGGCCTGACTCCCCTGGGGAGACTCAGAAGCACCCCAAGATCCATGGCAACACTGGAGAGGAATCCTCAGGTTCCGGCCCCGACTCCACACAAGGACTGAGGCCCCGGCATGGACGGGAGAGGAATCCCGAGAGGTCCCCTAGCAACTCGCATGGGGACTGGCCTTTCCTGAGGCCACCAGAGCGGGTCCCTGAGGTCCCCGTCGTAACTCGAGAAGACCTGCCGCAACTCGACAAAATCCAGGAGGTTCTCCCCTCCAGGCGAGATGAGGCTCATTTCTGCTGAGGCGTCTCGAGGCTGATCACATCTCACCTCTGCAACTTCGAAAGGCTCCTTCACACCCTTGGTGCAAATCAAGAAGTTCCCCGACATAGCCGTCTCCACTCGAGAGGAATCACGAGGGTCCCGCCCACATCCAGAGGAGCCCCGTTTCCGCCTCGTAGCTCGAGATCAGGGATCCTTTCCCTGCTTCGTCGGGAAAGAGTTCCCGGCGGTCCCGTCGCATCTCAAGAGGAGGCCCTCTCAACAGGAACGGCGAGAGGAACTCCAGGGTCGTGCCACCATTCCAAGAGTCCCCCAGATGTCTCAGGCCATTCCAGAGGAACCTCTTTTCCCTTCACCGGATCGTCTTTCACGCCGAGGATCGACTCACACCAAGGTGGCACGTGGCACAGCCCTGTGGAAAGCCTCGTGTGAAAGCCTCGAGGGACAGCCTCGAGGAAAGCCACAGATCCCTTGATCCACGTGAGAGGTAGCGTGACACTACTGCTGCAGCTCGGGAGGAAGCGCACGTGCATGGCCCCACACGAGACGCCGCCTGACTCCCCTGGGGAGACTCAGAAGCTCCCCAAGATCCATGGCAACACTGGAGAGGAATCCTCAGGTTCCGGCCCCGACTCTACACAAGGACTGAGGCCCCGGCAATGGACGGGAGAGGAAACCGGAGAGGCCCCCTAGCAACTCGCATGGGGACTGGCCTTTCCTGAGGCCACCAAAGCGGGTCCCTGAGGTCCCCGTCGTAACTCGAGAAGACCTGCCGCAAACTCGAGAAAATCCAGGAGGTTCTCCCCTCCAGGCGAGATGAGGCCCTTTTCCGCTGAGGCGTCTCGAGGCTGATCACACCTCACCTCTGGAACTTCGAAAGGGTCCTTCACACCCTTGGTGCAAATCAAGAAGTTCCCCGACATACCCATCTCCACTCGAGAGGAATCACGAGGGTCCCGCCCACATCCAGAGGAGCCCCGTTTCCACTCGTAGCTCGAGATGAGGGATCCTTTCCCTGCTTCGTCGGGAAAGAGTTCCCGGCGTTCCCATCGCATCTCAAGAGGAGACCCTCTCAACAGGAACGGCGAGAGGAACTCCAGGGTCGTGCCACCATTCCAAGAGTCCCCCAGATGTCTCAGTCCATTCCAGAGTAACCTCTTTTCCCTTCACCGGCTTGTCTTCACTCGAGGATCGACTCACACCAAGGTGGCACGTGGCACAGCCCTGTGGGAAAGCCTCGTGGGAAAGCCTCGAGGGACAGCCTCGAGGGAAAGCCACAGATCCCTTGATCCACGTGACAGGAAGCGTGACACTACTGCTGCAGCTCGGGAGGAAAGCGCACGTGCATGCCCCCAATCGAGACGAGGCCTGACTCCCCTGGGGATAGTCAGAAGCACCCCAAGATCCATGGCAACACTGGAGAGGAATCCTCAGGTTCCGGCCCGACTCCACACAAGGACTGAGGCCCCGGCATGGACGGGAGAGGAATCCCGAGAGGCCCCCTAGCAAATCGCATGGGGACTGGCCTTTCCTGAGGCCACCAGAGCGGGTCCCTGAGGTCCCCGCCGTAACTCGAGAAGACCTGCCGCAACTCGAGAAAATCCAGGAGGTTCTCCCCTCCAGGCGAGATGAGGCCCATTTCCGCTGAGGCGTCTCGAGGCTGATCACACCTCACCTCTGGAACTTCGAAAGGGTCCTTCACACCCTTGGTGCAAATCAAGAAGTTCCCCGGACATACCCGTCTCCACTCGAGAGTAATCACGAGGGTCCCGCCCACATCCATAGGAGCCCTGTTTCTGCCTCGTAGCTCGAGATGAGGGATCCTTTCACTGCTTCGTCGGGAAAGAGTTCCCGGCGTTCCCATCGCATCTCAAGAGGAGGCCCTCTCAACAGGATCGGCGAGAGGAACTCCAGGGTCGTGCCACCATTCCAAGAGTCCCCCAGATGTCTCAGTCCATTCCAGAGGAACCTCTTTTCCCTTCACCGGCTCGTCTTTCACGCCGAGGATCGACTCACACCGAGGTGGCACGTGGCCCAGCCCTGTGGGAAAACCTCGTGGGAAAGCCTCGAGGGAAAGCCTCGAGGGAAAGCCACAGATCCCTTGATCCACGTGACAGGAAGCGTGACACTACTGCTGCAGCTCGGGAGGAAAGCGCACGTGAATGCCCCTACTCGAGACGAGGCCTGACTCCCCTGGGGAGACTCAGAGGCAACCCAAGGTCCATGGCAACACTGGAGAGGAATCCTCAGGTTCCGGCCCCGACTCCACACAAGGTCTTAGGCCCCGTCATGGATGGGAGAGGAATCCGGAGAGGGACCCTAGCAACTCGCATGGGGACTGGCCTTTCCTGAGGCCACCAGAGCGGGTCCCTGAGGTCTCCTTCGTAACTCGAGAAGACCTGCCGCAACTCGAGAAAATCCAGGAGGTTCTCCCCTCCAGGCGAGATGAGGCCCATTTCCGCTGATGCGTCTCGAGGCTGATCACACCTCACCTCTGGAACTTCGAAAGGCTCCTTCACACCCTTGGTGCAAATCAAGAAGTTCCCCGACATACCCGTCTCCACTCCAGAGGAAACATGTGGGTCCCGCCCACATCCAGAGGAGCCCCGTATCCGCCTCGTAGCTCGAGATGAGGGATCCTTTCCCTGCTTCGTCGGGAAAGAGTTCCCGGCGTTCCCGTCACATCTCAATAGGAGGCCCTCTCAACAGGAACGGCGAGAGGAACTCCAGGGTCGTGCCACCATTCCAAGAGTCCCCCAGATGTCTCAGTCCATTCCAGAGGAACCTCTTTTCCCTTCACCGGCTCGTCTTTCACGCCGAGGATCGACTCACACCAGGGTGGCACGTGGCACAGCCCTGTGGGAAAGACTCGTGGGAAAGCCTCGAGGGACAGCCTCGAGGGAAAGCCACAGATCCCTTGATTCACGTGACAGGAAGCGTGACACTACTGCTGCAGCTCGGGAGGAAAGCGCACGTGCATGCCCCCACTCGAGACGAGGCATGACTCCCCTGGGGAGACTCAGAAGCACCCAAGATCCATGGCAACACTGGAGAGGAATCCTCAGGTTCCGGCCCCGACTCCACACAAGAACTGAGGCCCCGGCATGGACGGGAGAGCAATCCCGAGAGGCCCCCCTAGCAACTCGCATGGGGACTGGCCTTTCCTAAGGCCACCAGAGCGGGTCCCTGAGGTCCCCGTCGTAACTCGAGAAGACCTGCCGCAACTCGACAAAATCCAGGAGGTTCTCCCCTCCAGGCGAGATGAGGCTCATTTCTGCTGAGGCGTCTCGAGGCTGATCACATCTCACCTCTGCAACTTCGAAAGGCTCCTTCACACCCTTGGTGCAAATCAAGAAGTTCCCCGACATAGCCGTCTCCACTCGAGAGGAATCACGAGGGTCCCGCCCACATCCAGAGGAGCCCCGTTTCCGCCTCGTAGCTCGAGATCAGGGATCCTTTCCCTGCTTCGTCGGGAAAGAGTTCCCGGCGTTCCCGTCGCATCTCAAGAGGAGGCCCTCTCAACAGGAACGGCGAGAGGAACTCCAGGGTCGTGCCACCATTCCAAGAGTCCCCCAGATGTCTCAGGCCATTCCAGAGGAACCTCTTTTCCCTTCACCGGCTCGTCTTTCACGCCGAGGATCGACTCACACCAAGGTGGCACGTGGCACAGCCCTGTGGGAAAGCCTCGTGGGAAAGCCTCGAGGGACAGCCTCGAGGGAAAGCCACAGATCCCTTGATCCACATGACAGGAAGCGTGACACTACTGCTGCAGCTCGGGAGGAAAGCACACGTGCATGCCCCCAATCGAGACGAGGCCTGACTCCCCTGGGGAGACTCAGAAGCACCCCAAGATCCATGGCAACACTGGAGAGGAATCCTCAGGTTCCGGCCCCGACTCCACACAAGTACTGAGGCCCCGGCATGGACGGGAGAGGAATCCCGAGAGGTCCCCTAGCAACTCGCATGGGGACTGGCCTTTCCTGAGGCCACCAGAGCGGGTCCCTGAGGTCCCCGTCGTAACTCGAGAAGACCTGCCGCAACTCGACAAAATCCAGGAGGTTCTCCCCTCCAGGCGAGATGAGGCTCATTTCTGCTGAGGCGTCTCGAGGCTGATCACATCTCACCTCTGCAACTTCGAAAGGCTCCTTCACACCCTTGGTGCAAATCAAGAAGTTCCCCGACATAGCCGTCTCCACTCGAGAGGAATCACGAGGGTCCCGCCCACATCCAGAGGAGCCCCGTTTCCGCCTCGTAGCTCGAGATCAGGGATCCTTTCCCTGCTTCGTCGGGAAAGAGTTCCCGGCGGTCCCGTCGCATCTCAAGAGGAGGCCCTCTCAACAGGAACGGCGAGAGGAACTCCAGGGTCGTGCCACCATTCCAAGAGTCCCCAGATGTCTCAGGCCATTCCAGAGGAATCTCTTTTCCCTTCACCGGATCGTCTTTCACGCCGAGGATCGACTCACACCAAGGTGGCACGTGGCACAGCCCTGTGGGAAAGCCTCGTGTGAAAGCCTCGAGGGACAGCCTCGAGGGAAAGCCACAGATCCCTTGATCCACGTGAGAGGTAGCGTGACACTACTGCTGCAGCTCGGGAGGAAAGCGCACGTGCATGGCCCCACACGAGACGCCGCCTGACTCCCCTGGGGAGACTCAGAAGCTCCCCAAGATCCATGGCAACACTGGAGAGGAATCCTCAGGTTCCGGCCCCGACTCTACACAAGGACTGAGGCCCCGGCATGGACGGGAGAGGAAACCGGAGAGGCCCCCTAGCAACTCGCATGGGGACTGGCCTTTCCTGAGGCCACCAAAGCGGGTCCCTGAGGTCCCCGTCGTAACTCGAGAAGACCTGCCGCAACTCGAGAAAATCCAGGAGGTTCTCCCCTCCAGGCGAGATGAGGCCCATTTCCGCTGAGGCGTCTCGAGGCTGATCACACCTCACCTCTGGAACTTCGAAAGGGTCCTTCACACCCTTGGTGCAAATCAAGAAGTTCCCCGACATACCCATCTCCACTCGAGAGGAATCACGAGGGTCCCGCCCACATCCAGAGGAGCCCCGTTTCCACCTCGTAGCTGGAGATGAGGGATCCTTTCCCTGCTTCGTCGGGAAAGAGTTCCCGGCGTTCCCATCGCATCTCAAGAGGAGACCCTCTCAACAGGAACGGCGAGAGGAACTCCAGGGTCGTGCCACCATTCCAAGAGTCCCCCAGATGTCTCAGTCCATTCCAGAGGAACCTCTTTTCCCTTCAACGGCTTGTCTTTCACGCCGAGGATCGACTCACACCAAGGTGGCACGTGGCACAGCCCTGTGGGAAAGCCTCGTGGGAAAGCCTCGAGGGACAGCCTCGAGGGAAAGCCACAGATCCCTTGATCCACGTGACAGGAAGCGTGACACTACTGCTGCAGCTCGGGAGGAAAGCGCACGTGCATGCCCCCAATCGAGACGAGGCCTGACTCCCCTGGGGATACTCAGAAGCACCCCAAGATCCATGGCAACACTGGAGAGGAATCCTCAGGTTCCGGCCCCGACTCCACACAAGGACTGAGGCCCCGGCATGGACGGGAGAGGAATCCCGAGAGGCCCCCTAGCAAATCGCATGGGGACTGGCCTTTCCTGAGGCCACCAGAGCGGGTCCCTGAGGTCCCCGCCGTAACTCGAGAAGACCTGCCGCAACTCGAGAAAATCCAGGAGGTTCTCCCCTCCAGGCGAGATGAGGCCCATTTCCGCTGAGGCGTCTCGAGGCTGATCACACCTCACCTCTGGAACTTCGAAAGGGTCCTTCACACCCTTGGTGCAAATCAAGAAGTTCCCCGACATACCCGTCTCCACTCGAGAGGAATCACGAGGGTCCCGCCCACATCCAGAGGAGCCCCGTTTCTGCCTCGTAGCTCGAGATGAGGGATCCTTTCACTGCTTCGTCGGGAAAGAGTTCCCGGCGTTCCCATCGCATCTCAAGAGGAGGCCCTCTCAACAGGATCGGCGAGAGGAACTCCAGGGTCGTGCCACCATTCCAAGAGTCCCCCAGATGTCTCAGTCCATTCCAGAGGAACCTCTTTTCCCTTCACCGGCTCGTCTTTCACGCCGAGGATCGACTCACACCGAGGTGGCACGTGGCCCAGCCCTGTGGGAAAACCTCGTGGGAAAGCCTCGAGGGAAAGCCTCGAGGGAAAGCCACAGATCCCTTGATCCACGTGACAGGAAGCGTGACACTACTGCTGCAGCTCGGGAGGAAAGCGCACGTGAATGCCCCTACTCGAGACGAGGCCTGACTCCCCTGGGGAGACTCAGAGGCAACCCAAGGTCCATGGCAACACTGGAGAGGAATCCTCAGGTTCCGGCCCCGACTCCACACAAGGTCTTAGGCCCCGTCATGGATGGGAGAGGAATCCGGAGAGGGACCCTAGCAACTCGCATGGGGACTGGCCTTTCCTGAGGCCACCAGAGCGGGTCCCTGAGGTCTCCTTCGTAACTCGAGAAGACCTGCCGCAACTCGAGAAAATCCAGGAGGTTCTCCCCTCCAGGCGAGATGAGGCCCATTTCCGCTGATGCGTCTCGAGGCTGATCACACCTCACCTCTGGAACTTCGAAAGGCTCCTTCACACCCTTGGTGCAAATCAAGAAGTTCCCCGACATACCCGTCTCCACTCCAGAGGAAACATGTGGGTCCCGCCCACATCCAGAGGAGCCCCGTATCCGCCTCGTAGCTCGAGATGAGGGATCCTTTCCCTGCTTCGTCGGGAAAGAGTTCCCGGCGTTCCCGTCACATCTCAATAGGAGGCCCTCTCAACAGGAACGGCGAGAGGAACTCCAGGGTCGTGCCACCATTCCAAGAGTCCCCCAGATGTCTCAGTCCATTCCAGAGGAACCTCTTTTCCCTTCACCGGCTCGTCTTTCACGCCGAGGATCGACTCACACCAGGGTGGCACGTGGCACAGCCCTGTGGGAAAGACTCGTGGGAAAGCCTCGAGGGACAGCCTCGAGGGAAAGCCACAGATCCCTTGATTCACGTGACAGGAAGCGTGACACTACTGCTGCAGCTCGGGAGGAAAGCGCACGTGCATGCCCCCACTCGAGACGAGGCATGACTCCCCTGGGGAGACTCAGAAGCACCCAAGATCCATGGCAACACTGGAGAGGAATCCTCAGGTTCCGGCCCCGACTCCACACAAGAACTGAGGCCCCGGCATGGACGGGAGAGCAATCCCGAGAGGCCCCCTAGCAACTCGCATGGGGACTGGCCTTTCCTAAGGCCACCAGAGCGGGTCCCTGAGGTCCCCGTCGTAACTCGAGAAGACCTGCCGCAACTCGACAAAATCCAGGAGGTTCTCCCCTCCAGGCGAGATGAGGCTCATTTCTGCTGAGGCGTCTCGAGGCTGATCACATCTCACCTCTGCAACTTCGAAAGGCTCCTTCACACCCTTGGTGCAAATCAAGAAGTTCCCCGACATAGCCGTCTCCACTCGAGAGGAATCACGAGGGTCCCGCCCACATCCAGAGGAGCCCCGTTTCCGCCTCGTAGCTCGAGATCAGGGATCCTTTCCCTGCTTCGTCGGGAAAGAGTTCCCGGCGTTCCCGTCGCATCTCAAGAGGAGGCCCTCTCAACAGGAACGGCGAGAGGAACTCCAGGGTCGTGCCACCATTCCAAGAGTCCCCCAGATGTCTCAGTCCATTCCAGAGGAACCTCTTTTCCCTTCACCGGCTCGTCTTTCACGCCGAGGATCGACTCACACCAAGGTGGCACGTGGCACAGCCCTGTGGGAAAGCCTCGTGGGAAAGCCTCGAGGGACAGCCTCGAGGGAAAGCCACAGATCCCTTGATCCACGTGACAGGAAGCGTGACACTCCTGCTGCAGCTCGGGAGGAAGGCGCACGTGCATGCCCCCACTCGAGACGAGGCCTGACTCCCCTGGGGAGACTCAGAAGCACCCCAAGATCCATGGCAACACTGGAGAGGAATCCTCAGGTTCCGGCCCCGACTCCACACAAGGACTGAGGCCCCGGCATGGACGGGAGAGGAATCCCGATAGGTCCCCTAGCAACTCGCATGGGGACTGGCCTTTCCTGAGGCCACCAGAGCGGGTCCCTGAGGTCCCCGTCGTAACTCGAGAAGACCTGCCGCAACTCGAGAAAATCCAGGAGGTTCTCCCCTCCAGGCGAGATGAGGCCCATTTCCGCTGAGGCGTCTCGAGGCTGATCACACCTCACCTCTGGAACTTCGAAAGGGTCCTTCACACCCTTGGTGCAAATCAAGAAGTTCCCCGACATACCCATCTCCACTCGAGAGGAATCACGAGGGTCCCGCCCACATCCAGAGGAGCCCCGTTTCCACCTCGTAGCTCGAGATGAGGGATCCTTTCCCTGCTTCGTCGGGAAAGAGTTCCCGGCGTTCCCATCGCATCTCAAGAGGAGACCCTCTCAACAGGAACGGCGAGAGGAACTCCAGGGTCGTGCCACCATTCCAAGAGTCCCCCAGATGTCTCAGGCCATTCCAGAGGAACCTCTTTTCCCTTCACCGGCTTGTCTTTCACGCCGAGGATCGACTCACACCAAGGTGGCACGTGGCACAGCCCTGTGGGAAAGCCTCGTGGGAAAGCCTCGAGGGACAGCCTCGAGGGAAAGCCACAGATCCCTTGATCCACGTGACAGGAAGCGTGACACTACTGCTGCAGCTCGGGAGGAAAGCGCACGTGCATGCCCCCAATCGAGACGAGGCCTGACTCCCCTGGGGAGACTCAGAAGCACCCCAAGATCCATGGCAACACTGGAGAGGAATCCTCAGGTTCCGGCCCCGACTCCACACAAGGACTGAGGCCCAGGCATGGACGGGAGAGGAATCCCGAGAGGCCCCCTAGCAAATCGCATGGGGACTGGCCTTTCCTGAGGCCACCAGAGCGGGTCCCTGAGGTCCCCGCCGTAACTCGAGAAGACCTGCCGCAACTCGAGAAAATCCAGGAGGTTCTCCCCTCCAGGCGAGATGAGGCCCATTTCCGCTGAGGCGTCTCGAGGCTGATCACACCTCACCTCTGGAACTTCGAAAGGGTCCTTCACACCCTTGGTGCAAATCAAGAAGTTCCCCGACATACCCGTCTCCACTCGAGAGGAATCACGAGGGTCCCGCCCACATCCAGAGGAGCCCCGTTTCTGCCTCGTAGCTCGAGATGAGGGATCCTTTCACTGCTTCGTCGGGAAAGAGTTCCCGGCGTTCCCATCGCATCTCAAGAGGAGGCCCTCTCAACAGGATCGGCGAGAGGAACTCCAGGGTCGTGCCACCATTCCAAGAGTCCCCCAGATGTCTCAGTCCATTCCAGAGGAACCTCTTTTCCCTTCACCGGCTCGTCTTTCACGCCGAGGATCGACTCACACCAAGGTGGCACGTGGCAGAGCCCTGTGGGAAAGCCTCGTGGGAAAGCCTCCAGGGACAGCCTCGAGGGAAAGCCACAGATCCCTTGATCCACGTGACAGGAAGCGTGACACTACTGCTGCAGCTCGGGAGGAAAGCGCACGTGCATGCCCCCACTCGAGACGAGGCCTGACTCCCCTGGGGAGACTCAGAAGCACCCCAAGATCCATGGCAACACTGGAGAGGAATCCTCAGGTTCTGGCCCCGACTCCACACAAGGACTGAGGCCCCGGCATGGACGGGAGTGGAATCCCGAGAGGTCCCCTAGCAACTCGCATGGGGACTGGCCTTTCCTGAGGCCACCAGAGCGGGTCCCTGAGGTCCCTGTCATAACTCGAGAAGACCTGCCGCAACTCGAGAAAATCCAGGAGGTTCTCCCCTCCAGGCGAGATGAGGCCCATTTCCGCTGAGGCGTCTCGAGGCTGATCACACCTCACCTCTGGAACTTCGAAAGGGTCCTTCACACCCTTGGTGCAAATCAAGAAGTTCCCCGACATACCCATCTCCACTCGAGAGGAATCACGAGGGTCCCGCCCACATCCAGAGGAGCCCCGTTTCTACCTCGTAGCTCGAGATGAGGGATCCTTTCCCTGCTTCGTCGGGAAAGAGTTCCCGGCGTTCCCATCGCATCTCAAGAGGAGGCCCTCTCAACAGGAACGGCGAGAGGAACTCCAGGGTCGTGCCACCATTCCAAGAGTCCCCCAGATGTCTCAGTCCATTCCAGAGGAACCTCTTTTCCCTTCACCGGCTCGTCTTTCACGCCGAGGATCGACTCACACCAAGGTGGCACGTGGCACAGCCCTGTGGGAAAGCCTCGTGGGAAAGCCTCGAGGGACAGCCTCGAGGGAAAGCCACAGATCCCTTGATTCACGTGACAGGAAGCGTGACACTACTGCTGCAGCTCGGGAGGAAAGCGCACGTGCATGCCCCCACTCGAGACGAGGCATGACTCCCCTGGGGAGACTCAGAAGCACCCCAAGATCCATGGCAACACTGGAGAGGAATCCTCAGGTTCCGGCCCCGACTCCACACAAGGACTGAGGCCCCAGCATGGACGGGAGAGGAATCCCGAGAGGCCCCCTAGCAACTCGCATGGGGACTGGCCTTTCCTAAGGCCACCAGAGCGGGTCCCTGAGGTCCCCGTCGTAACTCGAGAAGACCTGCCGCAACTCG
This sequence comes from Budorcas taxicolor, assembly GCF_023091745.1. Taxonomy (NCBI): domain Eukaryota; kingdom Metazoa; phylum Chordata; class Mammalia; order Artiodactyla; family Bovidae; genus Budorcas; species Budorcas taxicolor. The sequence goes on from NW_026291535.1 coordinate 833,449, forward strand.
ACAAAATCCAGGACGTTCTCCCCTCCAGGCGAGATGAGGCTCATTTCTGCTGAGGCGTCTCGAGGCTGATCACATCTCACCTCTGCAACTTCGAAAGGCTCCTTCACACCCTTGGTGCAAATCAAGAAGTTCCCCGACATAGCCGTCTCCACTCGAGAGGAATCACGAGGGTCCCACCCACATCCAGAGGAGCCCCGTTTCCGCCTCGTAGCTCGAGATCAGGGATCCTTTCCCTGCTTCGTCGGGAAAGATTTCCCGGCGTTCCCGTCGCATCTCAAGAGGAGGCCCTCTCAACAGGAACGGCGAGAGGAACTCCAGGGTCGTGCCACCATTCCAAGAGTCCCCCAGATGTCTCAGGCCATTCCAGAGGAACCTCTTTTCCCTTCACCGGCTCGTCTTTCACGCCGAGGATCGACTCACACCAAGGTGGCACGTGGCACAGCCCTGTGGGAAAGCCTCGTGGGAAAGCCTCGAGGGACAGCCTCGAGGGAAAGCCACAGATCCCTTGATCCACGTGACAGGAAGCGTGACACTACTGCTGCAGCTCGGGAGGAAAGCGCACGTGCATGCCCCCAATCGAGACGAGGCCTGACTCCCCTGGGGAGACTCAGAAGCACCCCAAGATCCATGGCAACACTGGAGAGGAATCCTCAGGTTCCGGCCCCGACTCCACACAAGGACTGAGGCCCCGGCATGGACGGGTGAGGAATCCCGAGAGGCCCCCTAGCAAATCGCATGGGGACTGGCCTTTCCTGAGGCCACCAGAGCGGGTCCCTGAGGTCCCCGTCGTAACTCGAGAAGACCTGCCGCAACTCGAGAAAATCCAGGAGGTTCTCCCCTCCAGGCGAGATGAGGCCCATTTCCGCTGAGGCGTCTCGAGGCTGATCACACCTCACCTCTGGAACTTCGAAAGGGTCCTTCACACCCTTGGTGCAAATCAAGAAGTTCCCCGACATACCCGTCTCCACTCGAGAGGAATCACGAGGGTCCCGCCCACATCCAGAGGAGCCCCGTTTCTGCCTCGTAGCTCGAGATGAGGGATCCTTTCCCTGCTTCGTCGGGAAAGAGTTCCTGGCGTTCCTATCGCATCTCAAGAGGAGGCCCTCTCAACAGGAACGGCGAGAGGAACTCCAGGGTCGTGCCACCATTCCAAGAGTCCCCCAGATGTCTCAGTCCATTCCAGAGGAACCTCTTTTCCCTTCACCGGCTCGTCTTTCACGCCGAGGATCGACTCACACCAAGGTGGCACGTGGCAGAGCCCTGTGGGAAAGCCTCGTGGGAAAGCCTCGAGGGACAGCCTCGAGGGAAAGCCACAGATCCCTTGATCCACGTGACAGGAAGCGTGACACTACTGCTGCAGCTCGGGAGGAAAGCGCACGTGCATGCCCCCACTCGAGACGAGGCCTGACTCCCCTGGGGAGACTCAGAAGCACCCCAAGATCCATGGCAACACTGGAGAGGAATCCTCAGGTTCTGGCCCCGACTCCACACAAGGACTGAGGCCCCGGCATGGACGGGAGTGGAATCCCGAGAGGTCCCCTAGCAACTCGCATGGGGACTGGCCTTTCCTGAGGCCACCAGAGCGGGTCCCTGAGGTCCCCGTCATAACTCGAGAAGACCTGCCGCAACTCGAGAAAATCCAGGAGGTTCTCCCCTCCAGGCGAGATGAGGCCCATTTCCGCTGAGGCGTCTCGAGGCTGATCACACCTCACCTCTGGAACTTCGAAAGGGTCCTTCACACCCTTGGTGCAAATCAAGAAGTTCCCCGACATAGCCGTCTCCACTCGAGAGGAATCACGAGGGTCCCACCCACATCCAGAGGAGCCCCGTTTCCGCCTCGTAGCTCGAGATCAGGGATCCTTTCCCTGCTTCGTCGGGAAAGAGTTCCCGGCGTTCCCGTCGCATCTCAAGAGGAGGCCCTCTCAACAGGAACGGCGAGAGGAACTCCAGGGTCGTGCCACCATTCCAAGAGTCCCCCAGATGTCTCAGGCCATTCCAGAGGAACCTCTTTTCCCTTCACCGGCTCGTCTTTCACGCCGAGGATCGACTCACACCAAGGTGGCACGTGGCACAGCCCTGTGGGAAAGCCTCGTGGGAAAGCCTCGAGGGACAGCCTCGAGGGAAAGCCACAGATCCCTTGATTCACGTGACAGGAAGCGTGACACTACTGCTGCAGCTCGGGAGGAAAGCGCACGTGCATGCCCCCACTCGAGACGAGGCATGACTCCCCTGGGGAGACTCAGAAGCACCCAAGATCCATGGCAACACTGGAGAGGAATCCTCAGGTTCCGGCCCCGACTCCACACAAGAACTGAGGCCCCGGCATGGACGGGAGAGCAATCCCGAGAGGCCCCCTAGCAACTCGCATGGGGACTGGCCTTTCCTAAGGCCACCAGAGCGGGTCCCTGAGGTCCCCGTCGTAACTCGAGAAGACCTGCCGCAACTCGACAAAATCCAGGAGGTTCTCCCCTCCAGGCGAGATGAGGCTCATTTCTGCTGAGGCGTCTCGAGGCTGATCACATCTCACCTCTGCAACTTCGAAAGGCTCCTTCACACCCTTGGTGCAAATCAAGAAGTTCCCCGACATAGCCGTCTCCACTCGAGAGGAATCACGAGGGTCCCGCCCACATCCAGAGGAGCCCCGTTTCCGCCTCGTAGCTCGAGATCAGGGATCCTTTCCCTGCTTCGTCGGGAAAGAGTTCCCGGCGTTCCCGTCGCATCTCAAGAGGAGGCCCTCTCAACAGGAACGGCGAGAGGAACTCCAGGGTCGTGCCACCATTCCAAGAGTCCCCCAGATGTCTCAGTCCATTCCAGAGGAACCTCTTTTCCCTTCACCGGCTCGTCTTTCACGCCGAGGATCGACTCACACCAAGGTGGCACGTGGCACAGCCCTGTGGGAAAGCCTCGTGGGAAAGCCTCGAGGGACAGCCTCGAGGGAAAGCCACAGATCCCTTGATCCACGTGACAGGAAGCGTGACACTCCTGCTGCAGCTCGGGAGGAAGGCGCACGTGCATGCCCCCACTCGAGACGAGGCCTGACTCCCCTGGGGAGACTCAGAAGCACCCCAAGATCCATGGCAACACTGGAGAGGAATCCTCAGGTTCCGGCCCCGACTCCACACAAGGACTGAGGCCCCGGCATGGACGGGAGAGGAATCCCGATAGGTCCCCTAGCAACTCGCATGGGGACTGGCCTTTCCTGAGGCCACCAGAGCGGGTCCCTGAGGTCCCCGTCGTAACTCGAGAAGACCTGCCGCAACTCGAGAAAATCCAGGAGGTTCTCCCCTCCAGGCGAGATGAGGCCCATTTCCGCTGAGGCGTCTCGAGGCTGATCACACCTCACCTCTGGAACTTCGAAAGGGTCCTTCACACCCTTGGTGCAAATCAAGAAGTTCCCCGACATACCCATCTCCACTCGAGAGGAATCACGAGGGTCCCGCCCACATCCAGAGGAGCCCCGTTTCCACCTCGTAGCTCGAGATGAGGGATCCTTTCCCTGCTTCGTCGGGAAAGAGTTCCCGGCGTTCCCATCGCATCTCAAGAGGAGACCCTCTCAACAGGAACGGCGAGAGGAACTCCAGGGTCGTGCCACCATTCCAAGAGTCCCCCAGATGTCTCAGGCCATTCCAGAGGAACCTCTTTTCCCTTCACCGGCTTGTCTTTCACGCCGAGGATCGACTCACACCAAGGTGGCACGTGGCACAGCCCTGTGGGAAAGCCTCGTGGGAAAGCCTCGAGGGACAGCCTCGAGGGAAAGCCACAGATCCCTTGATCCACGTGACAGGAAGCGTGACACTACTGCTGCAGCTCGGGAGGAAAGCGCACGTGCATGCCCCCAATCGAGACGAGGCCTGACTCCCCTGGGGAGACTCAGAAGCACCCCAAGATCCATGGCAACACTGGAGAGGAATCCTCAGGTTCCGGCCCCGACTCCACACAAGGACTGAGGCCCAGGCATGGACGGGAGAGGAATCCCGAGAGGCCCCCTAGCAAATCGCATGGGGACTGGCCTTTCCTGAGGCCACCAGAGCGGGTCCCTGAGGTCCCCGCCGTAACTCGAGAAGACCTGCCGCAACTCGAGAAAATCCAGGAGGTTCTCCCCTCCAGGCGAGATGAGGCCCATTTCCGCTGAGGCGTCTCGAGGCTGATCACACCTCACCTCTGGAACTTCGAAAGGGTCCTTCACACCCTTGGTGCAAATCAAGAAGTTCCCCGACATACCCGTCTCCACTCGAGAGGAATCACGAGGGTCCCGCCCACATCCAGAGGAGCCCCGTTTCTGCCTCGTAGCTCGAGATGAGGGATCCTTTCACTGCTTCGTCGGGAAAGAGTTCCCGGCGTTCCCATCGCATCTCAAGAGGAGGCCCTCTCAACAGGATCGGCGAGAGGAACTCCAGGGTCGTGCCACCATTCCAAGAGTCCCCCAGATGTCTCAGTCCATTCCAGAGGAACCTCTTTTCCCTTCACCGGCTCGTCTTTCACGCCGAGGATCGACTCACACCAAGGTGGCACGTGGCAGAGCCCTGTGGGAAAGCCTCGTGGGAAAGCCTCCAGGGACAGCCTCGAGGGAAAGCCACAGATCCCTTGATCCACGTGACAGGAAGCGTGACACTACTGCTGCAGCTCGGGAGGAAAGCGCACGTGCATGCCCCCACTCGAGACGAGGCCTGACTCCCCTGGGGAGACTCAGAAGCACCCCAAGATCCATGGCAACACTGGAGAGGAATCCTCAGGTTCTGGCCCCGACTCCACACAAGGACTGAGGCCCCGGCATGGACGGGAGTGGAATCCCGAGAGGTCCCCTAGCAACTCGCATGGGGACTGGCCTTTCCTGAGGCCACCAGAGCGGGTCCCTGAGGTCCCTGTCATAACTCGAGAAGACCTGCCGCAACTCGAGAAAATCCAGGAGGTTCTCCCCTCCAGGCGAGATGAGGCCCATTTCCGCTGAGGCGTCTCGAGGCTGATCACACCTCACCTCTGGAACTTCGAAAGGGTCCTTCACACCCTTGGTGCAAATCAAGAAGTTCCCCGACATACCCATCTCCACTCGAGAGGAATCACGAGGGTCCCGCCCACATCCAGAGGAGCCCCGTTTCTACCTCGTAGCTCGAGATGAGGGATCCTTTCCCTGCTTCGTCGGGAAAGAGTTCCCGGCGTTCCCATCGCATCTCAAGAGGAGGCCCTCTCAACAGGAACGGCGAGAGGAACTCCAGGGTCGTGCCACCATTCCAAGAGTCCCCCAGATGTCTCAGTCCATTCCAGAGGAACCTCTTTTCCCTTCACCGGCTCGTCTTTCACGCCGAGGATCGACTCACACCAAGGTGGCACGTGGCACAGCCCTGTGGGAAAGCCTCGTGGGAAAGCCTCGAGGGACAGCCTCGAGGGAAAGCCACAGATCCCTTGATTCACGTGACAGGAAGCGTGACACTACTGCTGCAGCTCGGGAGGAAAGCGCACGTGCATGCCCCCACTCGAGACGAGGCATGACTCCCCTGGGGAGACTCAGAAGCACCCCAAGATCCATGGCAACACTGGAGAGGAATCCTCAGGTTCCGGCCCCGACTCCACACAAGGACTGAGGCCCCAGCATGGACGGGAGAGGAATCCCGAGAGGCCCCCTAGCAACTCGCATGGGGACTGGCCTTTCCTAAGGCCACCAGAGCGGGTCCCTGAGGTCCCCGTCGTAACTCGAGAAGACCTGCCGCAACTCGACAAAATCCAGGACGTTCTCCCCTCCAGGCGAGATGAGGCTCATTTCTGCTGAGGCGTCTCGAGGCTGATCACATCTCACCTCTGCAACTTCGAAAGGCTCCTTCACACCCTTGGTGCAAATCAAGAAGTTCCCCGACATAGCCGTCTCCACTCGAGAGGAATCACGAGGGTCCCACCCACATCCAGAGGAGCCCCGTTTCCGCCTCGTAGCTCGAGATCAGGGATCCTTTCCCTGCTTCGTCGGGAAAGAGTTCCCGGCGTTCCCGTCGCATCTCAAGAGGAGGCCCTCTCAACAGGAACGGCGAGAGGAACTCCAGGGTCGTGCCACCATTCCAAGAGTCCCCCAGATGTCTCAGGCCATTCCAGAGGAACCTCTTTTCCCTTCACCGGCTCGTCTTTCACGCCGAGGATCGACTCACACCAAGGTGGCACGTGGCACAGCCCTGTGGGAAAGCCTCGTGGGAAAGCCTCGAGGGACAGCCTCGAGGGAAAGCCACAGATCCCTTGATCCACGTGACAGGAAGCGTGACACTACTGCTGCAGCTCGGGAGGAAAGCGCACGTGCATGCCCCCAATCGAGACGAGGCCTGACTCCCCTGGGGAGACTCAGAAGCACCCCAAGATCCATGGCAACACTGGAGAGGAATCCTCAGGTTCCGGCCCCGACTCCACACAAGGACTGAGGCCCCGGCATGGACGGGTGAGGAATCCCGAGAGGCCCCCTAGCAAATCGCATGGGGACTGGCCTTTCCTGAGGCCACCAGAGCGGGTCCCTGAGGTCCCCGTCGTAACTCGAGAAGACCTGCCGCAACTCGAGAAAATCCAGGAGGTTCTCCCCTCCAGGCGAGATGAGGCCCATTTCCGCTGAGGCGTCTCGAGGCTGATCACACCTCACCTCTGGAACTTCGAAAGGGTCCTTCACACCCTTGGTGCAAATCAAGAAGTTCCCCGACATACCCGTCTCCACTCGAGAGGAATCACGAGGGTCCCGCCCACATCCAGAGGAGCCCCGTTTCTGCCTCGTAGCTCGAGATGAGGGATCCTTTCCCTGCTTCGTCGGGAAAGAGTTCCCGGCGTTCCTATCGCATCTCAAGAGGAGGCCCTCTCAACAGGAACGGCGAGAGGAACTCCAGGGTCGTGCCACCATTCCAAGAGTCCCCCAGATGTCTCAGTCCATTCCAGAGGAACCTCTTTTCCCTTCACCGGCTCGTCTTTCACGCCGAGGATCGACTCACACCAAGGTGGCACGTGGCAGAGCCCTGTGGGAAAGCCTCGTGGGAAAGCCTCGAGGGACAGCCTCGAGGGAAAGCCACAGATCCCTTGATCCACGTGACAGGAAGCGTGACACTACTGCTGCAGCTCGGGAGGAAAGCGCACGTGCATGCCCCCACTCGAGACGAGGCCTGACTCCCCTGGGGAGACTCAGAAGCACCCCAAGATCCATGGCAACACTGGAGAGGAATCCTCAGGTTCTGGCCCCGACTCCACACAAGGACTGAGGCCCCGGCATGGACGGGAGTGGAATCCCGAGAGGTCCCCTAGCAACTCGCATGGGGACTGGCCTTTCCTGAGGCCACCAGAGCGGGTCCCTGAGGTCCCCGTCATAACTCGAGAAGACCTGCCGCAACTCGAGAAAATCCAGGAGGTTCTCCCCTCCAGGCGAGATGAGGCCCATTTCCGCTGAGGCGTCTCGAGGCTGATCACACCTCACCTCTGGAACTTCGAAAGGGTCCTTCACACCCTTGGTGCAAATCAAGAAGTTCCCCGACATAGCCGTCTCCACTCGAGAGGAATCACGAGGGTCCCACCCACATCCAGAGGAGCCCCGTTTCCGCCTCGTAGCTCGAGATCAGGGATCCTTTCCCTGCTTCGTCGGGAAAGAGTTCCCGGCGTTCCCGTCGCATCTCAAGAGGAGGCCCTCTCAACAGGAACGGCGAGAGGAACTCCAGGGTCGTGCCACCATTCCAAGAGTCCCCCAGATGTCTCAGGCCATTCCAGAGGAACCTCTTTTCCCTTCACCGGCTCGTCTTTCACGCCGAGGATCGACTCACACCAAGGTGGCACGTGGCACAGCCCTGTGGGAAAGCCTCGTGGGAAAGCCTCGAGGGACAGCCTCGAGGGAAAGCCACAGATCCCTTGATCCACGTGACAGGAAGCGTGACACTACTGCTGCAGCTCGGGAGGAAAGCGCACGTGCATGCCCCCAATCGAGACGAGGCCTGACTCCCCTGGGGAGACTCAGAAGCACCCCAAGATCCATGGCAACACTGGAGAGGAATCCTCAGGTTCCGGCCCCGACTCCACACAAGGACTGAGGCCCCGGCATGGACGGGAGAGGAATCCCGAGAGGCCCCCTAGCAAATCGCATGGGGACTGGCCTTTCCTGAGGCCACCAGAGCGGGTCCCTGAGGTCCCCGTCGTAACTCGAGAAGACCTGCCGCAACTCGAGAAAATCCAGGAGGTTCTCCCGTCCAGGCGAGATGAGGCCCATTTCCGCTGAGGCGTCTCGAGGCTGATCACACCTCACCTCTGGAACTTCGAAAGGGTCCTTCACACCCTTGGTGCAAATCAAGAAGTTCCCCGACATACCGGTCTCCACTCGAGAGGAATCACGAGGGTCCCGCCCACATCCAGAGGAGCCCCGTTTCTGCCTCGTAGCTCGAGATGAGGGATCCTTTCCCTGCTTCGTCGGGAAAGAGTTCCCGGCGTTCCCATCGCATCTCAAGAGGAGGCCCTCTCAACAGGAACGGCGAGAGGAACTCCAGGGTCGTGCCACCATTCCAAGAGTCCCCCAGATGTCTCAGTCCATTCCAGAGGAACCTCTTTTCCCTTCACCGGCTCGTCTTTCACGCCGAGGATCGACTCACACCAAGGTGGCACGTGGCACAGCCCTGTGGGAAAGCCTCGTGGGAAAGCCTCGAGGGACAGCCTCGAGGGAAAGCCACAGATCCCTTGATCCACGTGACAGGAAGCGTGACACTACTGCTGCAGCTCGGGAGGAAAGCGCACGTGCATGCCCCCAATCGAGACGAGGCCTGACTCCCCTGGGGAGACTCAGAAGCACCCCAAGATCCATGGCAACACTGGAGAGGAATCCTCAGGTTCCGGCCCCGACTCCACACAAGGACTGAGGCCCCGGCATGGACGGGTGAGGAATCCCGAGAGGCCCCCTAGCAAATCGCATGGGGACTGGCCTTTCCTGAGGCCACCAGAGCGGGTCCCTGAGGTCCCCGTCGTAACTCGAGAAGACCTGCCGCAACTCGAGAAAATCCAGGAGGTTCTCCCCTCCAGGCGAGATGAGGCCCATTTCCGCTGAGGCGTCTCGAGGCTGATCACACCTCACCTCTGGAACTTCGAAAGGGTCCTTCACACCCTTGGTGCAAATCAAGAAGTTCCCCGACATACCCGTCTCCACTCGAGAGGAATCACGAGGGTCCCGCCCACATCCAGAGGAGCCCCGTTTCTGCCTCGTAGCTCGAGATGAGGGATCCTTTCCCTGCTTCGTCGGGAAAGAGTTCCCGGCGTTCCCATCGCATCTCAAGAGGAGGCCCTCTCAACAGGAACGGCGAGAGGAACTCCAGGGTCGTGCCACCATTCCAAGAGTCCCCCAGATGTCTCAGTCCATTCCAGAGGAACCTCTTTTCCCTTAACCGGCTCGTCTTTCACGCCGAGGATCGACTCACACCAAGGTGGCACGTGGCAGAGCCCTGTGGGAAAGCCTCGTGGGAAAGCCTCGAGGGACAGCCTCGAGGGAAAGCCACAGATCCCTTGATCCACGTGACAGGAAGCGTGACACTACTGCTGCAGCTCGGGAGGAAAGCGCACGTGCATGCCCCCACTCGAGACGAGGCCTGACTCCCCTGGGGAGACTCAGAAGCACCCCAAGATCCATGGCAACACTGGAGAGGAATCCTCAGGTTCTGGCCCCGACTCCACACAAGGACTGAGGCCCCGGCATGGACGGGAGTGGAATCCCGAGAGGTCCCCTAGCAACTCGCATGGGGACTGGCCTTTCCTGAGGCCACCAGAGCGGGTCCCTGAGGTCCCCGTCATAACTCGAGAAGACCTGCCGCAACTCGAGAAAATCCAGGAGGTTCTCCCCTCCAGGCGAGATGAGGCCCATTTCCGCTGAGGCGTCTCGAGGCTGATCACACCTCACCTCTGGAACTTCGAAAGGGTCCTTCACACCCTTGGTGCAAATCAAGAAGTTCCCCGACATACCCATCTCCACTCGAGAGGAATCACGAGGGTCCCGCCCACATCCAGAGGAGCCCCGTTTCTGCCTCGTAGCTCGAGATGAGGGATCCTTTCCCTGCTTCTTCGGGAAAGAGTTCCCGGCGTTCCCATCGCAACTCAAGAGGAGGCCCTCTCAACAGGAACGGCGAGAGGAACTCCAGGGTCGTGCCACCATTCCAAGAGTCCCCCAGATGTCTCAGTCCATTCCAGAGGAACCTCTTTTCCCTTCACCGGCTCGTCTTTCACGCCGAGGATCGACTCACACCAAGGTGGCACGTGGCACAGCCCTGTGGGAAAGCCTCGTGGGAAAGCCTCGAGGGACAGCCTCGAGGGAAAGCCACAGATCCCTTGATCCACGTGACAGGAAGCGTGACACTACTGCTGCAGCTCGGGAGGAAAGCGCACGTGCGTGCCCCCAATCGAGACGAGGCCTGACTCCCCTGGGGAGACTCAGAAGCACCCCAAGATCCATGGCAACACTGGAGAGGAATCCTCAGGTTCCGGCCCCGACTCCACACAAGGACTGAGGCCCCGGCATGGACGGGAGAGGAATCCCGAGAGGCCCCCTAGCAACTCGCATGGGGACTGGCCTTTCCTAAGGCCACCAGAGCGGGTCCCTGAGGTCCCCGTCGTAACTCGAGAAGACCTGCCGCAACTCGACAAAATCCAGGAGGTTCTCCCCTCCAGGCGAGATGAGGCTCATTTCTGCTGAGGCGTCTCGAGGCTGATCACATCTCACCTCTGCAACTTCGAAAGGCTCCTTCACACCCTTGGTGCAAATCAAGAAGTTCCCCGACATAGCCGTCTCCACTCGAGAGGAATCACGAGGGTCCCACCCACATCCAGAGGAGCCCCGTTTCCGCCTCGTAGCTCGAGATCAGGGATCCTTTCCCTGCTTCGTCGGGAAAGAGTTCCCGGCGTTCCCGTCGCATCTCAAGAGGAGGCCCTCTCAACAGGAACGGCGAGAGGAACTCCAGGGTCGTGCCACCATTCCAAGAGTCCCCCAGATGTCTCAGGCCATTCCAGAGGAACCTCTTTTCCCTTCACCGGATCGTCTTTCACGCCGAGGATCGACTCACACCAAGGTGGCACGTGGCACAGCCCTGTGGGAAAGCCTCGTGGGAAAGCCTCGAGGGTCAGCCTCGAGGGAAAGCCACAGATCCCTTGATCCACGTGACAGGTAGCGTGACACTACTGCTGCAGCTCGGGAGGAAATCGCACGTGCATGGCCCCACACGAGACGCCGCCTGACTCCCCTGGGGATACTCGGAAGCACCCCAACATCCATGGCAACACTGGAGAGAAATCTGCAGGTTCCGGCCCCGACTCCACACAAGGTCTTAGGCCCCGGCATGGCCGGGAGAGGAATCCCGAGAGGGCCCCTAGCAACTCGCATGGGGACTGGCCTTTCCTGAGGCCACCAGAGCGGGTCCCTGAGGTCCCCGTCTTAACTCGAGAAGACCTGCCGCAACTCGAGAAAATCCAGGAGCTTCTCCCCTCCAGGCGAGATGAGGGCCATTTCTGCTGAGGCATCTCGAGGCTGATCACACCTCACCTCTGCAACTTCGAAAGGGTCCTTCACACCCTTGGTGCAACTCAAGAAGTTCCCCGACATACCCGTCTCCACTGCAGAGGAAACACGAGGGTCTCGACCACATCCAGAGAAGCCCCGTTTCCACCTGGTAGCTCGAGAAGAGGCATCCTTTCCCTGTTTCGTCGCGAAAGAGTCCCCGGCATTCCCGTCGCATCTCAAGAGGAGGCCCTCTCAACAGGAACGGCGAGAGGAACTCCAGGGTAGTGCCACCATTCCAAGAGTCCCCCAGATGTCTCAGTCCATTCCAGAGGAACCTCTTTTCCCTTCACCGGCTCGTCTTTCACGCCGAGGATAGACTCACACCAAGGTGGCACGTGGCACGGCCCTGTGGGAAAGCCTCGTGGGAAAGCCTCGAGGGAAAGCCTCGAGGGAAAGCCACAGATCCCTTGATCCACGTGACAGGAAGCGTGACACTACTGCTGCAGCTCGGGAGGAAAGCGCACGTGCATGCCCCCACTCGAGACGAGGCCTGACTCCCCTGGGGATACTCAGAAGCACCCCAAGATCCATGGCAACACTGGAGAGGAATCCGCAGTTTCCGGCCCCGACTCCACACAAGGTCTTAGGCCAGGGCATGAACGGGAGAGGAATCCCGAGACGGCCCCTAGCAACTCGCATGGGGACTGGCCTTTCCTGAGGCCACCAGAGCGGGTCCCTGAGGTCCCCGCCGTAACTCGAGAAGACCTGCCGCAACTCGAGAAAATCCAGGAGGTTCTCCCCTCCAGGCGAGATGAGGCCCATTTCCGCTGAGGCGTCTCGAGGCTGATCACACCTCACCTCTGGAACTTCGAAAGGGTCCTTCACACCCTTGGTGCAAATCAAGAAGTTCCCCGACATACCCGTCTCCACTCGAGAGGAATCACGAGGGTCCCGCCCACATCCAGAGGAGCCCCGTTTCTGCCTCGTAGCTCGAGATGAGGGATCCTTTCACTGCTTCGTCGGGAAAGAGTTCCCGGCGTTCCCATCGCATCTCAAGAGGAGGCCCTCTCAACAGGAACGGCGAGAGGAACTCCAGGGTCGTGCCACCATTCCAAGAGTCCCCCAGATGTCTCAGTCCATTCCAGAGGAACCTCTTTTCCCTTCACCGGCTCGTCTTTCACGCCGAGGATCGACTCACACCAAGGTGGCACGTGGCAGAGCCCTGTGGGAAAGCCTCGTGGGAAAGCCTCCAGGGACAGCCTCGAGGGAAAGCCACAGATCCCTTGATCCACGTGACAGGAAGCGTGACACTACTGCTGCAGCTCGGGAGGAAAGCGCACGTGCATGCCCCCACTCGAGACGAGGCCTGACTCCCCTGGGGAGACTCAGAAGCACCCCAAGATCCATGGCAACACTGGAGAGGAATCCTCAGGTTCTGGCCCCGACTCCACACAAGGACTGAGGCCCCGGCATGGACGGGAGTGGAATCCCGAGAGGTCCCCTAGCAACTCGCATGGGGACTGGCCTTTCCTGAGGCCACCAGAGCGGGTCCCTGAGGTCCCTGTCATAACTCGAGAAGACCTGCCGCAACTCGAGAAAATCCAGGAGGTTCTCCCCTCCAGGCGAGATGAGGCCCATTTCCGCTGAGGCGTCTCGAGGCTGATCACACCTCACCTCTGGAACTTCGAAAGGGTCCTTCACACCCTTGGTGCAAATCAAGAAGTTCCCCGACATACCCATCTCCACTCGAGAGGAATCACGAGGGTCCCGCCCACATCCAGAGGAGCCCCGTTTCTACCTCGTAGCTCGAGATGAGGGATCCTTTCCCTGCTTCGTCGGGAAAGAGTTCCCGGCGTTCCCATCGCATCTCAAGAGGAGGCCCTCTCAACAGGAACGGCGAGAGGAACTCCAGGGTCGTGCCACCATTCCAAGAGTCCCCCAGATGTCTCAGTCCATTCCAGAGGAACCTCTTTTCCCTTCACCGGCTCGTCTTTCACGCCGAGGATCGACTCACACCAAGGTGGCACGTGGCACAGCCCTGTGGGAAACCCTCGTGGGAAAGCCTCGAGGGACAGCCTCGAGGGAAAGCCACAGATCCCTTGATTCACGTGACAGGAAGCGTGAAACTACTGCTGCAGCTCGGGAGGAAAGCGCACGTGCATGCCCCCACTCGAGACGAGGCATGACTCCCCTGGGGAGACTCAGAAGCACCCCAAGATCCATGGCAACACTGGAGAGGAATCCTCAGGTTCCGGCCCCGACTCCACACAAGGACTGAGGCCCCAGCATGGACGGGAGAGGAATCCCGAGAGGCCCCCTAGCAACTCGCATGGGGACTGGCCTTTCCTAAGGCCACCAGAGCGGGTCCCTGAGGTCCCCGTCGTAACTCGAGAAGACCTGCCGCAACTCGACAAAATCCAGGACGTTCTCCCCTCCAGGCGAGATGAGGCTCATTTCTGCTGAGGCGTCTCGAGGCTGATCACATCTCACCTCTGCAACTTCGAAAGGCTCCTTCACACCCTTGGTGCAAATTAAGAAGTTCCCCGACATAGCCGTCTCCACTCGAGAGGAATCACGAGGGTCCCACCCACATCCAGAGGAGCCCCGTTTCCGCCTCGTAGCTCGAGATCAGGGATCCTTTCCCTGCTTCGTCGGGAAAGAGTTCCCGGCGTTCCCGTCGCATCTCAAGAGGAGGCCCTCTCAACAGGAACGGCGAGAGGAACTCCAGGGTCGTGCCACCATTCCAAGAGTCCCCCAGATGTCTCAGGCCATTCCAGAGGAACCTCTTTTCCCTTCACCGGATCGTCTTTCACGCCGAGGATCGACTCACACCAAGGTGGCACGTGGCACAGCCCTGTGGGAAAGCCTCGTGGGAAAGCCTCGAGGGACAGCCTCGAGGGAAAGCCACAGATCCCTTGATCCACGTGACAGGAAGCGTGACACTACTGCTGCAGCTCGGGAGGAAAGCGCACGTGCATGCCCCCAATCGAGACGAGGCCTGACTCCCCTGGGGAGACTCAGAAGCACCCCAAGATCCATGGCAACACTGGAGAGGAATCCTCAGGTTCCGGCCCCGACTCCACACAAGGACTGAGGCCCCGGCATGGACGGGAGAGGAATCCCGAGAGGCCCCCTAGCAAATCGCATGGGGACTGGCCTTTCCTGAGGCCACCAGAGCGGGTCCCTGAGGTCCCCGTCGTAACTCGAGAAGACCTGCCGCAACTCGAGAAAATCCAGGAGGTTCTCCCGTCCAGGCGAGATGAGGCCCATTTCCGCTGAGGCGTCTCGAGGCTGATCACACCTCACCTCTGGAACTTCGAAAGGGTCCTTCACACCCTTGGTGCAAATCAAGAAGTTCCCCGACATACCGGTCTCCACTCGAGAGGAATCACGAGGGTCCCGCCCACATCCAGAGGAGCCCCGTTTCTGCCTCGTAGCTCGAGATGAGGGATCCTTTCCCTGCTTCGTCGGGAAAGAGTTCCCGGCGTTCCCATCGCATCTCAAGAGGAGGCCCTCTCAACAGGAACGGCGAGAGGAACTCCAGGGTCGTGCCACCATTCCAAGAGTCCCCCAGATGTCTCAGTCCATTCCAGAGGAACCTCTTTTCCCTTCACCGGCTCGTCTTTCACGCCGAGGATCGACTCACACCAAGGTGGCACGTGGCACAGCCCTGTGGGAAAGCCTCGTGGGAAAGCCTCGAGGGACAGCCTCGAGGGAAAGCCACAGATCCCTTGATCCACGTGACAGGAAGCGTGACACTACTGCTGCAGCTCGGGAGGAAAGCTCACGTGCATGCCCCCAATCGAGACGAGGCCTGACTCCCCTGGGGAGACTCAGAAGCACCCCAAGATCCATGGCAACACTGGAGAGGAATCCTCAGGTTCCGGCCCCGACTCCACACAAGGACTGAGGCCCCGGCATGGACGGGTGAGGAATCCCGAGAGGCCCCATAGCAAATCGCATGGGGACTGGCCTTTCCTGAGGCCACCAGAGCGGGTCCCTGAGGTCCCCGTCGTAACTCGAGAAGACCTGCCGCAACTCGAGAAAATCCAGGAGGTTCTCCCCTCCAGGCGAGATGAGGCCCATTTTCGCTGAGGCGTCTCGAGGCTGATCACACCTCACCTCTGGAACTTCGAAAGGGTCCTTCACACCCTTGGTGCAAATCAAGAAGTTCCCCGACATACCCGTCTCCACTCGAGAGGAATCACGAGGGTCCCGCCCACATCCAGAGGAGCCCCGTTTCTGCCTCGTAGCTCGAGATGAGGGATCCTTTCCCTGCTTCGTCGGGAAAGAGTTCCCGGCGTTCCCATCGCATCTCAAGAGGAGGCCCTCTCAACAGGAACGGCGAGAGGAACTCCAGGGTCGTGCCACCATTCCAAGAGTCCCCCAGATGTCTCAGTCCATTCCAGAGGAACCTCTTTTCCCTTCACCGGCTCGTCTTTCACGCCGAGGATCGACTCACACCAAGGTGGCACGTGGCAGAGCCCTGTGGGAAAGCCTCGTGGGAAAGCCTCGAGGGACAGCCTCGAGGGAAAGCCACAGATCCCTTGATCCACGTGACAGGAAGCGTGACACTACTGCTGCAGCTCGGGAGGAAAGCGCACGTGCATGCCCCCACTCGAGACGAGGCCTGACTCCCCTGGGGAGACTCAGAAGCACCCCAAGATCCATGGCAACACTGGAGAGGAATCCTCAGGTTCTGGCCCCGACTCCACACAAGGACTGAGGCCCCGGCATGGACGGGAGTGGAATCCCGAGAGGTCCCCTAGCAACTCGCATGGGGACTGGCCTTTCCTGAGGCCACCAGAGCGGGTCCCTGAGGTCCCCGTCATAACTCGAGAAGACCTGCCGCAACTCGAGAAAATCCAGGAGGTTCTCCCCTCCAGGCGAGATGAGGCCCATTTCCGCTGAGGCGTCTCGAGGCTGATCACACCTCACCTCTGGAACTTCGAAAGGGTCCTTCACACCCTTGGTGCAAATCAAGAAGTTCCCCGACATACCCATCTCCACTCGAGAGGAATCACGAGGGTCCCGCCCACATCCAGAGGAGCCCCGTTTCTGCCTCGTAGCTCGAGATGAGGGATCCTTTCCCTGCTTCGTCGGGAAAGAGTTCCCGGCGTTCCCATCGCATCTCAAGAGGAGGCCCTCTCAACAGGAACGGCGAGAGGAACTCCAGGGTCGTGCCACCATTCCAAGAGTCCCCCAGATGTCTCAGTCCATTCCAGAGGAACCTCTTTTCCCTTCACCGGCTCGTCTTTCACGCCGAGGATCGACTCACACCAAGGTGGCACGTGGCACAGCCCTGTGGGAAAGCCTCGTGGGAAAGCCTCGAGGGACAGCCTCGAGGGAAAGCCACAGATCCCTTGATCCACGTGACAGGAAGCGTGACACTACTGCTGCAGCTCGGGAGGAAAGCGCACGTGCATGCCCCCAATCGAGACGAGGCCTGACTCCCCTGGGGAGACTCAGAAGCACCCCAAGATCCATGGCAACACTGGAGAGGAATCCTCAGGTTCCGGCCCCGACTCCACACAAGGACTGAGGCCCCGGCATGGACGGGAGAGGAATCCCGAGAGGCCCCCTAGCAACTCGCATGGGGACTGGCCTTTCCTAAGGCCACCAGAGCGGGTCCCTGAGGTCCCCGTCGTAACTCGAGAAGACCTGCCGCAACTCGACAAAATCCAGGAGGTTCTCCCCTCCAGGCGAGATGAGGCTCATTTCTGCTGAGGCGTCTCGAGGCTGATCACATCTCACCTCTGCAACTTCGAAAGGCTCCTTCACACCCTTGGTGCAAATCAAGAAGTTCCCCGACATAGCCGTCTCCACTCGAGAGGAATCACGAGGGTCCCACCCACATCCAGAGGAGCCCCGTTTCCGCCTCGTAGCTCGAGATCAGGGATCCTTTCCCTGCTTCGTCAGGAAAGAGTTCCCGGCGTTCCCGTCGCATCTCAAGAGGAGGCCCTCTCAACAGGAACGGCGAGAGGAACTCCAGGGTCGTGCCACCATTCCAAGAGTCCCCCAGATGTCTCAGGCCATTCCAGAGGAACCTCTTTTCCCTTCACCGGATCGTCTTTCACGCCGAGGATCGACTCACACCAAGGTGGCACGTGGCACAGCCCTGTGGGAAAGCCTCGTGGGAAAGCCTCGAGGGTCAGCCTCGAGGGAAAGCCACAGATCCCTTGATCCAAGTGACAGGTAGCGTGACACTACTGCTGCAGCTCGGGAGGAAAGCGCACGTGCATGGCCCCACACGAGACGCCGCCTGACTCCCCTGGGGATACTCGGAAGCACCCCAACATCCATGGCAACACTGGAGAGAAATCTGCAGGTTCCGGCCCCGACTCCACACAAGGTCTTAGGCCCCGGCATGGCCGGGAGAGGAATCCCGAGAGGGGCCCCTAGCAACTCGCATGGGGGACTGGCCTTTCCTGAGGCCACCAGAGCGGGTCCCTGAGGTCCCCGTCTTAACTCGAGAAGACCTGCCGCAACTCGAGAAAATCCAGGAGCTTCTCCCCTCCAGGCGAGATGAGGGCCATTTCTGCTGAGGCATCTCGAGGCTGATCACACCTCACCTCTGGAACTTCGAAAGGGTCCTTCACACCCTTGGTGCAACTCAAGAAGTTCCCCGACATACCCGTCTCCACTGGAGAGGAAACACGAGGGTCTCGCCCACATCCAGAGAGCCCCGTTTCCACCTGGTAGCTCGAGAAGAGCATCCTTTCCCTGTTTCGTCGCGAAAGAGTCCCCGGCATTCCCGTCGCATCTCAAGAGGAGGCCCTCTCAACAGGAACGGCGAGAGGAACTCCAGGGTAGTGCCACCATTCCAAGAGTCCCCCAGATGTCTCAGTCCATTCCAGAGGAACCTCTTTTCCCTTCACCGGCTCGTCTTCACGCCGAGGATAGACTCACACCAAGGTGGCACGTGGCACGGCCCTGTGGAAAGCCTCGTGGGAAAGCCTCGAGGGAAAGCCTCGAGGGAAAGCCACAGATCCCTTGATCCACGTGACAGGAGCGTGACACTACTGCTGCAGCTCGGGAGGAAAGCGCACGTGCATGCCCCCACTCGAGACGAGGCCTGACTCCCCTGGGGATACTCAGAAGCACCCCAAGATCCATGGCAACACTGGAGAGGAATCCGCAGTTTCCGCCCCGACTCCACACAAGGTCTTAGGCCAGGGCATGTATGGGAGAGGAATCCCGAGACGGCCCCTAGCAACTCGCATGGGGACTGGCCTTTCCTGAGGCCACCAGAGCGGGTCCCTGAGGTCCCCGTCTTAACTCGAGAAGACCTGCGCAACTCGAGAAAATCCAGGAGGTTCTCCCCTCCAGGCGAGATGAGGCCCATTTCCGCTGAGGCGTCTCGAGGGCTGATCACACCTCACCTCTGGAACTTCGAAAGGGTCCTTCACACCCTTGGTGCAAATCAAGAAGTTCCCCGACATACCCGTCTCCACTAGAGAGGAAACACGAAGGTCCCGCCCACATCCAGAGGAGCCCCGTTTCCGCTTCGTAGCTCGAGATGAGGCATCCTTTCCATGCTTCGTCGGGAAACATTTCCCAGCGTTCCCATCGCATCTCAAGAGGAGGCCCTCTCGACAGGAACGGCGAGAGGAACTCCAGGGTCGTGCCACCATTCCAAGAGTCCCCCAGATGTCTCAGTCCATTCCAGAGGAACCTCTTTTCTCTTCACCGGCTCGTCTTTCACGACGAGGATCGACTCACACAAAAGTGGCACGTGGCCCAGCCCTGTGGGAAAACCTCGTGGGAAAGCCTCGAGGGAAAGCCTCGAGGGAAAGCCACAGATCCCTTGATCCACGTGACAGGAAGCGTGAGACTACTGCTGCAGCTCGGGAGGAAAGCGCACGTGGCATGCCCCCACACGAGACGAGGCCTGACTCCCCTGGGGATACTCAGAAGCACCCAACATCCATGGCAACACTGGAGAGGAATCCGAGGTTCCGCCCCGACTCCACACAAGGTCTTAGGCCCCGGCATGGACGGTAGAGGAATCCCGAGAGGTCCCCTAGCAACTCGCATGGGGACTGGCCTTTCCTGAGGCCACCAGAGCGGGTCCCTGGAGGTCCCCGTCTTAACTCGAGAAGACCTGCCGCAACTCGAGAAAATCCAGGAGGTTCTCCCCTCCAGGCGAGATGAGGCCCATTTCTGCTGAGGCGTCTGGAGGCTGATCACACCTCACCTCTGGAACTTCGAAAGGGTCCTTCACACCATTGTGCAAATCAAGAAGTTCCCCGATACCTGTCTCCACTCGAGAGGAAACACGAGGTACCGCCCACATCCAGAGGAGCCCCGTTTCCGCCTGGTAGCTCGAGAAGAGGCATCCTTTCCCTGCTTTCTTCGCGAAAGAGTTCCCGGCGTTCCCGTCGCATCTCAAGAGGAGGCCCTCTCAACAGGAACGGCGAGAGGAACTCAGGGTCGTGCCACCATTCCAGAGTCCCTCAGATGTCTCAGTCCA
Source organism: Budorcas taxicolor (assembly GCF_023091745.1). Lineage (NCBI taxonomy): Eukaryota > Metazoa > Chordata > Mammalia > Artiodactyla > Bovidae > Budorcas > Budorcas taxicolor. Next base: position 853,383 of record NW_026291535.1, read on the forward strand.
TTCCAGAGGAACCTCTTTTCCCTTCACCGGCTGGTCTTTCACGCCGAGGATCGACTCACACCAAGGTGGAACGTGGCCCAGGCCTGTGGGAAAACCTCGTGGGAAAGCCTCGAGGAAATCCTCGAGGGAAAGCCACAGATCCCTGGGTCCACGTGACAGGAAGCGTGACCTACCGCTGAAGCTTGGGAGGAAATCGCACGTACATGCCCCCACTCGAGACGAGGCCTGACTCCCCTCGGGAGACTCAGAAGCACCCCAAGATCCATGGCAACACTGGAGCGGAATCCTCAGGTTCCGGCCCCTACTCCACACAAGGTCTTAGGCCCCGGCATGGATGGGAGAGGAATCCCGAGTGGGCCCCTAGCAACTCGCATGGGGACTGGCCTTTCCTGAGGCCACCAGAGCGGTTCCCTGAGGTCCCCTTCGTAACACGAGAAGACCTGCCGCAACTCGAGAAAATCCAGGAGGTTCTCCCCTCCAGCGAGATGAGGCCCAGTTCGGCTGAGGCGTCTCGAGGCTGATCACACCTCACCTCTGGAACTTCGAAAGGTTCCTTCAGACCCTTGGTGCAAATCAAGAAATTCCCGGACATACCCGTCTCCCGTCGAGAGGAAACACGAGGGTACCGCCCACATCCAGAGGGAGCCCCGTTTCCGCCTGGGAGCTCGAGATGAGGCATCCTTTCCCTGCTTCGTCGGGAAAGATTTCCCGGCGTTCCCGTCGCATCTCAAGAGGAGGCCCTCTCAACAGGAACGGCGACAGGAACTCCAGCGTCGTGTCACCATTCCAAGAGTCCCCCAGATGTCTCAGTCCATTCCAGAGGAATCTCTTTTCCCTTCACCGGCTCGTCTTTCACGCCGAGGATCGACTCACACCAAGGTGGCACGTGGCACGGCCCTGTGGAAAGCCTCGTGGGATAGCGTCGAGGGAAAGCCTCCAGGGAAAGCCACAAATCCTTGATCCACGAGACAGGAAGCGTGACACTACTGCTGCAGCTCAGGAGGAAAGCGCACGTGCAATGCCCCCACTCGAGACGAGGCCTGACTCCCCTGGGGAGACTCAGAAGCACGCCAAGTTCCATGGCAACACTGGAGAGGAATCGTGAGGTTCCGGCCCGACTCCACACAAGGTCTAAGGCCCCCGCATCGAGGGAGAGGAATCCCGAGATGGCACCTAGCAACTCGCATGGGGACTGGTCTTTCCTGAGGCCACAAGAGCGGGTCCTGAGGTCAACGTCGTAACTCGAGAAGACCTGCCGCAGCTCGAGAAAATCCAGGAGGTTCTCCCCTCCAGGAGAGATGAGGTCCACTTCCGCTGAGGCGTCTCAAGGCTGATCACACTCACCTCTGGAACTTCGAAAGGGTCTTTCACACCCTCGGTGCAAATCAAGAAGTTCCCCGATAACTGTCTCCACTAGAGAGGAAACACGAGGATCCCGCCCACATCCAGAGGAGCCCGGTTTCTTCCTCGTAGCTCGAGATGAGGGATCCTTTCCCTTCTTCGTCTGGAAAGAGTTCCCGGCCTTCCCGTCGCAACTCAAGAGGAGGCCCCTCTCAACAGGAACGGCAAGAGGAACTCCAGGGTCGTGCCCCCATTCCAAGAGTCCCCCAGATGTCTCAGTCCATTCCAGAGGAACCTGTTTTCCCTCACCGCTCGTCTTTCACGCCGAGGATCGACTCACACCAAGGTGGCACTTGGCACGGCCCTGTGGGAAAGCCTCCTGCGAAAGCCTCGAGGGAAAGCCTCGAGGAAAGCCACAGATCCCTTGATCCACGTGACAGGAAGCGTGACACTACTGCGGCAGCTCGTGATTAAAGCGCACGTGCATGCCCCCACTCGAGACGAGGCCTGACTCCCCTGGGGTGACTCAGAAGCACCCCAAGATCCTTGGCAACACTGGAGAGGAATCCGCAGGTTCCGCCCCCTCTCCACACAAGGTCTTAGGCCCCGACATGGACGGGAGAGGTATCCCGAGAGGGCCCCTAGCAACTCGCATGGGGACTGGCCTTTCCTGAGGCCACAAGAGCGGTCCCTGAGGTCCCCATCGTAACTCGAGAAGACCTGCCGCAACTCGAGAAAATCCAGGAGGTTCTCCCCTCCAGGCGAGATGAGGCCCATTTCTGCTGAGGCGTCTCGAGGCTGATCACACCTCACCTCTGGAACTTCGAAAGGGTCATTCACACCCTTGGTGCAAATCAAGCAGCTCCCCGACATACCCGTCTCCACTCGAGAGGAAACACGAGGGTCCCGCCCACATCCAGAGGAGCCCCATTTCCGCCTCGTAGCTCGAGATGAGGCATCCTTTCCCTGCTTCGTCGGGAAGGAGTTCCCGGCGTTCCCTTCGCATCTCAAGCGCAAGCCCTCTCAACAGGAACGGCGAGAGGAACTCCAGGGTCGTGCCACCATTCCAAGAGTCTCCCAGATCTCTCAGTCCATTCCAGAGGAACCTCTTTTACCTTCACCGGCTCGTCTTTCTCGCCGAGGATCGACTCACACCAAGGTGGCACGTGGCACAGACCTGTGGGAAAACCTCGTGGGAAAGCCTCGAGGCAAAGCCTCGAGGGAAAGCCACAGATCCTTGATCCACGTGACAGGAAGCGTGACACTACTGCTGCAGCTCAGGAGAAAAGCGCACGTGCATGCCCCCACTCGAAACGAGTCCTGACTCCCCTGGGAGACTCAGAAGCACCCCAAGATCCATGGCACACTCGAGAGGAATCCACAGGTTCCGGCCCCAAATCCACACAAGGTCTTAGGCCCCGGCATGGACGGGAGAGGAATCCCGAGAGGTCCCCTAGCAACTCGCATGGGGACTGGCCTTTCCTGAGGCCACCAGAGCGGGTCCCTGAGGTCCCCGTCTTAACTCGAGAAGACCCTGCCGCAACTCGAGAAAATCCAGGATGGTCACCCCTCCAGGCGAGATGAGGCCCATTTCTGCTGAGGCGTCTGGAGGCTGATCACACCTCACCTCTGGAACTTCGAAAGGGTCCTTCACACCATTGGTGCAAATCAGAAGTTCCCCGATACCTGTCTCCACTCGAGAGGAAACACGAGGGTACCGCCCACATCCAGAGGAGCCCCGTTTCCGCCTGGTAGCTCGAGAAGAGGCATCCTTTCCCTGCTTCTTCGCGAAAGAGTTCCCGGCGTTCCCGTCGCATCTCAAGAGGAGGCCCTCTCAACAGGAAGCGGCGAGAGGAACTCCAGGGTGGTGCCACCATTCCAAGAGTCCCTCAGATGTCTCAGTCCATTCAGAGGAACCTCTTTTCCCTTCACCGGCTGGTCTTTCACGCCGAGGATCGACTCACACCAAGGTGGACGTGGCCCAGGCCTGTGGGAAAACCTCGTGGGAAAGCCTCGAGGGGAAAGCCTCGAGGGAAAGCCACAGATCCCTGGGTCCACGTGACAGGAAGCGTGACACTACCTCTGAACCTTGGGAGGAAATCGCACGTACATGCCCCCACTCGAGACGAGGCCTGACTCCCCTCGGGAGACTCAGAAGCACCCCAAGATCCTTGGCAACACTGAGCGGAATCCTCAGGTTCCGGCCCCGACTCCACACAAGGTCTTAGGCCCCGGCATGGATGGGAGAGGAATCCCGAGTGGGCCCCCTAGCAACTCGCATGGGGACTGGCCTTTCCTGAGGCCACCAGATCGGTTCCCTGAGGTCCCCTTCGTAACTCGAGAAGACCTGCCGCAACTCGAGAAAATCCAGGAGGTTCTCCCCTCCAGGCGAGATGAGGCCCAGTTCGGCTGAGGCGTCTCGAGGCTGATCACACCTCACCTCTGGAACTTCGAAAGGTTCCTCAGACCCTTGGTGCAAATCAAGAAATTCCGGACATACCCGTCTCCCGTCGAGAGGAAACACGAGGGTACCGCCCACATCCAGAGGAGCCCCGTTTCCGCCTGGGAGCTCGAGATGAGGCATCCTTTCCCTGCTTTGTCGGGAAAGATTTCCCGGCGTTCCCGTCACATCTCAAGAGGAGGCCCTCTCACAGGAACGGCGACAGGAACTCCAGCGTCGTGTCACCATTCCAAGAGGCCCCCAGATGTCTCAGTCCATTCCAGAGGAATCTCTTTTCCCTTCACCGGCTCGTCTTTCACGCCGAGGATCGACTCACACCAAGTTGGCACGTGGCACGGCCCTGGGGAAAGCCTCGTGGGATAGCGTCGAGGGAAAGCCTCCAGGGAAAGCCACAAATCCCTTGATCCACGAGACAGGAAGCGTGACACTACTGCTGCAGCTCAGGAGGAAAGCGCACGTGCATGCCCCCACTCGAGACGAGGCCTGACTCCCCTGGGGAGACTCAGAAGCACGCCAAGTTCATGGCAACACTGGAGAGGAATCGTGAGGTTCCGGCCCCGACTCCACACGAGGTCTAAGGCCCCCGCATCGACGGGAGAGGAATCCCGAGATGGCACCTAGCAACTCGCATGGGGACTGTCCTTTCCTGAGGCCACCAGAGCGGGTCCTGAGGTCCCCGTCGTAACTCGAGAAGACGTTCCGCAACTCCAGAAAATCCAGGAGGTTCTCCCCTCCAGACGAGATGAGGCCCATTTCCGCTGAGGCGTCTCGAGGCTGATCACACCTCACCTCTGGAACTTCGAAAGGGTCCTCACACCCTTGCTGTGAGTCAGAAGTTCCCCGACATACCCATCTCACTCGAGAGGAAACACAAGGGGTCACGCCCACATCCAGAGGAGCCCGTTTCCGCCCTCGTAGCTCGAGATGAGGGATCCTTTCCCTGCTTCGTCAGGAAAGAGTTCCTGTCTTTCCCGTCGCATCTCAAGTGGGGGCCCTCTCACAGGAACGTCGAGAGGAACTCCAGGGTCGTGCCACCATTCCAAGAATCCCCAGATATCTCAGTCCATTCCAGAGGAACCTCTTTTCCCTTCACCAGCTCGCCTTTCATGCCGAGGATAGACTGACCGCATGGTGGCACGCGGCACGGCCCTGTGGGAAAGCCACGTGGGAAAGCCTCGAGGGAAAGCCTCGAGGGAAAGCCACAGATCCCTTGATCCACGTGACAGGAAGCGTGACACTACTGCTGCAGCTCGGGAGGAAAGCGCACGTGCATGCCCCCACTCGAGACGAGGCCTGACTCCCCTGGGGAGACTCAGAAGCACCCCAAAATCCACGGCAATACTGGAGAGGAATCCCTCAGGTTCCGGCCCAGACTCCACACCATGTCTTAGACCCCGCATCGACGGGAGAGGAATCCCGAGAGGGCCCCTAGCAACTCGCATGGGGACTGGCCTTTCCTGAGGCCACAGAGCGGGTCCCTGAGGTCCCCGTCTTAACTCGAGAAGACCTGCCGCAACTCGAGAAAATCCAGGAGCTTTTCCCCTCCAGGCGAGAAGAGGCCATTTCCGCTGAGCATCTCGAGGCTGATCACACCTCACCTCTGGAACTTCGAAAGGGTCCTTTACACCCTTGGTGCAAATCAAGAAGTTCCCCGACATACCCGTCTCCCCTTGAGAGGAAAGACGAGGGTCCCGCCCAAATCCAGAGGAGCCCGTTTCCGCCTCAAAGCTCGAGATGAGGATCCTTTCCCTGCTTCGTCGAGAAAAGAGTTCCCGGCGTTCCCGTCGCATCTCAAGAGGAGGCCCTCTCAACAGGAACCGCGAGAGGTGCTCCAGGGTCGTGTCACCATTCCAAGAGTCCCGCAGATGTCTCAGTCATTCCAGAGGAACCTCTTTTCCCTTCACCGGCTCGACTTTCACGCCGAAGATCGACTCACACCAAGGTGCCACGTGGCAAGGCCCTGTGGGAAACCCTCGAGGGAAAGCCTCGAGGGAAAGCCACAGATCCCTTGATCCACGTGAGAGGAAGCGTGACACTACTGCTGCTGCTCCGGAGGGAAGCGCACGTGCACGCCCCCACTCGAGACGAGGCCCTAACTACCCTGGGGAGACTCAGAGGCACCCCAAGATCCATGTCAACACTGAGAAGAATCCTCAGGTTCCATCCCCGACTCCACACCAGGTCTTAGGCCCCGGCATCGACGGGAGAGGAATCCCGAGATGGCCCCTAGCAACTCGCAATGGTGCCTGGCCCTTCCTGAGGCCACAAGAGCGGGTCCCTGAGGTCCCCGTCGTAACTCGAGAAGACCTGCCGCAACTCGAGAATATTCAGGAGGTTCTCCCCTGCAGGCGAGATGAGGCCCATTTCCGCAGAGGCTTCACAGGGCTAATCACACCTCAACTCTGGAACGTCGAAAGGGTCCTTAACACCCTGGGTGCAACTCAAGAAGTTCCCCGACATACCCGTCTCCACTCGAGAGGAAACACGAGGGTCCCGCCCACGTCCAGAGGAGCCCCGTTTCCGCCTAGTAGCTAGAGGTGACGGATCCTTTCCCTGCTTCGTCGGGAAAGAATCCCGGCGTTCCCGTCGCATCTCAAGAGGATGCCCTCTCAACAGGAACGGCGAGAGGAACTCCAGGGTCGTGCCACCATTCAAAGGGTCCCCCAAATGTCTCAGTCCATTCCAGAGGAACCTCTTTTCCCTTCACCGGCTCGTCTTTCACGCCGAGGATCGACACACACCAAGGTGGCACTTTGCACAGCCCTGTGGGAAAGCCTCGTGGGAAAGCCTCGAGGGAAAGCCTCGAGGGAAAGCCACAGATCCCTTTATCCACGTGAGAGGAAGCGTGACACTACTGCTGCAGCTCGGGAGGGAAGCGCACGTGCACGCCCCCACTCGAGACGAGGCCTGACTCCCCTGGTGAGACTCAGAGGCACCCCAAGATCCATGTCAACACTGGAGAGGAATCCTCAGGTTCAGGCCCCGACTCCACACAAGGTCTTAGTCCCCGGCATCGACAGGAGAGGAATCCCAAGATGGCCCCTAGCAACTCGAATGGTGCCTGGCCCTTCCTGAGGCCACCAGAGTGGGTCCCTGAGGTCCCCGTCGTAACTCAAGAAGACCTGCCACAACTCGAGAATATCCAGGAGGTTCTCCCCTGCAGTCGAGATGAGGCCCATTTCCACAGAGGCTTCTCGGGGCTAATCACACCTCACCTCTGGAACTTCGAAAGGGTCCTTCACACCCTGGGTGCAACTCAAGAAGTTCCCCGACATACCCGTCTCCACTCGAGAGGAAACACGAGGGTCCCGCCCACATCCAGAGGAGCCCGGTTTCCGCCTCGTAACTCGAGGTGAGGGATCCTTTCCCTGCTTCGTCGGGAAAGAATTCCCGGCGTTCCCGTCGCATCTCAAGAGGAGGCCCTCTCAACAGGAACGGCGAGAGGAACTCCAGGGTCGTGCCACCATTCCAAGAGTCCCCCGGATGTCTCAGTCCATTCCAGAGGAACCTCTTTTCCCTTTACCGGCTTGTCTTTCACGCCGAGGATGGACACACACCAAGGTGGCACTTTGCACAGCCCTTTGGGAAAGCCTCGTGGGAAAGCCTCGAGGGAAAGCCACAGATCCCTTGATCCACGTGACAGGAAGCGTGACATTAGTGCTGCAGCTCGGGAATGAAGCACACGTGCATGCGCCCACTCGAGACGAGTCCTGACTCCCCTGGGGAGACTCAGAGGCACCCCAAGATGCATGTCAACACTGGAGAGGAATCCTCAGGTTCCGGCCCCGACTCCACACGAGGTGTTAGGCCCCGGCATCAACGGGAGAGGAAACCCGAGATGGCCCCTAGCAACTCGCATGGGGCCTGGCCTTTCCTGAGGCCACCAGAGCGGGTCCGTGAGGTCCCCGTCGTAACTTGAGAAGACCTGCCGCAACTCGAGAATATCCAGGAGGTTCTCCCCTGCAGGCGAGATGAGGCCCATTTGCGCAGAGGCGTCTCGGGGCTAATCACACCTCACCTCTGGAACGTCGAAAGGGTACTTCACACCCTTGGGGCAACTCAAGAAGTTCCCCGACATACCCGTCTCCACTCGAGAGGAAACACGAGGGTCCCGCCCACATCCAGATGAGCCCCGTTTCCGCCTCAGACTCGAGATGAGGGATCCTTTCCCTGCTTCGTCGGGAAAGAATTCCCGGCGTTCCCGTCGCATCTCAAGAGGAGGCCCTGTCAACAGGAACAGCGAGAGGAACTCCAGGGTCGTGCCACCATTCCATGAGTCCCCCAGACGTCTCAGTCCATTCCAGAGGAACCTCATTCCCCTTCACCGGCTCGTCTTTCACGCCGAGGATCGACTCACACCAAGGTGGCACGTGGCACAGCCCTGTGGGAAAGCCTCGTGGGAAAGCCTCGAGGGAAAGCCTCGAGGGAAAGCCACAGATCCCTTGATCCACGTGACAGGAAGCTTGACCCTACTGCTGCAGCTCGGGAAGAAAGCGCACGTGCATAACCCCACTCGAGACGAGGTCTGACTCCCCTGGGGAGACTCAGAGGCACCCCAAGTTCCATGTCAACACTGGAGAGGAATCCTCAGGTTCCGGCCCCGACTCCACAGAAGGTCTTAGGCCCCGACATCGACGGGAGAGGAATCCCGAGATGGCCCATAGCAACTCGCATGGGGACTGGCCCTTCCTGAGGCCACCAGAGCGGGTCCCTGAGGTCCCCGTCGTAACTCGAGAAGACCTGCCGCAACTTGATCAAATCCAGGAGGTTCTCCCCTCCAGGCGAGACGAGGCCCATTTCCTCATTGGCTTCTCGGGGCTAATCACACCTCACCTCTGGAACGTCGAAAGGGTCCTTCACACCCTTGGTGCAACTCCAGAAGTTCCCCGACATACCCGTCTCCACTCGAGAGGAAACACGAGGGTCCCGCCCACATCCAGAGGAGCCCTGTTTCCGCCTCGAAGATCGAGGTGAGGGATCCTTTCCCTGCTTCTTCGGGAAAGAACTCCCGGCGTTCCCGTCGCATCTCAAGAGGAGGCCCTCTCAACAGGCACGGCGAGAGGAACTCCGGGGTCGTGCCGCTATTCCAAGAGTCCCCCAGATGTCTCAGTCCATTCTAGAGGAACCTCTTTTCCCTTCACCGGCTCGTCTTTCACGCCGAGGATCGACTCACACCAAGGTGGCGCTTGGCATGGCCCTGTGGAAAAGCCTCGGGGGAAAGCCTCGAGGGAAAGCCTTGAGGGAAAGCCACAGATCCCTTGATCCACGTGAGAGGAAGCGTGACCCTACTGCTGCAGCTCGGGAGGGAAGCGCACGTGCATGCCCCCACACGAGACGAGGCCTGACTCCCCTGGGGAGACTCAGAGGCACCCCAAGAACCATGTCAACACGGGAGAGGAATCCTCAGGTTCCGGCCCCGACTCCACACAAGGTCTTAGGCCCCGGCATCGACGGGAGAGGAATCCCGAGATGGCCCCTAGCAACTCGCATGGGGCCTGGCCTTTCCTGAGGCACCAGAGCGGGTCCGTGAGGTCCCCGTCGTAACTTGAGATGACCTGCCGCAACTCGAGAATATCCAGGAGGTTCTCCCCTGCAGGCGAGATGAGGCCCATTTGCGCAGAGGGCGTCTCGGGGCTAATCACACCTCACCTCTGGAACGTCGAAAGGGTACTTCACACCCTTGGTGCAACTCAAGAAGTTCCCCGACATACCCGTCTCCACTCGAGAGGAAACACGAGGGTCCCGCCCACATCCAGAGGAGCCCCGTTTCCGCCTCAGACTCGAGATGAGGGATCCTTTCCCTGCTTCGTCGGGAAAGATTCCCGGCGTTCCCGTCGCATCTCAAGAGGAGGCCCTGTCAACAGGAACAGCGAGAGGAACTCCAGCGTCGTGCCACCATTCCATGAGTCCCCCCAGACGTCTCAGTCCATTCCAGAGGAACCTCATTCCCCTTCACCGGCTCGTCTTTCACGCCGAGGATCGACTCACACCAAGGTGGCACGTGGCACAGCCCTGTGGGAAAGCCTCGTGGAAAGCCTCGAGGGAAAGCCTCGAGGGAAAGGCACAGATCCCTTGATCCACGTGACAGGAAGCTTGACCCTACTGCTGCAGCTCGGGAAGAAAGCGCACGTGCATGACCCCACTCGAGACGAGGTCTGACTCCCCTGGGGAGACTCAGAGGCACCCCAAGTTCCATGTCAACACTGGAGAGGAATCCTCAGGTTCCGGCCCCGTCTCCTCACAGTGTCTTAGGCCCCGGCATCGACGGGAGAGGAATCCCGAGTTTGCCCCGAGCAACTCGCATGGGGACTGGCCTTTCCCGAGGCCACCAGAACGGGTCCTGAGGTCCCCGTCGTAACTCGAGAAGACCTGCTGCAACTCGAGAAAATCCAGGAGGTTCTCCCCTCCAGGCGAGATGAGGCCCATTTCCCCTGAGGCGTCTCGATGCTAATCACACCTCACCTCTGGAACTTCGAAAGGGTCCTTCACAGCCTTGGTGAAACTCAAGAAGTTCCCCGACATACCCGTCTCCACTCGAGAGAAACACGAGGGTCCCGCCCACATCCAGAGGAGCCCCGTTTCCTCCTCGTAGCTCGAGGTGAGGGATCCTTTCCCTGCTTCTTCGGGAAAGAATTCCCGGCGTTCCCGTCGCATCTCAAGAGGAGGCCCTCTCATCAGGAACGGCGAGAGGAACTCCAGGGTCGTGCCACCATTCCAAAAGTCCCCACAGATGTCTCAGTCCATTCCAGAGGAACCTCTTTTCCCTTCACCGGCTCGTCTTTCACGCCGAGGATCGACTCACACCAAGGTGCACTTGGCACAGCCCTGTGGCAAAGCCTCGTCGGAAAGCCTCGAGGGAAAGCCTCGAGGGAAAGACACAGATCCCTTGATCCACGTGACAGGAAGCGAAACCCTACTGCGGCAGCTCGGGAGGGAAGCGCACATGCATTCCCCCACTCGAGAGGAGGCCTGACTCCCCTGGGGGAGACTCAGAGGCACCCCAAGATCCATGTCAACACTGGAGAGGAATGCTCAGGTTCCAGCCCCGACTCCACACAAGGTCTAGGCCCCGGCATCGACGGGAGAAGAATCCCGATATGGCCCCTAGCTACTCGCATGGGGACTGGCCCTTCCTGAGGCCACCAGAGCGGGTCCCTGAGGTCCCCGTTGTAACTCGAGAAGACCTGCCGCAACTCGAGTATATCCTGGAGGTTCTCCCCTGCAGGCGAGAGGAGGCCCATTTCCGCAGAGGCTTCTCGGGGCTAATCACACCTCACCTCTGGAACGTCGAAAGGGTCCTTGACACTCTGGGTGCAACTCAAGAAGTTCCCCGACATACCCGTCTCCACTCGAGGTGAAACACGAGGGGTCCCGCCCACATCCAGAGGAGCCCCGTTTCGGCCTCGTAGCTCGAGGTGAGGGATTCTTTCCCTGCTTCGTCAGGAAAGAATTCCCGGCGTTCCCGTCGCATCTCAAGAGGAGGCCCTCTCAACAGAAACGGCGAGAGGAACTCCAGGGTCGTGCCACCATTCCAAGAGTCCCCCCAAATGTCTCAGTCCATTCCAGAGGAACCTCTTTTCCCTTCACACGGCTCGTCTTTCACGGCGAGGATCGACTCACACCAAGGTGGCACCTGGCACAGCCCTGTGGGAAAGGCTCGAGGGAAAGCCACAGATCCCTTGATCCACGTGACAGGAAGCTGACCCTACTGCTGCAGATAGGGAGGGAAGCGCACGGGCATGGCCCCACTCGAGACGAAGCCTGACTCCCCTGGTGAGACTCAGAGGCACCCCAAGATCCATGTCAACACTGGAGAGGAATCCTCAGGTTGCGGCCCCGACTCCACACAAGGTCTTAGGCCCCGGCATCGACGGGAGAGGAATCCCGAGATGGCCCCTAGCAATTCGCATGGTGTCTGGCCCTTCCTGAGGCCACAAGAGCGGGTCCCTGAGGTCCCCGTCGTAACTCGAGAAGACCTGCCGCAACTCGAGAATATCCAGGAGGTTCTCCCCTGCAGGCGAGAGGAGGCCCATTTCCGCAGAGGCTTCACAGGGCTAATCACACCTCAACTCTGGAACGTCGAAAGGGTCCTTCACACCCTGGGTGCAACTCAAGAAGTTCCCCGACATACCCGTCTCCACTCGAGAGGAAACACGAGGGTCCCGCCCACGTCCAGAGGAGCCCCGTTTCTGCCTAGTAGCTCGAGGTGACGGATCCTTTCCCTGCTTCGTCGGGAAAGAATTCCCGGCGTTCCCGTCGCATCTCAAGAGGAGGCCCTCTCTACAGGAACGGCGAGAGGAACTCCAGGGTCGTGCCACCATTCCAAGAGTCCCCCAAATGTCTCAGTCCATTCCAGAGGAACCTCTTTTCCCTTCACCGGCTCGTCTTTCACGCCGAGGATCGACACACACCAAGGTGGCACTTTGCACAGCCCTGTGGGAAAGCCTCGTGGGAAAGCCTCGAGGGAAAGCCTCGATGCAAAGCCACAGATCCCTTGATCCACGTGAGAGGAAGCGTGACACTACTGCTGCTGCTCCGGAGGGAAGCGCACGTGCACGCCCCCACTCGAGACGAGGCCTGACTCCCCTGGGGAGACTCAGAGGCACCCCAAGATCCATGTCAACACGGGAGAGGAATCCTCAGGTTCCGGCCCCGACTCCACTCAAGGTCTTAGGCCCCGGCATCGACGGGAGAGGAAACCCGAGATGGCCCCTAGCAACTCGCATGGTGCCTGGCCCTTCCTGAGGCCACAAGAGCGGGTCCCTGAGGTCCCCGTCGTAACTCGAGAAGACCTGCCGCAACTCGAGAAAATCCAGGAGGTTCTCCCCTCCAGGCGAGATGAGGCCCATTTCCGCTGAGGGGTCTCGAGGGTGATCACACCTCACCTCTGGAACTTCGAAAGGGTCCTTCACACCCTTGGTGCATATCAAGAAGTTCCCCGACCTAGCCGTCTCCACTCGAGAGGAATCACGAGGGTCCCGCCCACATCCAGAGGAGCCCCGTTTCCGCCTCGTAGCTCGAGATGAGGGATCCTTTCCCTGCTTCGTCGGGAAAGAGTTCCCGGCCTTCCCGTCGCATCTCAAGAGGAGGCCCTCTCAACAGGAACGGCGAGAGGAACTCCAGGGTCGTGCCACCATTCCAAGAGTCTCCCAGATGTCTCAGTCCATTCCAGAGGAAACTCTTTTCCCTTCACCGGCTCGTCTTTCACGCCGAGGATCGACTCACACCAAGGTGGCACGTGGCACAGCCCTGTGGGAAAGCCTCGTGGGAAAGCCTCGAGGGACAGCCTCGAGGGAAAGCCACAGATCCCTTGATCCACGTGACAGGAAGCGTGACACTACTGCTGCAGCTCGGGAGGAAAGCGCACGTGCATGCGCCCACTCTAGACGAGGCCTGACTCCCCTGGGGAGACTCAGAAGCACCCCAAGATCCATGGCAACACTGGAGAGGAATCCTCAGGTTCCGGCCCCGACTCCACACAAGGACTGAGGCCCCGGCATGGACGGGAGAGGAATCCCGAGAGGTCCCCTAGCAACTCGCATGGGGGCTGGCCTTTCCTGAGGCCACCAGAGCGGGTCCCTGAGGTCCCCGTCGTAACTCGAGAAGACCTGCCGCAACTCGAGAAAATCAAGGAAGTTCTCCCCTGCAGGCGAGATGAGGCCCATTTCCGCTGAGGCGTCTCGAGGCTGATCAAACCTCACCTCTGGAACTTCGAAAGACTCCTTCACACCCTTGGTGCAAATGAAGAAGTTCCCCGAAATACCCGTCTCCACTCGAGAGGAATCACGAGGGTCCCACCCACATCCAGAGGAGCCCCGTTTCGGCCTCGTAGCTCGAGATGAGGGATCCTTTCCCTGCTTCGTCGGGAAAGAGTTCCCGGCATTCCCGTCGCAACTCAAGAGGAGGCCCTCTCAACAGGAACGGCGAGAGGAACTCCAGGGTCGTGCCACCATTCCAAGAGTCCCCCAGATGTCTCATTCCATTCCAGAGGAACCTCTTTTCCCTTCACCGGCTCGTCTTTCCCGCCGAGGATCGACTCCCACCAAGGTGGCACGTGGCACATAACTGTGGGAATGCCTCGTGGGAAAGCCTCGAGGGACAGCCTCGAGAGAAAGCCACAGATCCCTTGATCCACGTGACAGGAAGCGTGACACTACTGCTGCAGCTCGGGAGGAAAGCGCACGTGCATGCCCCCACTCGAGACGAGGCCTGACTCCCCTGGGGAGACTCAGAAGCACCCCAAGATCCATGGCAACACTGGAGAGGAATCCTCAGGTTCCGGCCCCGACTCCACACAAGGTCTTAAGCCCCGGCATGGACGGGAGAGGAATCCCGAGATGGCCCCTAGCAACTCGCATGGGGACTGGCCTTTCCTGAGGCCACAAGAGCGGGTCCCTGAGGTCCCCGTCGTAACTGGAGAAGACCTGCCGCAACTCGAGAAAATCCAGGAGGTTCTCCCCTGCAGGCGAGATGAGGCCCATTTCCGCTGAGGCGTCTCGAGGCTGATCACACCTCACCTCTGGAACTTCGAAAGACTCCTTCACACGCTTGGTGCAAATGAAGAAGTTCCCCGAAATACCCGTCTCCACTCGAGAGGAATCACGAGGGTCCCGCCCACATCCAGAGGAGCCCAGTTTTGGCCTCGTAGCTCGAGATGAGGGATCCTTTCCCTGCTTCGTCGGGAAAGAGTTCCCGGCATTCCCGTCGCATCTCAAGAGGAGGCCCTCTCAACAGGAACGGCGAGAGGAACTCCAGGGTCGTGCCACCATTCCAAGAGTCCCCCAGATGTCTCATTCCATTCCAGAGGAACCTCTTTTCCCTTCACCGGCTCGTCTTTCCCGCCGAGGATCGACTCCCACCAAGGTGGCACGTGGCACAGAACTGTGGGAATGCCTCGTCGGAAAGCCTCGAGGGACAGCCTCGAGAGAAAGCCACAGATCCCTTGATCCCGTGACAGGAAGCGTGACACTACTGCTGCAGCTCGGGAGGAAAGCGCACGTGCATGCCCCCACTCGAGACGAGGCCTGACTCCCCTGGGGAGACTCAGAAGCACCCCAAGATCCATGGCAACACTGGAGAGGAATCCTCAGGTTCCGGCCCCGACTCCACACAAGGTCTTAAGCCCCGGCATGGACGGGAGAGGAATCCCGAGATGGCCCCTAGCAACTCGCATTGGGACTGGCCTTTCCAGAGGCCACCAGAGCGGGTCCCTGAAGTCCCCGTCGTAACTGGAGAAGACCTGCTGCAACTCGAGAAAATCCAGGAGGTTCTCCCCTCCAGGCGAGATGAGGACCATTTCCGCTGAGGCGTCTCGAGGCTGATCACACCTCACCTCTGGAACTTCGCAAGGGTCCTTCACACCCTTGTTGCAAATCAAGAAGTTCCCCGACATACCCGTCTCCACTCGAGAGGAAACACGAGGGTCCCGCCCACATCCAGAGGAGCCCCGTTTCCGCCTCGTAGCTCGAGATGAGGGATCCTTTCCCTGCTTCGTCGGGAAAGAGTTCCCGGCGTTCCCGTCGCATCTCAAGAGGAGGCCCTCTCAACATGAATGGCGAGAGGAACTCCAGGGTCCTGCCACCATTCCAAGAGTCCCCCAAATGTCTCAGTCCATTCCAGAGGAGCCTCTTTTCCATTCACCGCCTCGTCTTTCACGCCGAGGATCGACTCCCACCAAGGTGGCACGTGGCACAGCCCTGTGGGAAAGCCTCGTCGGAAAGCCTCGAGGGACAGCCTCGAGAGAAAGCCACAGATCCCTTGATCCACGTGACAGGAAGCGTGACACTACTGCTGCAGCTCGGGAGGAAAGCGCACGTGCATGCCCCCACTCGAGACGAGGCCTGACTCCCCTGGGGAGACTCAGAAGCACCCCAAGATCCATGGCAACACTGGAGAGGAATCCTCAGGTTCCGGCCCCGACTCCACACAAGGTCTTAAGCCCCGGCATGGACGGGAGAGGAATCCCGAGATGGCCCCTAGCAACTCGCATGGGGACTGGCCTTTCCTGAGGCCACAAGAGCGGGTCCCTGAGGTCCCCGTCGTAACTGGAGAAGACCTGCCGCAACTCGAGAAAATCCAGGAGGTTCTCCCCTGCAGGCGAGATGAGGCCCATTTCCGCTGAGGCGTCTCGAGGCTGATCACACCTCACCTCTGGAACTTCGAAAGACTCCTTCACACGCTTGGTGCAAATGAAGAAGTTCCCCGAAATACCCGTCTCCACTCGAGAGGAATCACGAGGGTCCCGCCCACATCCAGAGGAGCCCCGTTTTGGCCTCGTAGCTCGAGATGAGGGATCCTTTCCCTGCTTCGTCGGGAAAGAGTTCCCGGCATTCCCGTCGCATCTCAAGAGGAGGCCCTCTCAACAGGAACGGCGAGAGGAACTCCAGGGTCGTGCCACCATTCCAAGAGTCCCCCAGATGTCTCATTCCATTCCAGAGGAACCTCTTTTCCCTTCACCGGCTCGTCTTTCCCGCCGAGGATCGACTCCCACCAAGGTGGCACGTGGCACAGAACTGTGGGAATGCCTCGTCGGAAAGCCTCGAGGGACAGCCTCGAGAGAAAGCCACAGATCCCTTGATCCCGTGACAGGAAGCGTGACACTACTGCTGCAGCTCGGGAGGAAAGCGCACGTGCATGCCCCCACTCGAGACGAGGCCTGACTCCCCTGGGGAGACTCAGAAGCACCCCAAGATCCATGGCAACACTGGAGAGGAATCCTCAGGTTCCGGCCCCGACTCCACACAAGGTCTTAAGCCCCGGCATGGACGGGAGAGGAATCCCGAGATGGCCCCTAGCAACTCGCATTGGGACTGGCCTTTCCAGAGGCCACCAGAGCGGGTCCCTGAAGTCCCCGTCGTAACTGGAGAAGACCTGCTGCAACTCGAGAAAATCCAGGAGGTTCTCCCCTCCAGGCGAGATGAGGACCATTTCCGCTGAGGCGTCTCGAGGCTGATCACACCTCACCTCTGGAACTTAGCAAGGGTCCTTCACACCCTTGGTGCAAATCAAGAAGTTCCCCGACATACCCGTCTCCACTCGAGAGGAAACACGAGGGTCCCGCCCACATCCAGAGGAGCCCCGTTTCCGCCTCGTAGCTCGAGATGAGGGATCCTTTCCCTGCTTCGTCGGGAAAGAGTTCCCGGCGTTCCCGTCGCATCTCAAGAGGAGGCCCTCTCAACATGAATGGCGAGAGGAACTCCAGGGTCCTGCCACCATTCCAAGAGTCCCCCAAATGTCTCAGTCCATTCCAGAGGAGCCTCTTTTCCATTCACCGCCTCGTCTTTCACGCCGAGGATCGACTCCCACCAAGGTGGCACGTGGCACAGCCCTGTGGGAAAGCCTCGTCGGAAAGCCTCGAGGGACAGCCTCGAGAGAAAGCCACAGATCCCTTGATCCACGTGACAGGAAGCGTGACACTACTGCTGCAGCTCGGGAGGAAAGCGCACGTTCATGCCCCCACTCGAGACGAGGCCTGACTCCCCTGGGGAGACTGAGAAGCACCCCAAGATCCATGGCAACACTGGAGAGGAATCCTCAGGTTCCGGCCCCGACTCCACACAAGGTCTTAAGCCCCGGCATGGACGGGAGAGGAATCCCGAGATGGCCCCTAGCAACTCGCATTGGGACTGGCCTTTCCAGAGGCCACCAGAGCGGGTCCCTGAAGTCCCCGTCGTAACTGGAGACGACCTGCCGCAACTCGAGAAAATCCAGGAGGTTCTCCCCTCCAGGCGAGATGAGGCCCATTTCCGCTGAGGCGTCTCGAGGCTGATCACACCTCACCTCTGGAACTTCGCAAGGGTCCTTCACACCCTTGGTGCAAATCAAGAAGTTCCCCGACATAGCCGTCTCCACTCGAGAGGAAACACGAGGGTCCCGCCCACATCCAGAGGAGCCCCGTTTCCGCCTCGTAGCTCGAGATGAGGGATCCTTTCCCTGCTTCGTCGGGAAAGAGTTCCCGGCGTTCCCGTCGCATCTCAAGAGGAGGCCCTCTCAACATGAACGGCGAGAGGAACTCCAGGGTCCTGCCACCATTCCAAGAGTCCCCCAAATGTCTCAGTCCATTCCAGAGGAGCCTCTTTTCCATTCACCGGCTCGTCTTTCACGCCGAGGATCGACTCCCACCAAGGTGGCACGTGGCACAGCCTTGTGGGAAAGCCTCGTGGGCAAGACTCGAGGGACAGCCTCGAGGGAAAGCCACAGATCCCGTGATCCACGTGACAGGAAGCGTGACACTACTGCTGCAGCTCGGGAGGAAAGCGCACGTGCATGCCCCCACTCGAGATGAGGCCTGACTCCCCTGGGGAGACTCAGAAGCACCCCAAGATCCATGGCAACACTGGAGAGGAATCCTCAGGTCGCGGCCCCGACTCCACACAAGGACTGAGGCCCTAGCATGGACGGGAGAGAAATCCCGAGAGGTCCCCTAGCAACTCTCATGGGGACTGGCCTTTCCGGAGGCCACCAGAGCGGGTCCCTGAGGTCCCCGTCGTAACTCGAGAAGACCTGCCGCAACTCGAGAAAATCCAGGAGGTTCTCCCCTCCAGGCGAGATGAGGCCCATTTCCGCTGAGGCGTCTCGAGGCTGATCACACCTCACCTCTGGAACTTCGAAAGACTCCTTCACACCCTTGGTGCAAAAGAAGAAGTTCCCCGACATACCCGTCTCCACTCGAGAGGAACCACGAGGGTCCCGCCCACATCCAGAGGAGCCCCGTTTCGTCCTCGTAGCTCGAGATGAGGGATCCTTTCCCTGCTTCGTCGGGAAAGAGTTCCCGGCATTCCCGTCGCATCTCAAGTGGAGGCCCTCTCAACAGGAACGGCGAGAGGTACTCCAGGGTCGTGCCACCATTCCAAGAGTCCCCCAGATGTCTCATTCCATTCCAGAGGAACCTCTTTTCCCTTCACCGGCTCGTCTTTCCCGCCGAGGATCGACTCCCACCAAGGTGGCACGTGGCACAGCCCTGTGGGAAAGCCTCGTCGGAAAGCCTCGAGGGACAGCCTCGAGAGAAAGCCACAGATCCCTTGATCCACGTGACAGGAAGCGTGACACTACTGCTGCAGCTCGGGAGGAAAGCGCACGTGCATGCCCCCACTCGAGACGAGGCCTGACTCCCCTGGGGAGACTCAGAAGCACCCCAAGATCCATGGCAAAACTGGAGAGGAATCCTCAGGTTCCGGCCCCGACTGAACACAAGGTCTTAAGCCCCGGCATGGACGGGAGAGGAATCCCGAGTTGGCCCCTAGCAACTCGCATGGGGACTGGCCTTTCCTGAGGCCACAAGAGCGGGTCCCTGAGGTCCCCGTCGTAACTGGAGAAGACCTGCCGCAACTCGAGAAAATCCAGGAGGTTCTCCCCTCCAGGCCAGATGAGGCCCATTTCCGCTGAGGCGTCTCGAGGCTGATCACACCTCACCTCTGGAACTTCGAAAGACTCCTTCACACCCTTGGTGCAAATGAAGAAGTTCCCCGAAATACCCGTCTCCACTCGAGAGGAATCACGAGGGTCCCGCCCACATCCAGAGGAGCCCCGTTTCGGCCTCGTAGCTCGAGATGAGGGATCCTTTCCCTGCTTCGTCGGGAAAGAGTTCCCGGCATTCCCGTCGCATCTCAAGAGGAGGCCCTCTCAACAGGAACGGCGAGAGGAACTCCAGGGTCGTGCCACCATTCCAAGAGTCCCGCAGATGTCTCAGTCCATTCCAGAGGAACCTCTTTTCCCTTCACCGGCTCGTCTTTCCCGCCGAGGATCGACTCCCACCAAGGTGGCACGTGGCACAGAACTGTGGGAATGCCTCGTCGGAAAGCCTCGAGGGACAGCCTCGAGAGAAAGCCACAGATCCCTTGATCCACGTGACAGGAAGCGTGACACTACTGCTGCCGCTCGGGAGGAAAGCGCACGTGCATGCCCCCACTCGAGACGAGGCCTGACTCCCCTGGGGAGACTCAGAAGCACCCCAAGATCCATGGCAACACTGGAGAGGAATCCTCAGGTTCCGGCCCCGACTCCACACAAGGTCTTAAGCCCCGGCATGGACGGGAGAGGAATCCCGAGATGGCCCCTAGCAACTCGCATTGGGACTGGCCTTTCCAGAGGCCACCAGAGCGGGTCCCTGAAGTCCCCGTCGTAACTGGAGAAGACCTGCCGCAACTCGAGAAAATCCAGGAGGTTCTCCCCTCCAGGCGAGATGAGGCCCATTTCCGCTGAGGCGTCTCGAGGCTGATCACACCTCACCTCTGGAACTTCGCAAGGGTCCTTCACACCCTTGGTGCAAATCAAGAAGTTCCCCGACATACCCGTCTCCACTCGAGAGGAAACACGAGGGTCCCGCCCACATCCAGAGGAGCCCCGTTTCCGCCTCGTAGCTCGAGATGAGGGATCCTTTCCCTGCTTCGTCGGGAAAGAGTTCCCGGCGTTCCCGTCGCATCTCAAGAGGAGGCCCTCTCAACATGAACGGCGAGAGGAACTCCAGGGTCCTGCCACCATTCCAAGAGTCCCCCAAATGTCTCAGTCCATTCCAGAGGAGCCTCTTTTCCATTCACCGGCTCGTCTTTCACGCCGAGGATCGACTCCCACCAAGGTGGTACGTGGCACAGCACTGTGGGAAAGCCTCGTGGGCAAGCCTCGAGGGACAGCCTCGAGGGAAAGCCACAGATCCCGTGATCCACGTGACAGGAAGCGTGACACTACTGCTGCAGCTCGGGAGGAAAACGCACGTGCATGCCCCCACTCGAGACGAGGCCTGACTCCCCTGGGGAGACTCAGAAGCACCCCAAGAACCATGTCAACACGGGAGAGGAATCCTCAGGTTCCGGCCCCGACTCCACACAAGGTCTTAGGCCCCGGCATCGACGGGAGAGGAATCCCGAGATGGCCCCTAGCAACTCGCATGGGGCCTGGCCTTTCCTGAGGCCACCAGAGCGGGTCCGTGAGGTCCCCGTCGTAACTTGAGAAGACCTGCCGCAACTCGAGAATATCCAGGAGGTTCTCCCCTGCAGGCGAGATGAGGCCCATTTGCGCAGAGGCGTCTCGGGGCTAATCACACCTCACCTCTGGAACGTCGAAAGGGTACTTCACACCCTTGGTGCAACTCAAGAAGTTCCCCGACATACCCGTCTCCACTCGAGAGGAAACACGAGGGTCCCGCCCACATCCAGAGGAGCCCCGTTTCCGCCTCAGACTCGAGATGAGGGATCCTTTCCCTGCTTCGTCGGGAAAGAATTCCCGGCGTTCCCGTCGCATCTCAAGAGGAGGCCCTGTCAACAGGAACAGCGAGAGGAACTCCAGCGTCGTGCCACCATTCCATGAGTCCCCCAGACGTCTCAGTCCATTCCAGAGGAACCTCATTCCCCTTCACCGGCTCGTCTTTCACGCCGAGGATCGACTCACACCAAGGTGGCACGTGGCACAGCCCTGTGGGAAAGCCTCGTGGGAAAGCCTCGAGGGAAAGCCTCGAGGGAAAGGCACAGATCCCTTGATCCACGTGACAGGAAGCTTGACCCTACTGCTGCAGCTCGGGAAGAAAGCGCACGTGCATGACCCCACTCGAGACGAGGTCTGACTCCCCTGGGGAGACTCAGAGGCACCCCAAGTTCCATGTCAACACTGGAGAGGAATCCTCAGGTTCCGGCCCCGTCTCCTCACAGTGTCTTAGGCCCCGGCATCGACGGGAGAGGAATCCCGAGTTGGCCCCGAGCAACTCGCATGGGGACTGGCCTTTCCCGAGGCCACCAGAACGGGTCCCTGAGGTCCCCGTCGTAACTCGAGAAGACCTGCTGCAACTCGAGAAAATCCAGGAGGTTCTCCCCTCCAGGCGAGATGAGGCCCATTTCCCCTGAGGCGTCTCGATGCTAATCACACCTCACCTCTGGAACTTCGAAAGGGTCCTTCACAGCCTTGGTGAAACTCAAGAAGTTCCCCGACATACCCGTCTCCACTCGAGAGGAAACACGAGGGTCCCGCCCACATCCAGAGGAGCCCCGTTTCCTCCTCGTAGCTCGAGGTGAGGGATCCTTTCCCTGCTTCTTCGGGAAAGAATTCCCGGCGTTCCCGTCGCATCTCAAGAGGAGGCCCTCTCATCAGGAACGGCGAGAGGAACTCCAGGGTCGTGCCACCATTCCAAAAGTCCCCCAGATGTCTCAGTCCATTCCAGAGGAACCTCTTTTCCCTTCACCGGCTCGTCTTTCACGCCGAGGATCGACTCACACCAAGGTGGCACTTGGCACAGCCCTGTGGCAAAGCCTCGTCGGAAAGCCTCGAGGGAAAGCCTCGAGGGAAAGACACAGATCCCTTGATCCACGTGACAGGAAGCGAAACCCTACTGCGGCAGCTCGGGAGGGAAGCGCACATGCATTCCCCCACTCGAGAGGAGGCCTGACTCCCCTGGGGAGACTCAGAGGCACCCCAAGATCCATGTCAACACTGGAGAGGAATGCTCAGGTTCCAGCCCCGACTCCACACAAGGTCTTAGGCCCCGGCATCGACGGGAGAAGAATCCCGATATGGCCCCTAGCTACTCGCATGGGGACTGGCCCTTCCTGAGGCCACCAGAGCGGGTCCCTGAGGTCCCCGTTGTAACTCGAGAAGACCTGCCGCAACTCGAGTATATCCTGGAGGTTCTCCCCTGCAGGCGAGAGGAGGCCCATTTCCGCAGAGACTTCTCGGGGCTAATCACACCTCACCTCTGGAACGTCGAAAGGGTCCTTGACACTCTGGGTGCAACTCAAGAAGTTCCCCGACATACCCGTCTCCACTCGAGGTGAAACACGAGGGTCCCGCCCACATCCAGAGGAGCCCCGTTTCGGCCTCGTAGCTCGAGGTGAGGGATTCTTTCCCTGCTTCGTCAGGAAAGAATTCCCGGCGTTCCCTTCGCATCTGAAGAGGAGGCCCTCTCAACAGAAACGGCGAGAGGAACTCCAGGGTCGTGCCACCATTCCAAGAGTCCCCCAAATGTCTCAGTCCATTCCAGAGGAACCTCTTTTCCCTTCACCGGCTCGTCTTTCACGGCGAGGATCGACTCACACCAAGGTGGCACGTGGCACAGCCCTGTGGGAAAGGCTCGAGGGAAAGCCACAGATCCCTTGATCCACGTGACAGGAAGCCTGACCCTACTGCTGCAGATAGGGAGGGAAGCGCACGGGCATGGCCCCACTCGAGACGAAGCCTGACTCCCCTGGTGAGACTCAGAGGCACCCCAAGATCCATGTCAACACTGGAGAGGAATCCTCAGGTTGCGGCCCCGACTCCACACAAGGTCTTAGGCCCCGGCATCGACGGGAGAGGAATCCCGAGATGGCCCCTAGCAATTCGCATGGTGTCTGGCCCTTCCTGAGGCCACAAGAGCGGGTCCCTGAGGTCCCCGTCGTAACTCGAGAAGACCTGCCGCAACTCGAGAATATCCAGGAGGTTCTCCCCTGCAGGCGAGAGGAGGCCCATTTCCGCAGAGGCTTCACAGGGCTAATCACACCTCAACTCTGGAACGTCGAAAGGGTCCTTCACACCCTGGGTGCAACTCAAGAAGTTCCCCGACATACCCGTCTCCACTCGAGAGGAAACACGAGGGTCCCGCCCACGTCCAGAGGAGCCCCGTTTCTGCCTAGTAGCTCGAGGTGACGGATCCTTTCCCTGCTTCGTCGGGAAAGAATTCCCGGCGTTCCCGTCGCATCTCAAGAGGAGGCCCTCTCTACAGGAACGGCGAGAGGAACTCCAGGGTCGTGCCACCATTCCAAGAGTCCCCCAAATGTCTCAGTCCATTCCAGAGGAACCTCTTTTCCCTTCACCGGCTCGTCTTTCACGCCGAGGATCGACACACACCAAGGTGGCACTTTGCACAGCCCTGTGGGAAAGCCTCGTGGGAAAGCCTCGAGGGAAAGCCTCGATGCAAAGCCACAGATCCCTTGATCCACGTGAGAGGAAGCGTGACACTACTGCTGCTGCTCCGGAGGGAAGCGCACGTGCACGCCCCCACTCGAGACGAGGCCTGACTCCCCTGGGGAGACTCAGAGGCACCCCAAGATCCATGTCAACACGGGAGAGGAATCCTCAGGTTCCGGCCCCGACTCCACTCAAGGTCTTAGGCCCCGGGATCGACGGGAGAGGAATCCCGAGATGGCCCCTAGCAACTCGCATGGTGCCTGGCCCTTCCTGAGGCCACAAGAGCGGGTCCCTGAGGTCCCCGTCGTAACTCGAGAAGACCTGCCGCAACTCGAGAATATCCAGGAGGTTCTCCCCTGCAGGCGAGATGAGGCCCATTTCCGCAGAGGCTTCACAGGGCTAATCACACCTCAACTCTGGAACGTCGAAAGGGTCCTTCACACCCTGGGTGCAACTCAAGAAGTTCCCCGACATACCCGTCTCCACTCGAGAGGAAACACGAGGGTCCCGCCCACATCCAGAGGAGCCCGGTTTCCGCCTCGTAGCTCGAGGTGATTAATCCTTTCCCTGCTTCGTCGGGAAAGAATTCCCGGCGTTCCCGTCGCATCTCAAGAGGAGGCCCTCTCAACAGGAACGGCGAGAGGAACTCCAGGGTCGTGCCACCATTCCAAGAGTCCCCCGGATGTCTCAGTCCATTCCAGAGGAACCTCTTTTCACTTCACCGGCTCGTCTTTCACGCCGAGGATCGACTCACTCCAAGGTGGCGCTTGGCACGGCCCTGTGGGAAAGCCTCGTGGGAAAGCCTCGAGGGAAAGCCTCGAGGGAAAGCCACAGATCCCTTGATCCACGTGACAGGAAGCGTGACACTACTGCTGCATCTCGGGAGGGAAGGGGACGTGCATTCCCCCACTCGAGACGAGTCCTGACTCCCCTGGGGAGACTGAGATGCACCCCAAGATCCATGTCAACACGGGAGAGGAATCCTCATGTTCCGGCCCTGACTCCACACAAGGTCTTAGGCCCCGGCATCGACGGGAGAGGAATCCCGAGATGGCCCCTAGCAACTCGCATGGGGCCTGGCCTTTCCTGAGGCCACCAGAGCGGGTCCGTGAGGTCCCCGTCGTAACTTGAGAAGACCTGCCGCAACTCGAGAATATCCAGGAGGTTCTCCCCTGCAGGCGAGATGAGGCCCATTTGCGCAGAGGCGTCTCGGGGCTAATCACACCTCACCTCTGGAACGTCGAAAGGGTACTTCACACCCTTGGTGCAACTCAAGAAGTTCCCCGACATACCCATCTCCACTCGAGAGGAAACACGAGGGTCCCGCCCACATCCAGAGGAGCCCCGTTTCCGCCTCAGACTCGAGATGAGGGATCCTTTCCCTGCTTCGTCGGGAAAGAATTCCCGGCGTTCCCGTCGCATCTCAAGAGGAGGCCCTGTCAACAGGAACAGCGAGAGGAACTCCAGCGTCGTGCCACCATTCCATGAGTCCCCCAGACGTTTCAGTCCATTCCAGAGGAACCTCATTCCCCTTCACCGGCTCGTCTTTCACGCCGAGGATCGACTCACACCAAGGTGGCACGTGGCACAGCCCTGTGGGAAAGCCTCGTGGGAAAGCCTCGAGGGAAAGCCTCGAGGGAAAGGCACAGATCCCTTGATCCACGTGACAGGAAGCTTGACCCTACTGCTGCAGCTCGGGAAGAAAGCGCACGTGCATGACCCCACTCGAGACGAGGTCTGACTCCCCTGGGGAGACTCAGAGGCACCCCAAGTTCCATGTCAACACTGGAGAGGAATCCTCAGGTTCCGGCCCCGTCTCCTCACAGTGTCTTAGGCCCCGGCATCGACGGGAGAGGAATCCCGAGTTGGCCCCGAGCAACTCGCATGGGGACTGGCCTTTCCCGAGGCCACCAGAACGGGTCCCTGAGGTCCCCGTCGTAACTCGAGAAGACCTGCTGCAACTCGAGAAAATCCAGGAGGTTCTCCCCTCCAGGCGAGATGAGGCCCATTTCCCCTGAGGCGTCTCGATGCTAATCACACCTCACCTCTGGAACTTCGAAAGGGTCCTTCACAGCCTTGGTGAAACTCAAGAAGTTCCCCGACATACCCGTCTCCACTCGAGAGGAAACACGAGGGTCCCGCCCACATCCAGAGGAGCCCCGTTTCCTCCTCGTAGCTCGAGGTGAGGGATCCTTTCCCTGCTTCTTCGGGAAAGAATTCCCGGCGTTCCCGTCGCATCTCAAGAGGAGGCCCTCTCATCAGGAACGGCGAGAGGAACTCCAGGGTCGTGCCACCATTCCAAAAGTCCCCCAGATGTCTCAGTCCATTCCAGAGGAACCTCTTTTCCCTTCACCGGCTCGTCTTTCACGCCGAGGATCGACTCACACCAAGGTGGCACTTGGCACAGCCCTGTGGCAAAGCCTCGTCGGAAAGCCTCGAGGGAAAGCCTCGAGGGAAAGACACAGATCCCTTGATCCACGTGACAGGAAGCGAAACCCTACTGCGGCAGCTCGGGAGGGAAGCGCACATGCATTCCCCCACTCGAGAGGAGGCCTGACTCCCCTGGGGAGACTCAGAGGCACCCCAAGATCCATGTCAACACTGGAGAGGAATGCTCAGGTTCCAGCCCCGACTCCACACAAGGTCTTAGGCCCCGGCATCGACGGGAGAAGAATCCCGATATGGCCCCTAGCTACTCGCATGGGGACTGGCCCTTCCTGAGGCCACCAGAGCGGGTCCCTGAGGTCCCCGTTGTAACTCGAGAAGACCTGCCGCAACTCGAGTATATCCTGGAGGTTCTCCCCTGCAGGCGAGAGGAGGCCCATTTCCGCAGAGGCTTCTCGGGGCTAATCACACCTCACCTCTGGAACGTCGAAAGGGTCCTTGACACTCTGGGTGCAACTCAAGAAGTTCCCCGACATACCCGTCTCCACTCGAGGTGAAACACGAGGGTCCCGCCCACATCCAGAGGAGCCCCGTTTCGGCCTCGTAGCTCGAGGTGAGGGATTCTTTCCCTGCTTCGTCAGGAAAGAATTCCCGGCGTTCCCGTCGCATCTCAAGAGGAGGCCCTCTCAACAGAAACGGCGAGAGGAACTCCAGGGTCGTGCCACCATTCCAAGAGTCCCCCAAATGTCTCAGTCCATTCCAGAGGAACCTCTTTTCCCTTCACCGGCTCGTCTTTCACGGCGAGGATCGACTCACACCAAGGTGGCACCTGGCACAGCCCTGTGGGAAAGGCTCGAGGGAAAGCCACAGATCCCTTGATCCACGTGACAGGAAGCCTGACCCTACTGCTGCAGATAGGGAGGGAAGCGCACGGGCATGGCCCCACTCGAGACGAAGCCTGACTCCCCTGGTGAGACTCAGAGGCACCCCAAGATCCATGTCAACACTGGAGAGGAATCCTCAGGTTGCGGCCCCGACTCCACACAAGGTCTTAGGCCCCGGCATCGACGGGAGAGGAATCCCGAGATGGCCCCTAGCAATTCGCATGGTGTCTGGCCCTTCCTGAGGCCACAAGAGCGGGTCCCTGAGGTCCCCGTCGTAACTCGAGAAGACCTGCCGCAACTCGAGAATATCCAGGAGGTTCTCCCCTGCAGGCGAGAGGAGGCCCATTTCCGCAGAGGCTTCACAGGGCTAATCACACCTCAACTCTGGAACGTCGAAAGGGTCCTTCACACCCTGGGTGCAACTCAAGAAGTTCCCCGACATACCCGTCTCCACTCGAGAGGAAACACGAGGGTCCCGCCCACGTCCAGAGGAGCCCCGTTTCTGCCTAGTAGCTCGAGGTGACGGATCCTTTCCCTGCTTCGTCGGGAAAGAATTCCCGGCGTTCCCGTCGCATCTCAAGAGGAGGCCCTCTCTACAGGAACGGCGAGAGGAACTCCAGGGTCGTGCCACCATTCCAAGAGTCCCCCAAATGTCTCAGTCCATTCCAGAGGAACCTCTTTTCCCTTCACCGGCTCGTCTTTCACGCCGAGGATCGACACACACCAAGGTGGCACTTTGCACAGCCCTGTGGGAAAGCCTCGTGGGAAAGCCTCGAGGGAAAGCCTCGATGCAAAGCCACAGATCCCTTGATCCACGTGAGAGGAAGCGTGACACTACTGCTGCTGCTCCGGAGGGAAGCGCACGTGCACGCCCCCACTCGAGACGAGGCCTGACTCCCCTGGGGAGACTCAGAGGCACCCCAAGATCCATGTCAACACGGGAGAGGAATCCTCAGGTTCCGGCCCCGACTCCACTCAAGGTCTTAGGCCCCGGCATCGACGGGAGAGGAAACCCGAGATGGCCCCTAGCAACTCGCATGGTGCCTGGCCCTTCCTGAGGCCACAAGAGCGGGTCCCTGAGGTCCCCGTCGTAACTCGAGAAGACCTGCCGCAACTCGAGAAAATCCAGGAGGTTCTCCCCTCCAGGCGAGATGAGGCCCATTTCCGCTGAGGGGTCTCGAGGGTGATCACACCTCACCTCTGGAACTTCGAAAGGGTCCTTCACACCCTTGGTGCATATCAAGAAGTTCCCCGACCTAGCCGTCTCCACTCGAGAGGAATCACGAGGGTCCCGCCCACATCCAGAGGAGCCCCGTTTCCGCCTCGTAGCTCGAGATGAGGGATCCTTTCCCTGCTTCGTCGGGAAAGAGTTCCCGGCCTTCCCGTCGCATCTCAAGAGGAGGCCCTCTCAACAGGAACGGCGAGAGGAACTCCAGGGTCGTGCCACCATTCCAAGAGTCTCCCAGATGTCTCAGTCCATTCCAGAGGAAACTCTTTTCCCTTCACCGGCTCGTCTTTCACGCCGAGGATCGACTCACACCAAGGTGGCACGTGGCACAGCCCTGTGGGAAAGCCTCGTGGGAAAGCCTCGAGGGACAGCCTCGAGGGAAAGCCACAGATCCCTTGATCCACGTGACAGGAAGCGTGACACTACTGCTGCAGCTCGGGAGGAAAGCGCACGTGCATGCGCCCACTCTAGACGAGGCCTGACTCCCCTGGGGAGACTCAGAAGCACCCCAAGATCCATGGCAACACTGGAGAGGAATCCTCAGGTTCCGGCCCCGACTCCACACAAGGACTGAGGCCCCGGCATGGACGGGAGAGGAATCCCGAGAGGTCCCCTAGCAACTCGCATGGGGGCTGGCCTTTCCTGAGGCCACCAGAGCGGGTCCCTGAGGTCCCCGTCGTAACTCGAGAAGACCTGCCGCAACTCGAGAAAATCAAGGAAGTTCTCCCCTGCAGGCGAGATGAGGCCCATTTCCGCTGAGGCGTCTCGAGGCTGATCAAACCTCACCTCTGGAACTTCGAAAGACTCCTTCACACCCTTGGTGCAAATGAAGAAGTTCCCCGAAATACCCGTCTCCACTCGAGAGGAATCACGAGGGTCCCACCCACATCCAGAGGAGCCCCGTTTCGGCCTCGTAGCTCGAGATGAGGGATCCTTTCCCTGCTTCGTCGGGAAAGAGTTCCCGGCATTCCCGTCGCAACTCAAGAGGAGGCCCTCTCAACAGGAACGGCGAGAGGAACTCCAGGGTCGTGCCACCATTCCAAGAGTCCCCCAGATGTCTCATTCCATTCCAGAGGAACCTCTTTTCCCTTCACCGGCTCGTCTTTCCCGCCGAGGATCGACTCCCACCAAGGTGGCACGTGGCACATAACTGTGGGAATGCCTCGTGGGAAAGCCTCGAGGGACAGCCTCGAGAGAAAGCCACAGATCCCTTGATCCACGTGACAGGAAGCGTGACACTACTGCTGCAGCTCGGGAGGAAAGCGCACGTGCATGCCCCCACTCGAGACGAGGCCTGACTCCCCTGGGGAGACTCAGAAGCACCCCAAGATCCATGGCAACACTGGAGAGGAATCCTCAGGTTCCGGCCCCGACTCCACACAAGGTCTTAAGCCCCGGCATGGACGGGAGAGGAATCCCGAGATGGCCCCTAGCAACTCGCATGGGGACTGGCCTTTCCTGAGGCCACAAGAGCGGGTCCCTGAGGTCCCCGTCGTAACTGGAGAAGACCTTCCGCAACTCGAGAAAATCCAGGAGGTTCTCCCCTGCAGGCGAGATGAGGCCCATTTCCGCTGAGGCGTCTCGAGGCTGATCACACCTCACCTCTGGAACTTCGAAAGACTCCTTCACACGCTTGGTGCAAATGAAGAAGTTCCCCGAAATACCCGTCTCCACTCGAGAGGAATCACGAGGGTCCCGCCCACATCCAGAGGAGCCCCGTTTTGGCCTCGTAGCTCGAGATGAGGGATCCTTTCCCTGCTTCGTCGGGAAAGAGTTCCCGGCATTCCCGTCGCATCTCAAGAGGAGGCCCTCTCAACAGGAACGGCGAGAGGAACTCCAGGGTCGTGCCACCATTCCAAGAGTCCCCCAGATGTCTCATTCCATTCCAGAGGAACCTCTTTTCCCTTCACCGGCTCGTCTTTCCCGCCGAGGATCGACTCCCACCAAGGTGGCACGTGGCACAGAACTGTGGGAATGCCTCGTCGGAAAGCCTCGAGGGACAGCCTCGAGAGAAAGCCACAGATCCCTTGATCCCGTGACAGGAAGCGTGACACTACTGCTGCCGCTCGGGAGGAAAGCGCACGTGCATGCCCCCACTCGAGACGAGGCCTGACTCCCCTGGGGAGACTCAGAAGCACCCCAAGATCCATGGCAACACTGGAGAGGAATCCTCAGGTTCCGGCCCCGACTCCACACAAGGTCTTAAGCCCCGGCATGGACGGGAGAGGAATCCCGAGATGGCCCCTAGCAACTCGCATTGGGACTGGCCTTTCCAGAGGCCACCAGAGCGGGTCCCTGAAGTCCCCGTCGTAACTGGAGAAGACCTGCTGCAACTCGAGAAAATCCAGGAGGTTCTCCCCTCCAGGCGAGATGAGGACCATTTCCGCTGAGGCGTCTCGAGGCTGATCACACCTCACCTCTGGAACTTAGCAAGGGTCCTTCACACCCTTGGTGCAAATCAAGAAGTTCCCCGACATACCCGTCTCCACTCGAGAGGAAACACGAGGGTCCCGCCCACATCCAGAGGAGCCCCGTTTCCGCCTCGTAGCTCGAGATGAGGGATCCTTTCCCTGCTTCGTCGGGAAAGAGTTCCCGGCGTTCCCGTCGCATCTCAAGAGGAGGCCCTCTCAACATGAATGGCGAGAGGAACTCCAGGGTCCTGCCACCATTCCAAGAGTCCCCCAAATGTCTCAGTCCATTCCAGAGGAGCCTCTTTTCCATTCACCGCCTCGTCTTTCACGCCGAGGATCGACTCCCAACAAGGTGGCACGTGGCACAGCCCTGTGGGAAAGCCTCGTCGGAAAGCCTCGAGGGACAGCCTCGAGAGAAAGCCACAGATCCCTTGATCCACGTGACAGGAAGCGTGACACTACTGCTGCAGCTCGGGAGGAAAGCGCACGTTCATGCCCCCACTCGAGACGAGGCCTGACTCCCCTGGGGAGACTGAGAAGCACCCCAAGATCCATGGCAACACTGGAGAGGAATCCTCAGGTACCGGCCCCGACTCCACACAAGGTCTTAAGCCCCGGCATGGACGGGAGAGGAATCCCGAGATGGCCCCTAGCAACTCGCATTGGGACTGGCCTTTCCAGAGGCCACCAGAGCGGGTCCCTGAAGTCCCCGTCGTAACTGGAGACGACCTGCCGCAACTCGAGAAAATCCAGGAGGTTCTCCCCTCCAGGCGAGATGAGGCCCATTTCCGCTGAGGCGTCTCGAGGCTGATCACACCTCACCTCTGGAACTTCGCAAGGGTCCTTCACACCCTTGGTGCAAATCAAGAAGTTCCCCGACATAGCCGTCTCCACTCGAGAGGAAACACGAGGGTCCCGCCCACATCCAGAGGAGCCCCGTTTCCGCC
Organism: Budorcas taxicolor; assembly: GCF_023091745.1. NCBI lineage: Eukaryota > Metazoa > Chordata > Mammalia > Artiodactyla > Bovidae > Budorcas > Budorcas taxicolor. Next base: position 884,906 of record NW_026291535.1, read on the forward strand.
TCGTAGCTCGAGATGAGGGATCCTTTCCCTGCTTCGTCGGGAAAGAGTTCCCGGCGTTCCCGTCGCATCTCAAGAGGAGGCCCTCTCAACATGAACGGCGAGAGGAACTCCAGGGTCCTGCCACCATTCCAAGAGTCCCCCAAATGTCTCAGTCCATTCCAGAGGAGCCTCTTTTCCATTCACCGGCTCGTCTTTCACGCCGAGGATCGACTCCCACCAAGGTGGCACGTGGCACAGCCTTGTGGGAAAGCCTCGTGGGCAAGACTCGAGGGACAGCCTCGAGGGAAAGCCACAGATCCCGTGATCCACGTGACAGGAAGCGTGACACTACTGCTGCAGCTCGGGAGGAAAGCGCACGTGCATGCCCCCACTCGAGATGAGGCCTGACTCCCCTGGGGAGACTCAGAAGCACCCCAAGATCCATGGCAACACTGGAGAGGAATCCTCAGGTCGCGGCCCCGACTCCACACAAGGACTGAGGCCCTAGCATGGACGGGAGAGAAATCCCGAGAGGTCCCCTAGCAACTCTCATGGGGACTGGCCTTTCCGGAGGCCACCAGAGCGGGTCCCTGAGGTCCCCGTCGTAACTCGAGAAGACCTGCCGCAACTCGAGAAAATCCAGGAGGTTCTCCCCTCCAGGCGAGATGAGGCCCATTTCCGCTGAGGCGTCTCGAGGCTGATCACACCTCACCTCTGGAACTTCGAAAGACTCCTTCACACCCTTGGTGCAAAAGAAGAAGTTCCCCGACATACCCGTCTCCACTCGAGAGGAACCACGAGGGTCCCGCCCACATCCAGAGGAGCCCCGTTTCGTCCTCGTAGCTCGAGATGAGGGATCCTTTCCCTGCTTCGTCGGGAAAGAGTTCCCGGCATTCCCGTCGCATCTCAAGTGGAGGCCCTCTCAACAGGAACGGCGAGAGGTACTCCAGGGTCGTGCCACCATTCCAAGAGTCCCCCAGATGTCTCATTCCATTCCAGAGGAACCTCTTTTCCCTTCACCGGCTCGTCTTTCCCGCCGAGGATCGACTCCCACCAAGGTGGCACGTGGCACAGCCCTGTGGGAAAGCCTCGTCGGAAAGCCTCGAGGGACAGCCTCGAGAGAAAGCCACAGATCCCTTGATCCACGTGACAGGAAGCGTGACACTACTGCTCCAGCTCGGGAGGAAAGCGCACGTGCATGCCCCCACTCGAGACGAGGCCTGACTCCCCTGGGGAGACTCAGAAGCACCCCAAGATCCATGGCAACACTGGAGAGGAATCCTCAGGTTCCGGCCCCGACTGAACACAAGGTCTTAAGCCCCGGCATGGACGGGAGAGGAATCCCGAGTTGGCCCCTAGCAACTCGCATGGGGACTGGCCTTTCCTGAGGCCACAAGAGCGGGTCCCTGAGGTCCCCGTCGTAACTGGAGAAGACCTGCCGCAACTCGAGAAAATCCAGGAGGTTCTCCCCTCCAGGCCAGATGAGGCCCATTTCCGCTGAGGCGTCTCGAGGCTGATCACACCTCACCTCTGGAACTTCGAAAGACTCCTTCACACCCTTGGTGCAAATGAAGAAGTTCCCCGAAATACCCGTCTCCACTCGAGAGGAATCACGAGGGTCCCGCCCACATCCAGAGGAGCCCCGTTTCGGCCTCGTAGCTCGAGATGAGGGATCCTTTCCCTGCTTCGTCGGGAAAGAGTTCCCGGCATTCCCGTCGCATCTCAAGAGGAGGCCCTCTCAACAGGAACGGCGAGAGGAACTCCAGGGTCGTGCCACCATTCCAAGAGTCCCGCAGATGTCTCAGTCCATTCCAGAGGAACCTCTTTTCCCTTCACCGGCTCGTCTTTCCCGCCGAGGATCGACTCCCACCAAGGTGGCACGTGGCACAGAACTGTGGGAATGCCTCGTCGGAAAGCCTCGAGGGACAGCCTCGAGAGAAAGCCACAGATCCCTTGATCCACGTGACAGGAAGCGTGACACTACTGCTGCCGCTCGGGAGGAAAGCGCACGTGCATGCCCCCACTCGAGACGAGGCCTGACTCCCCTGGGGAGACTCAGAAGCACCCCAAGATCCATGGCAACACTGGAGAGGAATCCTCAGGTTCCGGCCACGACTCCACACAAGGTCTTAAGCCCCGGCATGGACGGGAGAGGAATCCCGAGATGGCCCCTAGCAACTCGCATTGGGACTGGCCTTTCCAGAGGCCACCAGAGCGGGTCCCTGAAGTCCCCGTCGTAACTGGAGAAGACCTGCCGCAACTCGAGAAAATCCAGGAGGTTCTCCCCTCCAGGCGAGATGAGGCCCATTTCCGCTGAGGCGTCTCGAGGCTGATCACACCTCACCTCTGGAACTTCGCAAGGGTCCTTCACACCCTTGGTGCAAATCAAGAAGTTCCCCGACATACCCGTCTCCACTCGAGAGGAAACACGAGGGTCCCGCCCACATCCAGAGGAGCCCCGTTTCCGCCTCGTATCTCGAGATGAGGGATCCTTTCCCTGCTTCGTCGGGAAAGAGTTCCCGGCGTTCCCGTCGCATCTCAAGAGGAGGCCCTCTCAACATGAACGGCGAGAGGAACTCCAGGGTCCTGCCACCATTCCAAGAGTCCCCCAAATGTCTCAGTCCATTCCAGAGGAGCCTCTTTTCCATTCACCGGCTCGTCTTTCACGCCGAGGATCGACTCCCACCAAGGTGGTACGTGGCACAGCACTGTGGGAAAGCCTCGTGGGCAAGCCTCGAGGGACAGCCTCGAGGGAAAGCCACAGATCCCGTGATCCACGTGACAGGAAGCGTGACACTACTGCTGCAGCTCGGGAGGAAAACGCACGTGCATGCCCCCACTCGAGACGAGGCCTGACTCCCCTGGGGAGACTCAGAAGCACCCCAAGATCCATGGCAACACTGGAGAGGAATCCTCATGTTCCGGCCCCGACTCCACACAAGGACTGAGGCCCCGGCATGGACGGGAGAGAAATCCCGAGAGGTCCCCTAGCAACTCTCATGGGGACTGGCCTTTCCGGAGGCCACCAGAGCGGGTCCCTGAGGTCCCCGTCGTAACACGAGAAGACCTGCCGCAACTCGAGAAAATCCAGGAGGTTCTCCCCTCCAGGCGAGATGAGGCCCATTTCCGCTGAGGCGTCTCGAGGCTGATCACACCTCACCTCTGGAACTTCGAAAGACTCCTTCACACCCTTGGTGCAAATGAAGAAGTTCCCCGACATACCCTTCTCCACTCGAGAGGAATCACGAGGGTCCCGCCCACATCCAGAGGAGCCCCGTTTCGGCCTCGTAGCTCGAGATGAGGGATCCTTTCCCTGCTTCGTCGGGAAAGAGTTCCCGGCATTCCCGTCGCATCTCAAGTGGAGGCCCTCTCAACAGGAACGGCGAGAGGAACTCCAGGGTCGTGCCACCATTCCAAGAGTCCCCGAGATGTCTCATTCCATTCCAGAGGAACCTCTTTTCCCTTCACCGGCTCGTCTTTCCCGCCGAGGATCGACTCCCACCAAGGTGGCACGTGGCACAGCCCTGTGGGAAAGCCTCGTGGGAAAGCCTCGAGGGACAGCCTCGAGAGAAAGCCACCGATCCCTTGATCCACGTGACAGGAAGCGTGACAATACTGCTGCAGCTCGGGAGGAAAGCGCACGTGCATGCCCCCACTCGAGACGAGGCCTGACTCCCCTGGGAAGACTCAGAAGCACCCCAAGATCCATGGCAACACTGGAGAGGAATCCTCAGGTTCCGGCCCCGACTCCACACAAGGTCTTAAGTCCCGGCATGGACGGGAGAGGAATCCCGAGATGGCCCCTAGCAACTCGCATGGGGACTGGCCTTTCCTGAGGCCACAAGAGCGGGTCCCTGAGGTCCCCGTCGTAACTCGAGAAGACCTGCCGCAACTCGAGAAAATCCAGGAGGTTCTCCCCTCCAGGCGAAATGAGGCCCATTTCCGCTGAGGCGTCTCGAGGCTGATCACACCTCACCTCTGGAACTTCGAAAGACTCCTTCACACCCAGGGTGCAAATGAAGAAGTTCCCCGAAATACCCGTCTCCACTCGAGAGGAATCACGAGGGTCCCGCCCACATCCAGAGGAGCCCCGTTTCGGCCTCGTAGCTCGAGATGAGGGATCCTTTCCCTGCTTCGTCGGGAAAGAGTTCCCGGCCTTCCCGTCGCATCTCAAGAGGAGGCCCTCTCAACAGGAACGGCGAGAGGAACTCCAGGGTCGTGCCACCATTCCAAGAGTCCCCCAGATGTCTCATTCCATTCCAGAGGAACCTCTTTTCCCTTCACCGGCTCGTCTTTCCCGCCGAGGATCGACTCCCACCAAGGTGGCACGTGGCACATACTGTGGGAATGCCTCGTCAGAAAGCCTCGAGGGACAGCCTCGAGAGAAAGCCACAGATCCCTTGATCCACGTGACAGGAAGCGTGACACTACTGCTGCAGCTCGGGAGGAAAGCGCACGTGCATGCCCCCACTCGAGACGAGGCCTGACTCCCCTGGGGAGACTCAGAAGCACCCCAAGATCCATGGCAACACTGGAGAGGAATCCTCAGGTTCCGGCCCCGACTCCACACAAGGTCTTAAGCCCCGGCATGGACGGGAGAGGAATCCCGAGATGGACCCTAGCAACTCGCATTGGGACTGGCCTTTCCAGAGGCCACCAGAGCGGGTCCCTGAAGTCCCCGTCGTAACTGGAGAAGACCTGCCGCAACTCGAGAAAATCCAGGAGGTTCTCCCCTCCAGGCGAGATGAGGCCCATTTCCGCTGAGGCGTCTCGAGGCTGATCACACCTCACCTCTGGAACTTCGAAAGACTCCTTCACACCCTTGGTGCAAAAGAAGAAGTTCCCCGACATACCCGTCTCCACTCGAGAGGAACCACGAGGGTCCCGCCCACATCCAGAGGAGCCCCGTTTCGTCCTCGTAGCTCGAGATGAGGGATCCTTTCCCTGCTTCGTCGGGAAAGAGTTCCCGGCATTCCCGTCGCATCTCAAGTGGAGGCCCTCTCAACAGGAACGGCGAGAGGTACTCCAGGGTCGTGCCACCATTCCAAGAGTCCCCCAGATGTCTCATTCCATTCCAGAGGAACCTCTTTTCCCTTCACCGGCTCGTCTTTCCCGCCGAGGATCGACTCCCACCAAGGTGGCACGTGGCACAGCCCTGTGGGAAAGCCTCGTCGGAAAGCCTCGAGGGACAGCCTCGAGAGAAAGCCACAGATCCCTTGATCCACGTGACAGGAAGCGTGACACTACTGCTGCAGCTCGGGAGGAAAGCGCACGTGCATGCCCCCACTCGAGACGAGGTCTGACTCCCCTGGGGAGACTCAGAAGCACCCCAAGATCCATGGCAACACTGGAGAGGAATCCTCAGGTTCCGGCCCCGACTGAACACAAGGTCTTAAGCCCCGGCATGGACGGGAGAGGAATCCCGAGTTGGCCCCTAGCAACTCGCACGGGGACTGGCCTTTCCTGAGGCCACAAGAGCGGGTCCCTGAGGTCCCCGTCGTAACTCGAGAAGACCTGCCGCAACTCGAGAAAATCCAGGAGGTTCTCCCCTCCAGGCCAGATGAGGCCCATTTCCGCTGAGGCGTCTCGAGGCTGATCACACCTCACCTCTGGAACTTCGAAAGACTCCTTCACACCCTTGGTGCAAATGAAGAAGTTCCCCGAAATACCCGTCTCCACTCGAGAGGAATCACGAGGGTCCCGCCCACATCCAGAGGAGCCCCGTTTCGGCCTCGTAGCTCGAGATGAGGGATCCTTTCCCTGCTTCTTCGGGAAAGAGTTCCCGGCATTCCCGTCGCATCTCAAGAGGAGGCCCTCTCAACAGGAACGGCGAGAGGAACTCCAGGGTCGTGCCACCATTCCAAGAGTCCCGCAGATGTCTCATTCCATTCCAGAGGAACCTCTTTTCCCTTCACCGGCTCGTCTTTCCCGCCGAGGATCGACTCCCACCAAGGTGGCACGTGGCACAGAACTGTGGGAATGCCTCGTCGGAAAGCCTCGAGGGACAGCCTCGAGAGAAAGCCACAGATCCCTTGATCCACGTGACAGGAAGCGTGACACTACTGCTGCCGCTCGGGAGGAAAGCGCACGTGCATGCCCCCACTCGAGACGAGGCCTGACTCCCCTGGGGAGACTCAGAAGCACCCCAATATCCATGGCAACACTGGAGAGGAATCCTCAGGTTCCGGCCCCGACTCCACACAAGGTCTTAAGCCCCGGCATGGACGGGAGAGGAATCCCGAGATGGCCCCTAGCAACTCGCATTGGGACTGGCCTTTCCAGAGGCCACCAGAGCGGGTCCCTGAAGTCCCCGTCGTAACTGGAGAAGACCTGCCGCAACTCGAGAAAATCCAGGAGGTTCTCCCCTCCAGGCGAGATGAGGCCCATTTCCGCTGAGGCGTCTCGAGGCTGATCACACCTCACCTCTGGAACTTCGCAAGGGTCCTTCACACCCTTGGTGCAAATCAAGAAGTTCCCCGACATACCCGTCTCCACTCGAGAGGAAACACGAGGGTCCCGCCCACATCCAGAGGAGCCCCGTTTCCGCCTCGTAGCTCGAGATGAGGGATCCTTTCCCTGCTTCGTCGGGAAAGAGTTCCCGGCGTTCCCGTCGCATCTCAAGAGGAGGCCCTCTCAACATGAACGGCGAGAGGAACTCCAGGGTCCTGCCACCATTCCAAGAGTCCCCCAAATGTCTCAGTCCATTCCAGAGGAGCCTCTTTTCCATTCACCGGCTCGTCTTTCACGCCGAGGATCGACTCCCACCAAGGTGGTACGTGGCACAGCCCTGTGGGAAAGCCTCGTGGGCAAGCCTCGAGGGACAGCCTCGAGGGAAAGCCACAGATCCCGTGATCCACGTGACAGGAAGCGTGACACTACTGCTGCAGCTCGGGAGGAAAGCGCACGTGCATGCCCCCACTCGAGACGAGGCCTGACTCCCCTGGGGAGACTCAGAAGCACCCCAAGATCCATGGCAACACTGGAGAGGAATCCTCATGTTCCGGCCCCGACTCCACACAAGGACTGAGGCCCCGGCATGGACGGGAGAGAAATCCCGAGAGGTCCCCTAGCAACTCTCATGGGGACTGGCCTTTCCGGAGGCCACCAGAGCGGGTCCCTGAGGTCCCCGTCGTAACACGAGAAGACCTGCCGCAACTCGAGAAAATCCAGGAGGTTCTCCCCTCCAGGCGAGATGAGGCCCATTTCCGCTGAGGCGTCTCGAGGCTGATCACACCTCACCTCTGGAACTTCGAAAGACTCCTTCACACCCTTGGTGCAAATGAAGAAGTTCCCCGACATACCCGTCTCCACTCGAGAGGAATCACGAGGGTCCCGCCCACATCCAGAGGAGCCCCGTTTCTGCCTCGTAGCTCGAGATGAGGGATCCTTTCCCTGCTTCGTCGGGAAAGAGTTCCCGGCATTCCCGTCGCATCTCAAGTGGAGGCCCTCTCAACAGGAACGGCGAGAGGAACTCCAGGGTCGTGCCACCATTCCAAGAGTCCCCGAGATGTCTCATTCCATTCCAGAGGAACCTCTTTTCCCTTCACCGGCTCGTCTTTCCCGCCGAGGATCGACTCCCACCAAGGTGGCACGTGGCACAGCCCTGTGGGAAAGACTCGTGGGAAAGCCTCGAGGGACAGCCTCGAGAGAAAGCCACAGATCCCTTGATCCACGTGACAGGAAGCGTGACAATACTGCTGCAGCTCGGGAGGAAAGCGCACGTGCATGCCCCCACTCGAGACGAGGCCTGACTCCCCTGGGAAGACTCAGAAGCACCCCAAGATCCATGGCAACACTGGAGAGGAATCCTCAGGTTCCGGCCCCAACTCCACACAAGGTCTTAAGTCCCGGCATGGACGGGAGAGGAATCCCGAGATGGCCCCTAGCAACTCTCATGGGGACTGGCCTTTCCGGAGGCCACCAGAGCGGGTCCCTGAGGTCCCCGTCGTAACTCGAGAAGACCTGCCGCAACTCGAGAAAATCAAGGAAGTTCTCCCCTCCAGGCGAGATGAGGCCCATTTCCGCTGAGGCGTCTCGAGGCTGATCACACCTCACTTCTGGAACTTCGAAAGACTCCTTCACACCCTTGGTGCAAATGAAGAAGTTCCCCGAAATACCCGTCTCCACTCGAGAGGAATCACGAGGGTCCCGTCCACATCCAGAGGAGCCCCGTTTTGGCCTCGTAGCTCGAGATGAGGGATCCTTTCCCTGCTTCGTCGGGAAAGAGTTCCCGGCATTCCCGTCGCATCTCAAGAGGAGGCCCTCTCAACAGGAACGGCGAGAGGAACTCCAGGGTCGTGCCACCATTCCAAGAGTCCCCCAGATGTCTCATTCCATTCCAGAGGAACCTCTTTTCCCTTCACCGGCTCGTCTTTCCCGCCGAGGATCGACTCCCACCAAGGTGGCACGTGGCACAGAACTGTGGGAATGCCTCGTCGGAAAGCCTCGAGGGACAGCCTCGAGAGAAAGCCACAGATCCCTTGATCCACGTGACAGGAAGCGTGACACTACTGCTGCAGCTCGGGAGGAAAGCGCACGTGCATGCCCCCACTCGAGACGAGGCCTGACTCCCCTGGGGAGACTCAGAAGCACCCCAAGATCCATGGCAACACTGGAGAGGAATCCTCAGGTTCAGGCCCCGACTCCACACAAGGTCTTAAGCCCCGGCATGGACGGGAGAGGAATCCCGAGATGGCCCCTAGCAACTCGCATTGGGACTGGCCTTTCCAGAGGCCACCAGAGCCGGTCCCTGAAGTCCCCGTCGTAACTGGAGAAGACCTGCCGCAACTCGAGAAAATCCAGGAGGTTCTCCCCTCCAGGCGAGATGAGGCCCATTTCCGCTGAGGCGTCTCGAGGCTGATCACACCTCACCTCTGGAACTTCGCAAGGGTCCTTCACACCCTTGGTGCAAATCAAGAAGTTCCCCGACATACCCGTCTCCACTCGAGAGGAAACACGAGGGTCCCGCCCACATCCAGAGGAGCCCCGTTTCGGCCTCGTAGCTCGAGATGAGGGATCCTTTCCCTGCTTCGTCGGGAAAGAGTTCCCGGCGTTCCCGTCGCATCTCAAGAGGAGGCCCTCTCAACATGAACGGCGAGAGGAACTCCAGGGTCATGCCACCATTCCAAGAGTCCCCCAAATGTCTCAGTCCATTCCAGAGGAGCCTCTTTTCCATTCACCGGCTCGTCTTTCACGCCGAGGATCGACTCCCACCAAGGTGGCACGTGGCACAGCCCTGTGGGAAAGCCTCGTCGGAAAGCCTGGAGGGACAGCCTCGAGAGAAAGCCACAGATCCCTTGATCCACGTGACAGGAAGCGTGACACTACTGCTGCAGCTCGGGAGGAAAGCGCACGTGCATGCCCCCACTCGAGACGAGGCCTGACTCCCCTTGGGAGACTCAGAAGCACCCCAAGATCCATGGCAACACTGGAGAGGAATCCTCAGGTTCCGGCCCCGACTCCACACAAGGTCTTAAGCCCCGGCATGGACGGGAGAGGAATCCCGAGATGGCCCCTAGCAACTCGCATTGGGACTGGCCTTTCCAGAGGCCACCAGAGCCGGTCCCTGAAGTCCCCGTCGTAACTGGAGAAGACCTGCCGCAACTCGAGAAAATCCAGGAGGTTCTCCCCTCCAGGCGAGATGAGGCCCATTTCCGCTGAGGCGTCTCGAGGCTGATCACACCTCACCTCTGGAACTTCGCAAGGGTCCTTCACACCCTTGGTGCAAATCAAGAAGTTCCCCGACATACCCGTCTCCACTCGAGAGGAAACACGAGGGTCCCGCCCACATCCAGAGGAGCCCCGTTTCCGCCTCGTAGCTCAAGATGAGGGATCCTTTCCCTGCTTCTTCGGGAAAGAGTTCCCGGCATTCCCGTCACATCTCAAGAGGAGGCCCTCTCAACATGAACGGCGAGAGGAACTCCAGGGTCCTGCCACCATTCCAAGAGTCCCCCAAATGTCTCAGTCCATTCCAGAGGAGCCTCTTTTCCATTCACCGGCTCGTCTTTCACGCCGAGGATCGACTCCCACCAAGGTGGCACGTGGCACAGCCTTGTGGGAAAGCCTCGTGGGCAAGCCTCGAGGGACAGCCTCGAGGGAAAGCCACAGATCCCGTGATCCACGTGACAGGAAGCGTGACACTACTGCTGCAGCTCGGGAGGAAAGCGCACGTGCATGCCCCCACTCGAGACGAGGCCTGACTCCCCTGGGGAGACTCAGAAGCACCCCAAGATCCATGGCAACACTGGAGAGGAATCCTCAGGTCGCGGCCCCGACTCCACACAAGGACTGAGGCCCTGGCATGGACGGGAGAGAAATCCCGAGAGGTCCCCTAGCAACTCTCATGGGGACTGGCCTTTCCGGAGGCCACCAGAGCGGGTCCCTGAGGTCCCCGTCGTAACTCGAGAAGACCTGCCGCAACTCGAGAAAATCCAGGAGGTTCTCCCCTCCAGGCGAGATGAGGCCCATTTCCGCTGAGGCGTCTCGAGGCTGATCACACCTCACCTCTGGAACTTCGAAAGACTCCTTCACACCCTTGGTGCAAATGAAGAAGTTCCCCGACATATCCGTCTCCACTCGAGAGGAACCACGAGGGTCCCGCCCACATCCAGAGGAGCCCCGTTTCGTCCTCGTAGCTCGAGATGAGGGATCCTTTCCCTGCTTCGTCGGGAAAGAGTTCCCGGCATTCCCGTCGCATCTCAAGTGGAGGCCCTCTCAACAGGAACGGCGAGAGGTACTCCAGGGTCGTGCCACCATTCCAAGAGTCCCCCAGATGTCTCATTCCATTCCAGAGGAACCTCTTTTCCCTTCACCGGCTCGTCTTTCCCGCCGAGGATCGACTCCCACCAAGGTGGCACGTGGCACAGCCCTGTGGGAAAGCCTCGTCGGAAAGCCTCGAGGGACAGCCTCGAGAGAAAGCCACAGATCCCTTGATCCACGTGACAGGAAGCCTGACACTACTGCTGCAGCTCGGGAGGAAAGCGCACGTGCATGCCCCCACTCGAGACGAGGCCTGACTCCCCTGGGGAGACTCAGAAGCACCCCAAGATCCATGGCAACACTGGAGAGGAATCCTCAGGTTCCGGCCCCGACTCCACACAAGGTGTTATGCCCGGCATGGACAGGAGAGGAATCCCGAGATGGCCCCTAGCAAATCGCATGGGGACTGGCCATTCCTGAGGCCACAAGAGCGGGTCCCTGAGGTCCCCGTCGTAACTGGAGAAGACCTGCCGCAACTCGAGAAAATCCAGGAGGTTCTCCCCTCCAGGCGAGATGAGGCCCATTTCCGCTGAGGCGTCTCGAGGCTGATCACACCTCACCTCTGGAACTTCGCAAGGGTCCTTCACACCCTTGGTGCAAATCAAGACGTTCCCCGACATACCCGTCTCCACTCGAGAGGAAACACGAGGGTCCCGCCCACATCCAGAGGAGCCCCGTTTCCGCCTCGTAGCTCGAGATGAGGGATCCTTTCCCTGCTTCGTCGGGAAAGAGTTCCCGGCGTTCCCTTCGCATCTCAAGAGGAGGCCCTCTCAACAGGAACGGCGAGAGGAACTCCAGGGTCCTGCCACCATTCCAAGAGTCCACCAGATGTCTCAGTCCATTCCAGAGGAACCTCTTTTCCCTTCACCGGCTCGTCTTTCACGCCGAGGATCGACTCCCACGAAGGTGGCACGTGGCACAGCCCTGTGGGTAAGCCTCGTTGGAAAGCCTCGAGGGAAAGCCACAGATCCCTTGATCCACGTGACAGGAAGCGTGACACTACTGCTGCAGCTCGGGCGGAAAGCGCACGTGCATGCCCCCACTCGAGACGAGGCCTGACTCCCCTGGGGAGACTCAGAAGCACCCCAAGATCCATGGCAACACTGGAGAGGAATCCTCAGGTTCCGGCCCCGACTCCACACAAGGTCTTAAGCCCCGGCATGGACGGGAGAGGAATCCCGAGATGGCCCCTAGCAACTCGCATGGGGACTGGCCTTTCCTGAGGCCACAAGAGCGGGTCCCTCAGGTCCCCGTCGTAACTGGAGAAGATCTGCCGCAACTCGAGAAAATCCAGGAGGTTCTCCCCTCCAGGCGAGATGAGGCCCATTTCCGCTGAGGCGTCTCGAGGCTGATCACACCTCACCTCTGGAACTTCGAAAGACTCCTTCACACCCTTGGTGCAAATGAAGAAGTTCCCCGAAATACCCGTCTCCACTCGAGAGGAATCACGAGGGTCCCGCCCACATCCAGAGGAGCCCCGTTTCGGCCTCCTAGCTCGAGATGAGGGATCCTTTCCCTGCTTCGTCGGGAAAGAGTTCCCGGCATTCCCGTCGCATCTCAAGAGGAGGCCCTCTCAACAGGAACGGCGAGAGGAACTCCAGGGTCGTGCCAACATTCCAAGAGTCCCCCAGATGTCTCATTCCATTCCAGAGGAACCTCTTTTCCCTTCACCGGCTCGTCTTTCCCGCCGAGGATCGACTCCCACCAAGGTGGCACGTGGCACAGAACTGTGGGAATGCCTCGTGGGAAAGCCTCGAGGGACAGCCTCGAGAGAAAGCCACAGATCCCTTGATCCACGTGACAGGAAGCGTGACACTACTGCTGCAGCTCGGGAGGAAAGCACACGTGCATGCCCCCACTCGAGACGAGGCCTGACTCCCCTGGGGAGACTCAGAAGCACCCCAAGATCCATGGCAACACTGGAGAGGAATCTTCAGGTTCCGGCCCCGACTCCACACAAGGTCTTAAGCCCCGGCATGGACGGGAGAGGAATCCCGAGATGGCCCCTAGCAACTCGCATGGGGACTGGCCTTTCCAGAGGCCACCAGAGCGGGTCCCTGAGGTCCCCGTCGTAACTGGAGAAGACCTGCCGCAACTCGAGAAAATCCAGGAGGTTCTCCCCTCCAGGCGAGATGAGGCCCATTTCCGCTGAGGCGTCTCGAGGCTGATCACACCTCACCTCTGGAACTTCGCAAGGGTCCTTCACACCCTTGGTGCAAATGAAGAAGTTCCCCGACATACCCGTCTCCACTCGAGAGTAACCACGAGGGTCCCGCCCACATCCAGAGGAGCCCCGTTTCGGCCTTGTAGCTCGAGATGAGGGATCCTTTCCCTGCTTCGTCGGGAAAGAGTTCCCGGCATTCCCGTCGCATCTCAAGTGGAGGCCCTCTCAACAGGAACGGCGAGAGGTACTCCAGGGTCGTGCCACCATTCCAAGAGTCCCCCAGATGTCTCATTCCATTCCAGAGGAACCTCTTTTCCCTTCACCGGCTCGTCTTTCCCGCCGAGGATCGACTCCCACCAAGGTGGCACGTGGCACAGCCCTGTGGGAAAGCCTCGTCGGAAAGCCTCGAGGGACAGCCTCGAGAGAAAGCCACAGATCCCTTGATCCACGTGACAGGAAGCGTGACACTACTGCTGCAGCTCGGGAGGAAAGCGCACGTGCATGCCCCCACTCGAGACGAGGCCTGACTCCCCTGGGGAGACTCAGAAGCACCCCAAGATCCATGGCAACACTGGAGAGGAATCCTCTGGTTCCGGCCCCGACTGCACACAAGGTCTTAAGCCCCGGCATGGACGGGAGAGGAATCCCGAGATGGCCCCTAGCAACTCGCATGGGGACTGGCCTTTCCTGAGGCCACCAGAGAGGGTCCCTGAGGTCCACGTCGTAACTTGAGAAGACCTGCCGCAACTCGAGAAAATCCAGGAGGTTCTCCCCTCCAGGCGAGATGAGGCCCATTTCCGCTGAGGCGTCTCGAGGCTGATCACACCTCACCTCTGGAACTTCGCAAGGGTCCTTCACACCCTTGGTGCAAATCAAGAAGTTCCCCGACATACCCGTCTCCACTCGAGAGGAATCACGAGGGTCCCGCCCACATCCAGAGGAGCCCCGTTTCCGCCTCGTAGCTCGAGATGAGGGATCTTTTCCCTTCTTCGTCGGGAAAGAGTTCCCGGCGTTCCCGTCGCATCTCAAGAGGAGGCCCTCTCAACAGGAAAGGCGAGAGGAACTCCAGGGTCGTGCCACCATTCCAAGAGTCCCCCAGATGTCTCAGTCCATTCCAGAGGAACCTCTCTTCCCTTCACCGGCTCGTTTTTCAAGCCGAGGATCGACTCACACCAAGGTGGCACGTGGCACAGCCCTGTGGGAAAGCCTCGTGGGCAAGCCTCGAGCGAAAGCCTCGAGGGAACCACAGATCCCTTGATCCACGTGACAGGAAGCGTGACACTACTGCTGCAGCTCGGGAGGAAAGCGCACGTGCATGCCCCCACTCGAGACGAGGCCTGACTCCCTTGGGGAGACTCAGAAGCACCCCAAGATCCATGGCAACACTGGAGAGGAATCCTCAGGTTCCTGCCCCGACTCCACACAAGGTGTTATGCCCCGGCATGGACAGGAGAGGAATCCCGAGATGGCCCCTAGCAAATCGCATGGGGACTGGCCATTCCTGAGGCCACAAGAGCGGGTCCCTGAGGTCCCCGTCGTAACTGGAGAAGACCTGCCGCAACTCGAGAAAATCCAGGAGGTTCTCCCCTCCAGGCGAGATGAGGCCCATTTCCGCTGAGGCGTCTCGAGGCTGATCACACCTCACCTCTGGAACTTCGCAAGGGTCCTTCACACCCTTGGTGCAAATCAAGACGTTCCCCGACATACCCGTCTCCACTCGAGAGGAAACACGAGGGTCCCGCCCACATCCAGAGGAGCCCCGTTTCCGCCTCGTAGCTCGAGATGAGGGATCCTTTCCCTGCTTCGTCGGGAAAGAGTTCCCGGCGTTCCCTTCGCATCTCAAGAGGAGGCCCTCTCAACAGGAATGGCGAGAGGAACTCCAGGGTCCTGCCACCATTCCAAGAGTCCACCAGATGTCTCAGTCCATTCCAGAGGAACCTCTTTTCCCTTCACCGGCTCGTCTTTCACGCCGAGGATCGACTCCCACGAAGGTGGCACGTGGCACAGCCCTGTGGGAAAGCCTCGTGGGAAAGCCTCGAGGGACAGCCTCGAGGGAAACCCCAGATCCCTTGATCCACGTGAAAGGAAGCGTGACACTACTGCTGCAGCTCGGGAGGAAAGCGCACGTGCATGCCCCCACTCGAGACGAGGCCTGACTCCCCTGGGGAGACTCAGAAGCACCCCAAGACCCATGGCAACACTGGAGAGGAATCCTCAGGTTCCTGCCCCGACTCCACACAAGGTGTTATGCCCCGGCATGGACAGGAGAGGAATCCCGAGATGGCCCCTAGCAAATCGCATGGGGACTGGCCATTCCTGAGGCCACCAGAGCGGGTCCCTGAGGTCCCCGTCGTAACTCGAGAAGACCTGCCGCAACTCGACAAAATCCAGGAGGTTCTCCCTCCAGGCGAGATGAGGCCCATTTCCGCTGAGGCGTCTCCAGGCTGATCACACCTCACCTCTGGAACTTCGAAAGGGTCCTTCACACCCTTGGTGCAAGTCAAGAAGTTACCCGACATACCCGTCTCCACTCGAGAGGAAACACGAGGGTCCCGCCCACATCCAGAGGAGCCCCGTTTCTGCCTCGTACCTCGAGATGAGGGATCCTTTCCCTGCTTCGTCGGGAAAGAGTTCCCGGCGTTCCCGTCGCACCTCAAGAGGAGGCCCTCTCAACAGGAATGGCGAGAGGAACTCCAGGGTCGTGCCACCATTGCAAGAGTCCCCCAGATGTCTCAGTGCATTCCAGAGGAACCTCTTTTCCCTTCACCGGCTCGTCTTTCACGCCGAGGATCGACTCCCACGAAGGTGGCACGTGGCACAGCCCTGTGGGAAAGCCTCGTTGGAAAGCCTCGAGGGAAAGCCACAGATCCCTTGATCCACGTGACAGGAAGCGTGACACTACTGCTGCAGCTCGGGCGGAAAGCGCACGTGCATGCCCCCACTCGAGACGAGGCCTGACTCCCCTGGGGAGACTCAGAAGCACCCCAAGATCCATGGCAACACTGGAGAGGAATCCTCAGGGTCCGGCCCCGACTCCACACAAGGTCTTAAGCCCCGGCATGGACGGGAGAGGAATCCCGAGATGGCCCCTAGCAACTCGCATGGGGACTGGCCTTTCCTGAGGCCACAAGAGCGGGTCCCTCAGGTCCCCGTCGTAACTGGAGAAGACCTGCCGCAACTCGAGAAAATCCAGGAGGTTCTCCCCTCCAGGCGAGATGAGGCCCATTTCCGCTGAGGCGTCTCGAGGCTGATCACACCTCACCTCTGGAACTTCGAAAGACTCCTTCACACCCTTGGTGCAAATGAAGAAGTTCCCCGAAATACCCGTCTCCACTCGAGAGGAATCACGAGGGTCCCGCCCACATCCAGAGGAGCCCCGTTTCGGCCTCGTAGCTCGAGATGAGGGATCCTTTCCCTGCTTCGTCGGGAAAGAGTTCCCGGCATTCCCGTCGCATCTCAAGAGGAGGCCCTCTCAACAGGAACGGCGAGAGGAACTCCAGGGTCGTGCCACCATTCCAAGAGTCCCGCAGATGTCTCATTCCATTCCAGAGGAAACTCTTTTCCCTTCACCGGCTCGTCTTTCCCGCCGAGGATCGACTCCCACCAAGGTGGCACGTGGCACAGAACTGTGGGAAAGCCTCGTGGGAAAGCCTCGAGGGACAGCCTCGAGAGAAAGCCACAGATCCCTTGATCCACGTGACAGGAAGCGTGACACTACTGCTGCAGCTCGGGAGGAAAGCGCACGTGCATGCCCCCACTCGAGACGACGCCTGACTCCCCTGGGGAGACTCAGAAGCACCCCAAGATCCATGGCAACACTGGAGAGGAATCTTCAGGTTACGGCCCCGACTCCACACAAGGTCTTAAGCCCCGGCATGGACGGGAGAGGAATCCCGAGATGGCCCCTAGCAACTCGCATGGGGATTGGCCTTTCCAGAGGCCACCAGAGAGGGTCCCTGAGGTCCCCGTCGTAACTGGAGAAGACCTGCCGCAACTCGAGAAAATCCAGGAGGTTCTCCCCTCCAGGCGAGATGAGGCCCATTTCCGCTGAGGCGTCTCGAGGCTGATCACACCTCACCTCTGGAACTTCGCAAGGGTCCTTCACACCCTTGGTGCAAATCAAGACGTTCCCCGACATACCCGTCTCCACTCGAGAGGAAACACGAGGGTCCCGCCCACATCCAGAGGAGCCCCGTTTCCGCCTCGTAGCTCGAGATGAGGGATCCTTTCCCTGCTTCGTCGGGAAAGAGTTCCCGGCGTTCCCTTCGCATCTCAAGAGGAGGCCCTCTCAACAGGAATGGCGAGAGGAACTCCAGGGTCCTGCCACCATTCCAAGAGTCCACCAGATGTCTCAGTCCATTCCAGAGGAACCTCTTTTCCCTTCACCGGCTCGTCTTTCACGCCGAGGATCGACTCACACCAAGGTGGCACGTGGCACAGCCCTGTGGGAAAGCCTCGTGGGAAAGCCTCGAGGGACAGCCTCGAGGGAAACCCCAGATCCCTTGATCCACGTGAAAGGAAGCGTGACACTACTGCTGCAGCTCGGGAGGAAAGCGCACGTGCATGCCCCCACTCGAGACGAGGCCTGACTCCCCTGGGGAGACTCAGAAGCACCCGAAGACCCATGGCAACACTGGAGAGGAATCCTCAGGTTCCTGCCCCGACTCCACACAAGGTGTTATGCCCCGGCATGGAAAGGAGAGGAATCCCGAGATGGCCCCTAGCAAATCGCATGGGGACTGGCCATTCCTGAGGCCACCAGAGCGGGTCCCTGAGGTCCCCGTCGTAACTCGAGAAGACCTTCCGCAACTCGAGAAAATCCAGGAGGTTCTCCCTCCAGGCGAGATGAGGCCCATTTCCGCTGAGGCGTCTCCAGGCTGATCACACCTCACCTCTGGAACTTCGAAAGGGTCCTTCACACCCTTGGTGCAAGTCAAGAAGTTACCCGACATACCCGTCTCCACTCGAGAGGAAACACGAGGGTCCCGCCCACATCCAGAGGAGCCCCGTTTCTGCCTCGTACCTCGAGATGAGGGATCCTTTCCCTGCTTCGTCGGGAAAGAGTTCCCGGCGTTCCCGTCGCACCTCAAGAGGAGGCCCTCTCAACAGGAATGGCGAGAGGAACTCCAGGGTCGTGCCACCATTGCAAGAGTCCCCCAGATGTCTCAGTGCATTCCAGAGGAACCTCTTTTCCCTTCACCGGCTCGTCTTTCACGCCGAGGATCGACTCCCACGAAGGTGGCACGTGGCACAGCCCTGTGGGAAAGCCTCGTTGGAAAGCCTCGAGGGAAAGCCACAGATCCCTTGATCCACGTGACAGGAAGCGTGACACTACTGCTGCAGCTCGGGCGGAAAGCGCACGTGCATGCCCCCACTCGAGACGAGGCCTGACTCCCCTGGGGAGACTCAGAAGCACCCCAAGATCCATGGCAACACTGGAGAGGAATCCTCAGGGTCCGGCCCCGACTCCACACAAGGTCTTAAGCCCCGGCATGGACGGGAGAGGAATCCCGAGATGGCCCCTAGCAACTCGCATGGGGACTGGCCTTTCCTGAGGCCACAAGAGCGGGTCCCTCAGGTCCCCGTCGTAACTGGAGAAGACCTGCCGCAACTCGAGAAAATCCAGGAGGTTCTCCCCTCCAGGCGAGATGAGGCCCATTTCCGCTGAGGCGTCTCGAGGCTGATCACACCTCACCTCTGGAACTTCGAAAGACTCCTTCACACCCTTGGTGCAAATGAAGAAGTTCCCCGAAATACCCGTCTCCACTCGAGAGGAATCACGAGGGTCCCGCCCACATCCAGAGGAGCCCCGTTTCGGCCTCGTAGCTCGAGATGAGGGATCCTTTCCCTGCTTCGTCGGGAAAGAGTTCCCGGCATTCCCGTCGCATCTCAAGAGGAGGCCCTCTCAACAGGAACGGCGAGAGGAACTCCAGGGTCGTGCCACCATTCCAAGAGTCCCGCAGATGTCTCATTCCATTCCAGAGGAAACTCTTTTCCCTTCACCGGCTCGTCTTTCCCGCCGAGGATCGACTCCCACCAAGGTGGCACGTGGCACAGAACTGTGGGAAAGCCTCGTGGGAAAGCCTCGAGGGACAGCCTCGAGAGAAAGCCACAGATCCCTTGATCCACGTGACAGGAAGCGTGACACTACTGCTGCAGCTCGGGAGGAAAGCGCACGTGCATGCCCCCACTCGAGACGACGCCTGACTCCCCTGGGGAGACTCAGAAGCACCCCAAGATCCATGGCAACACTGGAGAGGAATCTTCAGGTTACGGCCCCGACTCCACACAAGGTCTTAAGCCCCGGCATGGACGGGAGAGGAATCCCGAGATGGCCCCTAGCAACTCGCATGGGGATTGGCCTTTCCAGAGGCCACCAGAGAGGGTCCCTGAGGTCCCCGTCGTAACTGGAGAAGACCTGCCGCAACTCGAGAAAATCCAGGAGGTTCTCCCCTCCAGGCGAGATGAGGCCCATTTCCGCTGAGGCGTCTCGATGCTGATCACACCTCCCCTCTGGAACTTCCCAAGGGTCCTTCACACCCTTGGTGCAACTAAAGAAGTTCCCGGTCATACCCGTCTCCACTCGAGAGGAATCACGAGGGTCCCGCCCACATCCAGAGGAGCCCCTTTTCCGCCTCCTAGCTCAAGATGAGGGATCCATTCACTGCTTCGTCGGGAAAGAGTTCCCGGCGTTCCCGTCGCATCTCACGAGGAGGCCCTCTCAACAGGAACGGCGAGAGGAACTCCAGGGTCGTGCCACCATTGCAAGAGTCCCCCGGATGTCTCAGTCCATTCCAGAGGAAACTCTTTTCCCTTCACCGGATCGTCTTTCACGCCGAGGATCGACTCACACCAAGGTGGCACGTGGCACAGCCCTGTGGGAAAGCCTCGTGGGAAAGCCTCGAGGGACAGCCTGGAGGGAAAGACACAGATCCCTTGATCCACGTGACAGGAAGCGTGACAATACTGCTGCAGCTCAGGAGGAAAGCGCACGTGCATGCCCCCACTCGAGACGAAGCCTGACTCCCCTGGGGAGACTCAGAAGCACCCCAAGATCCATGGCAGCACTGGAGAGGAATCCGCAGGTTCCGGCCCCGACCCCACACAAGGACTGAGGCCCCGGCATGGACGGGAGAGGAATCCCGAGAGGTCCCCTAGCAACTTGCATGGGGACTGGCCTTTCCCGAGGCCCCCAGAGCGGGTCCCTGAGGTCCCCATCGTAACGCGAGAAGACCTGCCGCAACTCGAGAAAATCCAGGAGGTTCTCCTCTCCAGGCGAGATGAGGCCCATTTCC
The DNA here is from genome assembly GCF_023091745.1 of Budorcas taxicolor. Classification (NCBI taxonomy): domain Eukaryota; kingdom Metazoa; phylum Chordata; class Mammalia; order Artiodactyla; family Bovidae; genus Budorcas; species Budorcas taxicolor. Next base: position 905,102 of record NW_026291535.1, read on the forward strand.
GCTGAGGCGTCTCGAGGCTGATCACACCTCCCCTCTGGAACTTCGAAAGGGTCCTTCACACCCTTGGTGCAAATCAAGAAGTTCACCGACATACCCGTCTCCACTCGAGAGGAATCACGAGGGTCCCGCCCACATCCAGAGGAGCCCCGTTTCCGCCTCGTAGCTCGAGATGAGGGATCCTTTCCCTGCTTCGTCGGGAAAGAGTTCTCGGCGTTCCCGTCGCATCTCAAGAGGAGGCCCTCTCAACAGGAACGGCGAGAGGAACTCCAGGGTCGTGCCAGCATTGCAAGAGTCCCCCAGATGTCTCAGTCCTTTCCAGAGGAACCTCTTTTAACTTCACCGGCTCGTCTTTCACGCCGAGGATTGACTCACACCAAGGTGGCACGTGGCACAGCCCTGTGGGAAAGCCTCGTGGGAAAGCCTCGAGGGACAGCCTCGAGGGAAAGCCACAGATCCCTTGATACACGTGACAGGAAGCGTGACACTACTGCTGCAGCTCGGGCGGAAAGCGCACGTGCATGCCACCACTCGAGACGAGGCCTGACTCCCCTGGGGAGACTCAGAAGCACCCCAAGATCCATGGCAAAACTGGAGAGGAATCCTCAGGTTCCGGCCCCGACTCCACCCAAGGACTGAGGCCCCGGCATGGACGGCAGAGGAATCCCGAAAGTCCCATAGCAATTCGCATGGGGACTGGCCTTTCCTGAGGCCACCAGAGCGGGTCTCTGAGGTCCCCGTCGTAACTCGAGAAGACCTGCCGCAACTCGAGAAAATCCAGGAGGTTCTCCCCTCCAGGCGAGATGAGGCCCATTTCCCCTGAGGCGTCTCGAGGCTGATCACACCTCACCTCTGGAACTTCGAAAGGGTCCTTCACACCCTTGGTGCAAATCAAGAAGTTCCCCGACATACCCGTCTCCCCTCGATAGGAAACACGAGGGTTCTCCCCACATCCAGAGGAGCCCCGTTTCCGCCTCGTAGCTCGAGATGAGGGATCCTTTCCCTGCTTCGTCGGGAAAGAGTTCCCGGCCTTCCCGTCGCCTCTCAGAGGAGGCCCTCTCAACAGGACCGGCGAGAGGAACTCCAGGGTCGTGCCACCATTCCAAGAGTCCCCCAGATGTCTCAGTCCATACCAGAGGAACCTCTTTTCCCTACACTGGCTCGTCTTTCACGCCGAGATACGACTCACACCAAGGTGGCACGTGGCACAGCCCTGAGGGAAAGCCTCGTGTTAAAGCCTCGAGGGAAAGCCACAGATCCCTTGATCCACATGACAGGAAGCGTGACACTACTGCTGCAGCTCGGGAGGAAAGCGCACGTGCATGCCCCCACTCGAGACGAGGCCTGACTCCCCTGGGGAGACTCAGAAGCACCCCAACATCCATGGCAACACTGGAGAGGAATCCTCAGGTTCCGGCCCCGACTCCACACAAGGTCTTAGGCCCCGGCATGGACGGGAGAGGAATCCAGAGATGGCCCCTAGCAACTCGCACGGGGACTGGCCTTTCCTGAGGCCACCAGAGCGGGTCCCTGAGGTCCCCGTCGTAACTCGAGAAGACCTGCCGAAACTCGAGAAAATCCAGGAGGTTCTCCCTTCCAGGCGAGATGAGGCCCATTTCCGCTGAGGCGTCTCGAGGCTGATCACACCTCACCTCTGGAACTTCGCAAGGGTCCTTCACACCCTTGGTGCAAATGAAGAAGTTCCCCGACATACCTGTCTCCACTCGAGAGGAAACACGAGGGTCCCGCCCACATCCAGAGGAGCCCCGTTTCCGCCTCGTAGCTCGAGATGAGGGATCCTTTCCCTGCTTCGTCGGGAAAGAGTTCCCGGCGTTTCCGTCCCATCTCAAGAGGAAGCCCTCTCAACAGGAACGTCGAAGGGAACTCCAGGGTCGTGCCACCATTCCAAAAGTCCCCCAGATGTCTCAGTCCATTCCAGAGGAACCTCTCTTCCCTTCACCGGCTCGTTTTTAAAGCCGAGGATCGACTCACACCAAGGTGGCACGTGGCACAGCCCTGTGGGAAAGCCTCGTGGGCAAGCCTCGAGCGAAAGCCTCGAGGGAACCACAGATCCCTTGATCCACGTGACAGGAAGCGTGACATTACTGCTGCAGCTCGGGAGGAAAGCGCACGTGCATGCCCCCACTCGAGACGAGGCCTAACTCCCCTGGGGAGACTCAGAAGCACCCCAAGATCCATGGCAACACTGGAGAGGAATCCTCAGGTTCCGGCCCCGACTCCACACAAGGTGTTATGCCCCGGCATGGACAGGAGAGGAATCCCGAGATGGCCCCTAGCAAATCGCATGGGGACTGGCCATTCCTGAGGCCACAAGAGCGGGTCCCTGAGGTCCCCGTCGTAACTGGAGAAGACCTGCCGCAACTCGAGAAAATCCAGGAGGTTCTCCCATCCAGGCGAGATGAGGCCTATTTCCGCTGAGGCGTCTAGAGGCTGATCACACCTCACCTCTGGAACTTCGCAAGGGTCCTTCACACCCTTGGTGCAAATCAAGACGTTCCCCGACATACCCGTCTCCACTCGAGAGGAAACACGAGGGTCCCGCCCACATCCAAAGGAGCCCCGTTTCCGCCTCGTAGCTCGAGATGAGGGATCCTTTCCCTGCTTCGTCGGGAAAGAGTTCCCGGCGTTCCCTTCGCATCTCACGAGGAGGCCCTCTCAACAGGAACGGCGAGAGGAACTCCAGGGTCCTGCCACCATTCCAAGAGTCCACCAGATGTATCAGTCCATTCCAGAGGAACCTGTTTTCCCTTCACCGGCTCGTCTTTCACGCCGAGGATCGACTCCCACGAAGGTGGCACGTGGCACAGCCCTGTGGGAAAGCCTCGTGGGAAAGCCTCGAGGGACAGCCTCGAGGGAAACCCCAGATCCCTTGATCCACGTGACAGGAAGCGTGACACTACTGCTGCAGCTCGGGCGGAAAGCGCACGTGCATGCCCCCACACGAGACGAGGCCTGACTGCCCTGGGGAGACTCAGAAGCACCCCAAGGTCCATGGCTGCACTGGAGAGGAATCCTCAGGTTCCGGCCCCGACTCCACCCAAGGACTGAGGCCCCGGCATGGACGGCAGAGGAATCCCGAAAGTCCCATAGCAATTCGCATGGGGACTGGCCTTTCCTGAGGCCACCAGAGCGGGTCTCTGAGGTCCCCGTCGTAACTCGAGAAGACCTGCCGCAACTCGAGAAAATCCAGGAGGTTCTCCCCTCCAGGCGAGATGAGGCCCATTTCCCCTGAGGCGTCTCGAGGCTGATCACACCTCAACTCTGGAACTTCGAAAGGGTCCTTCACACCCTTGGTGCAAATCAAGAAGTTCCCCGACATACCCGTCTCCCCTCGATAGGAAACACGAGGGTTCTCCCCACATCCAGAGGAGCCCCGTTTCCGCCTCGTAGCTCGAGATGAGGGATCCTTTCCCTGCTTCGTCGGGAAAGAGTTCCCGGCCTTCCCGTCGCCTCTCAAGAGGAGGCCCTCTCAACAGGACCGGCGAGAGGAACTCCAGGGTCGTGCCACCATTCCAAGAGTCCCCCAGATGTCTCAGTCCATACCAGAGGAACCTCTTTTCCCTACACTGGCTCGTCTTTCACGCCGAGATACGACTCACACCAAGGTGGCACGTGGCACAGCCCTGTGGGAAAGCCTCGTGGAAAAGGCTCGAGGGACAGTCTCGAGGGAAAGCAACAGATCCCGTGATCCATGTGACAGGAAGCGTGACACTACTGCTGCAGCTCGGGAGGATCGCGCACGTGCATGCCCCCACTCGAGACGAGGCCTGACTCCCCTCGGGAGACTCAGAAGCACCCCAACATCCAAGGCAACAATGGAGAGGAAACCTCAGGTTCCGGCTCCGACTCCACACGAGGACTGAGGCCCCGGCATGGACGGGAGAGGAATCCAGAGATGGCCCCTAGCAACTCGCACGGGGACTGGCCTTTCCTGAGGCCACCAGAGCGGGTCCCTGAGGTCCCCGTCGTAACTTGAGAAGACATGCCGCAACTCGAGAAAATCCAGGAGATTCTCCCCTCCAGGCGAGATGAGGACCATTTCCGCTGAGGCGTCTCGAGGCTGATCACACCTCACCTCTGGAACTTCGAAAGGGTCCTTCACACCCTTGGTGCAAATCAAGAAGTTCCCCGACATACCCGTCTCCACTCGAGAGGAATCACGAGGGTCCCGTCCACATCCAGAGAAGCGCCGTTTCCGCCTCGTAGATCGAGATGAGGGAATCTTTCCCTGCTTCTTCGGGAAAGAGTTCCCGGCCTTCCCGTCGCATCTCAAGAGGAGGCCCTCTCAACAGGAACGGCGAGAGGAACTCCAGGGTCGTGCCACCATCCCAAGAGTCTCCCAGATGTCTCAGTCCATTCCAGAGGAACCTCTTTTCCCTTCACCGGCTCGTCTTTCACGCCGAGAATCGACTCACACCAAGGTGGCACGTGGCACAGCCCTGTGGGAAAGCCTCGTGGGAAAGCCTCGAGGGACAGCCTCGAGGGAAAGCCACAGATCCGTTGATCCACGTGACAGGAAGCGTGACTCTATTGCTGCAGATCGGGAGGAAAGCGCACGTGCATGCCCCCACTCGAGACGATGCCTGACTCCCCTGGGGAGACTCAGAAGCACCCCAAGATCGATGGCAACACTTTAGAGGAGACTTCAGGTTCCAGCACCGACTCCACACAAGGACTGAGGCCCCGGCATGGACGGGTGAGGAATCCCGAGATGCCGCCTAGCAACTCGCATGGGGACTGGCCTCTCCTGAGGCCACCAGAGCGGGTCCCTGAGGTCCCCGTCGTAACTCGAGAAGACCTGTCGCAACTCGAGAAAATCCAGGAGGTTCTCCCCTGCAGGCGAGATGAGGCCCATTTCCGCTGAGGCATCTCGAGGCTGATCACACCTCCCTCTGGAACTTCGAAAGGGTCCTTCACAACCTTGGTGCAAATCAAGAAGTTCCCCGACATACCAGTCTCCACTCGAGAGGAAACACGAGGGTCCCGCCCACATCCAGAGGAGCCCCGTTTCCGCATCGTAGATCGAGATGAGGGATCCTTTCCCTGCTTCGTCGGGAAAGAGTTCCCGGCGTTCCCGTCGCATCTGAAGAGGAGGCCCTCTCAACAGGAACGGTGAGAGGAACTCCAGGGTCGTGCCACAATTCCAAGAGTCCCCCAGATGTCTCATTCCATTCCAGAGGAACCTCTTTTCCCTTCACCGGCTCGTCTTTCACGCCGAGGATCGACTCACACCAAGGTGGAACGTGGCACAGCCCTGAGGGAAAGCCTCGTGTTAAAGCCTCGAGGGAAAGCCACAGATCCCTTGATCCACATGACAGGAAGCGTGACACTACTGCTGCAGCTCGGGAGGAAAGCGCACGTGCATGCCCCCACTCGAGACGAGGCCTGACTCCCCTGGGGAGACTCAGAAGCACCCCAACATCCATGGCAACACTGGAGAGGAATCCTCAGGTTCCGGCCCCGACTCCACACAAGGTCTTAGGCCCCGGCATGGACGGGAGAGGAATCCAGAGATGGCCCCTAGCAACTCGCACGGGGACTGGCCTTTCCTGAGGCCACCGGAGCGGGTCCCTGAGGTCCCCGTCGTAACTCGAGAAGACCTGCCGAAACTCGAGAAAATCCAGGAGGTTCTCCCTTCCAGGCGAGATGAGGCCCATTTCCGCTGAGGCGTCTCGAGGCTGATCACACCTCACCTCTGGAACTTCGCAAGGGTCCTTCACACCCTTGGTGCAAATGAAGAAGTTCCCCGACATACCCGTCTCCACTCGAGAGGAAACGCGGGGGTCCCGCCCACATCCAGAGGAGCCCCGTTTCCGCCTCGTAGCTCGAGATGAGGGATCCTTTCCCTGCTTCGTCGGGAAAGAGTTCCCGGCGTTTCCGTCCCATCTCAAGAGGAAGCCCTCTCAACAGGAACGGCGAAGGGAACTCCAGGGTCGTGCCACCATTCCAAAAGTCCCCCAGATGTCTCAGTCCATTCCAGAGGAACCTCTTTTCCCTTCACCAGCTCGTCTTTCACGCCGAGGATCGACTCCCACCAAGGTGGCACGTGGCACAGCCCTGTGGGAAAGACTCGTGGGAAAGCCTCGAGGGACAGCCTCGAGGGAAAGCCACAGATCCCTTGATCCACGTGACAGGAAGCGTGACACTACTGCTGCAGCTCGGGAGGAAAGCGCACGTGCATGCCCCAACTCGAGACGAGGCCTGAGTCTCCTGGGGAGACTCAGAAGCACCCCAAGATCCATGGCAACACTTTAGAGGAATCTTCAGGTTCCAGCCCCGACTCCACACAAGGACTGAGGCCCCGGCATGGACGGGAGAGGAATCCCGAGAGGTCCCCTAGCAACTCGCACGAGGACTGGCCTTTCCTGAGGCCACCAGAGCGTGTCCCTGAGTTCCCCGTCGTAACTCGAGAAGACCTGCCGCAACTCGAGAAAATCCAGGAGGTTCTCCCCTCCTCTCGAGATGAGGCTCATTTCCGCTGAGGCGTCTCGAGGCTGATCACACCTCACCTCTGGAACTTCGAAAGGGTCTTTCACACCCTTGGTGCATATCAAGAAGTTCCCCGACATAGCCGTCTCCACTCGAGAGGAAACACGAGGGTCCCGCCCACATCCAGAGGAGCCCCGTTTCCGCCTCGTACCTCGAGATGAGGGATCCTTTCCCTGCTTCGTCGGGAAAGAGTTCCCGGCGTTCCCGTCGCATCTCAAGAGGAAGCCCTCTCAACAGGAACGGCGAGAGGAACTCCAGGGTCGTGCCACCATTCCAAGAGTCCCCCAGATGTCTCAGTCCATTCCAGAGGAACCTCTTTTCCCTTCACCAGCTCGTCTTTCACGCCGAGGATCGACTCACACCAAGGTGGTACGTGGCACAGCCCTGTGGGAAAGCCTCGTGGGAATGCCTCGAGGGAAAGCCACAGATCCCTTGATCCACATGACAGGAAGCATGACACTACTGCTGCAGCTCGGGACAGAAGCGCACGTGCATGCCCCCACTCGAGACGAGGCCTGACTCCCCTGGGGAGACTCAGAAGCACCCTAAGGTCCATGGCAACACTGGAGAGGAATCCTCAGGTTCCTGCCCCGACTCCACACAAGGTCTTAGGCCCCGGCATGGACGGGAGAGGAATCCAGAGATGGCCCCTAGCAACTCGCACGGGGACTGGCCTTTCCTGAGGCCACCAGAGCGGGTCCCTGAGGTCCCCGTCGTAACTCGAGAAGACCTGCCGCAACTCGAGAATATCCAGGAGGTTCTCCCCTCCAGGCGAGATGAGGCCCATTTCCGCTGAGGCGTCTCGAGGCTGATCACACCTCACCTCTGGAACTTCGAAAGGGTCCTTCACACCGTTGGTGCAAATCAAGAAGTTCCCCGACATACCCGTCTCCACTCGAGAGGAATCACGAGGGTCCCGTCCACATCCAGAGGAGCCCCGTTTCCGCCTCGTAGCTCGAGATGAGGGAATCTTTCCCTGCTTCGTCGGGAAAGAGTTCCCGGCCTTCCCGTCGCATCTCAAGAGGAGGCCCTCTCAACAGGAACGGCGAGAGGAACTCCAGGGTCGTGCCACCATTCCAAGAGTCCCCCAGATATCTCAGTCCATTCCAGAGGAAGCTCTTTTCCCTTCACCGGCTCGTCTTTCACGCCGAGGATCGACTCACACCAAGGTGGCACGTGGCACAGGCCTGTGGGAAAGCCTCGAGGGAAAGCCACAGATCCCTTGATCCACGTGACAGGAAGCGTGACACTACTGCTGCAGCTCGGGAGGAAAGCGCACGTGCATGCCCCACTCGAGACGAGGCCTGAGTCTCCTGGGGAGACTCAGAAGCACCCCAAGATCCATGGCAACACTTTACAGGAATCTTCAGGTTCCAGCCCCGACTCCACACAAGGACTGAGGCCCCAGCATGGACGGGAGAGGAATCCCGAGAGGTCCCCTAGCAACTCGCACGGGGACTGGCCTTTCCTGAGGCCACCAGAGCGGGTCCCTGAGGTCCCCGTCGTAACTCGAGAAGACCTGCCGCAACTCGAGAAAATCCAGGAGGTTCTCCCCTCCAGGCGAGATGAGGCCCATTTCCGCTGAGGCGTCTCGAGGCTGATCACACCTCACCTCTGGAACTTCGAAAGGGTCTTTCACAACCTTGGTGCATATCAAGAAGTTCCCCGACATACCCGTCTCCACTCGAGAGGAAACACGAGGGTCCCGCCCACATCCAGAGGAGCCCCGTTTCCGCCTCGTAGCTCGAGATGAGGGATCCTTTCCCTGCTTCGTCGGGAAAGAGTTCCCGGCGTTTCCGTCCCATCTCAAGAGGAAGCCCTCTCAACAGGAACGGCGAGAGGAACTCCAGGGTCGTGCCACCATTCCAAGAGTCCCCCAGATATCTCAGTCCATTCCAGAGGAACCTCTTTTCCCTTCACCAGCTCGTCTTTCACGCCGAGGATCGACTCACACCAAGGTGGCACGTGGCACAGCCCTGTGGGAAAGCCTCGTGGGAATGCCTCGAGGGAAAGCCACAGATCCCTTGATCCACATGACAGGAAGCATGACACTACTGCTGCAGCTCGGGACGGAAGCGCACGTGCATGCCCCAACTCGAGACGAGGCCTGACTCCCCTGGGGAGACTCAGAAGCACCCTAAGGTCCATGGCAACACTGGAGAGGAATCCTCAGGTTCCGGCCCCGACTCCACACAAGGTCTTAGGCCCCGGCATGGACGGGAGAGGAATCCAGAGATGGCCCCTAGCAACTCGCACGGGGACTGGCCTTTCCTGAGGCCACCAGAGCGGGTCCCTGAGGTCCCCGTCGTAACTCGAGAAGACCTGCTGCAACTCGAGAAAATCCAGGAGGTTCTCCCCTCCAGGCGAGATGAGGCCCATTTCCGCTGAGGCGTCTCGAGGCTGATCACACCTTACCTCTGGAACTTCGAAAGGGTCCTTCACACCGTTGGTGCAAATCAAGAAGTTCCCCGACATACCCGTCTCCATTCGAGAGGAATCATGAGGGTCCCATCCACATCCAGAGGAGAGCCGTTTCCGCCTCGTAGCTCGAGATGAGGGAATCTTTCCCTGCTTCGTCGGGAAAGAGTTCCCGGCCTTCCCGTCGAATCTCAAGAGGAGGCCCTCTCAACAGGAACGGCGAGAGGAACTCCAGGGTCGTGCCACCATTCCAAGAGTCCCCCAGATGTCTCAGTCCATTCCAGAGGAAGCTCTTTTCCCTTCACTGGCTCGTCTTTCAGGCCGAGGATCGACTCACACCAAGGTGGCACGTGGCACAGGCCTGTGGGAAAGCCTCGAGGGAAAGCCTCGAGGGACAGCCTCGAGGGAAAGCCACAGATCCCTTGATCCACGTGACAGGAAGCGTGACACTACTGCTGCAGATCGGGAGGAAAGCGCACGTGCATGCCCCCACTCGAGTCGAGGCCTGAGTCTCCTGGGGAGACTCAGAAGCACCCCAACATCCATGGCAACACTGGAGAGGAATCCTCAGGTTCCGGCCCCGACTCCACACAAGGACTGAGGGCCAGGCATGGACGGGAGAGAAATCCCGAGTGGTCCCCTAGCAACTCGCATGGGGACTGGCCTTTCCTGAGGCCACCAGAGCGGGTCCCTGAGGTCCCCGTCGTAACTCGAGAAGACCTGCCGCAACTCGAGAAAATCCAGGAGGTTCTCCCCTCCAGGCGAGATGAGGCCCATTTCCTCTGAGGCGTCTCGAAGCTGATCACACCTTCCCTCTGGAACTTCGAACGGGTCCTTCACACCCTTGGTATAAATCAAGAAGTTCCCCGACATACCCGTCTCCACTCGAGAGGAATCACGAGGGTCCCGCCCACATCCAGAGGAGCCCCGTTTCCGCCTCGTAGCTCGAGATGAGGGATCCTTTCCCTGCTTCGTCGGGAAAGAGTTCCCGGCGTTCCCGTCGCATCTCAAGAGGAGGCCCTCTCAACAGGAACGGCGAGAGGAACTCCAGGGTCGTGCCACCATTCCAAGAGTCGCCCAGATGTCTCAGTCCATTCCAGAGGAACCTCTTTTCCCTTCACCAGCTCGTCTTTCACGCCGAGGATCGACTCACACCAAGGTGGCACGTGGCACGGCCCTGTTGGAAAGCCTCGTGGGAAAGCCTTGAGCAAAAGCCTCGAGAAAAAGCCACAGATCCCTTGATCCACGTGACAGGAAGCGTGACACTACTGCTTCAGCTCGGGAGGAAAGCGCCCGTGCATGCCCCCATGCGAGACGAGGCCTGACTCTCCTGGGGAGACTCAGAAGCACCCCAAGATCCATGGTAACACTGGAGAGGAATCCTCAGGTTCCGGCCCCGAATCCACACAAGGACTGAGGCCCCGGCATGGACGGGAGAGGAATCCCGAGAGGTCCCCTAGCAACTCGCATGGGGACTGGCCTTTCCTGAGGCCACCAGAGCAGGTCCCTGAGTTCCCCGTCGTAACTCGAGAAGACCTGCCGCAACTCGAGAAAATCCAGGAGGTTCTCCCCTCCTCTCGAGATGAGGCTCATTTCCGCTGAGGCGTCTCGAGGCTGATCACACCTCACCTCTGGAACTTCGAAAGGGTCTTTCACACCCTTGGTGCATATCAAGAAGTTCCCCGACATAGCCGTCTCCACTCGAGAGGAAACACGAGGGTCCCGCCCACATCCAGAGGAGCCCCGTTTCCGCCTCGTACCTCGAGATGAGGGATCCTTTCCCTGCTTCGTCGGGAAAGAGTTCCCGGCGTTCCCGTCGCATCTCAAGAGGAAGCCCTCTCAACAGGAACGGCGAGAGGAACTCCAGGGTCGTGCCACCATTCCAAGAGTCCCCCAGATGTCTCAGTCCATTCCAGAGGAACCTCTTTTCCCTTCACCAGCTCGTCTTTCACGCCGAGGATCGACTCACACCAAGGTGGTACGTGGCACAGCCCTGTGGGAAAGCCTCGTGGGAATGCCTCGAGGGAAAGCCACAGATCCCTTGATCCACATGACAGGAAGCATGACACTACTGCTGCAGCTCGGGACAGAAGCGCACGTGCATGCCCCCACTCGAGACGAGGCCTGACTCCCCTGGGGAGACTCAGAAGCACCCTAAGGTCCATGGCAACACTGGAGAGGAATCCTCAGGTTCCTGCCCCGACTCCACACAAGGTCTTAGGCCCCGGCATGGACGGGAGAGGAATCCAGAGATGGCCCCTAGCAACTCGCACGGGGACTGGCCTTTCCTGAGGCCACCAGAGCGGGTCCCTGAGGTCCCCGTCGTAACTCGAGAAGACCTGCCGCAACTCGAGAATATCCAGGAGGTTCTCCCCTCCAGGCGAGATGAGGCCCATTTCCGCTGAGGCGTCTCGAGGCTGATCACACCTCACCTCTGGAACTTCGAAAGGGTCCTTCACACCGTTGGTGCAAATCAAGAAGTTCCCCGACATACCCGTCTCCACTCGAGAGGAATCACGAGGGTCCCGTCCACATCCAGAGGAGCCCCGTTTCCGCCTCGTAGCTCGAGATGAGGGAATCTTTCCCTGCTTCGTCGGGAAAGAGTTCCCGGCCTTCCCGTCGCATCTCAAGAGGAGGCCCTCTCAACAGGAACGGCGAGAGGAACTCCAGGGTCGTGCCACCATTCCAAGAGTCCCCCAGATATCTCAGTCCATTCCAGAGGAAGCTCTTTTCCCTTCACCGGCTCGTCTTTCACGCCGAGGATCGACTCACACCAAGGTGGCACGTGGCACAGGCCTGTGGGAAAGCCTCGAGGGAAAGCCACAGATCCCTTGATCCACGTGACAGGAAGCGTGACACTACTGCTGCAGCTCGGGAGGAAAGCGCACGTGCATGCCCCACTCGAGACGAGGCCTGAGTCTCCTGGGGAGACTCAGAAGCACCCCAAGATCCATGGCAACACTTTACAGGAATCTTCAGGTTCCAGCCCCGACTCCACACAAGGACTGAGGCCCCAGCATGGACGGGAGAGGAATCCCGAGAGGTCCCCTAGCAACTCGCACGGGGACTGGCCTTTCCTGAGGCCACCAGAGCGGGTCCCTGAGGTCCCCGTCGTAACTCGAGAAGACCTGCCGCAACTCGAGAAAATCCAGGAGGTTCTCCCCTCCAGGCGAGATGAGGCCCATTTCCGCTGAGGCGTCTCGAGGCTGATCACACCTCACCTCTGGAACTTCGAAAGGGTCTTTCACAACCTTGGTGCATATCAAGAAGTTCCCCGACATACCCGTCTCCACTCGAGAGGAAACACGAGGGTCCCGCCCACATCCAGAGGAGCCCCGTTTCCGCCTCGTAGCTCGAGATGAGGGATCCTTTCCCTGCTTCGTCGGGAAAGAGTTCCCGGCGTTTCCGTCCCATCTCAAGAGGAAGCCCTCTCAACAGGAACGGCGAGAGGAACTCCAGGGTCGTGCCACCATTCCAAGAGTCCCCCAGATATCTCAGTCCATTCCAGAGGAACCTCTTTTCCCTTCACCAGCTCGTCTTTCACGCCGAGGATCGACTCACACCAAGGTGGCACGTGGCACAGCCCTGTGGGAAAGCCTCGTGGGAATGCCTCGAGGGAAAGCCACAGATCCCTTGATCCACATGACAGGAAGCATGACACTACTGCTGCAGCTCGGGACGGAAGCGCACGTGCATGCCCCAACTCGAGACGAGGCCTGACTCCCCTGGGGAGACTCAGAAGCACCCTAAGGTCCATGGCAACACTGGAGAGGAATCCTCAGGTTCCGGCCCCGACTCCACACAAGGTCTTAGGCCCCGGCATGGACGGGAGAGGAATCCAGAGATGGCCCCTAGCAACTCGCACGGGGACTGGCCTTTCCTGAGGCCACCAGAGCGGGTCCCTGAGGTCCCCGTCGTAACTCGAGAAGACCTGCTGCAACTCGAGAAAATCCAGGAGGTTCTCCCCTCCAGGCGAGATGAGGCCCATTTCCGCTGAGGCGTCTCGAGGCTGATCACACCTTACCTCTGGAACTTCGAAAGGGTCCTTCACACCGTTGGTGCAAATCAAGAAGTTCCCCGACATACCCGTCTCCATTCGAGAGGAATCATGAGGGTCCCATCCACATCCAGAGGAGAGCCGTTTCCGCCTCGTAGCTCGAGATGAGGGAATCTTTCCCTGCTTCGTCGGGAAAGAGTTCCCGGCCTTCCCGTCGAATCTCAAGAGGAGGCCCTCTCAACAGGAACGGCGAGAGGAACTCCAGGGTCGTGCCACCATTCCAAGAGTCCCCCAGATGTCTCAGTCCATTCCAGAGGAAGCTCTTTTCCCTTCACTGGCTCGTCTTTCAGGCCGAGGATCGACTCACACCAAGGTGGCACGTGGCACAGGCCTGTGGGAAAGCCTCGAGGGAAAGCCTCGAGGGACAGCCTCGAGGGAAAGCCACAGATCCCTTGATCCACGTGACAGGAAGCGTGACACTACTGCTGCAGATCGGGAGGAAAGCGCACGTGCATGCCCCCACTCGAGTCGAGGCCTGAGTCTCCTGGGGAGACTCAGAAGCACCCCAACATCCATGGCAACACTGGAGAGGAATCCTCAGGTTCCGGCCCCGACTCCACACAAGGACTGAGGGCCAGGCATGGACGGGAGAGAAATCCCGAGTGGTCCCCTAGCAACTTGCATGGGGACTGGCCTTTCCTGAGGCCACCAGAGCGGGTCCCTGAGGTCCCCGTCGTAACTCGAGAAGACCTGCCGCAACTCGAGAAAATCCAGGAGGTTCTCCCCTCCAGGCGAGATGAGGCCCATTTCCTCTGAGGCGTCTCGAAGCTGATCACACCTTCCCTCTGGAACTTCGAACGGGTCCTTCACACCCTTGGTATAAATCAAGAAGTTCCCCGACATACCCGTCTCCACTCGAGAGGAATCACGAGGGTCCCGCCCACATCCAGAGGAGCCCCGTTTCCGCCTCGTAGCTCGAGATGAGGGATCCTTTCCCTGCTTCGTCGGGAAAGAGTTCCCGGCGTTCCCGTCGCATCTCAAGAGGAGGCCCTCTCAACAGGAACGGCGAGAGGAACTCCAGGGTCGTGCCACCATTCCAAGAGTCGCCCAGATGTCTCAGTCCATTCCAGAGGAACCTCTTTTCCCTTCACCAGCTCGTCTTTCACGCCGAGGATCGACTCACACCAAGGTGGCACGTGGCACGGCCCTGTTGGAAAGCCTCGTGGGAAAGCCTTGAGCAAAAGCCTCGAGAAAAAGCCACAGATCCCTTGATCCACGTGACAGGAAGCGTGACACTACTGCTTCAGCTCGGGAGGAAAGCGCCCGTGCATGCCCCCATGCGAGACGAGGCCTGACTCTCCTGGGGAGACTCAGAAGCACCCCAAGATCCATGGTAACACTGGAGAGGAATCCTCAGGTTCCGGCCCCGAATCCACACAAGGACTGAGGCCCCGGCATGGACGGGAGAGGAATCCCGAGAGGTCCCCTAGCAACTCGCATGGGGACTGGCCTTTCCTGAGGCCACCAGAGCAGGTCCCTGAGGTCCCGTCGTAACTCGAGAAGACCTGCCGAAACTCGAGAAAATCCAGGAGGTTCTCCCCTCCAGGCGAGATGAGACCCATTTCCGCTGTGGCATCTCGAGGCTGATCACACCTCACCTCTGGAACTTCGAAAGGCTCCTTCACACCCTTGGTGCAACACAAGAAGTTCCCCGACATACCCGTCTCCACTCGAGAGGAAACACGAGGGTACCGCCCACATCCAGAGGAGCCCCGTTTCCGCCTCGTAGCTCGAGATGAGGGATCCTTTCCCTGCTTCGTCGGAAATGAGTTCCCGGCATTCCCCTCGCATCTCAAGAGGAGGTCCTCTCAACAGGAACAGCGAGAGGAACTCCAGGGTCGTGCCACCATTCCAAGAGTCCCCCAGATGTCTCAGTCCATTCCAGAGGAACCTCTTTTCCCTTCACCGGCTCGTCTTTCACGCCGAGGATCGACTCACACCAAGGTGGCACGTGGCACAGCCCTGTGGGAAAGCCTCGTGGGAAAGCTTCGAGGGACAGCCTCGAGGGAAAGCCACAGATCCCTTGATCCATGTGACAGGAAGCGTGACACTACTGCTGCAGCTCGGGAGGAAAGCGCACGTGCATGCCCCCACTCGAGACGAGGCCTGACTCCCCTGGGGAGACTCAGAAGCACCCCAAGATCCATGGCAACACTGGACAGGAATCCTCAGGTTCCGGCCCCGACTCCACACAAGGACTGAGGCCCCGGCATGGACGGGAGAGGAATCCCGAGAGGTCCCCTAGCAACTCGCATGGGGACTGGCCTTTCCTGAGGCCACCAGAGCGGGTCCCTGAGGTCCCCGTCGTAACTCGAGAAGACCTGCAGCAACTCGAGAAAATCCAGGAGGTTCTCCCCTCCAGGTGAGATGAGGCCCATTTCCACTGAGGCGTCTCGAGGCTGATCACACCTCACCTCTGGAACTTCGAAAGGCTCCTTCACACCCTTGGTGCAACACAAGAAGTTCCCGGACATACCCGTCTCCACTCGAGAGGAAACACGAGGGTCCCGCCCACATCCAGAGGAGCCCCGTTTCCGCCTCGTAGCTCGAGATGAGGGATCCTTTCCCTGCTTCGTCGGGAATGAGTTCCCGGCATTCCCCTCGCATCTCAAGAGGAGGTCCTCTCAACAGGAACAGCGAGAGGAACTCCAGGGTCGTGCCACCATTCCAAGAGTCCCCCAGATGTCTCAGTCCATTCCAGAGGAACCTCTTTTCCCTTCACCGGTTCGTCTTTCACGCCGAGGATCGACTCACACCAAGGTGGCACGTGGCACAGCCCTGTGGGAAAGCCTCGTGGGAAAGCCTCGTGGGAAATCCTCGAGGGACAGCCTCGAGGGAAAGCCACAGATTCCTTGATCCACGTGACAAGAAGCGTGACACTACTGCTGCAGCTCGGGAGGAAAGCGCACGTGCATGCCCCCACTCGAGACGAGGCCTGACTCCCCTGGGGAGACTCAGAAGCACCCCAAGATCCATGGCAACACTGGACAGGAATCCTCAGGTTCCGGCCCCGACTCCACACAAGGACTGAGGCCCCGGCATGGACGGGAGAGGAATCCCGAGAGGTCCCCTAGCAACTCGCATGGGGACTGGCCTTTCCTGAGGTCACAAGAGCGGGTCCCTGAGGTCCCCGTCGTAACTCGAGAAGACCTGCCGCAACTCGAGAAAATCCAGGAGGTTCTCCCCTCCAGGCGAGATGAGGCCCATTTCCGCTGAGGCGTCTCGAGGCTGATCACACCTCCCATGTGGAACTTCGAGAGGGTCCTTCACACCCTTGGTGTAAATGAAGAAGTTCCCCGACATATCCGTCTCCACTCGAGAGGAATCACGAGGGTCCCGCCCACATCCAGAGGAGCCCCGTTTCCGCCTCGTAGATCGAGATGAGGGATCCTTTCCCTGCTTCGTCGGGAAAGAGTTCCCGGCGTTCCCGTCGCATCTCAAGAGGAGACCCTCTCAACAGGAACGGCGAGAGGAACTCCAGGGTCGTGCCACAATTCCAAGAGTCCCCCAGATGTCTCAGTCCATTCCAGAGGAACCTCTTTTCCCTTCACCGGCTCGTCTTTCACGCCGAGGATCGACTCACACCAAGGTGGTACGTGGCACAGCCCTGTGGGAAAGCCTCGTGGGAAAACCTCGAGGGAAAGCCACAGATCCCTTGATCCACATGACAGGAAGCGTGACACTACTGCTGCAGCTCGGGAGGGAAGCGCACGTGCATGCCCCCACTCGAGACGAGGCCTGACTCCCCTGGGGAGACTCAGAAGCACCCCAAGATCCATGGCAACACTGGAGAGGAATCCTCAGGTTCGGCCCGGACTCCACACAAGGTCTTAGGCCCCGGCATGGACGGGAGAGGAATGCCGAGAGGTCCCCTAGCAACTTGCATGGGGACTGGCCTTTCCTGAGGCCACCAGAGCGGGTCCCTGAGGTCCCCGTCGTAACTCGAGAAGACCTGCCGCAACTGGAGAAAATCCAGGAGGTTCTCCCCTCCAGGCGAGATGAGGCCCATTTCCTCTGAGGCGTATCGTGGCTGATCACACTGACCTCTGGAACGTCGAAAGGGTCCTTCACCCCCTTGGTGGAAATCAAGAAGTTCCCCGACATACCCGTCTCCACGCGAGAGGAATCACGAGGGTCCCGCCCACATCCAGAGGAGCCCCGTTTCCACCTCGTAGTTCGAGATGAGGGATCCTTTCCCTGCTTCGTCGGAAAAGAGTTCCCGGCGTTCCCGTCGCATCTCAAGAGGAGGCCCTCTCAACAGGAACGGCGAGAGGAACTCCAGGGTCGTGCCACCTTTCCAAGAGTCCCCCAGATGTCTCAGTCCATACCAGAGGAAACACTTTTCCCTACACCGGCTCGTGTTTCACGCCGAGGATCGACTCACACCAAGGTGGCACGTGGCACAGCCCTGTGGGAAAGCCTCGTGGGAAAGCCTCGAGGGACAGCCTCGAGGGAAAGCCACAGATCCCTTGATCCACGTGACAGGAAGCGTGACACTACTGCTGCAGCTCGGGAGGAAAGCGCACGTGCATGCCCCCACTCGAGACGAGGCCTGACTCCCCTGGGGAGACTCAGAAGCACCCCAAGATCCATGGCAACACTGGACAGGAATCCTCAGGTTCCGGCCCCGACTCCACACAAGGACTGAGGCCCCGGCATGGACGGGAGAGGAATCCCGAGAGGTCCCTTAGCAACTCGCATGGGGACTGGCCTTTCCTGAGGCCACCAGAGCGGGTCCCTGAGGTCCCCGTCATAACTCGGGAAGACCTGCCGCAACTCGAGAAAATCCAGGAGGTTCTCCCCTCCAGGCGAGATGAGGCCCATTTCCGCTGAGGCGTCTCGAGGCTGATCACACCTCCACTCTGGAACTTCGAAAGGGTCCTTCACACCCTTGGTGAAAATCAAGAAGTTCCCCGACATACCCGTCTCCACTCGAGAGGAATCACGAGGGTCCCGCCCATATCCAGAGGAGCCCCGTTTCCGCCTCGTAGCTCGAGATGAGGGATACTTTCCCTGCTTCGTCGGGAAAGAGTTCCCAGCGTTCCCGTCGCATCTCAAGAGGAGGCCCTCTCAACAGGAACGGCGAGAGGAACTCCAGGGTTGTGTCACCTTTCCAAGAGTCCCCCAGATGTCTCAGTCCATTCCAGAGGAACCTCTTTTCCCTTCACGGGCTCGTCTTTCACGCCGAGGATCGACTCACACCAAGGTGGCACGTGGCACAGCCCTGTGGGAAAGCCTCGTGGGAAAGCCTCGAGGGACAGCCTCGAGGGAAAGCCACAGATCCCTTGATCCACGTGACAGGAAGCGTGACACTACTGCTGCAGCTCGGGAGGAAAGCGCACGTGCATGCCCCCACTAGAGACGAGGCCTGACTCCCCTGGGGAGACTCAGAAGCACCCCAAGATCCATGGCAACACTGGAGAGGAATCCTCAGGTTCCGACCCCGACTCCACACAAGGACTGAGGCCCCGGCATGGACTGGAGAGGAATCCCGAGAGGTCCCCTAGCAACTCGCATGGGGACTGGCCTTTCCTGAGGCCACCAGAGCGGGTCCCTGAGGTCCCCATCGTAACTCGAGAAGCCCTGCCGCAACTCGAGAAAATCCAGGAGGTTCTCCCTTCAAGGCGAGATGAGGCCCATTTCCGCTGAGGCGTCTCGAGGCTGATCACACCTCACCTCTGGAACTTTGAAAGGCTCCTTCACACCCTTGATGCAAATCAAGAAGTTCCCCGACATACCCGTCTCCACTCGAGAGGAATCACGAGGGTCCCGCCCACATCCAGAGGAGCCCCGTTTCCGCCTCGTAGCTCGAGATGAGGGATACTTTCCCTGCTTCGTCGGGAAAGAGTTCCCAGCGTTCCCGTCGCATCTCAAGAGGAGGCCCTCTCAACAGGAACGGCGAGAGGAACTCCAGGGTTGTGTCACATTTCAAAGAGTCCCCCAGATGTCTCAGTCCATTCCAGAGGAACCTCTTTTCCCTTCACTGGCTAGTCTTTCACGCCGAGGATCGACTCACACCAAGGTGGCACGTGGCACAGCCCTGTGGGAAAGCCTCGTGGGAAAGCCTCGAGGGACAGCCTCGAGGGAAAGCCACAGATCCCTTGATCCACGTGACAGGAAGCGTGACACTACTGCTGCAGCTCGGGAGGAAAGCGCACGTGCATGCCCCCACTAGAGACGAGGCCTGACTCCCCTGGGGAGACTCAGAAGCACCCCAAGATCCATGGCAACACTGGAGAGGAATCCTCAGGTTCCGGCCCCGACTCCACACAAGGACTGAGGCCCGGGCATGTACGGGAGAGGAATCCCGAGAGGTCCCCTAGCAAATCGCATGGGGACTGGCCTTTCCTGAGGCCACCAGAGCGGGTCCCTGAGGTTCCCGTCGTAACTCGAGAAGACCTGCCGCAACTCGAGAAAATCCAGGAGGTTCTCCCCTCCAGGCGAGATGAGGCCCATTTCCGCTGAGGCGTCTCGAGGCTGATCACACCTCACCTCTGGAACTTCGAAAGGTTCCTTCACACCCTTGGTGCAAATCAAGAAGTTCCCCGACATAGCCGTCTCCACTCGAGAGGAATCACGAGGGTCACGCCCACATCCAGAGGAGCCCCGTTTCCGCCTCGTAGCTCGAGATGAGGGATCCTTTCCCTGCTTCGTCGGGAAAGAGTTCCCGGCGTTCCCGTCGCATCTCTAGAGGAGGCCCTCTCAACAGGAACGGTGAGAGGAACTCCAGGGTCGTGCCACCATTCCAAGAGTCCCCTAGATGTCTCAGTCCATTCCAGAGGAACCTCTTTTCCCTTCACCGGCTCGTCTTTCACGCCGAGGATCGACTCACACCAAGGTGGCACGTGGCACAGCCCTGTGGGAAAGCCTCGTGGGAAAGCCTCGAGGGAAAGCCACAGATCCCTTGATCCACGTGACAGGAAGCGTGACACTACTGCTGCAGCTCGGGAGGAAGGCGCACGTGCATGCCCCCACTCGAGATGAGTCCTGACTCCCCTGGGGAGACTCAGAAGCACCCCAAGATCCATGGCAACACTGGAGAGGAATCCTCAGGTTCCGGCCCCGACTCCACACAAGGACTGAGGCCCCGGCATGGACGGGAGAGGAATCCCGAGAGGTCACCTAGCAACTCGCATGGGGACTGGCCTTTCCTGAGGCCACCAGAGTGGGTCCCTGAGGTCCCCGTCGTAACTCGAGAAGACCTGCCGCAACTCGAGAAAATCCAGGAGGTTCTCCCCTCCAGGCGAGATGAGGCCCACTTCCGCTGAGGCGTCTCGAGGCTGATCACACCTCCACTCTGGAACTTCGAAAGGGTCCTTCACACCCTTGGTGAAAATCAAGAAGTTCCCCGACATACCCGTCTCCACTCGAGAGGAATCACGAGGGTCCCGACCACATCCAGAGGAGCCCCGTTTCCGCCTCGTAGCTCGAGATGAGGGATCCTTTCCCTGCTTCGTCGGGAAAGAGTTCCCAGCGTTCCCGTCGCATCTCAAGAGGAGGCCCTCTCAACAGGAACGGCGAGAGGAACTCCAGGGTTGTGTCACCTTTCCAAGAGTCCCCCAGATGTCTCAGTCCATTCCAGAGGAACCTCTTTTCCCTTCACGGGCTCGTCTTTCACGCCGATGATCGACTCACACCAAGGTGGCACGTGGCACAGCCCTGTGGGAAAGCCTCGTGGGAAAGCCTCGAGGGACAGCCTCGAGGGAAAGCCACAGATCCCTTGATCCACGTGACAGGAAGCGTGACACTACTGCTGCAGCTCGGGAGGAAAGCGCACGTGCATGCCCCCACTCGAGACGAGGCCTGACTCCCCTGGGGAGACTCAGAAGCACCCCAAGATCCATGGCAACACTGGACAGGAATCCTCAGGTTCCGGCCCCGACTCCACACAAGGACTGAGGCCCCGGCATGGACGGGAGAGGAATCCCGAGAGGTCCCTTAGCAACTCGCATGGGGACTGGCCTTTCCTGAGGCCACCAGAGCGGGTCCCTGAGGTCCCCGTCATAACTCGGGAAGACCTGCCGCAACTCGAGAAAATCCAGGAGGTTCTCCCCTCCAGGCGAGATGAGGCCCATTTCCGCTGAGGCGTCTCGAGGCTGATCACACCTCCACTCTGGAACTTCGAAAGGGTCCTTCACACCCTTGGTGAAAATCAAGAAGTTCCCCGACATACCCGTCTCCACTCGAGAGGAATCACGAGGGTCCCGCCCATATCCAGAGGAGCCCCGTTTCCGCCTCGTAGCTCGAGATGAGGGATACTTTCCCTGCTTCGTCGGGAAAGAGTTCCCAGCGTTCCCGTCGCATCTCAAGAGGAGGCCCTCTCAACAGGAACGGCGAGAGGAACTCCAGGGTTGTGTCACCTTTCCAAGAGTCCCCCAGATGTCTCAGTCCATTCCAGAGGAACCTCTTTTCCCTTCACGGGCTCGTCTTTCACGCCGAGGATCGACTCACACCAAGGTGGCACGTGGCACAGCCCTGTGGGAAAGCCTCGTGGGAAAGCCTCGAGGGACAGCCTCGAGGGAAAGCCACAGATCCCTTGATCCACGTGACAGGAAGCGTGACACTACTGCTGCAGCTCGGGAGGAAAGCGCACGTGCATGCCCCCACTAGAGACGAGGCCTGACTCCCCTGGGGAGACTCAGAAGCACCCCAAGATCCATGGCAACACTGGAGAGGAATCCTCAGGTTCCGACCCCGACTCCACACAAGGACTGAGGCCCCGGCATGGACTGGAGAGGAATCCCGAGAGGTCCCCTAGCAACTCGCATGGGGACTGGCCTTTCCTGAGGCCACCAGAGCGGGTCCCTGAGGTCCCCATCGTAACTCGAGAAGCCCTGCCGCAACTCGAGAAAATCCAGGAGGTTCTCCCTTCAAGGCGAGATGAGGCCCATTTCCGCTGAGGCGTCTCGAGGCTGATCACACCTCACCTCTGGAACTTTGAAAGGCTCCTTCACACCCTTGCTGCAAATCAAGAAGTTCCCCGACATACCCGTCTCCACTCGAGAGGAATCACGAGGGTCCCGCCCACATCCAGAGGAGCCCCGTTTCCGCCTCGTAGCTCGAGATGAGGGATACTTTCCCTGCTTCGTCGGGAAAGAGTTCCCAGCGTTCCCGTCGCATCTCAAGAGGAGGCCCTCTCAACAGGAACGGCGAGAGGAACTCCAGGGTTGTGTCACATTTCAAAGAGTCCCCCAGATGTCTCAGTCCATTCCAGAGGAACCTCTTTTCCCTTCACTGGCTAGTCTTTCACGCCGAGGATCGACTCACACCAAGGTGGCACGTGGCACAGCCCTGTGGGAAAGCCTCGTGGGAAAGCCTCGAGGGACAGCCTCGAGGGAAAGCCACAGATCCCTTGATCCACGTGACAGGAAGCGTGACACTACTGCTGCAGCTCGGGAGGAAAGCGCACGTGCATGCCCCCACTAGAGACGAGGCCTGACTCCCCTGGGGAGACTCAGAAGCACCCCAAGATCCATGGCAACACTGGAGAGGAATCCTCAGGTTCCGGCCCCGACTCCACACAAGGACTGAGGCCCGGGCATGTACGGGAGAGGAATCCCGAGAGGTCCCCTAGCAAATCGCATGGGGACTGGCCTTTCCTGAGGCCACCAGAGCGGGTCCCTGAGGTTCCCGTCGTAACTCGAGAAGACCTGCCGCAACTCGAGAAAATCCAGGAGGTTCTCCCCTCCAGGCGAGATGAGGCCCATTTCCGCTGAGGCGTCTCGAGGCTGATCACACCTCACCTCTGGAACTTCGAAAGGTTCCTTCACACCCTTGGTGCAAATCAAGAAGTTCCCCGACATAGCCGTCTCCACTCGAGAGGAATCACGAGGGTCACGCCCACATCCAGAGGAGCCCCGTTTCC
This sequence comes from Budorcas taxicolor, assembly GCF_023091745.1. NCBI lineage: Eukaryota > Metazoa > Chordata > Mammalia > Artiodactyla > Bovidae > Budorcas > Budorcas taxicolor. The sequence continues at coordinate 927,949 of NW_026291535.1, forward strand.
GCCTCGTAGCTCGAGATGAGGGATCCTTTCCCTGCTTCGTCGGGAAAGAGTTCCCGGCGTTCCCGTCGCATCTCTAGAGGAGGCCCTCTCAACAGGAACGGTGAGAGGAACTCCAGGGTCGTGCCACCATTCCAAGAGTCCCCTAGATGTCTCAGTCCATTCCAGAGGAACCTCTTTTCCCTTCACCGGCTCGTCTTTCACGCCGAGGATCGACTCCCACCAAGGTGGCACGTGGCACAGCCCTGTGGGAAAGCCTCGTGGGAAAGCCTCGAGGGAAAGCCACAGATCCCTTGATCCACGTGACAGGAAGCGTGACACTACTGCTGCAGCTCGGGAGGAAGGCGCACGTGCATGCCCCCACTCGAGATGAGTCCTGACTCCCCTGGGGAGACTCAGAAGCACCCCAAGATCCATGGCAACACTGGAGAGGAATCCTCAGGTTCCGGCCCCGACTCCACACAAGGACTGAGGCCCCGGCATGGACGGGAGAGGAATCCCGAGAGGTCACCTAGCAACTCGCATGGGGACTGGCCTTTCCTGAGGCCACCAGAGTGGGTCCCTGAGGTCCCCGTCGTAACTCGAGAAGACCTGCCGCAACTCGAGAAAATCCAGGAGGTTCTCCCCTCCAGGCGAGATGAGGCCCACTTCCGCTGAGGCGTCTCGAGGCTGATCACACCTCCACTCTGGAACTTCGAAAGGGTCCTTCACACCCTTGGTGAAAATCAAGAAGTTCCCCGACATACCCGTCTCCACTCGAGAGGAATCACGAGGGTCCCGACCACATCCAGAGGAGCCCCGTTTCCGCCTCGTAGCTCGAGATGAGGGATCCTTTCCCTGCTTCGTCGGGAAAGAGTTCCCAGCGTTCCCGTCGCATCTCAAGAGGAGGCCCTCTCAACAGGAACGGCGAGAGGAACTCCAGGGTTGTGTCACCTTTCCAAGAGTCCCCCAGATGTCTCAGTCCATTCCAGAGGAACCTCTTTTCCCTTCACGGGCTCGTCTTTCACGCCGATGATCGACTCACACCAAGGTGGCACGTGGCACAGCCCTGTGGGAAAGCCTCGTGGGAAAGCCTCGAGGGACAGCCTCGAGGGAAAGCCACAGATCCCTTGATCCACGTGACAGGAAGCGTGACACTACTGCTGCAGCTCGGGAGGAAAGCGCACGTGCATGCCCCCACTAGAGACGAGGCCTGACTCCCCTGGGGAGACTCAGAAGCACCCCAAGATCCATGGCAACACTGGAGAGGAATCCTCAGGTTCCGACCCCGACTCCACACAAGGACTGAGGCGCCGGCATGGACGGGAGAGGAATCCCGAGAGGTCCCCTAGCAACTCGCATGGGGACTGGCCTTTCCTGAGGCCACCAGAGCGGGTCCCTGAGGTCCCCATCGTAACTCGAGAAGACCTGCCGCAACTCGAGAAAATCCAGGAGGTTCTCCCTTCAAGGCGAGATGAGGCCCATTTCCGCTGAGGCGTCTCGAGGCTGATCACACCTCACCTCTGGAACTTTAATAGGCTCCTTCACACCCTTGCTGCAAATCAAGAAGTTCCCCGACATACCCGTCTCCACTCGAGAGGAATCACGAGGGTCCCGCCCACATCCAGAGGAGCCCCGTTTCCGCCTCGTAGCTCGAGATGAGGGATACTTTCCCTGCTTCGTAGGGAAAGAGTTCCCAGCGTTCCCGTCGCATCTCAAGAGGAGGCCCTCTCAACAGGAACGGTGAGAGGAACTCCAGGGTTGTGTCACATTTCAAAGAGTCCCCCAGATGTCTCAGTCCATTCCAGAGGAACCTCTTTTCCCTTCACCGGCTAGTCTTTCACGCTGAGGATCGACTCACACCAAGGTGGCACGTGGCACAGCCCTGTGGGAAAGCCTCGTGGGAAAGCCTCGAGGGACAGCCTCGAGGGAAGGCCACAGATCCCTTGATCCACGTGACAGGAAGCGTGACACTACTGCTGCAGCTCGGGAGGAAAGCGCACGTGCATGCCCCCACTAGAGACGAGGCCTGACTCCCCTGGGGAGACTCAGAAGCACCCCAAGATCCATGGCAACACTGGAGAGGAATCCTCAGGTTCCGGCCCCGACTCCACACAAGGACTGAGGCCCGGCATGGACGGGAGAGGAATCCCGAGAGGCCCCCTAGCAACTCGCATGGGGACTGGCCTTTCCTGAGGACACCAGAGCGGGTCCCTGAGGTCCCCGTCGTAACTCGAGAAGACCTGCCGCAACTCGAGAAAATCCAGGAGGTTCTCCCCTCCAGGCGAGATGAGGCCCATTTCCGCTGAGGCGTCTCGAGGATGATCACATCTCACCTCTGGAACTTCGAAAGGCTCCTTCACACCCTTGGTGCAAATCAAGAAGTTCCCCGACATAGCCGTCTCCACTCGAGAGGAATCACGAGGGTCCCGCCCACATCCAGAGGAGCCCCGTTTCCGCCTCGTAGATCGAGATGAGGGATCCTTTCCCTGCTTCGTCGGGAAAGAGTTCCCGGCGTTCCCATCGCATCTCAAGAGGAGGCCCTCTCAACAGGAACGGCGAGAGGAACTCCAGGGTCGTGCCACCATTCCAAGAGTCCCCCAGATGTCTCAGTCCATTCCAGAGGAACCTCTTTTCCCTTCACCGGCTCGTCTTTCACGCCGAGGATCGACTCACACCAAGGTGGCACGTGGCACAGCCCTGTGGGAAAGCCTCGTGGGAAAGCCTCGAGGGACAGCCTCGAGGGAAAGCCACAGATCCCTTGATCCACGTGACAGGAAGCGTGACACTACTGCTGCAGCTCGGGAGGAAGGCGCACGTGCATGCCCCCACTCGAGATGAGTCCTGACTCCCCTGGGGAGACTCAGAAGCACCCCAAGATCCATGGCAACACTGGAGAGGAATCCTCAGGTTCCGGCCCCGACTCCACACAAGGACTGAGGCCCGGGCATGGACGGGAGAGGAATCCCGAGAGGTCCCCTAGCAAATCGCATGGGGACTGGCCTTTCCTGAGGCCACCAGAGCGGGTCCCTGAGGTCCCCGTCGTAACTCGAGAAGACCTGCCGCAACTCGAGAAAATCCAGGAGGTTCTCCCCTCCAGGCGAGATGAGGCCCATTTCCGCTGAGGCGTCTCGAGGCTGATCACACCTCACCTCTGGAACTTCGAAAGGTTCCTTCACACCCTTGGTGCAAATCAAGAAGTTCCCCGACATAGCCGTCTCCACTCGAGAGGAATCACGAGGGTCACGCCCACATCCAGAGGAGCCCCGTTTCCGCCTCGTAGCTCGAGATGAGGGATCCTTTCCCTGCTTCGTCGGGAAAGAGTTCCCGGCGTTCCCGTCGCATCTCAAGAGGAGGCCCTCTCAACAGGAACGGTGAGAGGAACTCCAGGGTCGTGCCACCATTCCAAGAGTCCCCCAGATTTCTCAGTCCATTCCAGAAGAACCTCTTTTCCCTTCACCGGCTCGTCTTTCACGCCGAGGATCGACTCACACCAAGGTGGCACGTGGCACAGCCCTGTGGGAAAGCCTCGTGGGAAAGCCTCGAGGGAAAGCCACAGATCCCTTGATCCACGTGACAGGAAGCGTGACACTACTGCTGCAGCTCGGGAGGAAGGCGCACGTGCATGCCCACACTCGAGACGAGGCCTGACTCCCCTGGGGAGACTCAGAAGCACCCCAAGATCCATGGCAACACTGGAGAGGAATCCTCAGGTTCCGGCCCCGACTCCACACAAGGACTGAGGCCCCGGCATGGACGGGAGAGGAATCCCGAGAGGTCCCCTAGCAACTCGCATGGGGACTGGCCTTTCCTGAGGCCACCAGAGCGGGTCCCTGAGGTCCCCGTCGTAACTCGAGAAGACCTGCCGCAACTCGAGAAAATCCAGGAGGTTCTCCCCTCCAGGCGAGATGAGGCCCATTTCCGCTGAGGCTTCTCGACAAGGCTGATCACACCTCACCTCTGGAACTTTGAAAGGGTCCTTCACACCCTTGGTGCAAATCAAGAGGTTCCCCGACATACCCGTCTCCACTCGAGAGGAATCACGAGGGTCCCGCCCACATCCAGAGGAGCCCCGTTTCCGCCTCGTAGATCGAGATGAGGGATCCTTTCCCTGCTTCGTCGGGAAAGAGTTCCCGGCGTTCCCGTCGCATCTCAAGAGGAGGCCCTCTCAACAGGAACGGCGAGAGGAACTCCAGGGTCGTGCCACCATTCCAAGAGTCCCCCAGATGTCTCAGTCCATTCCAGAGGAACCTCTTTTCGCTTCACCGGCTCGTCTTTCACGCCGAGGATCGACTCCCACCAAGGTGGCACGTGGCACAGCCCTGTGGGAAAGCCTCGTGGGAAAGCCTCGAGGGACAGCCTCGAGGGAAAGCCACAGATCCCTTGATCCACGTGACAGGAAGCGTGACACTACTGCTGCAGCTCGGGAGGAAGGCGCACGTGCATGCCCCCACTGGAGACGAGGCCTGACTCTCCTGGGGAGACTCAGAAGCACCCCAAGATCCATGGCAACACTGGAGAGGAATCCTCAGGTTCCGGCCCCGACTCCACACAAGGACTGAGGCCCCGGCATGGATGGGAGAGGAATCCCGAGAGGTCCCCTAGCAACTCGCATGGGGACTGGCCTTTCCTGAGGCCACCAGAGCGGGTCCCTGAGGTCCCCGTCGTAACTCGAGAAGACCTGCCGCAACTCGAGAAAATCCAGGAGGTTCTCCCCTGCAGGCGAGATGAGGCCCATTTCCGCTGAGGCGTCTCGCGGCTGATCACACCTCACCTCTGGAACTTTGAAAGGCTCCTTCACACCCTTGCTGCAAATCAAGAAGTTCCCCGACATACCCGTCTCCACTCGAGAGGAATCACGAGGGTCCCGCCCACATCCAGAGGAGCCCCGTTTCCGCCTCGTAGCTCGAGATGAGGGATACTTTCCCTGCTTCGTCGGGAAAGAGTTCCCAGCGTTCCCGTCGCATCTCAAGAGGAGGCCCTCTCAACAGGAACGGCGAGAGGAACTCCAGGGTTGTGTCACCTTTCCAAGAGTCCCCCAGATGTCTCAGTCCATTCCAGAGGAACCTCTTTTCCCTTCACGGGCTCGTCTTTCACGCCGAGGATCGACTCACACCAAGGTGGCACGTGGCACAGCCCTGTGGGAAAGCCTCGTGGGAAAGCCTCGAGGGACAGCCTCGAGGGAAAGCCACAGATCCCTTGATCCACGTGACAGGAAGCGTGACACTACTGCTGCAGCTCGGGAGGAAAGCGCACGTGCATGCCCCCACTGGAGACGAGGCCTGACTCCCCTGGGGAGACTCAGAAGCACCCCAAGATCCATGGCAACACTGGAGAGGAATCCTCAGGTTCCGACCCCGACTCCACACAAGGACTGAGGCCCCGGCATGGACGGGAGAGGAATCCCGAGAGGTCCCCTAGCAACTCGCATGGGGACTGGCCTTTCCTGAGGCCACCAGAGCGGGTCCCTGAGGTCCCCATCGTAACTCGAGAAGACCTGCCGCAACTCGAGAAAATCCAGGAGGTTCTCCCTTCAAGGCGAGATGAGGCCCATTTCCGCTGAGGCGTCTCGAGGCTGATCACACCTCACCTCTGGAACTTTGAAAGGCTCCTTCACACCCTTGCTGCAAATCAAGAAGTTCCCCGACATACCCGTCTCCACTCGAGAGGAATCACGAGGGTCCCGCCCACATCCAGAGGAGCCCCGTTTCCGTCTCGTAGCTCGAGATGAGGGATACTTTCCCTGCTTCGTCGGGAAAGAGTTCCCAGCATTCCCGTCGCATCTCAAGAGGAGGCCCTCTCAACAGGAACGGCGAGAGGAACTCCAGGGTTGTGTCACATTTCAAAGAGTCCCACAGATGTCTCAGTCCATTCCAGAGGAACCTCTTTTCCCTTCACCGGCTAGTCTTTCACGCCGAGGATCGACTCACACCAAGGTGGCACGTGGCACAGCCCTGTGGGAAAGCCTCGTGGGAAAGCCTCGAGGGACAGCCTCGAGGGAAAGCCACAGATCCCTTGATCCACGTGACAGGAAGCGTGACACTACTGCTGCAGCTCGGGAGGAAGGTGCACGTGCATGCCTCCACTCGAGACGAGGCCTGACTCCCCTGGGGAGACTCAGAAGCACCCCAAGATCCATGGCAACACTGGAGAGGAATCCTCAGGTTCCGGCCCCGACTCCACACAAGGACTGAGGCCCGGCATGGAAGGGAGAGGAATCCCGAGAGGCCCCCTAGCAACTCGCATGGGGACTGGCCTTTCCTGAGGCCACCAGAGCGGGTCCCTGAGGTCCCTGTCGTAACTCGAGAAGACCTGCCGCAACTCGACAAAATCCAGGAGGTTCTCCCCTCCAGGCGAGATGAGGCCCATTTCCGCTGAGGCTTCTCGACAAGGCTGATCACACCTCACCTCTGGAACTTTGAAAGGGTCCTTCACACCCTTGGTGTAAATCAAGAGGTTCCCCGACATACCCGTCTCCACTCGAGAGGAATCACGAGGGTCCCGCCCACATCCAGAGGAGCCCCGTTTCCGCCTCGTAGATCGAGATGAGGGATCCTTTCCCTGCTTCGTCGGGAAAGAGTTCCCGGCGTTCCCGTCGCATCTCAAGAGGAGGACCTCTCAACAGGAACGGCGAGAGGAACTCCAGGGTCGTGCCACCATTCCAAGAGTCCCCCAGATGTCTCAGTCCATTCCAGAGGAACCTCTTTTCCCTTCACCGGCTCGTCTTTCACGCCGAGGATCGACTCCCACCAAGGTGGCACGTGGCACAGCCCTGTGGGAAAGCCTCGTGGGAAAGCCTCGAGGGACAGCCTCGAGGGAAAGCCACAGATCCCTTGATCCACGTGACAGGAAGCGTGACACTACTGCTGCAGCTCGGGAGGAAGGCGCACGTGCATGCCCCCACTGGAGACGAGGCCTGACTCCCCTGGGGAGACTCAGAAGGACACCAACATCCATGGCAACACTGGAGAGGAATCCTCAGGTTCCGGCCCCGACTCCACACAAGGACTGAGGCCCGGGCATGGACGGGAGAGGTATCCCGAGAGGTCCCCTAGCAAATCGCATGGGGACTGGCCTTTCCTGAGGCCACCAGAGCGGGTCCCTGAGGTCCCCGTCGTAACTCGAGAAGACCTGCCGCAACTCGAGAAAATCCAGGAGGTTCTCCCCTCCAGGCGAGATGAGGCCCATTTCCGCTGAGGCGTCTCGAGGATGATCACACCTCACCTCTGGAAATTCGAAAGGTTCCTTCACACCCTTGGTGCAAATCAAGAAGTTCCGCGACATAGCCGTCTCCCCTCGAGAGGAATCACGAGGGTCCCGCCCACATCCAGAGGAGCCCCGTTTCCGCCTCGTAGCTCGAGATGAGGGATCCTTTCCCTGCTTCGTCGGGAAAGAGTTCCCGGCGTTCCCGTCGCATCTCAAGAGGAGGCCCTCTCAACAGGAACGGTGAGAGGAACTCCAGGGTCGTGCCACCATTCCAAGAGTCCCCCAGATGTCTCAGTCCATTCCAGAAGAACCTCTTTTCCCTTCACCGGCTCGTCTTTCACGCCGAGGATCGACTCACACCAAGGTGGCACGTGGCACAGCCCTGTGGGAAAGCCTCGTGGGAAAGCCTCGAGGGAAAGCCACAGATCCCTTGATCCACGTGACAGGAAGCGTGACACTACTGCTGCAGCTCGGGAGGAAGGCGCCCGTGCATGCCCCCACTGGAGACGAGGCCTGACTCCCCTGGGGAGACTCAGAAGCACCCCAAGATCCATGGCAACACTGGAGAGGAATCCTCAGGTTCCGGCCCCGACTCCACACAAGGACTGAGGCCCCGGCATGGACGGGAGAGGAATCCCGAGAGGTCCCCTAGCAACTCGCATGGGGACTGGCCTTTCCTGAGGCCACCAGAGCGGGTCCCTGAGGTCCCCGTCGTAACTCGAGAAGACCTGCCGCAACTCGACAAAATCCAGGAGGTTCTCCCCTCCAGGCGAGATGAGGCCCATTTCCGCTGAGGCTTCTCGACAAGGCTGATCACACCTCACCTCTGGAACTTTGAAAGGGTCCTTCACACCCTTGGTGCAAATCAAGAGGTTCCCCGACATACCCGTCTCCACTCGAGAGGAATCACGAGGGTCCCGCCCACATCCAGAGGAGCCCCGTTTCCGCCTCGTAGATCGAGATGAGGGATCCTTTCCCTGCTTCGTCGGGAAAGAGTTCCCGGCGTTCCCGTCGCATCTCAAGAGGAGGCCCTCTCAACAGGAACGGCGAGAGGAACTCCAGGGTCGTGCCACCATTCCAAGAGTCCCCCAGATGTCTCAGTCCATTCCAGAGGAACCTCTTTTCCCTTCACCGGCTCGTCTTTCACGCCGAGGATCGACTCACACCAAGGTGGCACGTGGCACAGCCCTGTGGGAAAGCCTCGTGGGAAAGCCTCGAGGGACAGCCTCGAGGGAAAGCCACAGATCCCTTGATCCACGTGACAGGAAGCGTGACACTACTGCTGCAGCTCGGGAGGAAGGCGCACGTGCATGCCCCCACTGGAGACGAGGCCTGACTCCCCTGGGGAGACTCAGAAGCACCCCAAGATCCATGGCAACACTGGAGAGGAATCCTCAGGTTCCGGCCCCGACTCCACACAAGGACTGAGGCCCCGGCATGGACGGGAGAGGAATCCCGAGAGGTCCCCTAGCAACTCGCATGGGGACTGGCCTTTCCTGAGGCCACCAGAGCGGGTCCCTGAGGTCCCCATCGTAACTCGAGAAGACCTGCCGCAACTCGAGAAAATCCAGGAGGTTCTCCCTTCAAGGCGAGATGAGGCCCATTTCCGCTGAGGCGTCTCGAGGCTGATCACACCTCACCTCTGGAACTTTGAAAGGCTCCTTCACACCCTTGCTGCAAATCAAGAAGTTCCCCGACATACCCGTCTCCACTCGAGAGGAATCACGAGGGTCCCGCCCACATCCAGAGGAGCCCCGTTTCCATCTCGTAGCTCGAGATGAGGGATCCTTTCCCTGCTTCGTCGGGAAAGAGTTCCCGGCGTTCCCGTCGCATCTCAAGAGGAGGCCCTCTCAACAGGAACGGCGAGAGGAACTCCAGGGTCGTGCCACCATTCCAAGAGTCCCCCAGATGTCTCAGTCCATTCCAGAAGAACCTCTTTTCCCTTCACCGGCTCGTCTTTCACGCCGAGGATCGACTCCCACCAAGGTGGCACGTGGCACAGCCCTGTGGGAAAGCCTCGTGGGAAAGCCTCGAGGGACAGCCTCGAGGGAAAGCCACAGATCCCTTGATCCACGTGACAGGAAGCGTGACACTACTGCTGCAGCTCGGGAGGAAGGCGCACGTGCATGCCCCCACTGGAGACGAGGCCTGACTCCCCTGGGGAGACTCAGAAGCACCCCAAGATCCATGGCAACACTGGAGAGGAATCCTCAGGTTCCGGCCCCGACTCCACACAAGGACTGAGGCCCCGGCATGGATGGGAGAGGAATCCCGAGAGGTCCCCTAGCAACTCGCATGGGGACTGGCCTTTCCTGAGGCCAACAGAGCGGGTCCCTGAGGTCCCCGTCGTAACTCGAGAAGACCTGCCGCAACTCGAGAAAATCCAGGAGGTTCTCCCCTCCAGGCGAGATGAGGCCCATTTCCGCTGAGGCGTCTCGCGGCTGATCACACCTCACCTCTGGAACTTTGAAAGGCTCCTTCACACCCTTGCTGCAAATCAAGAAGTTCCCCGACATACCCGTCTCCACTCGAGAGGAATCACGAGGGTCCCGCCCACATCCAGAGGAGCCCCGTTTCCGCCTCCTAGCTCGAGATGAGGGATACTTTCCCTGCTTCGTCGGGAAAGAGTTCCCAGCGTTCCCGTCGCATCTCAAGAGGAGGCCCTCTCAACAGGAACGGCGAGAGGAACTCCAGGGTTGTGTCACCTTTCCAAGAGTCCCCCAGATGTCTCAGTCCATTCCAGAGGAACCTGTTTTCCCTTCACGGGCTCGTCTTTCACGCCGAGGATCGACTCACACCAAGGTGGCACGTGGCACAGCCCTGTGGGAAAGCCTCGTGGGAAAGCCTCGAGGGACAGCCTCGAGGGAAAGCCACAGATCCCTTGATCCACGTGACAGGAAGCGTGACACTACTGCTGCAGCTCGGGAGGAAAGCGCACGTGCATGCCCCCACTAGAGACGAGGCCTGACTCCCCTGGGGAGACTCAGAAGCACCCCAAGATCCATGGCAACACTGGAGAGGAATCCTCAGGTTCCGACCCCGAATCCACACAAGGACTGAGGCCCCGGCATGGACGGGAGAGGAATCCCGAGAGGTCCCCTAGCAACTCGCATGGGGACTGGCCTTTCCTGAGGCCACCAGAGCGGGTCCCTGAGGTCCCCATCGTAACTCGACAAGACCTGCCGCAACTCGAGAAAATCCAGGAGGTTCTCCCTTCAAGGCGAGATGAGGCCCATTTCCGCTGAGGCGTCTCGAGGCTGATCACACCTCACCTCTGGAACTTTGAAAGGCTCCTTCACACCCTTGCTGCAAATCAAGAAGTTCCCCGACATACCCGTCTCCACTCGAGAGGAATCACGAGGGTCCCGCCCACATCCAGAGGAGCCCCGTTTCCGTCTCGTAGCTCGAGATGAGGGATACTTTCCCTGCTTCGTCGGGAAAGAGTTCCCAGCGTTCCCGTCGCATCTCAAGAGGAGGCCCTCTCAACAGGAACGGCGAGAGGAACTCCAGGGTTGTGTCACATTTCAAAGAGTCCCCCAGATGTCTCAGTCCATTCCAGAGGAACCTCTTTTCCCTTCACCGGCTAGTCTTTCACGCCGAGGATCGACTCCCACCAAGGTGGCACGTGGCACAGCCCTGTGGGAAAGCCTCGTGGGAAAGCCTCGAGGGACAGCCTCGAGGGAAAGCCACAGATCCCTTGATCCACGTGACAGGAAGCGTGACACTACTGCTGCAGCTCGGGAGGAAGGCGCACGTGCATGCCCCCACTAGAGACGAGGCCTGACTCCCCTGGGGAGATTCAGAAGCACCCCAAGATCCATGGCAACACTGGAGAGGAATCCTCAGGTTCTGGCCCCGACTCCACACAAGGACTGAGGCCCGGCATGGACGGGAGAGGAATCCCGAGAGGCCCCCTAGCAACTCGCATGGGGACTGGCCTTTCCTGAGGCCACCAGAGCGGGTCCCTGAGGTCCCCGTCGTAACTCTAGAAGACCTGCCGCAACTCGAGAAAATCCAGGAGGTTCTCCCCTCCAGGCGAGATGAGGCCCATTTCCGTTGAGGCTTCTCGACAAGGCTGATCACACCTCACCTCTGGAACTTTGAAAGGGTCCTTCACACCCTTGGTGCAAATCAAGAGGTTCCCCGACATACCCGTCTCCACTCGAGAGGAATCACGAGGGTCCCCCCCACATCCAGAGGAGCCCCGTTTCCGCCTCGTAGATCGAGATGAGGGATCCTTTCCCTGCTTCGTCGGGAAAGAGTTCCCGGCGTTCCCGTCGCATCTCAAGAGGAGGCCCTCTCAACAGGAACGGCGAGAGGAACTCCAGGGTCGTGCCACCATTCCAAGAGTCCCCCAGATGTCTCAGTCCATTCCAGAGGAACCACTTTTCCCTTCACCGGCTCGTCTTTCACGCCGAGGATCGTCTCTCAACAAGGTGGCACGTGGCACAGCCCGGTGGGAAAGCCTCGTGGGAAAGCCTCGAGGGACAGCCTCGAGGGAAAGCCACAGATCCCTTGATCCACGTGACAGGAAGCGTGACACTACTGCTGCAGCTCGGGAGGAAGGCGCACGTGCATGCCCCCACTGGAGACGAGGCCTGACTCCCCTGGGGAGACTCAGAAGCACCCCAAGATCCATGGCAACACTGGAGAGGAATCCTCAGGTTCCGGCCCCGACTCCACACAAGGACTGAGGCCCCGGCATGGATGGGAGAGGAATCCCGAGAGGTCCCCTAGCAACTCGCATGGGGACTGGCCTTTCCTGAGGCCACCAGAGCGGGTCCCTGAGGTCCCCGTCGTAACTCGAGAAGACCTGCCGCAACTCGAGAAAATCCAGGAGGTTCTCCCCTCCAGGCGAGATGAGGCCCATTTCCGCTGAGGCGTCTCGCGGCTGATCACACCTCACCTCTGGAACTTTGAAAGGCTCCTTCACACCCTTGCTGCAAATCAAGAAGTTCCCCGACATACCCGTCTCCACTCGAGAGGAATCACGAGGGTCCCGCCCACATCCAGAGGAGCCCCGTTTCCGTCTCGTAGCTCGAGATGAGGGATACTTTCCCTGCTTCGTCGGGAAAGAGTTCCCAGCGTTCCCGTCGCATCTCAAGAGGAGGCCCTCTCAACAGGAACGGCGAGAGGAACTCCAGGGTTGTGTCACATTTCAAAGAGTCCCCCAGATGTCTCAGTCCATTCCAGAGGAACCTCTTTTCCCTTCACCGGCTAGTCTTTCACGCCGAGGATCGACTCCCACCAAGGTGGCACGTGGCACAGCCCTGTGGGAAAGCCTCGTGGGAAAGCCTCGAGGGACAGCCTCGAGGGAAAGCCACAGATCCCTTGATCCACGTGACAGGAAGCGTGACACTACTGCTGCAGCTCGGGAGGAAGGCGCACGTGCATGCCCCCACTAGAGACGAGGCCTGACTCCCCTGGGGAGATTCAGAAGCACCCCAAGATCCATGGCAACACTGGAGAGGAATCCTCAGGTTCTGGCCCCGACTCCACACAAGGACTGAGGCCCGGCATGGACGGGAGAGGAATCCCGAGAGGCCCCCTAGCAACTCGCATGGGGACTGGCCTTTCCTGAGGCCACCAGAGCGGGTCCCTGAGGTCCCCGTCGTAACTCTAGAAGACCTGCCGCAACTCGAGAAAATCCAGGAGGTTCTCCCCTCCAGGCGAGATGAGGCCCATTTCCGTTGAGGCTTCTCGACAAGGCTGATCACACCTCACCTCTGGAACTTTGAAAGGGTCCTTCACACCCTTGGTGCAAATCAAGAGGTTCCCCGACATACCCGTCTCCACTCGAGAGGAATCACGAGGGTCCCCCCCACATCCAGAGGAGCCCCGTTTCCGCCTCGTAGATCGAGATGAGGGATCCTTTCCCTGCTTCGTCGGGAAAGAGTTCCCGGCGTTCCCGTCGCATCTCAAGAGGAGGCCCTCTCAACAGGAACGGCGAGAGGAACTCCAGGGTCGTGCCACCATTCCAAGAGTCCCCCAGATGTCTCAGTCCATTCCAGAGGAACCACTTTTCCCTTCACCGGCTCGTCTTTCACGCCGAGGATCGTCTCTCACCAAGGTGGCACGTGGCACAGCCCGGTGGGAAAGCCTCGTGGGAAAGCCTCGAGGGACAGCCTCGAGGGAAAGCCACAGATCCCTTGATCCACGTGACAGGAAGCGTGACACTACTGCTGCAGCTCGGGAGGAAGGCGCACGTGCATGCCCCCACTGGAGACGAGGCCTGACTCCCCTGGGGAGACTCAGAAGCACCCCAAGATCCATGGCAACACTGGAGAGGAATCCTCAGGTTCCGGCCCCGACTCCACACAAGGACTGAGGCCCCGGCATGGATGGGAGAGGAATCCCGAGAGGTCCCCTAGCAACTCGCATGGGGACTGGCCTTTCCTGAGGCCACCAGAGCGGGTCCCTGAGGTCCCCGTCGTAACTCGAGAAGACCTGCCGCAACTCGAGAAAATCCAGGAGGTTCTCCCCTCCAGGCGAGATGAGGCCCATTTCCGCTGAGGCGTCTCGCGGCTGATCACACCTCACCTCTGGAACTTTGAAAGGCTCCTTCACACCCTTGCTGCAAATCAAGAAGTTCCCCGACATACCCGTCTCCACTCGAGAGGAATCACGAGGGTCCCGCCCACATCCAGAGGAGCCCCGTTTCCGTCTCGTAGCTCGAGATGAGGGATACTTTCCCTGCTTCGTCGGGAAAGAGTTCCCAGCGTTCCCGTCGCATCTCAAGAGGAGGCCCTCTCAACAGGAACGGCGAGAGGAACTCCAGGGTTGTGTCACATTTCAAAGAGTCCCCCAGATGTCTCAGTCCATTCCAGAGGAACCTCTTTTCCCTTCACCGGCTAGTCTTTCACGCCGAGGATCGACTCCCACCAAGGTGGCACGTGGCACAGCCCTGTGGGAAAGCCTCGTGGGAAAGCCTCGAGGGACAGCCTCGAGGGAAAGCCACAGATCCCTTGATCCACGTGACAGGAAGCGTGACACTACTGCTGCAGCTCGGGAGGAAGGCGCACGTGCATGCCCCCACTAGAGACGAGGCCTGACTCCCCTGGGGAGATTCAGAAGCACCCCAAGATCCATGGCAACACTGGAGAGGAATCCTCAGGTTCTGGCCCCGACTCCACACAAGGACTGAGGCCCGGCATGGACGGGAGAGGAATCCCGAGAGGCCCCCTAGCAACTCGCATGGGGACTGGCCTTTCCTGAGGCCACCAGAGCGGGTCCCTGAGGTCCCCGTCGTAACTCTAGAAGACCTGCCGCAACTCGAGAAAATCCAGGAGGTTCTCCCCTCCAGGCGAGATGAGGCCCATTTCCGTTGAGGCTTCTCGACAAGGCTGATCACACCTCACCTCTGGAACTTTGAAAGGGTCCTTCACACCCTTGGTGCAAATCAAGAGGTTCCCCGACATACCCGTCTCCACTCGAGAGGAATCACGAGGGTCCCCCCCACATCCAGAGGAGCCCCGTTTCCGCCTCGTAGATCGAGATGAGGGATCCTTTCCCTGCTTCGTCGGGAAAGAGTTCCCGGCGTTCCCGTCGCATCTCAAGAGGAGGCCCTCTCAACAGGAACGGCGAGAGGAACTCCAGGGTCGTGCCACCATTCCAAGAGTCCCCCAGATGTCTCAGTCCATTCCAGAGGAACCACTTTTCCCTTCACCGGCTCGTCTTTCACGCCGAGGATCGTCTCTCACCAAGGTGGCACGTGGCACAGCCCGGTGGGAAAGCCTCGTGGGAAAGCCTCGAGGGACAGCCTCGAGGGAAAGCCACAGATCCCTTGATCCACGTGACAGGAAGCGTGACACTACTGCTGCAGCTCGGGAGGAAGGCGCACGTGCATGCCCCCACTGGAGACGAGGCCTGACTCCCCTGGGGAGACTCAGAAGCACCCCAAGATCCATGGCAACACTGGAGAGGAATCCTCAGGTTCCGGCCCCGACTCCACACAAGGACTGAGGCCCCGGCATGGATGGGAGAGGAATCCCGAGAGGTCCCCTAGCAACTCGCATGGGGACTGGCCTTTCCTGAGGCCACCAGAGCGGGTCCCTGAGGTCCCCGTCGTAACTCGAGAAGACCTGCCGCAACTCGAGAAAATCCAGGAGGTTCTCCCCTCCAGGCGAGATGAGGCCCATTTCCGCTGAGGCGTCTCGCGGCTGATCACACCTCACCTCTGGAACTTTGAAAGGCTCCTTCACACCCTTGCTGCAAATCAAGAAGTTCCCCGACATACCCGTCTCCACTCGAGAGGAATCACGAGGGTCCCGCCCACATCCAGAGGAGCCCCGTTTCCGCCTCCTAGCTCGAGATGAGGGATACTTTCCCTGCTTCGTCGGGAAAGAGTTCCCAGCGTTCCCGTCGCATCTCAAGAGGAGGCCCTCTCAACAGGAACGGCGAGAGGAACTCCAGGGTTGTGTCACCTTTCCAAGAGTCCCCCAGATATCTCAGTCCATTCCAGAGGAACCTCTTTTCCCTTCACGGGCTCGTCTTTCACGCCGAGGATCGACTCACACCAAGGTGGCACGTGGCACAGCCCTGTGGGAAAGCCTCGTGGGAAAGCCTCGAGGGACAGCCTCGAGGGAAAGCCACAGATCCCTTGATCCACGTGATAGGAAGCGTGACACTACTGCTGCAGCTCGGGAGGAAAGCGCACGTGCATGCCCCCACTAGAGACGAGGCCTGACTCCCCTGGGGAGACTCAGAAGCACCCCAAGATCCATGGCAACACTGGAGAGGAATCCTCAGGTTCCGACCCCGACTCCACACAAGGACTGAGGCCCCGGCATGGACGGGAGAGGAATCCCGAGAGGTCCCCTAGCAACTCGCATGGGGACTGGCCTTTCCTGAGGCCACCAGAGCGGGTCCCTGAGGTCCCCATCGTAACTCGAGAAGACCTGCCGCAACTCGAGAAAATCCAGGAGGTTCTCCCTTCAAGGCGAGATGAGGCCCATTTCCGCTGAGGCGTCTCGAGGCTGATCACACCTCACCTCTGGAACTTTGAAAGGCTCCTTCACACCCTTGCTGCAAATCAAGAAGTTCCCCGACATACCCGTCTCCACTCGAGAGGAATCACGAGGGTCCCGCCCACATCCAGAGGAGCCCCGTTTCCGTCTCGTAGCTCGAGATGAGGGATACTTTCCCTGCTTCGTCGGGAAAGAGTTCCCAGCGTTCCCGTCGCATCTCAAGAGGAGGCCCTCTCAACAGGAACGGCGAGAGGAACTCCAGGGTTGTGTCACATTTCAAAGAGTCCCCCAGATGTGTCAGTCCATTCCAGAGGAACCTCTTTTCCCTTCACCGGCTCGTCTTTCACGCCGAGGATCGACTCACACCAAGGTGGCACGTGGCACAGCCCTGTGGGAAAGCCTCGTCGGAAAGCCTCGAGGGACAGCCTCGAGGGAAAGCCACAGATCCCTTGATCCACGTGACAGGAAGCGTGACACTACTGCTGCAGCTCGGGAGGAAGGAGCACGTGCATGCCCCCACTAGAGACGAGGCCTGACTCCCCTGGGGAGACTCAGAAGCACCCCAAGATCCATGGCAACACTGGAGAGGAATCCTCAGGTTCCGGCCCCGACTCCACAAAAGGACTGAGGCCCGGCATGGACGGGAGAGGAATCCCGAGAGGCCCCCTAGCAACTCGCATGGGGACTGGCCTTTCCTGAGGCCACCAGAGCGGGTCCCTGAGGTCCCCGTCGTAAATCGAGAAGACCTGCCGCAACTCGAGAAAATCCAGGAGGTTCTCCCCTCCAGGCGAGATGAGGCCCATTTCCGCTGAGGCGTCTCGAGGCTGATCACACCTCCCCTCTGGAACTTAGAAAGGGTCCTTCACACCTTTGGTGCAAATCAAGAAGTTCCCCGACATAGCCGTCTCCACTCGAGAGGAATCACGAGGGTCCAGCCCACATCCAGAGGAGCCCCGTTTCCGCCTCGTAGCTCGAGATGAGGGATCCTTTCCCTGCTTCGTCGGGAAAGAGTTCCCGGTGATCCCGTCGCATCTCAAGAGGAGGCCCTCTCAACAGGAACGGCGAGAGGAACTCCAGGGTCGTGCCACCATTCCAAGAGTCCCCCAGATGTCTCAGTCCATTCCAGAGGAACCTCTTTTCCCTTCACCGGCTCGTCTTTCACGCCGAGGATCGACTCACACCAAGGTGGCACGTGGCACAGCCCTGTGGGAAAGCCTCGTGGGAAAGCCTCGAGGGAAAGCCACAGATCCCTTGATCCACGTGACAGGAAGCGTGACACTACTGCTGCAGCTCGGGAGGAAGTCGCACGTGCATGCCCCCACTCGAGACGAGGCCTGACTCCCCTGGGGAGACTCAGAAGCACCCCAAGATCCATGGCAACACTGGAGAGGAATCCTCAGGTTCCGGCCCCGACTCCACACAAGGACTGAGGCCCCGGCATGGACAGGAGAGGAATCCCGAGAGGTCCCCTAGCAACTCGCATGGGGACTGGCCTTTCCTGAGGCCACCAGAGCGGGTCCCTGAGGTCCCCGTCGTAACTCGAGAAGACCTGCCGCAACTCGAGAAAATCCAGGAGGTTCTCCCCTCCAGGCGAGATGAGGCCCATTTCCGCTGAGGCGTCTCGACAAGGCTGATCACACCTCACCTCTGGAACTTTGAAAGGGTCCTTCACACCCTTGCTGCAAATCAAGAAGTTCCCCGACATAGCCGTCTCCACTCGAGAGGAATCACGAGGGTCCCGCCCACATCCAGAGGAGCCCCGTTTCCGCCTCGTAGCTCGAGTTGAGGGATCCTTTCCCTGTTTCGTCAGGAAAGAGTTCCCGGCGTTCCCATCGCATCTTAAGAGGAGGCCCTCTCAACAGGAACGGTGAGAGGAACTCCAGGGTCGTGCCACCATTCCAAGAGTCCCCCACATGTCTCAGTCCATTCCAGGGGAAACTCTCTTCCCTTCACCGGCTCGTCTTTCACGCCGAGGATCGACTCACACCAAGGTGGCACGTGGCACAGCCCTGTGGGAAAGCCTCGTGGGAAAGCCTCGAGGGACAGCCTCGAGGGAAAGCCACAGATCCCTTGATCCACGTGACAGGAAGCGTGACACTACTGCTGCAGCTCGGGAGGAAGGCGCACGTGCATGCCCACACTCGAGACGAGGCCTGACTCCCCTGGGGAGACTCAGAAGCACCCCAAGATCCATGGCAACACTGGAGAGGAATCCTCAGGTTCCGGCCCCGACTCCACATAAGGTCTTAGGCCCCGGCATCCACTGGAGAGGAATCCCGAGTGGTCCCCTAGCAACTCACATGGGGACTGGCCTTTCCTGAGGCCACCAGAGCGGGTCCCTGAGGTCCCCGTCGTAACTCGAGAAGACCTGCCGCAACTCGAGAAATTCCAGGAGGTTCTCCCCTCCAGGCGAGATGAGGCCCATTTCCGCTGAGGCGTCTCGACAAGGCTGATCACACCTCACCTCTGGAACTTTGAAAGGGTCCTTCACACCCTTGCTGCAAATCAAGAAGTTCCCCGACATACCCGTCTCCACTCGAGAGGAATCACGAGGGTCCCGCCCACATCCAGAGGAGCCCCGTTTCCGCCTCGTAGATCGAGATGAGGGATCCTTTCCCTGATTCGTTAGGAAAGAGTTCCCGGCGTTCCCGTCGCATCTCAATAGGAAGCCCTCTCAACAGGAACGGCGAGAGGAACTCCAGGGTCGTGCCACCATTCCAAGAGTCCACCAGATGTCTCAGTCCATTAGAGAGGAACCTCTTTTCCCTTCACCGGCTCGTCTTTCACGCCGAGGATCGACTCACACCAAGGTGGCACGTGGCACAGCCCTGTGGAAAAGCCTCGTGGGAAAGCCTCGAGGGACAGCCTCGAGGGAAAGCCACAGATCCCTTGATCCACGTGACAGGAAGCGTGACACTACTGCTGCAGCTCGGGAGGAAGGCGCACGTGCATGCCCCCACTGGAGACGAGGCCTGACTCCCCTGGGGAGACTCAGAAGCACCCCAAGATCCATGGCAACACTGGAGAGGAATCCTCAGGTTCCGGACCCGACTTCACACAAGGACTGAGGCCCCGGCATGGATGGGAGAGGAATCCCGAGAGGTCCCCTAGCAACTCGCATGGGGACTGGCCTTTCCTGAGGCCACCAGAGCGGGTCCCTGAGGTCCCCGTCGTAACTCGAGAAGACCTGCCGCAACTCGAGAAAATCCAGGAGGTTCTCCCCTCCAGGCGAGATGAGGCCCATTTCCGCTGAGGCGTCTCGCGGCTGATCACACCTCACCTCTGGAACTTTGAAAGGCTCCTTCACACCCTTGCTGCAAATCAAGAAGTTCCCCGACATACCCGTCTCCACTCGAGAGGAATCACGAGGGTCCCGCCCACATCCAGAGGAGCCCCGTTTCCGCCTCCTAGCTCGAGATGAGGGATACTTTCCCTGCTTCGTCGGGAAAGAGTTCCTAGCTTTCCCGTCGCATCTCAAGAGGAGGCCCTCTCAACAGGAACGGCGAGAGGAACTCCAGGGTTGTGTCACCTTTCCAAGAGTCCCCCAGATATCTCAGTCCATTCCAGAGGAACCTCTTTTCCCTTCACGGGCTCGTCTTTCACGCCGAGGATCGACTCACACCAAGGTGGCACGTGGCACAGCCCTGTGGGAAAGCCTCGTGGGAAAGCCTCGAGGGACAGCCTCGAGGGAAAGCCACAGATCCCTTGATCCACGTGACAGGAAGCGTGACACTACTGTTTTCAGCTCGGGAGGAAAGCGCACGTTCATGCCCCCACTAGAGACGAGGCCTGACTCCCCTGGGGAGACTCAGAAGCACCCCAAGATCCATGGCAACACTGGAGAGGAATCCTCAGGTTCCGACCCCGACTCCACACAGGGACTGAGGCCCCGGCATGGACGGGAGAGGAATCCCGAGAGGTCCCCTAGCAACTCGCATGGGGACTGGCCTTTCCTGAGGCCACCAGAGCGGGTCCCTGAGGTCCCCATCGTAACTCGAGAAGACCTGCCGCAACTCGAGAAAATCCAGGAGGTTCTCCCCTCCAGGCGAGATGAGGCCCATTTCCGCTGAGGCGTCTCGAGGCTGATCACACCTCACCTCTGGAACTTCGAAAGGTTCCTTCACACCCTTGGTGCAAATCAAGAAGTTCCCCGACATACCCGTCTCCACTCGAGAGGAATCACGAGGGTCACGCCCACATCCAGAGGAGCCCCCTTTCCGCCTCGTAGCTCGAGATGAGGGATCCTTTCCCTGCTTCGTCGGGAAAGAGTTCCCGGCGTTCCCGTCGCATCTCAAGAGGAGGCCCTCTCAACAGGAACGGTGAGAGGAACTCCAGGGTCGTGCCACCATTCCAAGAGTCCCCCAGATGTCTCAGTCCATTCCAGAGGAACCTCTTTTCCCTTCACCGGCTCGTCTTTCACGCCGAGGATCGACTCACACCAAGGTGGCACGTGGCACAGCCCTGTGGGAAAGCCTCGTGGGAAAGCCTCGAGGGAAAGCCACAGATCCCTTGATCCACGTGACAGGAAGCGTGACACTACTGCTGCAGCTCGGGAGGAAGGCGCACGTGCATGCCCCCACTCGAGACGAGGCCTGACTCCCCTGGGGAGACTCAGAAGCACCCCAAGATCCATGGCAACACTGGAGAGGAATCCTCAGGTTCCGGCCCCGACTCCACACAAGGACTGAGGCCCCGGCATGGACGGGAGAGGAATCCCGAGAGGTCCCCTAGCAACTCGCATGGGGACTGGCCTTTCCTGAGGCCACCAGAGCGGGTCCCTGAGGTCCCCGTCGTAACTCGAGAAGACCTGCCGCAACTCGAGAAAATCCAGGAGGTTCTCCCCTCCAGGCGAGATGAGGCCATTTTTCCGCTGAGGCGTCTCGACAAGGCTGATCACACCTCACCTCTGGAACTTTGAAAGGGTCCTTCACACCCTTGGTGCAAATCAAGAAGTTCCCCGACATACCCGTCTCCACTCGAGAGGAATCACGAGGGTCCCGCCCACATCCAGAGGAGCCCCGTTTCCGCCTCGTAGCTCGAGTTGAGGGATCCTTTCCCTGTTTCGTCAGGAAAGAGTTCCCGGCGTTCCCATCGCATCTCAAGGGGAGGCCCTCTCAACAGGAACGGTGAGAGGAACTCCAGGGTCGTGCCACCATTCCAAGAGTCCCCCACGTGTCTCAGTCCATTCCAGAGGAAACTCTCTTCCCTTCACCGGCTCGTCTTTCAGGCCGAGGATCGACTCACACCAAGGTGGCACGTGGCACAGCCCTGTGGGAAAGCCTCGTGGGAAAGCCTCGAGGGACAGCCTCGAGGGAAAGCCACAGATCCCTTGATCCACGTGACAGGAAGCGTGACACTACTGCTGCAGCTCGGGAGGAAGGCGCACGTGCATGCCCACACTCGAGACGAGGCCTGACTCCCCTGGGGAGACTCAGAAACACCCCAAGATAAATGGCAACACTGGAGAGGAATCCTCAGGTTCCGGCCCCGACTCCACATAAGGTCTTAGGCCCCGGCATCCACTGGAGAGGAATCCCGAGTGGTCCCCTAGCAACTCACATGGGGACTGGCCTTTCCTGAGGCCACCAGAGCGGGTCCCTGAGGTCCCCGTCGTAACTCGAGAAGACCTGCCGCAACTCGATAAATTCCAGGAGGTTCTCCCCTCCAGGCGAGATGAGGCCATTTTTCCGCTGAGGCGTCTCGACAAGGCTGATCACACCTCACCTCTGGAACTTTGAAAGGGTCCTTCACACCCTTGCTGCAAATCAAGAAGTTCCCCGACATACCCGTCTCCACTCGAGAGGAATCACGAGGGTCCCGCCCACATCCAGAGGAGCCCCGTTTCCGCCTCGTAGATCGAGATGAGGGATCCTTTCCCTGATTCGTTAGGAAAGAGTTCCCGGAGTTCCCGTCGCATCTCAAGAGGAGGCCCTCTCAACAGGAACGGCGAGAGGAACTCCAGGGTCGTGCCACCATTCCAAGAGTCCCCCAGATGTCTCAGTCCATTAGAGAGGAACCTCTTTTCCCTTCACCGGCTCGTCTTTCACGCCGAGGATCGACTCACACCAAGGTGGCACGTGGCACAGCCCTGTGGGAAAGCCTCGTGGGAAAGCCTCGAGGGACAGCCTCGAGGGAAAGCCACAGATCCCTTGATCCACGTGACAGGAAGCGTGACACTCCTGCTGCAGCTCGGGAGGAAGGCGCACGTGCATGCCCCCACTGGAGACGAGGCCTGACTCCCCTGGGGAGACTCAGAAGCACCCCAAGATCCATGGCAACACTGGAGAGGAATCCTCAGGTTCCGGCCCCGACTCCACACAAGGACTGAGGCCCCGGCATGGACGGGAGAGGAATCCCGAGTGGTCCCCTAGCAACTCACATGGGGACTGGCCTTTCCTGAGGCCACCAGAGCGGGTCCCTGAGGTCCCCGTCTTAACTCGAGAAGACCTGCCGCAACTCGAGAAATTCCAGGAGGTTCTCCCCTCCAGGCGAGATGAGGCCCAATTCCGCTGAGGCGTCTCGACAAGGCTGATCACACCTCACCTCTGGAACTTTGAAAAGGTCCTTCACACCCTTGGTGCAAATCAAGAAGTTCCCCGACATACCCGTCTCCACTCGAGAGGAATCACGAGGGTCCCGCCCACATCCAGAGGAGCCCCGTTTCCGCCTCGTAGATCTAGATGAGGGATCCTTTCCCTGATTCGTTAGGAAAGAGTTCCCGGCGTTCCCGTCGCATCTCAAGAGGAGGCCCTCTCAACAGGAACGGCGAGAGGAACTCCAGGGTCGTGCCACCATTCCAAGAGTCCCCCAGATGTCTCAGTCCATTAGAGAGGAACCTCTTTTCCCTTCACCGGCTCGTCTTTCACGCCGAGGATCGACTCACACCAAGGTGGCACGTGGCACAGCCCTGTGGGAAAGCCTCGTGGGAAAGCCTCGAGGGACAGCCTCGAGGGAAAGCCACAGATCCCTTGATCCACGTGACAGGAAGCGTGACACTCCTGCTGCAGCTCGGGAGGAAGGCGCACGTGCATGCCCCCACTCGAGACGAGGCCTGACTCCCCTGGGGAGACTCAGAAGCACCCCAAGATCCATGGCAACACTGGAGAGGAATCCTCAGGTTCCGGCCCCGACTCCACACAAGGACTGAGGCCCCGGCATGGACGGGAGAGGAATCCCGAGAGGTCCCCTAGCAACTCGCATGGGGACTGGCCTTTCCTAAGGCCACCAGAGCGGGTCCCTGAGGTCCCCTTCTTAACTCGAGAAGACCTGCCGCAACTTCAGAAAATCCAGGAGGTTCTCCCCTCCAGGCGAGATGAGGCCCTTTTCCGCTGAGGCGTCTCGACAAGGCTGATCACACCTCACCTCTGGAACTTTGAAAGGGTCCTTCACACCCTTGGTGCAAATCAAGAAGTTCCCCGACATACCCGTCTCCACTCGAGAGGAATCACGAGTGTCCCGCCCACATCCAGAGGAGCCCCGTTTCCGCCTCGTAGCTCGAGTTGAGGGATCCTTTCCCTGTTTCGTCAGGAAAGAGTTCCCGGCGTTCCCGTCGCATCTCAAGAGGAGGCCCTCTCAACAGGAACGGTGAGAGGAACTCCAGGGTCGTGCCACCATTCCAAGAGTCCCCCACATGTCTCAGTCCATTCCAGAGGAACCTCTCTTCCCTTCACCGGCTCGTCTTTCACGCCGAGGATCGACTCACACCAAGGTGGCACGTGGCACAGCCCTGTGGGAAAGCCTCGTGGGAAAGCCTCGAGGGACAGCCTCGAGGGAAAGCCACAGATCCCTTGATCCACGTGACAGGAAGCGTGACACTCCTGCTGCAGCTCGGGAGGAAGGCGCACGTGCATGCCCCCACTCGAGACGAGGCCTGACTCCCCTGGGGAGACTCAGAAGCACCCCAAGGTCCATGGCAACACTGGAGAGGAATCCTCAGGTTCCGGCCCCGACTCCACATAAGGTCTTAGGCCCCGGCATCCACTGGAGAGGAATCCCGAGTGGTCCCCTAGCAACTCACATGGGGACTGGCCTTTCCTGAGGCCACCAGAGCGGGTCCCTGAGGTCCCCGTCGTAACTCGAGAAGACCTGCCGCAACTCGAGAAATTCCAGGAGGTTCTCCCCTCCAGGCGAGATGAGGCCCATTTCCGCTGAGGCGTCTCGACAAGGCTGATCACACCTCACCTCTGGAACTTTGAAAGGGTCCTTCACACCCTTGCTGCAAATCAAGAAGTTCCCCGACATACCCGTCTCCACTCGAGAGGAATCACGAGGGTCCCGCCCACATCCAGAGGAGCCCCGTTTCCGCCTCGTAGATCGAGATGAGGGATCCTTTCCCTGATTCGTTAGGAAAGAGTTCCCGGCGTTCCCGTCGCATCTCAAGAGGAGGCCCTCTCAACAGGAACGGCGAGAGGAACTCCAGGGTCGTGCCACCATTCCAAGAGTCCACCAGATGTCTCAGTCCATTAGAGAGGAACCTCTTTTCCCTTCACCGGCTCGTCTTTCACGCCGAGGATCGACTCACACCAAGGTGGCACGTGGCACAGCCCTGTGGGAAAGCCTCGTGGGAAAGCCTCGAGGGACAGCCTCGAGGGAAAGCCACAGATCCCTTGATCCACGTGACAGGAAGCGTGACACTACTGCTGCAGCTCGGGAGGAAGGCGCACGTGCATGCCCCCACTGGAGACGAGGCCTGACTCCCCTGGGGAGACTCAGAAGCACCCCAAGATCCATGGCAACACTGGAGAGGAATCCTCAGGTTCCGGACCCGACTCCACACAAGGACTGAGGCCCCGGCATGGATGGGAGAGGAATCCCGAGAGGTCCCCTAGCAACTCGCATGGGGACTGGCCTTTCCTGAGGCCACCAGAGCGGGTCCCTGAGGTCCCCGTCGTAACTCGAGAAGACCTGCCGCAACTCGAGAAAATCCAGGAGGTTCTCCCCTCCAGGCGAGATGAGGCCCATTTCCGCTGAGGCGTCTCGCGGCTGATCACACCTCACCTCTGGAACTTTGAAAGGCTCCTTCACACCCTTGCTGCAAATCAAGAAGTTCCCCGACATACCCGTCTCCACTCGAGAGGAATCACGAGGGTCCCGCCCACATCCAGAGGAGCCCCGTTTCCGCCTCCTAGCTCGAGATGAGGGATACTTTCCCTGCTTCGTCGGGAAAGAGTTCCTAGCGTTCCCGTCGCATCTCAAGAGGAGGCCCTCTCAACAGGAACGGCGAGAGGAACTCCAGGGTTGTGTCACCTTTCCAAGAGTCCCCCAGATATCTCAGTCCATTCCAGAGGAACCTCTTTTCCCTTCACGGGCTCGTCTTTCACGCCGAGGATCGACTCACACCAAGGTGGCACGTGGCACAGCCCTGTGGGAAAGCCTCGTGGGAAAGCCTCGAGGGACAGCCTCGAGGGAAAGCCACAGATCCCTTGATCCACGTGACAGGAAGCGTGACACTACTGTTTTCAGCTCGGGAGGAAAGCGCACGTTCATGCCCCCACTAGAGACGAGGCCTGACTCCCCTGGGGAGACTCAGAAGCACCCCAAGATCCATGGCAACACTGGAGAGGAATCCTCAGGTTCCGACCCCGACTCCACACAAGGACTGAGGCCCCGGCATGGACGGGAGAGGAATCCCGAGAGGTCCCCTAGCAACTCGCATGGGGACTGGCCTTTCCTGAGGCCACCAGAGCGGGTCCCTGAGGTCCCCATCGTAACTCGAGAAGACCTGCCGCAACTCGAGAAAATCCAGGAGGTTCTCCCCTCCAGGCGAGATGAGGCCCATTTCCGCTGAGGCGTCTCGAGGCTGATCACACCTCACCTCTGGAACTTCGAAAGGTTCCTTCACACCCTTGGTGCAAATCAAGAAGTTCCCCGACATACCCGTCTCCACTCGAGAGGAATCACGAGGGTCACGCCCACATCCAGAGGAGCCCCCTTTCCGCCTCGTAGCTCGAGATGAGGGATCCTTTCCCTGCTTCGTCGGGAAAGAGTTCCCGGCGTTCCCGTCGCATCTCAAGAGGAGGCCCTCTCAACAGGAACGGTGAGAGGAACTCCAGGGTCGTGCCACCATTCCAAGAGTCCCCCAGATGTCTCAGTCCATTCCAGAGGAACCTCTTTTCCCTTCACCGGCTCGTCTTTCACGCCGAGGATCGACTCACACCAAGGTGGCACGTGGCACAGCCCTGTGGGAAAGCCTCGTGGGAAAGCCTCGAGGGAAAGCCACAGATCCCTTGATCCACGTGACAGGAAGCGTGACACTACTGCTGCAGCTCGGGAGGAAGGCGCACGTGCATGCCCCCACTCGAGACGAGGCCTGACTCCCCTGGGGAGACTCAGAAGCACCCCAAGATCCATGGCAACACTGGAGAGGAATCCTCAGGTTCCGGCCCCGACTCCACACAAGGACTGAGGCCCCGGCATGGACGGGAGAGGAATCCCGAGAGGTCCCCTAGCAACTCGCATGGGGACTGGCCTTTCCTGAGGCCACCAGAGCGGGTCCCTGAGGTCCCCGTCGTAACTCGAGAAGACCTGCCGCAACTCGAGAAAATCCAGGAGGTTCTCCCCTCCAGGCGAGATGAGGCCCTTTTCCGCTGAGGCGTCTCGACAAGGCTGATCACACCTCACCTCTGGAACTTTGAAAGGGTCCTTCACACCCTTGGTGCAAATCAAGAAGTTCCCCGACATACCCGTCTCCACTCGAGAGGAATCACGAGGGTCCCGCCCACATCCAGAGGAGCCCCGTTTCCGCCTCGTAGCTCGAGTTGAGGGATCCTTTCCCTGTTTCGTCAGGAAAGAGTTCCCGGCGTTCCCATCGCATCTCAAGGGGAGGCCCTCTCAACAGGAACGGTGAGAGGAACTCCAGGGTCGTGCCACCATTCCAAGAGTCCCCCACGTGTCTCAGTCCATTCCAGAGGAAACTCTCTTCCCTTCACCGGCTCGTCTTTCAGGCCGAGGATCGACTCACACCAAGGTGGCACGTGGCACAGCCCTGTGGGAAAGCCTCGTGGGAAAGCCTCGAGGGACAGCCTCGAGGGAAAGCCACAGATCCCTTGATCCACGTGACAGGAAGCGTGACACTACTGCTGCAGCTCGGGAGGAAGGCGCACGTGCATGCCCACACTCGAGACGAGGCCTGACTCCCCTGGGGAGACTCAGAAGCACCCCAAGATAAATGGCAACACTGGAGAGGAATCCTCAGGTTCCGGCCCCGACTCCACATAAGGTCTTAGGCCCCGGCATCCACTGGAGAGGAATCCCGAGTGGTCCCCTAGCAACTCACATGGGGACTGGCCTTTCCTGAGGCCACCAGAGCGGGTCCCTGAGGTCCCCGTCGTAACTCGAGAAGACCTGCCGCAACTCGATAAATTCCAGGAGGTTCTCCCCTCCAGGCGAGATGAGGCCATTTTTCCGCTGAGGCGTCTCGACAAGGCTGATCACACCTCACCTCTGGAACTTTGAAAGGGTCCTTCACACCCTTGCTGCAAATCAAGAAGTTCCCCGACATACCCGTCTCCACTCGAGAGGAATCACGAGGGTCCCGCCCACATCCAGAGGAGCCCCGTTTCCGCCTCGTAGATCGAGATGAGGGATCCTTTCCCTGATTCGTTAGGAAAGAGTTCCCGGAGTTCCCGTCGCATCTCAAGAGGAGGCCCTCTCAACAGGAACGGCGAGAGGAACTCCAGGGTCGTGCCACCATTCCAAGAGTCCCCCAGATGTCTCAGTCCATTAGAGAGGAACCACTTTTCCCTTCACCGGCTCGTCTTTCACGCCGAGGATCGACTCACACCAAGGTGGCACGTGGCACAGCCCTGTGGGAAAGCCTCGTGGGAAAGCCTCGAGGGACAGCCTCGAGGGAAAGCCACAGATCCCTTGATCCACGTGACAGGAAGCGTGACACTCCTGCTGCAGCTCGGGAGGAAGGCGCACGTGCATGCCCCCACTGGAGACGAGGCCTGACTCCCCTGGGGAGACTCAGAAGCACCCCAAGATCCATGGCAACACTGGAGAGGAATCCTCAGGTTCCGGCCCCGACTCCACACAAGGACTGAGGCCCCGGCATGGACGGGAGAGGAATCCCGAGTGGTCCCCTAGCAACTCACATGGGGACTGGCCTTTCCTGAGGCCACCAGAGCGGGTCCCTGAGGTCCCCGTCTTAACTCGAGAAGACCTGCCGCAACTCGAGAAATTCCAGGAGGTTCTCCCCTCCAGGCGAGATGAGGCCCAATTCCGCTGAGGCGTCTCGACAAGGCTGATCACACCTCACCTCTGGAACTTTGAAAAGGTCCTTCACACCCTTGGTGCAAATCAAGAAGTTCCCCGACATACCCGTCTCCACTCGAGAGGAATCACGAGGGTCCCGCCCACATCCAGAGGAGCCCCGTTTCCGCCTCGTAGATCTAGATGAGGGATCCTTTCCCTGATTCGTTAGGAAAGAGTTCCCGGCGTTCCCGTCGCATCTCAAGAGGAGGCCCTCTCAACAGGAACGGCGAGAGGAACTCCAGGGTCGTGCCACCATTCCAAGAGTCCCCCAGATGTCTCAGTCCATTAGAGAGGAACCTCTTTTCCCTTCACCGGCTCGTCTTTCACGCCGAGGATCGACTCACACCAAGGTGGCACGTGGCACAGCCCTGTGGGAAAGCCTCGTGGGAAAGCCTCGAGGGACAGCCTCGAGGGAAAGCCACAGATCCCTTGATCCACGTGACAGGAAGCGTGACACTCCTGCTGCAGCTCGGGAGGAAGGGGCACGTGCATGCCCACACTCGAGACGAGGCCTGACTCCCCTGGGGAGACTCAGAAGCACCCCAAGATCCATGGCAACACTGGAGAGGAATCCTCAGGTTCCGGCCCCGACTCCACATAAGGTCTTAGGCCCCGGCATCCACTGGAGAGGAATCCCGAGTTGTCCCCTAGCAACTCACATGGGGACTGGCCTTTCCTGAGGCCACCAGAGCGGGTCCCTGAGGTCCCCGTCGTAACTCGAGAAGACCTGCCGCAACTCGAGAAATTCCAGGAGGTTCTCCCCTCCAGGCGAGATGAGGCCCATTTCCGCTGAGGCGTCTCGACAAGGCTGATCACACCTCACCTCTGGAACTTTGAAAGGGTCCTTCACACCCTTGGTGCAAATCAAGAAGTTCCCCGACATACCCGTCTCCACTCGAGAGGAATCACGAGGGTCCCGCCCACATCCAGAGGAGCCCCGTTTCCGCCTCGTAGATCGAGATGAGGGATCCTTTCCCTGATTCGTTAGGAAAGAGTTCCCGGCGTTCCCGTCGCATCTCAAGAGGAGGCCCTCTCAACAGAAACGGCGAGAGGAACTCCAGGGTCATGCCACCATTCCAAGAGTCCAACAGATGTCTCAGTCCATTAGAGAGGAACCTCTTTTCCCTTCACCGGCTCGTCTTTCACGCCGAGGATCGACTCACACCAAGGTGGCACGTGGCACAGCCCTGTGGGAAAGCCTCGTGGGAAAGCCTCGAGGGACAGCCTCGAGGGAAAGCCACAGATCCCTTGATCCACGTGACAGCAAGCGTGACACTACTGCTGCAGCTCGGGAGGAAGGCGCACGTGCATGCCCCCACTGGAGACGAGGCCTGACTCCCCTGGGGAGACTCAGAAGCACCCCAAGGTCCATGGCAACACTGGAGAGGAATCCTCAGGTTCCGGCCCCGAATCCACACAAGGACTGAGGCCCCGGCATGGACGGGAGAGGAATCCCGAGAGGTCCCCTAGCAACTCGCATGGGCACTGGCCTTTCCTGAGGCCACCAGAGCGGGTCCATGAGGTCCCCGTTGTAACTCGAGAAGACCTGCCGCAACTCGAGAAAATCCAGGAGGTTCTCCCCTCCAGGCGAGATGAGGCCCATTTCCGCTGAGGCGTCTCGAGGCTGATCACACCTCACCTCTGGAACTTCGAAAGGTTCCTTCACACCCTTGGTGCAAATCAAGAAGTTCCCCGACATAGCCGTCTCCACTCGAGAGGAATCACGAGGGTCACGCCCACATCCAGAGGAGCCCCCTTTCCGCCTCGTAGCTCGAGATGAGGGATCCTTTCCCTGCTTCGTCGGGAAAGAGTTCCCGGCGTTCCCGTCGCATCTCAAGAGGAGGCCCTCTCAACAGGAACGGTGATAGGAACTCCAGGGTCGTGCCACCATTCCAAGAGTCCCCCAGATGTCTCAGTCCATTCCAGAGGAACCTCTTTTCCCTTCACCGGCTCGTCTTTCACGCCGAGGATCGACTCACACCAAGGTGGCACGTGGCACAGCCCTGTGGGAAAGCCTCGTGGGAAAGCCTCGAGGGAAAGCCACAGATCCCTTGATCCACGTGACAGGAAGCGTGACACTACTGCTGCAGCTCGGGAGGAAGGCGCACGTGCATGCCCCCACTGGAGACGAGGCCTGACTCCCCTGGGGAGACTCAGAAGCACCCCAAGATCCATGGCAACACTGGAGAGGAATCCTCAGGTTCCGGCCCCGACTCCACACAAGGACTGAGGCCCCGGCATGGACTGGAGAGGAATCCCGAGAGGTCCCCTAGCAACTCGCATGGGGACTGGCCTTTCCTGAGGCCACCAGAGCGGGTCCCTGAGGTCCCCGTCGTAACTCGAGGAGACCTGCCGCAACTCGAGAAAATCCAGGAGGTTCTCCCCTCCAGGCGAGATGAGGCCCATTTCCGCTGAGGCGTCTCGAGGCTGATCACACCTCACCTCTGGAACTTCGAAAGGGTCCTTCACACCCTTGGTGCAAATCAAGAAGTTCCCCGACATAGCCGTCTCCACTCGAGAGGAATCACGAGGGTCACGCCCACATCCAGAGGAGCCCCGTTTCCGCCTCGTAGCTCGAGTTGAGGGATCCTTTCCCTGTTTCGACAGGAAAGAGTTCCCGGCGTTCCCATCGCATCTCAAGAGGAGGCCCTCTCAACAGGAACGGTGAGAGGAACTCCAGGGTCGTGCCACCATTCCAAGAGTCCCCCACGTGTCTCAGTCCATTCCAGAGGAAACTCTCTTCCCTTCACCGGCTCGTCTTTCACGCCGAGGATCGACTCACACCAAGGTGGCACGTGGCACAGCCCTGTGGGAAAGCCTCGTGGGAAAGCCTCGAGGGACAGCCTCGAGGGAAAGCCACAGATCCCTTGATCCACGTGACAGGAAGCGTGACACTACTGCTGCAGCTCGGGAGGAAGGCGCACGTGCATGCCCACACTCGAGACGAGGCCTGACTCCCCTGGGGAGACTCAGAAGCACCCCAAGATCCATGGCAACACTGGAGAGGAATCCTCAGGTTCCGGCCCCGACTCCACACAAGGACTGAGGCCCCGGCATGGACGGGAGAGGAATCCCGAGTGGTCCCCTAGCAACTCACATGGGGACTGGCCTTTCCTGAGGCCACCAGAGCGGGTCCCTGAGGTCCCCGTCTTAACTCGAGAAGACCTGCCGCAACTCGAGAAATTCCAGGAGGTTCTCCCCTCCAGGCGAGATGAGGCCCAATTCCGCTGAGGCGTCTCGACAAGGCTGATCACACCTCACCTCTGGAACTTTGAAAGGGTCCTTCACACCCTTGGTGCAAATCAAGAAGTTCCCCGACATACCCGTCTCCACTCGAGAGGAATCACGAGGGTCCCGCCCACATCCAGAGGAGCCCCGTTTCCGCCTCGTAGATCTAGATGAGGGATCCTTTCCCTGATTCGTTAGGAAAGAGTTCCCGGCGTTCCCGTCGCATCTCAAGAGGAGGCCCTCTCAACAGGAACGGCGAGAGGAACTCCAGGGTCGTGCCACCATTCCAAGAGTCCCCCAGATGGCTCAGTCCATTAGAGAGGAACCTCTTTTCCCTTCACCGGCTCGTCTTTCACGCCGAGGATCGACTCACACCAAGGTGGCACGTGGCACAGCCCTGTGGGAAAGCCTCGTGGGAAAGCCTCGAGGGACAGCCTCGAGGGAAAGCCACAGATCCCTTGATCCACGTGACAGGAAGCGTGACACTCCTGCTGCAGCTCGGGAGGAAGGCGCACGTGCATGCCCCCACTCGAGACGAGGCCTGACTCCCCTGGGGAGACTCAGAAGCACCCCAAGGTCCATGGCAACACTGGAGAGGAATCCTCAGGTTCCGGCCCCGACTCCACATAAGGTCTTAGGCCCCGGCATCCACTGGAGAGGAATCCCAAGTGGTCCCCTAGCAACTCACATGGGGACTGGCCTTTCCTTAGGCCACCAGAGCGGGTCCCTGAAGTCCCCGTCGTAACTCGAGAAGACCTGCCGCAACTCGAGAAATTCCAGGAGGTTCTCCCCTCCAGGCGAGATGAGGCCCATTTCCGCTGAGGCGTCTCGACAAGGCTGATCACACCTCACCTCTGGAACTTTGAAAGGGTCCTTCACACCCTTGGTGCAAATCAAGAAGTTCCCCGACATACCCGTCTCCACTCGAGAGGAATCACGAGGGTCCCGCCCACATCCAGAGGAGCCCCGTTTCCGCCTCGTAGCTCGAGATGAGGGATCCTTTCCCTGATTCGTTAGGAAAGCGTTCCCGGCGTTCCCGTCGCATCTCAAGAGGAGGCCCTCTCAACAGGAACGGCGAGAGGAACTCCAGGGTCGTGCCACCATTCCAAGAGTCCCCCAGATATCTCAGTCCATTCCAGAGGATAGTCTTTTCCCTTCACTGGCTCGTCTTTCACGCCGAGGATCGACTCACACCAAGGTGGCACGTGGCACAGCCCTGTGGGAAAGCCTCGTGGGAAAGCCTCGAGGGACAGCCTCGAGGGAAAGCCACAGATCCCTTGATCCACGTGACAGGAAGCGTGACACTACTGCTGCAGCTCGGGAGGAAGGCGCACGTGCATGCCCCCACTGGAGACGAGGCCTGACTCCCCTGGGGAGACTCAGAAGCACCCCAAGATCCAAGGCAACACTGGAGAGGAATCCTCAGGTTCCGGCTCCGACTCCACACAAGGACTGAGGCCCCGGCATGGACGAGAGAGGAATCCCGAGAGGTCCCCTAGCAACTCGCATGGGGACTGGCCTTTCCTGAGGCCACCAGAGCGGTTCCCTGAGGTCCCCTTCGTAACTCGAGAAGACCTGCCGCAACTCGAGAAAATCCAGGAGGTTCTCCCCTCCAGGCGAGATGAGGCCCATTTCCGCTGAGGCGTCTCGAGGCTGATCACACCTCACCTCTGGAACTTCGAAAGGGTCCTTCACACCCTTGGTGCAAATCAAGAAGTTCCCCGACATAGCCGTCTCCACTCGAGAGGAATCAAGAGGGTCACGCCCACATCCAGAGGAGCCCCGTTTCCGTCTCGTAGCTCGAGATGAGGGATCCTTTACCTGCTTCGTCGGGAAAGAGTTCCCGGCGTTCCCGTCGCATCTCAAGAGGAGGCCCTCTCAACATGAACGGTGACAGGAACTCCAGGGTCGTGCCACCATTCCAAGAGTCCCCCAGATGTCTCAGTCCATTCCAGAGGAACCTCTTTTCCCTTCACCGGCTCGTCTTTCACGCCGAGGATCGACTCACACCAAGGTGGCACGTGGCACAGCCCTGTGGGAAAGCCTCGTGGGAAAGCCTCGAGGGACAGCCTCGAGGGAAAGCCACAGATCCCTTGATCCACGTGACAGGAAGCGTGACACTACTGCTGCAGCTCGGGAGGAAGGCACACGTGCATGCCCCCACTCGAGACGAGGCCTGACTCCCCTGGGGAGACTCAGAAGCACCCCAAGATCCATGGCAACACTGGAGAGGAATCCTCAGGTTCCGGCCCCGACTCCACACAAGGACTGAGGCCCCGGCATGGACGGGAGAGGAATCCCGAGAGGTCCCCTAGCAACTCGCATGGGGACTGGCCTTTCCTGAGGCCACCAGAGCGGGTCCCTGAGGTCCCCGTCGTAACTCGAGAAGACCTGCCGCAACTCGAGAAAATCCAGGAGGTTCTCCCCTCCAGGCGAGATGAGGCCCTTTTCCGCTGAGGCGTCTCGACAAGGCTGATCACACCTCACCTCTGGAACTTTGAAAGGGTACTTCACACCCTTGGTGCAAATCAAGAAGTTCCCCGACATACCCGTCTCCACTCGAGAGGAATCACGAGGGTCCCGCCCACATCCAGAGGAGCCCCGTTTCCGCCTCGTAGCTCGAGTTGAGGGATCCTTTCCCTGTTTCGTCAGGAAAGAGTTCCCGGCGTTCCCATCGCATCTCAAGAGGAGGCCCTCTCAACAGGAACGGTGAGAGGAACTCCAGGGTCGTGCCACCATTCCAAGAGTCCCCCACATGTCTCAGTCCATTCCAGAGGAAACTCTCTTCCATTCACCGGCTCGTCTTTCACGCCGAGGATCGACTCACACCAAGGTGGCACGTGGCACAGCCCTGTGGGAAAGCCTCGTGGGAAAGCCTCGAGGGACAGCCTCGAGGGAAAGCCACAGATCCCTTGATCCACGTGACAGGAAGCGTGACACTACTGCTCCAGCTCGGGAGGAAGGCGCACGTGCATGCCCACACTCGAGACGAGGCCTGACTCCCCTGGGGAGACTCAGAAGCACCCCAAGATAAATGGCAACACTGGAGAGGAATCCTCAGGTTCCGGCCCCGACTCCACATAAGGTCTTAGGCCCCGGCATCCACTGGAGAGGAATCCCGAGTTGTCCCCTAGCAACTCACATGGGGACTGGCCTTTCCTGAGGCCACCAGAGCGGGTCCCTGAGGTCCCCGTCGTAACTCGAGAAGACCTGCCGCAACTCGAGAAATTCCAGGAGGTTCTCCCCTCCAGGCGAGATGAGGCCCATTTCCGCTGAGGCGTCTCGACAAGGCTGATCACACCTCACCTCTGGAACTTTGAAAGGGTCCTTCACACCCTTGGTGCAAATCAAGAAGTTCCCCGACATACCCGTCTCCACTCGAGAGGAATCACGAGGGTCCCGCCCACATCCAGAGGAGCCCCGTTTCCGCCTCGTAGATCGAGATGAGGGATCCTTTCCCTGATTCGTTAGGAAAGAGTTCCCGGCGTTCCCGTCGCATCTCAAGAGGAGGCCCTCTCAACAGAAACGGCGAGAGGAACTCCAGGGTCATGCCACCATTCCAAGAGTCCAACAGATGTCTCAGTCCATTAGAGAGGAACCTCTTTTCCCTTCACCGGCTCGTCTTTCACGCCGAGGATCGACTCACACCAAGGTGGCACGTGGCACAGCCCTGTGGGAAAGCCTCGTGGGAAAGCCTCGAGGGACAGCCTCGAGGGAAAGCCACAGATCCCTTGATCCACGTGACAGCAAGCGTGACACTACTGCTGCAGCTCGGGAGGAAGGCGCACGTGCATGCCCCCACTGGAGACGAGGCCTGACTCCCCTGGGGAGACTCAGAAGCACCCCAAGGTCCATGGCAACACTGGAGAGGAATCCTCAGGTTCCGGCCCCAACTCCACACAAGGACTGAGGCCCCGGCATGGACGGGAGAGGAATCCCGACAGGTCCCCTAGCAACTCGCATGGGCACTGGCCTTTCCTGAGGCCACCAGAGCGGGTCCATGAGGTCCCCGTCGTAACTCGAGAAGACCTGCCGCAACTCGAGAAAATCCAGGAGGTTCTCCCCTCCAGGCGAGATGAGGCCCATTTCCGCTGAGGCGTCTCGAGGCTGATCACACCTCACCTCTGGAACTTCGAAAGGTTCCTTCACACCCTTGGTGCAAATCAAGAAGTTCCCCGACATAGCCGTCTCCACTAGAGAGGAATCACGAGGGTCACGCCCACATCCAGAGGAGCCCCCTTTCCGCCTCGTAGCTCGAGATGAGGGATCCTTTCCCTGCTTCGTCGGGAAAGAGTTCCCGGCGTTCCCGTCGCATCTCAAGAGGAGGCCCTCTCAACAGGAACGGTGAGAGGAACTCCAGGGTCGTGCCACCATTCCAAGAGTCCCCCAGATGTCTCAGTCCATTCCAGAGGAACCTCTTTTCCCTTCACCGGCTCGTCTTTCACGCCGAGGATCGACTCACACCAAGGTGGCACGTGGCACAGCCCTGTGGGAAAGCCTCGTGGGAAAGCCTCGAGGGAAAGCCACAGATCCCTTGATCCACGTGACAGGAAGCGTGACACTACTGCTGCAGCTCGGGAGGAAGGCGCACGTGCATGCCCCCACTGGAGACGAGGCCTGACTCCCCTGGGGAGACTCAGAAGCACCCCAAGATCCATGGCAACACTGGAGAGGAATCCTCAGGTTCCGGCCCCGACTCCACACAAGGACTGAGGCCCCGGCATGGACTGGAGAGGAATCCCGAGAGGTCCCCTAGCAACTCGCATGGGGACTGGCCTTTCCTGAGGCCACCAGAGCGGGTCCCTGAGGTCCCCGTCGTAACTCGAGGAGACCTGCCGCAACTCGAGAAAATCCAGGAGGTTCTCCCCTCCAGGCGAGATGAGGCCCATTTCCGCTGAGGCGTCTCGAGGCTGATCACACCTCACCTCTGGAACTTCGAAAGGGTCCTTCACACCCTTGGTGCAAATCAAGAAGTTCCCCGACATAGCCGTCTCCACTCGAGAGGAATCACGAGGGTCACGCCCACATCCAGAGGAGCCCCGTTTCCGTCTCGTAGCTCGAGATGAGGGATCCTTTCCCTGCTTCGTCGGGAAAGAGTTCCCGGCGTTCCCGTCGCATCTCAAGAGGAGGCCCTCTCAACATGAACGGTGAGAGGAACTCCAGGGTCGTGCCACCATTCCAAGAGTCCCCCAGATGTCTCAGTCCATTCCAGAGGAACCTCTTTTTCCTTCACCGGCTCGTCTTTCATGCCGAGGATCGACTCACACCAAGGTGGCACGTGGCACAGCCCTGTGGGAAAGCCTCGTCGGAAAGCCTCGAGGGACAGCCTCGAGGGAAAGCCACAGATCCCTTGATCCACGTGACAGGAAGCGTGACACTACTGCTGCAGCTCGGGAGGAAGGCGCACGTGCATGCCCCCACACGGGACGAGGCCTGACTCCCCTGGGGAGACTCAGAAGCACCCCAAGATCCATGGCAACACTGGAGAGGAATCCTCAGGTACCGGCCCCAACTCCACACAAGGACTGAGGCCCCGGCATGGACGGGAGAGGAATCCCGAGAGGTCCCCTAGCAACTCGCATGGGGACTGCCCTTTCCTGAGGCCACCAGAGCGGGTCCCTGAGGTCCCCTTCGTAACTCGAGAAGACCTGCCGCAACTCGAGAAAATCCAGGAGGTTCTCCCCTCCAGGCGAGATGAGGCCCTTTTCCTCTGAGGCGTCTCGACAAGGCTGATCACACCTCACCTCTGGAACTTTGAAAGGGTCCTTCACACCCTTGGTGCAAATCAAGAAGTTCCCCGACATACCCGTCTCCACTCGAGAGGAATCACGAGGGTCCCGCCCACATCCAGAGGAGCCCCGTTTCCGCCTCGTAGCTCGAGTTGAGGGATCCTTTCCCTGTTTCGACAGGAAAGAGTTCCCGGTGTTCCCATCGCATCTCAAGAGGAGGCCCTCTCAACAGGAACGGTGAGAGGAACTCCAGGGTCGTGCCACCATTCCAAGAGTCCCCCACGTGTCTCAGTCCATTCCAGAGGAAACTCTCTTCCCTTCACCGGCTCGTCTTTCACGCCGAGGATCGACTCACACCAAGGTGGCACGTGGCACAGCCCTGTGGGAAAGCCTCGTGGGAAAGCCTCGAGGGACAGCCTCGAGGGAAAGCCACAGATCCCTTGATCCACGTGACAGGAAGCGTGACACTACTGCTGCAGCTCGGGAGGAAGGCGCACGTGCATGCCCCCACTCGAGACGAGGCCTGACTCCCCTGGGGAGACTCAGAAGCACCCCAAGATCCATGGCAACACTGGAGAGGAATCCTCAGGTTCCGGCCCCGACTCCACACAAGGACTGAGGCCCCGGCATGGACGGGAGAGGAATCCCGAGTGGTCCCCTAGCAACTCACATGGGGACTGGCCTTTCCTGAGGCCACCAGAGCGGTTCCCTGAGGTCCCCGTCGTAACTCGAGAAGACCTGCCGCAACTCGAGAAATTCCAGGAGGTTCTCCCCTCCAGGCGAGATGAGGCCATTTTTCCGCTGAGGCGTCTCGACAAGGCTGATCACACCTCACCTCTGGAACTTTGAAAGGGTCCTTCACACCCTTGGTGCAAATCAAGAAGTTCCCCGACATACCCGTCTTCACTCGAGAGGAATCACGAGGGTCCCGCCCACATCCAGAGGAGCCCCGTTTCCGCCTCGTAGATCGAGATGAGGGATCCTTTCCCTGATTCGTTAGGAAAGAGTTCCCGGAGTTCCCGTCGCATCTCAAGAGGAGGCCCTCTCAACAGGAACGGCGAGAGGAACTCCAGGGTCGTGCCACCATTCCAAGAGTCCCCCAGATGTCTCAGTCCATTAGAGAGGAACCTCTTTTCCCTTCACCGGCTCGTCTTTCACGCCGAGGATCGACTCACACCAAGGTGGCACGTGGCACAGCCCTGTGGGAAAGCCTCGTGGGAAAGCCTCGAGGGACAGCCTCGAGGGAAAGCCACAGATCCCTTGATCCACGTGACAGGAAGCGTGACACTACTGCTGCAGCTCGGGAGGAAGGCGCACGTGCATGCCCCCACTGGAGACGAGGCCTGACTCCCCTGGGGAGACTCAGAAGCACCCCAAGATCCATGGCAACACTGGAGAGGAATCCTCAGGTTCCGGCCCCGACTCCACACAAGGACTGAGGCCCCGGCATGGACGGGAGAGGAATCCCGAGTGGTCCCCTAGCAACTCACATGGGGACTGGCCTTTCCTGAGGCCACCAGAGCGGGTCCCTGAGGTCCCCGTCTTAACTCGAGAAGACCTGCCGCAACTCGAGAAATTCCAGGAGGTTCTCCCCTCCAGGCGAGATGAGGCCCAATTCCGCTGAGGCGTCTCGACAAGGCTGATCACACCTCACCTCTGGAACTTTGAAAGGGTCCTTCACACCCTTGGTGCAAATCAAGAAGTTCCCCGACATACCCGTCTCCACTCGAGAGGAATCACGAGGGTCCCGCCCACATCCAGAGGAGCCCCGTTTCCGCCTCGTAGATCTAGATGAGGGATCCTTTCCCTGATTCGTTAGGAAAGAGTTCCCGGCGTTCCCGTCGCATCTCAAGAGGAGGCCCTCTCAACAGGAACGGCGAGAGGAACTCCAGGGTCGTGCCACCATTCCAAGAGTCCCCCAGATGGCTCAGTCCATTAGAGAGGAACCTCTTTTCCATTCACCGGCTCGTCTTTCACGCCGAGGATCGACTCACACCAAGGTGGCACGTGGCACAGCCCTGTGGGAAAGCCTCGTGGGAAAGCCTCGAGGGACAGCCTCGAGGGAAAGCCACAGATCCCTTGATCCACGTGACAGGAAGCGTGACACTCCTGCTGCAGCTCGGGAGGAAGGCGCACGTGCATGCCCCCACTCGAGACGAGGCCTGACTCCCCTGGGGAGACTCAGAAGCACCCCAAGGTCCATGGCAACACTGGAGAGGAATCCTCAGGTTCCGGCCCCGACTCCACATAAGGTCTTAGGCCCCGGCATCCACTGGAGAGGAATCCCAAGTGGTCCCCTAGCAACTCACATGGGGACTGGCCTTTCCTGAGGCCACCAGAGCGGGTCCCTGAGGTCCCCGTCGTAACTCGAGAAGACCTGCCGCAACTCGAGAAATTCCAGGAGGTTCTCCCCTCCAGGCGAGATGAGGCCCATTTCCGCTGAGGCGTCTCGACAAGGCTGATCACACCTCACCTCTGGAACTTTGAAAGGGTCCTTCACACCCTTGGTGCAAATCAAGAAGTTCCCCGACATACCCGTCTCCACTCGAGAGGAATCACGAGGGTCCCGCCCACATCCAGAGGAGCCCCGTTTCCGCCTCGTAGCTCGAGATGAGGGATCCTTTCCCTGATTCGTTAGGAAAGCGTTCCCGGCGTTCCCGTCGCATCTCAAGAGGAGGCCCTCTCAACAGGAACGGCGAGAGGAACTCCAGGGTCGTGCCACCATTCCAAGAGTCCCCCAGATATCTCAGTCCATTCCAGAGGATAGTCTTTTCCCTTCACCGGCTCGTCTTTCACGCCGAGGATCGACTCACACCAAGGTGGCACGTGGCACAGCCCTGTGGGAAAGCCTCGTGGGAAAGCCTCGAGGGACAGCCTCGAGGGAAAGCCACAGATCCCTTGATCCACGTGACAGGAAGCGTGACACTACTGCTGCAGCTCGGGAGGAAGGCGCACGTGCATGCCCCCACTGGAGACGAGGCCTGACTCCCCTGGGGAGACTCAGAAGCACCCAAAGATCCAAGGCAACACTGGAGAGGAATCCTCAGGTTCCGGCTCCGACTCCACACAAGGACTGAGGCCCCGGCATGGACGAGAGAGGAATCCCGAGAGGTCCCCTAGCAACTCGCATGGGGACTGGCCTTTCCTGAGGCCACCAGAGCGGTTCCCTGAGGTCCCCTTCGTAACTCGAGAAGACCTGCCGCAACTCGAGAAAATCCAGGAGGTTCTCCCCTCCAGGCGAGATGAGGCCCATTTCCGCTGAGGCGTCTCGAGGCTGATCACACCTCACCTCTGGAACTTCGAAAGGGTCCTTCACACCCTTGGTGCAAATCAAGAAGTTCCCCGACATAGCCGTCTCCACTCGAGAGGAATCACGAGGGTCACGCCCACATCCAGAGGAGCCCCGTTTCCGTCTCGTAGCTCGAGATGAGGGATCCTTTACCTGCTTCGTCGGGAAAGAGTTCCCGGCGTTCCCGTCGCATCTCAAGAGGAGGCCCTCTCAACATGAACGGTGACAGGAACTCCAGGGTCGTGCCACCATTCCAAGAGTCCCCCAGATGTCTCAGTCCATTCCAGAGGAACCTCTTTTCCCTTCACCGGCTCGTCTTTCACGCCGAGGATCGACTCACACCAAGGTGGCACGTGGCACAGCCCTGTGGGAAAGCCTCGTGGGAAAGCCTCGAGGGACAGCCTCGAGGGAAAGCCACAGATCCCTTGATCCACGTGACAGGAAGCGTGACACTACTGCTGCAGCTCGGGAGGAAGGCACACGTGCATGCCCCCACTCGAGACGAGGCCTGACTCCCCTGGGGAGACTCAGAAGCACCCCAAGATCCATGGCAACACTGGAGAGGAATCCTCAGGTTCCGGCCCCGACTCCACACAAGGACTGAGGCCCCGGCATGGACGGGAGAGGAATCCCGAGAGGTCCCCTAGCAACTCGCATGGGGACTGGCCTTTCCTGAGGCCACCAGAGCGGGTCCCTGAGGTCCCCGTCGTAACTCGAGAAGACCTGCCGCAACTCGAGAAAATCCAGGAGGTTCTCCCCTCCAGGCGAGATGAGGCCCTTTTCCGCTGAGGCGTCTCGACAAGGCTGATCACACCTCACCTCTGGAACTTTGAAAGGGTACTTCACACCCTTGGTGCAAATCAAGAAGTTCCCCGACATACCCGTCTCCACTCGAGAGGAATCACGAGGGTCCCGCCCACATCCAGAGGAGCCCCGTTTCCGCCTCGTAGCTCGAGTTGAGGGATCCTTTCCCTGTTTCGTCAGGAAAGAGTTCCCGGCGTTCCCATCGCATCTCAAGAGGAGGCCCTCTCAACAGGAACGGTGAGAGGAACTCCAGGGTCGTGCCACCATTCCAAGAGTCCCCCACATGTCTCAGTCCATTCCAGAGGAAACTCTCTTCCATTCACCGGCTCGTCTTTCACGCCGAGGATCGACTCACACCAAGGTGGCACGTGGCACAGCCCTGTGGGAAAGCCTCGTGGGAAAGCCTCGAGGGACAGCCTCGAGGGAAAGCCACAGATCCCTTGATCCACGTGACAGGAAGCGTGACACTACTGCTGCAGCTCGGGAGGAAGGCGCACGTGCATGCCCCCACTCGAGACGAGGCCTGACTCCCCTGGGGAGACTCAGAAGCACCCCAAGATCCATGGCAACACTGGAGAGGAATCCTCAGGTTCCGGCCCCGACTCCACACAAGGACTGAGGCCCTGGCATGGACGGGAGAGGAATCCCGATAGGTCCCCTAGCAACTCGCATGGGGACTGGCCTTTCCTGAGGCCACCAGAGCGGGTCCCTGAGGTCCCCTTCGTAACTCGAGAAGACCTGCCGCAACTCGAGAAAATCCAGGAGGTTCTCCCCTCCAGGCGAGATGAGGCCCATTTCCGCTGAGGCGTCTCGACAAGGCTGATCACACCTCACATCTGGAACTTTGAAAGGGTCCTTCACACCCTTGTTGCAAATCAAGAAGTTCCCCGACATACCCGTCTCCACTCGAGAGGAATCACGAGGGTCCCGCCCACATCCAGAGGAGCCCCGTTTCCGCCTCGTAGATCGAGATGAGGGATTCTTTCCCTGCTTCGTCGGGAAAGAGTTCCCGGAGTTCCCGTCGCATCTCAAGAGGAGGCCCTCTCAACAGGAACGGCGAGAGGAACTCCAGGGTCGTGCCACCATTCCAAGAGTCCCCCAGATGTCTCAGTCCATTCCAGAGGAACCTCTTTTCCCTTCACCGGCTCGTCTTTCACGCCGAGGATCGACTCACACCAAGGTGGCACGTGGCACAGCCCTGTGGGAAAGCCTCGTGGGAAAGCCTCGAGGGAAAGCCTCGAGGGAAAGCCACAGATCCCTTGATCCACGTGACAGGAAGCGTGACACTACTGCTGCAACTCGGGAGGAAGGCGCACGTGCATGCCCCCACTCGAGACGAGGCCTGACTCCCCTGGGGAGACTCAGAAGCACCCCAAGATCCATGGCAACACTGGAGAGGAATCATCAGGTTCCGGCCCCGACTCCACACAAGGACTGAGGCCCCGGCATGGACTGGAGAGGAATCCCGAGAGGTCCCCTAGCAACTCGCATGGGGACTGGCCTTTCCTGAGGCCACCAGAGCGGGTCCCTGAGGTCCCCTTCGTAACTCGAGAAGACCTGCCGCAACTCGAGAAAATCCAGGAGGTTCTCCCCTCCAGGCGAGATGAGGCCCATTTCCGCTGAGGCGTCTCGAGGCTGATCACACCTCACCTCTGGAACTTCGAAAGGGTCCTTCACACCCTTGGTGCAAATCAAGAAGTTCCCCGACATAGCCGTCTCCACTCGAGAGGAATCACGAGGGTCACGCCCACATCCAGAGGAGCCCCGTTTCCGTCTCGTAGCTCGAGATGAGGGATCCTTTACCTGCTTCGTCGGGAAAGAGTTCCCGGCGTTCCCGTCGCATC
The DNA here is from genome assembly GCF_023091745.1 of Budorcas taxicolor. Classification (NCBI taxonomy): domain Eukaryota; kingdom Metazoa; phylum Chordata; class Mammalia; order Artiodactyla; family Bovidae; genus Budorcas; species Budorcas taxicolor. The sequence goes on from NW_026291535.1 coordinate 971,246, forward strand.
TCAAGAGGAGGCCCTCTCAACATGAACGGTGACAGGAACTCCAGGGTCGTACCACCATTCCAAGAGTCCCCCAGATGTCTCAGTCCATTCCAGAGGAACCTCTTTTCCCTTCACCGGCTCGTCTTTCACGCCGAGGATCGACTCACACCAAGGTGGCACGTGGCACAGCCCTGTGGGAAAGCCTCGTGGGAAAGCCTCGAGGGACAGCCTCGAGGGAAAGCCACAGATCCCTTGATCCACGTGACAGGAAGCGTGACACTACTGCTGCAGCTGGGGAGGAAGGCACACGTGCATGCCCCCACTCGAGACGAGGCCTGAATCCCCTGGGGAGACTCAGAAGCACCCCAAGATCCATGGCAACACTGGAGAGGAATCCTCAGGTTCCGGCCCCGACTCCACACAAGGACTGAGGCCCCGGCATGGACGGGAGAGGAATCCCGAGAGGTCCCCTAGCAACTCGCATGGGGACTGGCCTTTCCTGAGGCCACCAGAGCGGGTCCCTGAGGTCCCCGTCGTAACTCGAGAAGACCTGCCGCAACTCGAGAAAATCCAGGAGGTTCTCCCCTCCAGGCGAGATGAGGCCCTTTTCCGCTGAGGCGTCTCGACAAGGCTGATCACACCTCACCTCTGGAACTTTGAAAGGGTACTTCACACCCTTGGTGCAAATCAAGAAGTTCCCCGACATACCCGTCTCCACTCGAGAGGAATCACGAGGGTCCCGCCCACATCCAGAGGAGCCCCGTTTCCGCCTCGTAGCTCGAGTTGAGGGATCCTTTCCCTGTTTCGTCAGGAAAGAGTTCCCGGCGTTCCCATCGCATCTCAAGAGGAGGCCCTCTCAACAGGAACGGTGAGAGGAACTCCAGGGTCGTGCCACCATTCCAAGAGTCCCCCACATGTCTCAGTCCATTCCAGAGGAAACTCTCTTCCATTCACCGGCTCGTCTTTCACGCCGAGGATCGACTCACACCAAGGTGGCACGTGGCACAGCCCTGTGGGAAAGCCTCGTGGGAAAGCCTTGAGGGACAGCCTCGAGGGAAAGCCACAGATCCCTTGATCCACGTGACAGGAAGCGTGACACTACTGCTGCAGCTCGGGAGGAAGGCGCACGTGCATGCCCACACTCGAGCCGAGGCCTGACTCCCCTGGGGAGACTCAGAAGCACCCCAAGATAAATGGCAACACTGGAGAGGAATCCTCAGTTTCCGGCCCCGACTCCACATAAGGTCTTAGGCCCCGGCATCCACTGGAGAGGAATCCCGAGTTGTCCCCTAGCAACTCACATGGGGACTGGCCTTTCCTGAGGCCACCAGAGCGGGTCCCTGAGGTCCCCGTCGTAACTCGAGAAGACCTGCCGCAACTCGAGAAATTCCAGGAGGTTCTCCCCTCCAGGCGAGATGAGGCCCATTTCCGCTGAGGCGTCTCGACAAGGCTGATCACACCTCACCTCTGGAACTTTGAAAGGGTCCTTCACACCCTTGGTGCAAATCAAGAAGTTCCCCGACATACCCGTCTCCACTCGAGAGGAATCACGAGGGTCCCGCCCACATCCAGAGGAGCCCCGTTTCCGCCTCGTAGATCGAGATGAGGGATCCTTTCCCTGATTCGTTAGGAAAGAGTTCCCGGCGTTCCCGTCGCATCTCAAGAGGAGGCCCTCTCAACAGAAACGGCGAGAGGAACTCCAGGGTCATGCCACCATTCCAAGAGTCCAACAGATGTCTCAGTCCATTAGAGAGGAACCTCTTTTCCCTTCACCGGCTCGTCTTTCACGCCGAGGATCGACTCACACCAAGGTGGCACGTGGCACAGCCCTGTGGGAAAGCCTCGTGGGAAAGCCTCGAGGGACAGCCTCGAGGGAAAGCCACAGATCCCTTGATCCACGTGACAGGAAGCGTGACACTACTGCTGCAGCTCGGGAGGAAGGCGCACGTGCATGCCCCCACTGGAGACGAGGCCTGACTCCCCTGGGGAGACTCAGAAGCACCCCAAGGTCCATGGCAACACTGGAGAGGAATCCTCAGGTTCCAGCCCCAACTCCACACAAGGACTGAGGCCCCGGCATGGACGGGAGAGGAATCCCGAGAGGTCCCCTAGCAACTCGCATGGGAACTGGCCTTTCCTGAGGCCACCAGAGCGGGTCCCTGAGGTCCCCGTCGTAACTCGAGAAGACCTGCCGCAACTCGAGAAAATCCAGGAGGTTCTCCCCTCCAGGCGAGATGAGGCCCATTTCCGCTGAGGCGTCTCGAGGATGATCACACCTCACCTCTGGAACTTCGAAAGGTTCCTTCACACCCTTGGTGCAAATCAAGAATTTCCCCGACATAGCCGTCTCCACTCGAGAGGAATCACGAGGGTCACGCCCACATCCAGAGGAGCCCCGTTTCCGCCTCGTAGCTCGAGATGAGGGATCCTTTCCCTGCTTCGTCGGGAAAGAGTTCCCGGCGTTCCTGTCGCATCTCAAGAGGAGGCCCTCTCAACAGGAACGGTGAGAGGAACTCCAGGGTCGTGCCACCATTCCAAGAGTCCCCCAGATGTCTCAGTCCATTCCAGAGGAACCTCTTTTCCCTTCACCGGCTCGTCTTTCACGCCGAGGATCGACTCACACCAAGGTGGCACGTGGCACAGCCCTGTGGGAAAGCCTCGTGGGAAAGCCTCGAGGGACAGCCTCGAGGGAAAGCCACAGATCCCTTGATCCACGTGACAGGAAGCGTGACACTCCTGCTGCAGCTCGGGAGGAAGGCGCACGTGCATGCCCCACTCGAGACGAGGCCTGACTCCCCTGGGGAGACTCAGAAGCACCCCAAGATCCATGGCAACACTGGAGAGGAATCCTCAGGTTCCGGCCCCGACTCCACACAAGGACTGAGGCCCCGGCATGGACGGGAGAGGAATCCCGATAGGTCCCCTAGCAACTCGCATGGGGACTGGCCTTTCCTGAGGCCACCAGAGCGGGTCCCTGAGGTCCCCTTCGTAACTCGAGAAGACCTGCCGCAACTCGAGAAAATCCAGGAGGTTCTCCCCTCCAGGCGAGATGAGGCCCATTTCCGCTGAGGCGTCTCGACAAGGCTGATCACACCTCACATCTGGAACTTTGAAAGGGTCCTTCACACCCTTGTTGCAAATCAAGAAGTTCCCCGACATACCCGTCTCCACTCGAGAGGAATCACGAGGGTCCCGCCCACATCCAGAGGAGCCCCGTTTCCGCCTCGTAGATCGAGATGAGGGATTCTTTCCCTGCTTCGTCGGGAAAGAGTTCCCGGAGTTCCCGTCGCATCTCAAGAGGAGGCCCTCTCAACAGGAACGGCGAGAGGAACTCCAGGGTCGTGCCACCATTCCAAGAGTCCCCCAGATGTCTCAGTCCATTCCAGAGGAACCTCTTTTCCCTTCACCGGCTCGTCTTTCACGCCGAGGATCGACTCACACCAAGGTGGCACGTGGCACAGCCCTGTGGGAAAGCCTCGTGGGAAAGCCTCGAGGGAAAGCCTCGAGGGAAAGCCACAGATCCCTTGATCCACGTGACAGGAAGCGTGACACTACTGCTGCAACTCGGGAGGAAGGCGCACGTGCATGCCCCCACTCGAGACGAGGCCTGACTCCCCTGGGGAGACTCAGAAGCACCCCAAGATCCATGGCAACACTGGAGAGGAATCATCAGGTTCCGGCCCCGACTCCACACAAGGACTGAGGCCCCGGCATGGACTGGAGAGGAATCCCGAGAGGTCCCCTAGCAACTCGCATGGGGACTGGCCTTTCCTGAGGCCACCAGAGCGGGTCCCTGAGGTCCCCGTCGTAACTCGAGAAGACATGCCGCAACTCGAGAAAATCCAGGAGGTTCTCCCCTCCAGGCGAGATGAGGCCCATTTCCGCTGAGGCGTCTCGAGGATGATCACACCTCACCTCTGGAACTTCGAAAGGTTCCTTCACACCCTTGGTGCAAATCAAGAATTTCCCCGACATAGCCGTCTCCACTCGAGAGGAATCACGAGGGTCACGCCCACATCCAGAGGAGCCACGTTTCCGCCTCGTAGCTCGAGATGAGGGATCCTTTCCCTGCTTCGTCGGGAAAGAGTTCCCGGCGTTCCTGTCGCATCTCAAGAGGAGGCCCTCTCAACAGGAACGGTGAGAGGAACTCCAGGGTCGTGCCACCATTCCAAGAGTCCCCCAGATGTCTCAGTCCATTCCAGAGGAACCTCTTTTCCCTTCACCGGCTCGTCTTTCACGCCGAGGATCGACTCACACCAAGGTGGCACGTGGCACAGCCCTGTGGGAAAGCCTCGTGGGAAAGCCTCGAGGGACAGCCTCGAGGGAAAGCCACAGATCCCTTGATCCACGTGACAGGAAGCGTGACACTCCTGCTGCAGCTCGGGAGGAAGGCGCACGTGCATGCCCCCACTCGAGACGAGGCCTGACTCCCCTGGGGAGACTCAGAAGCACCCCAAGATCCATGGCAACACTGGAGAGGAATCCTCAGGTTCCGGCCCCGACTCCACACAAGGACTGAGGCCCCGGCATGGACGGGAGAGGAATCCCGAGAGGTCCCCTAGCAACTCGCATGGGGACTGGCCTTTCCTGAGGCCACCAGAGCGGGTCCCTGAGGTCCCCTTCGTAACTCGAGAAGACCTGCCGCAACTCGAGAAAATCCAGGAGGTTCTCCCCTCCAGGCGAGATGAGGCCCATTTCCGCTGAGGCGTCTCGACAAGGCTGATCACACCTCACATCTGGAACTTTGAAAGGGTCCTTCACACCCTTGTTGCAAATCAAGAAGTTCCCCGACATACCCGTCTCCACTCGAGAGGAATCACGAGGGTCCCGCCCACATCCAGAGGAGCCCCGTTTCCGCCTCGTAGATCGAGATGAGGGATTCTTTCCCTGCTTCGTCGGGAAAGAGTTCCCGGAGTTCCCGTCGCATCTCAAGAGGAGGCCCTCTCAACAGGAACGGCGAGAGGAACTCCAGGGTCGTGCCACCATTCCAAGAGTCCCCCAGATGTCTCAGTCCATTCCAGAGGAACCTCTTTTCCCTTCACCGGCTCGTCTTTCACGCCGAGGATCGACTCACACCAAGGTGGCACGTGGCACAGCCCTGTGGGAAAGCCTCGTGGGAAAGCCTCGAGGGAAAGCCTCGAGGGAAAGCCACAGATCCCTTGATCCACGTGACAGGAAGCGTGACACTACTGCTGCAACTCGGGAGGAAGGCGCACGTGCATGCCCCCACTCGAGACGAGGCCTGACTCCCCTGGGGAGACTCAGAAGCACCCCAAGGTCCATGGCAACACTGGAGAGGAATCATCAGGTTCCGGCCCCGACTCCACACAAGGACTGAGGCCCCGGCATGGACTGGAGAGGAATCCCGAGAGGTCCCCTAGCAACTCGCATGGGGACTGGCCTTTCCTGAGGCCACCAGAGCGGGTCCCTGAGGTCCCCTTCGTAACTCGAGAAGACCTGCCTCAACTCGAGAAAATCCAGGAGGTTCTCCCCTCCAGGCGAGATGAGGCCCATTTCCGCTGAGGCGTCTCGAGGCTGATCACACCTCACCTCTGGAACTTCGAAAGGGTCCTTCACACCCTTGGTGCAAATCAAGAAGTTCCCCGACATAGCCGTCTCCACTCGAGAGGAATCACGAGGGTCACGCCCACATCCAGAGGAGCCCCGTTTCCGCCTCGTAGCTCGAGATGAGGGATCCTTTCCCTGCTTCGTCGGGAAAGAGTTCCCGGCGTTCCCGTCGCATCTCAAGAGGAGGCCCTCTCAACAGGAATGGTGAGAGGAACTCCAGGGTCGTGCCACCATTCCAAGAGTCCCCCAGATGTCTCAGTCCATTCCAGAGGAACCTCTTTTCCCTTCACCAGGTCGTCTTTCACGCCGAGGATCGACTCACACCAAGGTGGCACGTGGCACAGCCCTGTGGGAAAGCCTCGTGGGAAAGCCTCGAGGGACAGCCTCGAGGGAAAGCCACAGATCCCTTGATCCACGTGACAGGAAGCGTGACACTCCTGCTGCAGCTCGGGAGGAAGGCGCACGTGCATGCCCCGACTCGAGACGAGGCCTGACTCCCCTGGGGAGACTCAGAAGCACCCCAAGATCCATGGCAACACTGGAGAGGAATCCCCAGGTTCCGGCCCCGACTCCACACAAGGACTGAGTCCCCGGCATGGACGGGAGAGGAATCCCGAGAGGTCCCCTAGCAACTCGCATGGGGACTGGCCTTTCCTGAGGCCACCAGAGCGGGTCCCTGAGGTCCCCGTCGTAACTCGAGAAGACCTGCCGCAACTCGAGAAAATCCAGGAGGTTCTCCCCTCCAGGCGAGATGAGGCCCATTTCCGCTGAGGCGTCTCGACAAGGCTGATCACACCTCACCTCTGGAACTTTGAAAGGGTCCTTCACACCCTTGGTGCAAATCAAGAAGTTCCCCGACATACCCGTCTCCACTCGAGAGGAATCACGAGGGTCCCGCCCACATCCAGAGGAGCCCCGTTTCCGCCTCGTAGATCGAGATGAGGGATCCTTTCCCTGCTTCGTCGGGAAAGAGTTCCCGGCGTTCCCGTCGCATCTCAAGAGGAGGCCCTCTCAACAGGAACGGCGAGAGGAACTCCAGGGTCGTGCCACCATTCCAAGAGTCCCCCAGATGTCTCAGTCCATTCCAGAGGAACCTCTTTTCCCTTCACCGGCTCGTCTTTCACGCCGAGGATCGACTCACACCAAGGTGGCACGTGGCACAGCCCTGTGGGAAAGCCTCGTGGGAAAGCCTCGAGGGAAAGCCTCGAGGGAAAGCCACAGATCCCTTGATCCACGTGACAGGAAGCGTGACACTACTGCTGCAGCTCGGGAGGAAGGGGCACGTGCATGCCCCCACAGGAGACGAGGCCTGACTCCCCTGGGGAGACTCAGAAGCACCCCAAGATCCATGGCAACACTGGAGAGGAATTCTCCGGTTCCGGCCACGACTCCACACAAGGACTGAGGCCCCGGCATGGACGAGAGAGGAATCCCGAGAGGTCCCCTAGCAACTCGCATGGGGACTGGCCTTTCCTGAGGCCACCAGAGCGGGTCCCTGAGGTCCCCTTCGTAACTCGAGAAGACCTGCCGCAACTCGAGAAAATCCAGGAGGTTCTCCCCTCCAGGCGAGATGAGGCCCATTTCCGCTGAGGCGTCTCGAGGCTGATCACACCTCACCTCTGGAACTTCGAAAGGGTCCTTCACACCCTTGGTGCAAATCAAGAAGTTCCCCGACATAGCCGTCTCCACTCGAGAGGAATCACGAGGGTCACGCCCACATCCAGAGGAGCCCCGTTTCCGCCTCGTAGCTCGAGATGAGGGATCCTTTCCCTGCTTCGTCGGGAAAGAGTTCCCGGCGTTCCCGTCGCATCTCAAGAGGAGGCCCTCTCAACAGGAACGGTGAGAGGAACTCCAGGGTCGTGCCACCATTCCAAGAGTCCCCCAGATGTCTCAGTCCATTCCAGAGGAACCTCTTTTCCCTTCACCAGGTCGTCTTTCACGCCGAGGATCGACTCACACCAAGGTGGCACGTGGCACAGCCCTGTGGGAAAGCCTCGTGGGAAAGCCTCGAGGGACAGCCTCGAGGGAAAGCCACAGATCCCTTGATCCACGTGACAGGAAGCGTGACACTACTGCTGCAGCTCGGGAGGAAGGCGCACGTGCATGCCCCCACTCGAGACGAGGCCTGACTCCCCTGGGGAGACTCAGAAGCACCCCAAGATCCATGGCAACACTGGAGAGGAATCCTCAGGTTCCGGCCCCGACTCCACACAAGGACTGAGTCCCCGGCATGGACGGGAGAGGAATCCCGAGAGGTCCCCTAGCAACTCGCATGGGGACTGGCCTTTCCTGAGGCCACCAGAGCGGGTCCCAGAGGTCCCCGTCGTAACTCGAGAAGACCTGCCGCAACTCGAGAAAATCCAGGAGGTTCTCCCCTCCAGGCGAGATGAGGCCCATTTCCGCTGAGGCGTCTCGACAAGGCTGATCACACCTCACCTCTGGAACTTTGAAAGGGTCCTTCACACCCTTGGTGCAAATCAAGAAGTTCCCCGACATACCCGTCTCCACTCGAGAGGAATCACGAGGGTCCCGCCCACATCCAGAGGAGCCCCGTTTCCGCCTCGTAGATCGAGATGAGGGATCCTTTCCCTGCTTCGTCGGGAAAGAGTTCCCGGCGTTCCCGTCGCATCTCAAGAGGAGGCCCTCTCAACAGGAACGGCGAGAGGAACGCCAGGGTCGTGCCACCATTCCAAGAGTCCCCCAGATGTCTCAGTCCATTCCAGAGGAAGCTCTTTTCCCTTCACCGGCTCGTCTTTCACGCCGAGGATCGACTCACACCAAGGTGGCACGTAGCACAGCCCTGTGGGAAAGCCTCGTGGGAAAGCCTCGAGGGAAAGCCTCGAGGGAAAGCCACAGATCCCTTGATCCACGTGACAGGAAGCGTGACACTACTGCTGCAGCTCGGGAGGAAGGCACACGTGCATGCCCCCACTGGAGACGAGGCCTGACTCCCCTGGGGAGACTCAGAAGCACCCCAAGATCCATGGCAACACTGGAGAGGAATCCACAGGTTCCGGACCCGAATCCACACAAGGACTGAGGCCCCGGCATGGACGGGAGAGGAATCCCGAGAGGTCCCCTAGCAACTCGCATGGGGACTGGCCTTTCCTAAGGCCACCAGAGCGGGTCCCTGAGGTCCCCGTCGTAACTCGAGAAGACCTGCCGCAACTTGAGAAAATCCAGGAGGTTCTCCCCTCCAGGCGAGATGAGGCCCTTTTCCGCTGAGGCGTCTCGACAAGGTTGATCACACCTCACCTCTGGAACTTTGAAAGGGTCCTTCACACCCTTGGTGCAAATCAAGAAGTTCCCCGACATACCCGTCTCCACTCGAGAGGAATCACGAGGGTCCCGCCCACATCCAGAGGAGCCCCGTTTCCGCCTCGTAGCTCGAGTTGAGGGATCCTTTCCCTGATTCGTTCGGAAAGCGTTCCCGGCGTTCCCGTCGCATCTCAAGAGGAGGCCCTCTCAACAGGAACGGCGAGAGGAACTCCAGGGTCGTGCCACCATTCCAAGAGTCCCCCAGATGTCTCAGTCCATTCCAGAGGAACCTCTTTTCCCTTCACCGGCTCGTCTTTCACGCCGAGGATCGACTCACACCAAGGTGGCACGTGGCACAGCCCTGTGGGAAAGCCTCGTGGGAAAGCCTCGAGGGAAAGCCTCGAGGGAAAGCCACAGATCCCTTGATCCACGTGACAGGAAGCGTGACACTACTGCTGCAACTCGGGAGGAAGGCGCACGTGCATGCCCCCACTCGAGACGAGGCCTGACTCCCCTGGGGAGACTCAGAAGCACCCCAAGATCCATGGCAACACTGGAGAGGAATCATCAGGTTCCGGCCCCGACTCCACACAAGGACTGAGGCCCCGGCATGGACTGGAGAGGAATCCCGAGAGGTCCCCTAGCAACTCGCATGGGGACTGGCCTTTCCTGAGGCCACCAGAGCGGGTCCCTGAGGTCCCCTTCGTAACTCGAGAAGACCTGCCGCAACTCGAGAAAATCCAGGAGGTTCTCCCCTCCAGGCGAGATGAGGCCCATTTCCGCTGAGGCGTCTCGAGGCTGATCACACCTCACCTCTGGAACTTCGAAAGGGTCCTTCACACCCTTGGTGCAAATCAAGAAGTTCCCCGACATAGCCGTCTCCACTCGAGAGGAATCACGAGGGTCACGCCCACATCCAGAGGAGCCCCGTTTCCGTCTCGTAGCTCGAGATGAGGGATCCTTTACCTGCTTCGTCGGGAAAGAGTTCCCGGCGTTCCCGTCGCATCTCAAGAGGAGGCCCTCTCAACATGAACGGTGACAGGAACTCCAGGGTCGTACCACCATTCCAAGAGTCCCCCAGATGTCTCAGTCCATTCCAGAGGAACCTCTTTTCCCTTCACCGGCTCGTCTTTCACGCCGAGGATCGACTCACACCAAGGTGGCACGTGGCACAGCCCTGTGGGAAAGCCTCGTGGGAAAGCCTCGAGGGACAGCCTCGAGGGAAAGCCACAGATCCCTTGATCCACGTGACAGGAAGCGTGACACTACTGCTGCAGCTGGGGAGGAAGGCACACGTGCATGCCCCCACTCGAGACGAGGCCTGAATCCCCTGGGGAGACTCAGAAGCACCCCAAGATCCATGGCAACACTGGAGAGGAATCCTCAGGTTCCGGCCCCGACTCCACACAAGGACTGAGGCCCCGGCATGGACGGGAGAGGAATCCCGAGAGGTCCCCTAGCAACTCGCATGGGGACTGGCCTTTCCTGAGGCCACCAGAGCGGGTCCCTGAGGTCCCCGTCGTAACTCGAGAAGACCTGCCGCAACTCGAGAAAATCCAGGAGGTTCTCCCCTCCAGGCGAGATGAGGCCCTTTTCCGCTGAGGCGTCTCGACAAGGCTGATCACACCTCACCTCTGGAACTTTGAAAGGGTACTTCACACCCTTGGTGCAAATCAAGAAGTTCCCCGACATACCCGTCTCCACTCGAGAGGAATCACGAGGGTCCCGCCCACATCCAGAGGAGCCCCGTTTCCGCCTCGTAGCTCGAGTTAAGGGATCCTTTCCCTGTTTCGTCAGGAAAGAGTTCCCGGCGTTCCCATCGCATCTCAAGAGGAGGCCCTCTCAACAGGAACGGTGAGAGGAACTCCAGGGTCGTGCCACCATTCCAAGAGTCCCCCACATGTCTCAGTCCATTCCAGAGGAAACTCTCTTCCATTCACCGGCTCGTCTTTCACGCCGAGGATCGACTCACACCAAGGTGGCACGTGGCACAGCCCTGTGGGAAAGCCTCGTGGGAAAGCCTCGAGGGACAGCCTCGAGGGAAAGCCACAGATCCCTTGATCCACGTGACAGGAAGCGTGACACTACTGCTGCAGCTCGGGAGGAAGGCGCACGTGCATGCCCACACTCGAGACGAGGCCTGACTCCCCTGGGGAGACTCAGAAGCACCCCAAGATAAATGGCAACACTGGAGAGGAATCCTCAGTTTCCGGCCCCGACTCCACATAAGGTCTTAGGCCCCGGCATCCACTGGAGAGGAATCCCGAGTTGTCCCCTAGCAACTCACATGGGGACTGGCCTTTCCTGAGGCCACCAGAGCGGGTCCCTGAGGTCCCCGTCGTAACTCGAGAAGACCTGCCGCAACTCGAGAAATTCCAGGAGGTTCTCCCCTCCAGGCGAGATGAGGCCCATTTCCGCTGAGGCGTCTCGACAAGGCTGATCACACCTCACCTCTGGAACTTTGAAAGGGTCCTTCACACCCTTGGTGCAAATCAAGAAGTTCCCCGACATACCCGTCTCCACTCGAGAGGAATCACGAGGGTCCCGCCCACATCCAGAGGAGCCCCGTTTCCGCCTCGTAGATCGAGATGAGGGATCCTTTCCCTGATTCGTTAGGAAAGAGTTCCCGGCGTTCCCGTCGCATCTCAAGAGGAGGCCCTATCAACAGAAACGGCGAGAGGAACTCCAGGGTCATGCCACCATTCCAAGAGTCCAACAGATGTCTCAGTCCATTAGAGAGGAACCTCTTTTCCCTTCACCGGCTCGTCTTTCACGCCGAGGATCGACTCACACCAAGGTGGCACGTGGCACAGCCCTGTGGGAAAGCCTCGTGGGAAAGCCTCGAGGGACAGCCTCGAGGGAAAGCCACAGATCCCTTGATCCACGTGACAGGAAGCGTGACACTACTGCTGCAGCTCGGGAGGAAGGCGCACGTGCATGCCCCCACTGGAGACGAGGCCTGACTCCCCTGGGGAGACTCAGAAGCACCCCAAGGTCCATGGCAACACTGGAGAGGAATCCTCAGGTTCCAGCCCCAACTCCACACAAGGACTGAGGCCCCGGCATGGACGGGAGAGGAATCCCGAGAGGTCCCCTAGCAACTCGCATGGGAACTGGCCTTTCCTGAGGCCACCAGAGCGGGTCCCTGAGGTCCCCGTCGTAACTCGAGAAGACCTGCCGCAACTCGAGAAAATCCAGGAGGTTCTCCCCTCCAGGCGAGATGAGGCCCATTTCCGCTGAGGCGTCTCGAGGATGATCACACCTCACCTCTGGAACTTCGAAAGGTTCCTTCACACCCTTGGTGCAAATCAAGAATTTCCCCGACATAGCCGTCTCCACTCGAGAGGAATCACGAGGGTCACGCCCACATCCAGAGGAGCCCCGTTTCCGCCTCGTAGCTCGAGATGAGGGATCCTTTCCCTGCTTCGTCGGGAAAGAGTTCCCGGCGTTCCTGTCGCATCTCAAGAGGAGGCCCTCTCAACAGGAACGGTGAGAGGAACTCCAGGGTCGTGCCACCATTCCAAGAGTCCCCCAGATGTCTCAGTCCATTCCAGAGGAACCTCTTTTCCCTTCACCGGCTCGTCTTTCACGCCGAGGATCGACTCACACCAAGGTGGCACGTGGCACAGCCCTGTGGGAAAGCCTCGTGGGAAAGCCTCGAGGGACAGCCTCGAGGGAAAGCCACAGATCCCTTGATCCACGTGACAGGAAGCGTGACACTCCTGCTGCAGCTCGGGAGGAAGGCGCACGTGCATGCCCCCACTCGAGACGAGGCCTGACTCCCCTGGGGAGACTCAGAAGCACCCCAAGATCCATGGCAACACTGGAGAGGAATCCTCAGGTTCCGGCCCCGACTCCACACAAGGACTGAGGCCCCGGCATGGACGGGAGAGGAATCCCGATAGGTCCCCTAGCAACTCGCATGGGGACTGGCCTTTCCTGAGGCCACTAGAGCGGGTCCCTGAGGTCCCCTTCGTAACTCGAGAAGACCTGCCGCAACTCGAGAAAATCCAGGAGGTTCTCCCCTCCAGGCGAGATGAGGCCCATTTCCGCTGAGGCGTCTCGACAAGGCTGATCACACCTCACATCTGGAACTTTGAAAGGGTCCTTCACACCCTTGTTGCAAATCAAGAAGTTCCCCGACATACCCGTCTCCACTCGAGAGGAATCACGAGGGTCCCGCCCACATCCAGAGGAGCCCCGTTTCCGCCTCGTAGATCGAGATGAGGGATTCTTTCCCTGCTTCGTCGGGAAAGAGTTCCCGGAGTTCCCGTCGCATCTCAAGAGGAGGCCCTCTCAACAGGAACGGCGAGAGGAACTCCAGGGTCGTGCCACCATTCCAAGAGTCCCCCAGATGTCTCAGTCCATTCCAGAGGAACCTCTTTTCCCTTCACCGGCTCGTCTTTCACGCCGAGGATCGACTCACACCAAGGTGGCACGTGGCACAGCCCTGTGGGAAAGCCTCGTGGGAAAGCCTCGAGGGAAAGCCTCGAGGGAAAGCCACAGATCCCTTGATCCACGTGACAGGAAGCGTGACACTACTGCTGCAACTCGGGAGGAAGGCGCACGTGCATGCCCCCACTCGAGACGAGGCCTGACTCCCCTGAGGAGACTCAGAAGCACCCCAAGATCCATGGCAACACTGGAGAGGAATCATCAGGTTCCGGCCCCGACTCCACACAAGGACTGAGGCCCCGGCATGGACTGGAGAGGAATCCCGAGAGGTCCCCTAGCAACTCGCATGGGGACTGGCCTTTCCTGAGGCCACCAGAGCGGGTCCCTGAGGTCCCCGTCGTAACTCGAGAAGACATGCCGCAACTCGAGAAAATCCAGGAGGTTCTCCCCTCCAGGCGAGATGAGGCCCATTTCCGCTGAGGCGTCTCGAGGATGATCACACCTCACCTCTGGAACTTCGAAAGGTTCCTTCACACCCTTGGTGCAAATCAAGAATTTCCCCGACATAGCCGTCTCCACTCGAGAGGAATCACGAGGGTCACGCCCACATCCAGAGGAACCCCGTTTCCGCCTCGTAGCTCGAGATGAGGGATCCTTTCCCTGCTTCGTCGGGAAAGAGTTCCCGGCGTTCCTGTCGCATCTCAAGAGGAGGCCCTCTCAACAGGAACGGTGAGAGGAACTCCAGGGTCGTGCCACCATTCCAAGAGTCCCCCAGATGTCTCAGTCCATTCCAGAGGAACCTCTTTTCCCTTCACCGGCTCGTCTTTCACGCCGAGGATCGACTCACACCAAGGTGGCACGTGGCACAGCCCTGTGGGAAAGCCTCGTGGGAAAGCCTCGAGGGACAGCCTCGAGGGAAAGCCACAGATCCCTTGATCCACGTGACAGGAAGCGTGACACTCCTGCTGCAGCTCGGGAGGAAGGCGCACGTGCATGCCCCCACTCGAGACGAGGCCTGACTCCCCTGGGGAGACTCAGAAGCACCCCAAGATCCATGGCAACACTGGAGAGGAATCCTCAGGTTCCGGCCCCGACTCCACACAAGGACTGAGGCCCCGGCATGGACGGGAGAGGAATCCCGAGAGGTCCCCTAGCAACTCGCATGGGGACTGGCCTTTCCTGAGGCCACCAGAGCGGGTCCCTGAGGTCCCCTTCGTAACTCGAGAAGACCTGCCGCAACTCGAGAAAATCCAGGAGGTTCTCCCCTCCAGGCGAGATGAGGCCCATTTCCGCTGAGGCGTCTCGACAAGGCTGATCACACCTCACCTCTGGAACTTTGAAAGGGTCCTTCACACCCTTGGTGCAAATCAAGAAGTTCCCCGACATACCCGTCTCCACTCGAGAGGAATCACGAGGGTCCCGCCCACATCCAGAGGAGCCCCGTTTCCGCCTCGTAGATCGAGATGAGGGATCCTTTCCCTGCTTCGTCGGGAAAGAGTTCCCGGCGTTCCCGTCGCATCTCAAGAGGAGGCCCTCTCAACAGGAACGGCGAGAGGAACTCCAGGGTCGTGCCACCATTCCAAGAGTCCCCCAGATGTCTCAGTCCATTCCAGAGGAACCTCTTTTCCCTTCACCGGCTCGTCTTTCACGCCGAGGATCGACTCACACCAAGGTGGCACGTGGCACAGCCCTGTGGGAAAGCCTCGTGGGAAAGCCTCGAGGGAAAGCCTCGAGGGAAAGCCACAGATCCCTTGATCCACGTGACAGGAAGCGTGACACTACTGCTGCAGCTCGGGAGGAAGGGGCACGTGCATGCCCCCACAGGAGACGAGGCCTGACTCCCCTGGGGAGACTCAGAAGCACCCCAAGATCCATGGCAACACTGGAGAGGAATTCTCCGGTTCCGGCCACGACTCCACACAAGGACTGAGGCCCCGGCATGGACGAGAGAGGAATCTCGAGAGGTCCCCTAGCAACTCGCATGGGGACTGGCCTTTCCTGAGGCCACCAGAGCGGGTCCCTGAGGTCCCCTTCGTAACTCGAGAAGACCTGCCGCAACTCGAGAAAATCCAGGAGGTTCTCCCCTCCAGGCGAGATGAGGCCCATTTCCGCTGAGGCGTCTCGAGGCTGATCACACCTCACCTCTGGAACTTCGAAAGGGTCCTTCACACCCTTGGTGCAAATCAAGAAGTTCCCCGACATAGCCGTCTCCACTCGAGAGGAATCACGAGGGTCACGCCCACATCCAGAGGAGCCCCGTTTCCGCCTCGTAGCTCGAGATGAGGGATCCTTTCCCTGCTTCGTCGGGAAAGAGTTCCCGGCGTTCCCGTCGCATCTCAAGAGGAGGCCCTCTCAACAGGAACGGTGAGAGGAACTCCAGGGTCGTGCCACCATTCCAAGAGTCCCCCAGATGTCTCAGTCCATTCCAGAGGAACCTCTTTTCCCTTCACCAGGTCGTCTTTCACGCCGAGGATCGACTCACACCAAGGTGGCACGTGGCACAGCCCTGTGGGAAAGCCTCGTGGGAAAGCCTCGAGGGACAGCCTCGAGGGAAAGCCACAGATCCCTTGATCCACGTGACAGGAAGCGTGACACTACTGCTGCAGCTCGGGAGGAAGGCGCACGTGCATGCCCCCACTCGAGACGAGGCCTGACTCCCCTGGGGAGACTCAGAAGCACCCCAAGATCCATGGCAACACTGGAGAGGAATCCTCAGGTTCCGGCCCCGACTCCACACAAGGACTGAGTCCCCGGCATGGACGGGAGAGGAATCCCGAGAGGTCCCCTAGCAACTCGCATGGGGACTGGCCTTTCCTGAGGCCACCAGAGCGGGTCCCAGAGGTCCCCGTCGTAACTCGAGAAGACCTGCCGCAACTCGAGAAAATCCAGGAGGTTCTCCCCTCCAGGCGAGATGAGGCCCATTTCCGCTGAGGCGTCTCGACAAGGCTGATCACACCTCACCTCTGGAACTTTGAAAGGGTCCTTCACACCCTTGGTGCAAATCAAGAAGTTCCCCGACATACCCGTCTCCACTCGAGAGGAATCACGAGGGTCCCGCCCACATCCAGAGGAGCCCCGTTTCCGCCTCGTAGATCGAGATGAGGGATCCTTTCCCTGCTTCGTCGGGAAAGAGTTCCCGGCGTTCCCGTCGCATCTCAAGAGGAGGCCCTCTCAACAGGAACGGCGAGAGGAACGCCAGGGTCGTGCCACCATTCCAAGAGTCCCCCAGATGTCTCAGTCCATTCCAGAGGAAGCTCTTTTCCCTTCACCGGCTCGTCTTTCACGCCGAGGATCGACTCACACCAAGGTGGCACGTAGCACAGCCCTGTGGGAAAGCCTCGTGGGAAAGCCTCGAGGGAAAGCCTCGAGGGAAAGCCACAGATCCCTTGATCCACGTGACAGGAAGCGTGACACTACTGCTGCAGCTCGGGAGGAAGGCGCACGTGCATGCCCCCACTGGAGACGAGGCCTGACTCCCCTGGGGAGACTCAGAAGCACCCCAAGATCCATGGCAACACTGGAGAGGAATCCACAGGTTCCGGACCCGAATCCACACAAGGACTGAGGCCCCGGCATGGACGGGAGAGGAATCCCGAGAGGTCCCCTAGCAACTCGCATGGGGACTGGCCTTTCCTAAGGCCACCAGAGCGGGTCCCTGAGGTCCCCGTCGTAACTCGAGAAGACCTGCCGCAACTTGAGAAAATCCAGGAGGTTCTCCCCTCCAGGCGAGATGAGGCCCTTTTCCGCTGAGGCGTCTCGACAAGGTTGATCACACCTCACCTCTGGAACTTTGAAAGGGTCCTTCACACCCTTGGTGCAAATCAAGAAGTTCCCCGACATACCCGTCTCCACTCGAGAGGAATCACGAGGGTCCCGCCCACATCCAGAGGAGCCCCGTTTCCGCCTCGTAGCTCGAGTTGAGGGATCCTTTCCCTGATTCGTTCGGAAAGCGTTCCCGGCGTTCCCGTCGCATCTCAAGAGGAGGCCCTCTCAACAGGAACGGCGAGAGGAACTCCAGGGTCGTGCCACCATTCCAAGAGTCCCCCAGATATCTCAGTCCATTCCAGAGGATAGTCTTTTCCCTTCACCGGCTCGTTTTTCACGCCGAGGATCGACTCACACCAAGGTGGCACGTGGCACAGCCCTGTGGGAAAGCCTCGTGGGAAAGCCTCGAGGGAAAGCCTCGAGGGAAAGCCACAGATCCCTTGATCCACGTGACAGGAAGCGTGACACTACTGCTGCAGCTCGGGAGGAAGGCGCACGTGCATGCCCCCACTCGAGACGAGGCCTGACTCCCCTGGGGAGACTCAGAAGCACCCCAAGATCCAAGGCAACACTGGAGAGGAATCCTGAGGTTCCGGCCCCGACTCCACACAAGGACTGAGGCCCCGGCATGGACTGGAGAGGAATCCCGAAAGGTCCCGTAGCAACTCGCATGGGTACTGGCCTTTCCTGAGGCCGCCAGAGCGGTTCCCTGAGGTCCCCTTCGTAACTCGAGAAGACCTGCCGCA
The DNA here is from genome assembly GCF_023091745.1 of Budorcas taxicolor. NCBI lineage: Eukaryota > Metazoa > Chordata > Mammalia > Artiodactyla > Bovidae > Budorcas > Budorcas taxicolor. Next base: position 988,957 of record NW_026291535.1, read on the forward strand.
ACTCGAGAAAATCCAGGAGGTTCTCCCCTCCAGGCGAGATGAGGCCCATTTCCGCTGAGGCGTCTCGAGGCTGATCACACCTCACCTCTGGAACTTCGAAAGGGTCCTTCACACCCTTGGTGCAAATCAAGAAGTTCCCCGACATAGCCGTCTCCACTCGAGAGGAATCACGAGGGTCACGCCCACATCCAGAGGAGCCCCGTTTCCGTCTCGTAGCTCGAGATGAGGGATCCTTTACCTGCTTCGTCGGGAAAGAGTTCCCGGCGTTCCCGTCGCATCTCAAGAGGAGGCCCTCTCAACAGGAACGGTGAGAGGAACTCCAGGATCGTGCCACCATTCCAAGAGTCCCCCAGATGTCTCAGTCCATTCCAGAGGAACCTCTTTTTCCTTCACCGGCTCGTCTTTCATGCCGAGGATCGACTCACACCAAGGTGGCACGTGGCACAGCCCTGTGGGAAAGCCTCGTGGGAAAGCCTCGAGGGACAGCCTCGAGGGAAAGCCACAGATCCCTTGATCCACGTGACAGGAAGCGTGACACTACTGCTGCAGCTCGGGAGGAAGGCACACGTGCATGCCCCCACTCGAGACGAGGCCTGACTCCCCTGGGGAGACTCAGAAGCACCCCAAGATCCATGGCAACACTGGAGAGGAATCCTCAGGTTCCGGCCCCGACTCCACACAAGGACTGAGGCCCCGGCATGGACGGGAGAGGAATCCCGAGAGGTCCCCTAGCAACTCGCATGGGGACTGGCCTTTCCTGAGGCCACCAGAGCGGGTCCCTGAGGTCCCCTTCGTAACTCGAGAAGACCTGCCGCAACTCGAGAAAATCCAGGAGGTTCTCCCCTCCAGGCGATATGAGGCCCTTTTCCGCTGAGGCGTCTCGACAAGGCTGATCACATCTCACCTCTGGAACTTTGAAAGGGTCCTTCACACCCTTGGTGCAAATCAAGAAGTTCCCCGACATACCCGTCTCCACTCGAGAGGAATCACGAGGGTCCCGCCCACATCCAGAGGAGCCCCGTTTCCGCCTCGTAGCTCGAGATGAGGGATCCTGTCCCTGCTTCTTCGGGAAAGAGTTCCCGGCGTTCCCGTCGCATCTCAAGAGGAGGCCCTCTCAACAGGAACGGCGAGAGGAACTCCAGGGTCGTGCCACCTTTCCAAGAGTCCCCCAGATGTCTCAGTCCATTCCAGAGGAAACTCTTTTCCCTTAACCGGCTCGTCTTTCACGCCGAGGATCGACTCACACCAAGGTGGCACGTGGCACAGCCCTGTGGGAAAGCCTCGTGGGAAAGCCTCGAGGGACAGCCTCGAGGGAAAGCCACAGATCCCTTGATCCACGTGACAGGAAGCGTGACACTCCTGCTGCAGCTCGGGAGGAAGGCGCACGTGCATGCCCCCACTCGAGACGAGGCCTGACTCCCCTGGGGAGACTCAGAAGCACCCCAAGATCCATGGCAACACTGGAGAGGAATCCTCAGGTTCCGGCCCCGACTCCACACAAGGACTGAGGCCCCGGCATGGACGGGAGAGGAATCCCGAGAGGTCCCCTAGCAACTCGCATGGGGACTGGCCTTTCCTGAGGCCACCAGAGCGGGTCCCTGAGGTCCCCTTCGTAACTCGAGAAGACCTGCCGCAACTCGAGAAAATCCAGGAGGTTCTCCCCTCCAGGCGAGATGAGGCCCATTTCCGCTGAGGCGTCTCGACAAGGCTGATCACACCTCACCTCTGGAACTTTGAAAGGGTCCTTCACACCCTTGGTGCAAATCAAGAAGTTCCCCGACATACCCGTCTCCACTCGAGAGGAATCACGAGGGTCCCGCCCACATCCAGAGGAGCCCCGTTTCCGCCTCGTAGATCGAGATGAGGGATCCTTTCCCTGCTTCGTCGGGAAAGAGTTCCCGGCGTTCCCGTCGCATCTCAAGAGGAGGCCCTCTCAACAGGAACGGCGAGAGGAACTCCAGGGTCGTGCCACCATTCCAAGAGTCCCCCAGATGTCTCAGTCCATTCCAGAGGAACCTCTTTTCCCTTCACCGGCTCGTCTTTCACGCCGAGGATCGACTCACACCAAGGTGGCACGTGGCACAGCCCTGTGGGAAAGCCTCGTGGGAAAGCCTCGAGGGAAAGCCTCGAGGGAAAGCCACAGATCCCTTGATCCACGTGACAGGAAGCGTGACACTACTGCTGCAGCTCGGGAGGAAGGGGCACGTGCATGCCCCCACAGGAGACGAGGCCTGACTCCCCTGGGGAGACTCAGAAGCACCCCAAGATCCATGGCAACACTGGAGAGGAATTCTCCGGTTCCGGCCACGACTCCACACAAGGACTGAGGCCCCGGCATGGACGAGAGAGGAATCTCGAGAGGTCCCCTAGCAACTCGCATGGGGACTGGCCTTTCCTGAGGCCACCAGAGCGGGTCCCTGAGGTCCCCTTCGTAACTCGAGAAGACCTGCCGCAACTCGAGAAAATCCAGGAGGTTCTCCCCTCCAGGCGAGATGAGGCCCATTTCCGCTGAGGCGTCTCGAGGCTGATCACACCTCACCTCTGGAACTTCGAAAGGGTCCTTCACACCCTTGGTGCAAATCAAGAAGTTCCCCGACATAGCCGTCTCCACTCGAGAGGAATCACGAGGGTCACGCCCACATCCAGAGGAGCCCCGTTTCCGCCTCGTAGCTCGAGATGAGGGATCCTTTCCCTGCTTCGTCGGGAAAGAGTTCCCGGCGTTCCCGTCGCATCTCAAGAGGAGGCCCTCTCAACAGGAACGGTGAGAGGAACTCCAGGGTCGTGCCACCATTCCAAGAGTCCCCCAGATGTCTCAGTCCATTCCAGAGGAACCTCTTTTCCCTTCACCAGGTCGTCTTTCACGCCGAGGATCGACTCACACCAAGGTGGCACGTGGCACAGCCCTGTGGGAAAGCCTCGTGGGAAAGCCTCGAGGGACAGCCTCGAGGGAAAGCCACAGATCCCTTGATCCACGTGACAGGAAGCGTGACACTACTGCTGCAGCTCGGGAGGAAGGCGCACGTGCATGCCCCCACTCGAGACGAGGCCTGACTCCCCTGGGGAGACTCAGAAGCACCCCAAGATCCATGGCAACACTGGAGAGGAATCCTCAGGTTCCGGCCCCGACTCCACACAAGGACTGAGTCCCCGGCATGGACGGGAGAGGAATCCCGAGAGGTCCCCTAGCAACTCGCATGGGGACTGGCCTTTCCTGAGGCCACCAGAGCGGGTCCCAGAGGTCCCCGTCGTAACTCGAGAAGACCTGCCGCAACTCGAGAAAATCCAGGAGGTTCTCCCCTCCAGGCGAGATGAGGCCCATTTCCGCTGAGGCGTCTCGACAAGGCTGATCACACCTCACCTCTGGAACTTTGAAAGGGTCCTTCACACCCTTGGTGCAAATCAAGAAGTTCCCCGACATACCCGTCTCCACTCGAGAGGAATCACGAGGGTCCCGCCCACATCCAGAGGAGCCCCGTTTCCGCCTCGTAGATCGAGATGAGGGATCCTTTCCCTGCTTCGTCGGGAAAGAGTTCCCGGCGTTCCCGTCGCATCTCAAGAGGAGGCCCTCTCAACAGGAACGGCGAGAGGAACGCCAGGGTCGTGCCACCATTCCAAGAGTCCCCCAGATGTCTCAGTCCATTCCAGAGGAAGCTCTTTTCCCTTCACCGGCTCGTCTTTCACGCCGAGGATCGACTCACACCAAGGTGGCACGTAGCACAGCCCTGTGGGAAAGCCTCGTGGGAAAGCCTCGAGGGAAAGCCTCGAGGGAAAGCCACAGATCCCTTGATCCACGTGACAGGAAGCGTGACACTACTGCTGCAGCTCGGGAGGAAGGCGCACGTGCATGCCCCCACTGGAGACGAGGCCTGACTCCCCTGGGGAGACTCAGAAGCACCCCAAGATCCATGGCAACACTGGAGAGGAATCCACAGGTTCCGGACCCGAATCCACACAAGGACTGAGGCCCCGGCATGGACGGGAGAGGAATCCCGAGAGGTCCCCTAGCAACTCGCATGGGGACTGGCCTTTCCTAAGGCCACCAGAGCGGGTCCCTGAGGTCCCCGTCGTAACTCGAGAAGACCTGCCGCAACTTGAGAAAATCCAGGAGGTTCTCCCCTCCAGGCGAGATGAGGCCCTTTTCCGCTGAGGCGTCTCGACAAGGTTGATCACACCTCACCTCTGGAACTTTGAAAGGGTCCTTCACACCCTTGGTGCAAATCAAGAAGTTCCCCGACATACCCGTCTCCACTCGAGAGGAATCACGAGGGTCCCGCCCACATCCAGAGGAGCCCCGTTTCCGCCTCGTAGCTCGAGTTGAGGGATCCTTTCCCTGATTCGTTCGGAAAGCGTTCCCGGCGTTCCCGTCGCATCTCAAGAGGAGGCCCTCTCAACAGGAACGGCGAGAGGAACTCCAGGGTCGTGCCACCATTCCAAGAGTCCCCCAGATATCTCAGTCCATTCCAGAGGATAGTCTTTTCCCTTCACCGGCTCGTTTTTCACGCCGAGGATCGACTCACACCAAGGTGGCACGTGGCACAGCCCTGTGGGAAAGCCTCGTGGGAAAGCCTCGAGGGAAAGCCTCGAGGGAAAGCCACAGATCCCTTGATCCACGTGACAGGAAGCGTGACACTACTGCTGCAGCTCGGGAGGAAGGCGCACGTGCATGCCCCCACTCGAGACGAGGCCTGACTCCCCTGGGGAGACTCAGAAGCACCCCAAGATCCAAGGCAACACTGGAGAGGAATCCTGAGGTTCCGGCCCCGACTCCACACAAGGACTGAGGCCCCGGCATGGACTGGAGAGGAATCCCGAAAGGTCCCGTAGCAACTCGCATGGGTACTGGCCTTTCCTGAGGCCGCCAGAGCGGTTCCCTGAGGTCCCCTTCGTAACTCGAGAAGACCTGCCGCAACTCGAGAAAATCCAGGAGGTTCTCCCCTCCAGGCGAGATGAGGCCCATTTCCGCTGAGGCGTCTCGAGGCTGATCACACCTCACCTCTGGAACTTCGAAAGGGTCCTTCACACCCTTGGTGCAAATCAAGAAGTTCCCCGACATAGCCGTCTCCACTCGAGAGGAATCACGAGGGTCACGCCCACATCCAGAGGAGCCCCGTTTCCGTCTCGTAGCTCGAGATGAGGGATCCTTTACCTGCTTCGTCGGGAAAGAGTTCCCGGCGTTCCCGTCGCATCTCAAGAGGAGGCCCTCTCAACAGGAACGGTGAGAGGAACTCCAGGATCGTGCCACCATTCCAAGAGTCCCCCAGATGTCTCAGTCCATTCCAGAGGAACCTCTTTTTCCTTCACCGGCTCGTCTTTCATGCCGAGGATCGACTCACACCAAGGTGGCACGTGGCACAGCCCTGTGGGAAAGCCTCGTGGGAAAGCCTCGAGGGACAGCCTCGAGGGAAAGCCACAGATCCCTTGATCCACGTGACAGGAAGCGTGACACTACTGCTGCAGCTCGGGAGGAAGGCACACGTGCATGCCCCCACTCGAGACGAGGCCTGACTCCCCTGGGGAGACTCAGAAGCACCCCAAGATCCATGGCAACACTGGAGAGGAATCCTCAGGTTCCGGCCCCGACTCCACACAAGGACTGAGGCCCCGGCATGGACGGGAGAGGAATCCCGAGAGGTCCCCTAGCAACTCGCATGGGGACTGGCCTTTCCTGAGGCCACCAGAGCGGGTCCCTGAGGTCCCCTTCGTAACTCGAGAAGACCTGCCGCAACTCGAGAAAATCCAGGAGGTTCTCCCCTCCAGGCGATATGAGGCCCTTTTCCGCTGAGGCGTCTCGACAAGGCTGATCACATCTCACCTCTGGAACTTTGAAAGGGTCCTTCACACCCTTGGTGCAAATCAAGAAGTTCCCCGACATACCCGTCTCCACTCGAGAGGAATCACGAGGGTCCCGCCCACATCCAGAGGAGCCCCGTTTCCGCCTCGTAGCTCGAGATGAGGGATCCTGTCCCTGCTTCTTCGGGAAAGAGTTCCCGGCGTTCCCGTCGCATCTCAAGAGGAGGCCCTCTCAACAGGAACGGCGAGAGGAACTCCAGGGTCGTGCCACCTTTCCAAGAGTCCCCCAGATGTCTCAGTCCATTCCAGAGGAAACTCTTTTCCCTTAACCGGCTCGTCTTTCACGCCGAGGATCGACTCACACCAAGGTGGCACGTGGCACAGCCCTGTGGGAAAGCCTCGTGGGAAAGCCTCGAGGGACAGCCTCGAGGGAAAGCCACAGATCCCTTGATCCACGTGACAGGAAGCGTGACACTCCTGCTGCAGCTCGGGAGGAAGGCGCACGTGCATGCCCCCACTCGAGACGAGGCCTGACTCCCCTGGGGAGACTCAGAAGCACCCCAAGATCCATGGCAACACTGGAGAGGAATCCTCAGGTTCCGGCCCCGACTCCACACAAGGACTGAGGCCCCGGCATGGACGGGAGAGGAATCCCGAGAGGTCCCCTAGCAACTCGCATGGGGACTGGCCTTTCCTGAGGCCACCAGAGCGGGTCCCTGAGGTCCCCTTCGTAACTCGAGAAGACCTGCCGCAACTCGAGAAAATCCAGGAGGTTCTCCCCTCCAGGCGAGATGAGGCCCATTTCCGCTGAGGCGTCTCGACAAGGCTGATCACACCTCACCTCTGGAACTTTGAAAGGGTCCTTCACACCCTTGGTGCAAATCAAGAAGTTCCCCGACATACCCGTCTCCACTCGAGAGGAATCACGAGGGTCCCGCCCACATCCAGAGGAGCCCCGTTTCCGCCTCGTAGATCGAGATGAGGGATCCTTTCCCTGCTTCGTCGGGAAAGAGTTCCCGGCGTTCCCGTCGCATCTCAAGAGGAGGCCCTCTCAACAGGAACGGCGAGAGGAACTCCAGGGTCGTGCCACCATTCCAAGAGTCCCCCAGATGTCTCAGTCCATTCCAGAGGAACCTCTTTTCCCTTCACCGGCTCGTCTTTCACGCCGAGGATCGACTCACACCAAGGTGGCACGTGGCACAGCCCTGTGGGAAAGCCTCGTGGGAAAGCCTCGAGGGAAAGCCTCGAGGGAAAGCCACAGATCCCTTGATCCACGTGACAGGAAGCGTGACACTACTGCTGCAGCTCGGGAGGAAGGGGCACGTGCATGCCCCCACAGGAGACGAGGCCTGACTCCCCTGGGGAGACTCAGAAGCACCCCAAGATCCATGGCAACACTGGAGAGGAATTCTCCGGTTCCGGCCACGACTCCACACAAGGACTGAGGCCCCGGCATGGACGAGAGAGGAATCTCGAGAGGTCCCCTAGCAACTCGCATGGGGACTGGCCTTTCCTGAGGCCACCAGAGCGGGTCCCTGAGGTCCCCTTCGTAACTCGAGAAGACCTGCCGCAACTCGAGAAAATCCAGGAGGTTCTCCCCTCCAGGCGAGATGAGGCCCATTTCCGCTGAGGCGTCTCGAGGCTGATCACACCTCACCTCTGGAACTTCGAAAGGGTCCTTCACACCCTTGGTGCAAATCAAGAAGTTCCCCGACATAGCCGTCTCCACTCGAGAGGAATCACGAGGGTCACGCCCACATCCAGAGGAGCCCCGTTTCCGCCTCGTAGCTCGAGATGAGGGATCCTTTCCCTGCTTCGTCGGGAAAGAGTTCCCGGCGTTCCCGTCGCATCTCAAGAGGAGGCCCTCTCAACAGGAACGGTGAGAGGAACTCCAGGGTCGTGCCACCATTCCAAGAGTCCCCCAGATGTCTCAGTCCATTCCAGAGGAACCTCTTTTCCCTTCACCAGGTCGTCTTTCACGCCGAGGATCGACTCACACCAAGGTGGCACGTGGCACAGCCCTGTGGGAAAGCCTCGTGGGAAAGCCTCGAGGGACAGCCTCGAGGGAAAGCCACAGATCCCTTGATCCACGTGACAGGAAGCGTGACACTACTGCTGCAGCTCGGGAGGAAGGCGCACGTGCATGCCCCCACTCGAGACGAGGCCTGACTCCCCTGGGGAGACTCAGAAGCACCCCAAGATCCATGGCAACACTGGAGAGGAATCCTCAGGTTCCGGCCCCGACTCCACACAAGGACTGAGTCCCCGGCATGGACGGGAGAGGAATCCCGAGAGGTCCCCTAGCAACTCGCATGGGGACTGGCCTTTCCTGAGGCCACCAGAGCGGGTCCCAGAGGTCCCCGTCGTAACTCGAGAAGACCTGCCGCAACTCGAGAAAATCCAGGAGGTTCTCCCCTCCAGGCGAGATGAGGCCCATTTCCGCTGAGGCGTCTCGACAAGGCTGATCACACCTCACCTCTGGAACTTTGAAAGGGTCCTTCACACCCTTGGTGCAAATCAAGAAGTTCCCCGACATACCCGTCTCCACTCGAGAGGAATCACGAGGGTCCCGCCCACATCCAGAGGAGCCCCGGGTCCGCCTCGTAGCTCGAGATGAGGGATCCTTTCCCTGCTTCGTCGGGAAAGAGTTCCCGGCATTCCCGTCGCATCTCAAGAGGAGGCCCTCTCAACAGGAACGGCGAGAGGAACTCCAGGGTCGTGCCACCATTCCAAGAGTCCTCCAGATGTCTCAGTCCATTCCAGAGGAAGCTCTTTTCCCTTCACCGGCCCGTCTTTCACGCCGAGGATCGACTCACACCAAGGTGGTACGTGGCACAGCCCTGTGGGAAAGCCTCGTGGGAAAGCCTCGAGGGACAGCCTCGAGGGAAAGCCACAGATCCCTTGATCCACGTGACAGGAAGCGTGACACTACTGCTGCAGCTCGGGAGGAAAGCGCACGTGCATGCCCCCACTCGAGACGAGGCCTGACTCCCCTGGGGAGGCTCAGAAGCACCCCAAGATCCATGGCAACACTGGAGAGGAATTCTCAGGTTCCGGCCCCGACTCCACACAAGGAATGAGGCCCCGGCATGGACGGGAGAGGAATACCGAGAGACCCCCTAGCAACTCGCATGGGGACTGGCCTTTCCTGAGGCCACCAGAGCGGGTCCCTGAGGTCCCCTTCGTAACTCAAGAAGACCAGCCACAACTCGAGAAAATCCAGGAGGTTCTCCCCTCCAGGCGAGATGAGGCCCATTTCTGCTGATGCGTCTCGAGGCGGATCACACCTCACCTCTGGAACTTCGAAAGGCTCCTTCACACCCCTGCTGCAAATCAAGAAGTTCCCCAACATAGCCGTCTCCTCTCGAGAGGAATCACGAGGGTCCCGCCCACATCCAGAGGAGCCCCGTTTCGGACTCGTAGCTCGAGATGAGGGATACTTTCCCTGCTTCGTCGTGAAAGAGTTCCCGGCGTTCCCGTCGCATCTCAAGAGGAGGCCCTCTCAATAGGAACGGCGAGAGGAACTCCAGGGTCGTGCCACCTTTCCAAGAGTCCCCCAGATGTCTCAGTCCATTCCAGAGGAACCTCTTTTCCCTTCACCGGCTCGTCTTTCACGCCGAGGATCGACTCACACCAAGGTGGCACGTGTCACAGCCCTGTGGGAAAGCCTCGTGGGAAAGCCTCGAGGGACAGCCTCGAGGGAAAGCCACAGATCCCTTGATCCACGTGACAGGAAGCGTGACACTACTGCTGCAGCTCGGGAGGAAAGCGCACGTGCATGCCCCCACTCGAGACGAGGCCTGACTCCCCTGGGGTGACTCAGAAGCACCCCAAGATCCATGGCAACACTGTAGAGGAATCCTCAGGTTCCGGCCCCGACTCCACACAAGGACTGAGGCCCCGGCATGGACGGGAGAGGAATCCCGAGAGGAACCCAAGCAACTCGCATGGGGACTGGCCTTTCCTGAGGCCACCAGAGCGGGTACCTGAGGTCCCCTTCGTAACTCGAGAAGACCTGCCGCAACTCGAGAAAATCCGGGAGGTTCTCCCCTGAAGGCGAGATGAGGCCCATTTCCGCTGAGGCGTCTCGAGGTTGATCACACCTCACCTCTGGAACTTCGAAAGGGTCCTTCACACCCTTGGTGCAAATCAAGAAGTTCCCCGACATACCCGTCTCCACTCGAGAGGAATCACGAGGGTCCCGCCCACATCCAGAGGAGCCCCGTTTCCGCCTCGTAGCTCGAGATGAGGGATCCTTTCCCTGCTTCGTCGGGAAAGAGTTCCCGGCGTTCCCGTCGCATCTCAAGAGGAGGCCCTCTCAACAGGTACGGCGATAGGAACTCCAAGGTCGTGCCACCATTCCAAGAGTCCCCCAGATGTCTCAGTCCATTCCAGAGGAACCTCTTTTCCCTTCACCGGCTCGTCTTTCACGCCGAGGATCGACTCACACCAGGGTGGCACGTGGCACAGCCCTGTGGGAAAGCCTCGTGGGAAAGCCTCGAGGGACAGCCTCGAGGGAAAGCCACAGATCCCTTGATCCACGTGACAGGAAGCGTGACACTACTGCTGCAGCTCGGGAGGAAAGCGCACGTGCATGCCCCCACTCGAGACGAGGCCTGACTCCCCTGGGGAGACTCAGAAGCACCCCAAGATCCATGGCAACACTGGAGAGGAATCCTCAGGTTCCGGCCCCGACTCCACACAAGAACTGAGGCCCCGGCATGGACGGGAGAGGAATCCGGAGAGGCCCCCTAGCAACTCGCATGGGGACTGGCCTTTCCTGAGGCCACCAGAGTGGGTCCCTGAGGTCCCTTTCGTAACTCGAGAAGACCTGCCGCAACTCGAGACAATTCAGGACGTTCTCCCCTCCAGGCGAGATGAGGCCCATTTCAGCTAGGCGTCTCGAGGCTGATCACACCTCACCTCTGGAACTTCGAAAGGGTCCTTCACACCCTTGGTGCAAATCAAGAAGTTCCCCGACATACCCGTCTCCACTCGAGAGGAATCACGAGGTCCCGCCCACATCCAGAGGAGCCCCGTTTCCGCCTCGTAGCTCGAGATGAGGGATCCTTTCCCTGCTTCGTCGGGAAAGAGTTCCCGGCGTTCCCGTCGCATCTCAAGAGGAGGCCCTTTCAACAGGAACGGCGAGAGGAACTCCAAGGTCGTGCCACCATTCCAAGAGTCACCCAGATGTCTCAGTCCATTTCAGAGGAACCTCTTTTCCCTTCACCGGCTCGTCTTTCACGCCGAGGATCGACTCACACCAGGGTGGCACGTGGCACAGCCCAGTGGGAAAGCCTCGTGGGAAAGCCTCGAGGGACAGCCTCGAGGGAAAGCCACAGATCCCTTGATCCACGTGACAGGAAGCGTGACACTACTGCTGCAGCTCGGGAGGAAAGCGCACGTGCATGCCCCCACTCGAGACGAGGCCTGACTCCCCTGGGGAGACTCAGAAGCACCCCAAGATCCATGGCAACACTGGAGAGGAATCCTCAGGTTCCGGCCCCCACTCCACACAAGGACTGAGGCCCCGGCATGGACGGGAGAGGAAACCCGAGAGGTCCCCTAGCCACTCACATGGGGACTGGCCTTTCCTGAGGCCACCAGAGCGGGTCCCTGAGGTCCCCGTCGTAACTCGAGAAGACCTGCCGCAACTCGAGAAAATCCAGGAGGTTCTCCCCTCCAGGCGAGATGAGGCCCATTTCCACTGAGGCGTCTCGAGGCTGATCACACCTCACCTCTGGAACTTCGAAAGGGTCCTTCACACCCTTGGTGCAAATCAAGAAGTTTCCCGACATACCCGTCTCCACTCAAGAGGAATCACGAGGGTCCCGCCCACATCCAGAGGAGCCCCGTTTCCGCCTCGTAGCTCGAGATGAGGGATCCTTTCCCTGCTTCGTCGGGAAAGAGTTCCCGGCGTTCCCGTCGCATCTCAAGAGGAGGCCCTCTCAACAGGAACGGCGAGAGCAACTCCAGGGTCGTGCCACCATTCCAAGAGTCCCCCAGATGTCTCAGTCCATTCCAGAGGAACCTCTTTTCCCTTCACCGGCTCGTCTTTCACGCCGAGGATCGACTCACACCAAGGTGGCACGTGGCACAGCCCTGTGGGAAAGACTCGTTGGAAAGCCTCGAGGGACAACCTCGAGGGAAAGCCACAGATCCCTTGATCCACGTGACAGGAAGCGTGACACTACTGCTGCAGCTCGGGAGGAAAGCGCACGTGCATGCCCCCACTCGAGACGAGGCCTGACTCCCCTGGGGAGACTCAGAAGCACCCAAAGATTCATGGCAACACTGGAGAGGAATCCTCAGGTTTCGGCCCCGACACCACACAAGGACTGAGGAATCGGCATGGACGGGAGAGGAAACCCGAGAGGTCCCCTAGCCACTCGCATGGGGACTGGCCTTTCCTGAGGCCACCAGAGCGGGTCCCTGAGGTCCCCGTCGTAACTCGAGAAGACCTGCCGCAACTCGAGAAAATCCAGGAGGTTCTCCCCTCCTGGCGAGATGAGGCCCATTTCAGCTGAGACGTCTCGAGGCTGATCACACCTCACCTCTGGAACTTCGAAAGGGTCCTTCACACCCTTGGTGCAAATCAAGAAGTTTCCCGACATACCCGTCTCCACTCGAGAGGAATCACGAGGGTCCCGCCCACATCCAGAGGAGCCCCGGGTCCGCCTCGTAGCTCGAGATGAGGGATCCTTTCCCTGCTTCGTCGGGAAAGAGTTCCCGGCATTCCCGTCGCATCTCAAGAGGAGGCCCTCTCAACAGGAACGGCGAGAGGAACTCCAGGGTCGTGCCACCATTCCAAGAGTCCTCCAGATGTCTCAGTCCATTCCAGAGGAAGCTCTTTTCCCTTCACCGGCCCGTCTTTCACGCCGAGGATCGACTCACACCAAGGTGGTACGTGGCACAGCCCTGTGGGAAAGCCTCGTGGGAAAGCCTCGAGGGACAGCCTCGAGGGAAAGCCACAGATCCCTTGATCCACGTGACAGGAAGCGTGACACTACTGCTGCAGCTCGGGAGGAAAGCGCACGTGCATGCCCCCACTCGAGACGAGGCCTGACTCCCCTGGGGAGGCTCAGAAGCACCCCAAGATCCATGGCAACACTGGAGAGGAATTCTCAGGTTCCGGCCCCGACTCCACACAAGGAATGAGGCCCCGGCATGGACGGGAGAGGAATACCGAGAGACCCCCTAGCAACTCGCATGGGGACTGGCCTTTCCTGAGGCCACCAGAGCGGGTCCCTGAGGTCCCCTTCGTAACTCAAGAAGACCAGCCACAACTCGAGAAAATCCAGGAGGTTCTCCCCTCCAGGCGAGATGAGGCCCATTTCTGCTGATGCGTCTCGAGGCGGATCACACCTCACCTCTGGAACTTCGAAAGGCTCCTTCACACCCCTGCTGCAAATCAAGAAGTTCCCCAACATAGCCGTCTCCTCTCGAGAGGAATCACGAGGGTCCCGCCCACATCCAGAGGAGCCCCGTTTCGGACTCGTAGCTCGAGATGAGGGATACTTTCCCTGCTTCGTCGTGAAAGAGTTCCCGGCGTTCCCGTCGCATCTCAAGAGGAGGCCCTCTCAATAGGAACGGCGAGAGGAACTCCAGGGTCGTGCCACCTTTCCAAGAGTCCCCCAGATGTCTCAGTCCATTCCAGAGGAACCTCTTTTCCCTTCACCGGCTCGTCTTTCACGCCGAGGATCGACTCACACCAAGGTGGCACGTGTCACAGCCCTGTGGGAAAGCCTCGTGGGAAAGCCTCGAGGGACAGCCTCGAGGGAAAGCCACAGATCCCTTGATCCACGTGACAGGAAGCGTGACACTACTGCTGCAGCTCGGGAGGAAAGCGCACGTGCATGCCCCCACTCGAGACGAGGCCTGACTCCCCTGGGGTGACTCAGAAGCACCCCAAGATCCATGGCAACACTGTAGAGGAATCCTCAGGTTCCGGCCCCGACTCCACACAAGGACTGAGGCCCCGGCATGGACGGGAGAGGAATCCCGAGAGGAACCCAAGCAACTCGCATGGGGACTGGCCTTTCCTGAGGCCACCAGAGCGGGTACCTGAGGTCCCCTTCGTAACTCGAGAAGACCTGCCGCAACTCGAGAAAATCCGGGAGGTTCTCCCCTGAAGGCGAGATGAGGCCCATTTCCGCTGAGGCGTCTCGAGGTTGATCACACCTCACCTCTGGAACTTCGAAAGGGTCCTTCACACCCTTGGTGCAAATCAAGAAGTTCCCCGACATACCCGTCTCCACTCGAGAGGAATCACGAGGGTCCCGCCCACATCCAGAGGAGCCCCGTTTCCGCCTCGTAGCTCGAGATGAGGGATCCTTTCCCTGCTTCGTCGGGAAAGAGTTCCCGGCGTTCCCGTCGCATCTCAAGAGGAGGCCCTCTCAACAGGTACGGCGATAGGAACTCCAAGGTCGTGCCACCATTCCAAGAGTCCCCCAGATGTCTCAGTCCATTCCAGAGGAACCTCTTTTCCCTTCACCGGCTCGTCTTTCACGCCGAGGATCGACTCACACCAGGGTGGCACGTGGCACAGCCCTGTGGGAAAGCCTCGTGGGAAAGCCTCGAGGGACAGCCTCGAGGGAAAGCCACAGATCCCTTGATCCACGTGACAGGAAGCGTGACACTACTGCTGCAGCTCGGGAGGAAAGCGCACGTGCATGCCCCCACTCGAGACGAGGCCTGACTCCCCTGGGGAGACTCAGAAGCACCCCAAGATCCATGGCAACACTGGAGAGGAATCCTCAGGTTCCGGCCCCGACTCCACACAAGAACTGAGGCCCCGGCATGGACGGGAGAGGAATCCGGAGAGGCCCCCTAGCAACTCGCATGGGGACTGGCCTTTCCTGAGGCCACCAGAGTGGGTCCCTGAGGTCCCTTTCGTAACTCGAGAAGACCTGCCGCAACTCGAGACAATTCAGGACGTTCTCCCCTCCAGGCGAGATGAGGCCCATTTCAGCTAGGCGTCTCGAGGCTGATCACACCTCACCTCTGGAACTTCGAAAGGGTCCTTCACACCCTTGGTGCAAATCAAGAAGTTCCCCGACATACCCGTCTCCACTCGAGAGGAATCACGAGGTCCCGCCCACATCCAGAGGAGCCCCGTTTCCGCCTCGTAGCTCGAGATGAGGGATCCTTTCCCTGCTTCGTCGGGAAAGAGTTCCCGGCGTTCCCGTCGCATCTCAAGAGGAGGCCCTTTCAACAGGAACGGCGAGAGGAACTCCAAGGTCGTGCCACCATTCCAAGAGTCACCCAGATGTCTCAGTCCATTTCAGAGGAACCTCTTTTCCCTTCACCGGCTCGTCTTTCACGCCGAGGATCGACTCACACCAGGGTGGCACGTGGCACAGCCCAGTGGGAAAGCCTCGTGGGAAAGCCTCGAGGGACAGCCTCGAGGGAAAGCCACAGATCCCTTGATCCACGTGACAGGAAGCGTGACACTACTGCTGCAGCTCGGGAGGAAAGCGCACGTGCATGCCCCCACTCGAGACGAGGCCTGACTCCCCTGGGGAGACTCAGAAGCACCCCAAGATCCATGGCAACACTGGAGAGGAATCCTCAGGTTCCGGCCCCCACTCCACACAAGGACTGAGGCCCCGGCATGGACGGGAGAGGAAACCCGAGAGGTCCCCTAGCCACTCACATGGGGACTGGCCTTTCCTGAGGCCACCAGAGCGGGTCCCTGAGGTCCCCGTCGTAACTCGAGAAGACCTGCCGCAACTCGAGAAAATCCAGGAGGTTCTCCCCTCCAGGCGAGATGAGGCCCATTTCCACTGAGGCGTCTCGAGGCTGATCACACCTCACCTCTGGAACTTCGAAAGGGTCCTTCACACCCTTGGTGCAAATCAAGAAGTTTCCCGACATACCCGTCTCCACTCAAGAGGAATCACGAGGGTCCCGCCCACATCCAGAGGAGCCCCGTTTCCGCCTCGTAGCTCGAGATGAGGGATCCTTTCCCTGCTTCGTCGGGAAAGAGTTCCCGGCGTTCCCGTCGCATCTCAAGAGGAGGCCCTCTCAACAGGAACGGCGAGAGCAACTCCAGGGTCGTGCCACCATTCCAAGAGTCCCCCAGATGTCTCAGTCCATTCCAGAGGAACCTCTTTTCCCTTCACCGGCTCGTCTTTCACGCCGAGGATCGACTCACACCAAGGTGGCACGTGGCACAGCCCTGTGGGAAAGACTCGTTGGAAAGCCTCGAGGGACAACCTCGAGGGAAAGCCACAGATCCCTTGATCCACGTGACAGGAAGCGTGACACTACTGCTGCAGCTCGGGAGGAAAGCGCACGTGCATGCCCCCACTCGAGACGAGGCCTGACTCCCCTGGGGAGACTCAGAAGCACCCAAAGATTCATGGCAACACTGGAGAGGAATCCTCAGGTTTCGGCCCCGACACCACACAAGGACTGAGGAATCGGCATGGACGGGAGAGGAAACCCGAGAGGTCCCCTAGCCACTCGCATGGGGACTGGCCTTTCCTGAGGCCACCAGAGCGGGTCCCTGAGGTCCCCGTCGTAACTCGAGAAGACCTGCCACAACTCGAGAAAATCCAGGAGGTTCTCCCCTCCTGGCGAGATGAGGCCCATTTCAGCTGAGACGTCTCGAGGCTGATCACACCTCACCTCTGGAACTTCGAAAGGGTCCTTCACACCCTTGGTGCAAATCAAGAAGTTTCCCGACATACCCGTCTCCACTCGAGAGGAATCACGAGGGTCCCGCCCACATCCAGAGGAGCCCCGGGTCCGCCTCGTAGCTCGAGATGAGGGATCCTTTCCCTGCTTCGTCGGGAAAGAGTTCCCGGCATTCCCGTCGCATCTCAAGAGGAGGCCCTCTCAACAGGAACGGCGAGAGGAACTCCAGGGTCGTGCCACCATTCCAAGAGTCCTCCAGATGTCTCAGTCCATTCCAGAGGAAGCTCTTTTCCCTTCACCGGCCCGTCTTTCACGCCGAGGATCGACTCACACCAAGGTGGTACGTGGCACAGCCCTGTGGGAAAGCCTCGTGGGAAAGCCTCGAGGGACAGCCTCGAGGGAAAGCCACAGATCCCTTGATCCACGTGACAGGAAGCGTGACACTACTGCTGCAGCTCGGGAGGAAAGCGCACGTGCATGCCCCCACTCGAGACGAGGCCTGACTCCCCTGGGGAGGCTCAGAAGCACCCCAAGATCCATGGCAACACTGGAGAGGAATTCTCAGGTTCCGGCCCCGACTCCACACAAGGAATGAGGCCCCGGCATGGACGGGAGAGGAATACCGAGAGACCCCCTAGCAACTCGCATGGGGACTGGCCTTTCCTGAGGCCACCAGAGCGGGTCCCTGAGGTCCCCTTCGTAACTCAAGAAGACCAGCCACAACTCGAGAAAATCCAGGAGGTTCTCCCCTCCAGGCGAGATGAGGCCCATTTCTGCTGATGCGTCTCGAGGCGGATCACACCTCACCTCTGGAACTTCGAAAGGCTCCTTCACACCCCTGCTGCAAATCAAGAAGTTCCCCAACATAGCCGTCTCCTCTCGAGAGGAATCACGAGGGTCCCGCCCACATCCAGAGGAGCCCCGTTTCGGACTCGTAGCTCGAGATGAGGGATACTTTCCCTGCTTCGTCGTGAAAGAGTTCCCGGCGTTCCCGTCGCATCTCAAGAGGAGGCCCTCTCAATAGGAACGGCGAGAGGAACTCCAGGGTCGTGCCACCTTTCCAAGAGTCCCCCAGATGTCTCAGTCCATTCCAGAGGAACCTCTTTTCCCTTCACCGGCTCGTCTTTCACGCCGAGGATCGACTCACACCAAGGTGGCACGTGTCACAGCCCTGTGGGAAAGCCTCGTGGGAAAGCCTCGAGGGACAGCCTCGAGGGAAAGCCACAGATCCCTTGATCCACGTGACAGGAAGCGTGACACTACTGCTGCAGCTCGGGAGGAAAGCGCACGTGCATGCCCCCACTCGAGACGAGGCCTGACTCCCCTGGGGTGACTCAGAAGCACCCCAAGATCCATGGCAACACTGTAGAGGAATCCTCAGGTTCCGGCCCCGACTCCACACAAGGACTGAGGCCCCGGCATGGACGGGAGAGGAATCCCGAGAGGAACCCAAGCAACTCGCATGGGGACTGGCCTTTCCTGAGGCCACCAGAGCGGGTACCTGAGGTCCCCTTCGTAACTCGAGAAGACCTGCCGCAACTCGAGAAAATCCGGGAGGTTCTCCCCTGAAGGCGAGATGAGGCCCATTTCCGCTGAGGCGTCTCGAGGTTGATCACACCTCACCTCTGGAACTTCGAAAGGGTCCTTCACACCCTTGGTGCAAATCAAGAAGTTCCCCGACATACCCGTCTCCACTCGAGAGGAATCACGAGGGTCCCGCCCACATCCAGAGGAGCCCCGTTTCCGCCTCGTAGCTCGAGATGAGGGATCCTTTCCCTGCTTCGTCGGGAAAGAGTTCCCGGCGTTCCCGTCGCATCTCAAGAGGAGGCCCTCTCAACAGGTACGGCGATAGGAACTCCAAGGTCGTGCCACCATTCCAAGAGTCCCCCAGATGTCTCAGTCCATTCCAGAGGAACCTCTTTTCCCTTCACCGGCTCGTCTTTCACGCCGAGGATCGACTCACACCAGGGTGGCACGTGGCACAGCCCTGTGGGAAAGCCTCGTGGGAAAGCCTCGAGGGACAGCCTCGAGGGAAAGCCACAGATCCCTTGATCCACGTGACAGGAAGCGTGACACTACTGCTGCAGCTCGGGAGGAAAGCGCACGTGCATGCCCCCACTCGAGACGAGGCCTGACTCCCCTGGGGAGACTCAGAAGCACCCCAAGATCCATGGCAACACTGGAGAGGAATCCTCAGGTTCCGGCCCCGACTCCACACAAGAACTGAGGCCCCGGCATGGACGGGAGAGGAATCCGGAGAGGCCCCCTAGCAACTCGCATGGGGACTGGCCTTTCCTGAGGCCACCAGAGTGGGTCCCTGAGGTCCCTTTCGTAACTCGAGAAGACCTGCCGCAACTCGAGACAATTCAGGACGTTCTCCCCTCCAGGCGAGATGAGGCCCATTTCAGCTAGGCGTCTCGAGGCTGATCACACCTCACCTCTGGAACTTCGAAAGGGTCCTTCACACCCTTGGTGCAAATCAAGAAGTTCCCCGACATACCCGTCTCCACTCGAGAGGAATCACGAGGTCCCGCCCACATCCAGAGGAGCCCCGTTTCCGCCTCGTAGCTCGAGATGAGGGATCCTTTCCCTGCTTCGTCGGGAAAGAGTTCCCGGCGTTCCCGTCGCATCTCAAGAGGAGGCCCTTTCAACAGGAACGGCGAGAGGAACTCCAAGGTCGTGCCACCATTCCAAGAGTCACCCAGATGTCTCAGTCCATTTCAGAGGAACCTCTTTTCCCTTCACCGGCTCGTCTTTCACGCCGAGGATCGACTCACACCAGGGTGGCACGTGGCACAGCCCAGTGGGAAAGCCTCGTGGGAAAGCCTCGAGGGACAGCCTCGAGGGAAAGCCACAGATCCCTTGATCCACGTGACAGGAAGCGTGACACTACTGCTGCAGCTCGGGAGGAAAGCGCACGTGCATGCCCCCACTCGAGACGAGGCCTGACTCCCCTGGGGAGACTCAGAAGCACCCCAAGATCCATGGCAACACTGGAGAGGAATCCTCAGGTTCCGGCCCCGACTCCACACAAGGACTGAGGCCCCGACATGGACGGGAGAGGAATCCCGAGAGGCCCCCTAGCAACTGGCATGGGGACTGGCCTTTCCTGAGGCCACCAGAGCGGGTCCCTGAGGTCCCCGTCGTAACTCGAGAAGACCTGCAGCAACTCGAGAAAATCCAGGAGGTTCTCCCCTCCTGGCGAGATGAGGCCGATTTCCGCTGAGGTGTCTCGAGGCTGATCACACCTCACCTCTGGAACTTCAAAAGGGTCCTTCACACCCTTGGTGCAAATCAAGAAGTTCCCCGACCTAGCCGTCTCCACTCGAGAGGAATCACGATGGTCCCGCCCACATCCAGAGGAGCTCCGTTTCTGCCTCGTAGCTCGAGATGAGGAATCCTTTCCCTACTTCGTCGGGAAAGAGTTCTCGGCGTGCCCGTCGCATCTCAAGAGGAGGCCCTCTCAACAGGAACGGCGAGAGGAACTCCAGGGTCTTGCCACCATTCCAAGAGTCCCCCAGATGTCTCAGTCCATTCCAGAGGAATCTCTTTTCCCTTCACCGGCTCGTCTTTCACGCCGAGGATCGACTCACACCAAGGTGGCACGTGGCACAGCCCTGTGGGAAAGCCTCGTGGGAAAGCCTCGAGGGACAGCCTCGAGGGAAAGCCACAGATCCCTTGATCCACGTGACAGGAAGCGTGACACTACTGCTGCAGCTCCGGAGGAAAGCTCACGTGCATGCCCCCACTCGAGACGAGGCCTGACTCCCCTGGGGAGACTCAGAAGTACCCCAAGATCCATGGCAACACTGTAGAGGAATCCTCAGGTTCCGGCCCCGACTCCACAGAAGGACTGAGGCCCCGGCATGGACAGGAGAGGAATCCCGAGAGGTCCCCTAGCAACTCGCATGGGGACTGGCCTTTCCTGAGTCCACCAGAGCGGGTCCCTGAGGTCCCCGTCGTAACTCGAGAAGCCCTGCCGCAACTCGAGAAAATCCAGGAGGTTCTCCCCTCCAGGCGAGATGAGGCCCATTTCCGCTGAGGCGTCTCGAGGCTGATCACACCTCACCTCTGGAACTTCGAAAGGGTCCTTCACACCCTTGGTGCAAATCAAGAAGTTCCCCGACATACCCGTCTCCACTCGAGAGGAATCACGAGGGTCCGCCCACATCCAGAGGAGCCCCGTTTCCGCCTCGTAGCTCGAGATGAGGGATCCTTTCCCTGCTTCGTCGGGAAAGAGTTCCCGGCGTTCCCGTCGCATCTCAAGAGGAGGCCCTCTCAACAGGAACGGCGAGAGGAACTCCAGGGTCGTGCCACCATTCCAAGAGTCCCCCAGATGTCTCAGTCCATTCCAGAGGAACCTCTTTTCCCTTCACCGGCTCGTCTTTCACGCCGAGGATCGACACACACCAGGGTGGCACGTGGCACAGCCCTGTGGGAAATCCTCGTGGGAAAGCCTCGATGGACAGCCTCGAGGGAAAGACACAGATCCCTTGATCCACGTGACAGGAATCGTGAGACTACTGCTGCAGCTCGGGAGGAAAGCGCACGTGCATGCCCCCACTCGAGACGGGGCCTGACTCCCCTGAGGAGACTCAGAAGAACCCCAAGATCCATGGCAACACTGGAGAGGAATCCTCAGGTTCCGGCCCCGACTCCACACAAGGACTGAGGCCCCGGCATGGACGGGAGAGGAATCCTGAGAGGCACCCTAGCCACTCGCATGGGGACTGGCCTTTCCTGAGGCCACCAGAGCGGGTCCCTGAGGTCCCCGTCGTAACTCGAGAAGACCTGCCGCAACTCGAGACAATCCAGGACGTTCTCCCCTCCAGGCGAGATGAGGCCCATTTCCGCTGAGGCGTCTCGAGGCTGATCACACCTCACCTCTGGAACTTCGAAAGGGTCCTTCACACCCTTGGTGCAAATCAAGAAGTTCCCCGACATACCCGTCTCCACTCGAGAGGAAAAACGAGGGTCCCGCCCACATCCAGAGGAGCCCCGTTTCCGCCTCGTAGCTCGAGATGAGGGATCCTTTCCCTGCTTCGTCGGGAAAGAGTTCCCGGCGTTCCCGTCGCATCTCAAGAGGAGGCCCTTTCAACAGGAACGGCGAGAGGAACTCCAAGGTCGTGCCACCATTCCAAGAGTCACCCAGATGTCTCAGTCCATTTCAGAGGAACCTCTTTTCCCTTCACCGGCTCGTCTTTCACGCCGAGGATCGAATCACACCAGGGTGGCACGTGGCACAGCCCAGTGGGAAAGCCTCGTGGGAAAGCCTCGAGGGAAAGCCTCGAGGGAAAGCCACAGATCCCTTGATCCACGTGACAGGAAACGAAACACTACACCTGCAGCTCGGGCGGAAAGCGCACGTGCATGTCCCCACTCGAGACGAGGCCTGACTCCCCTGGGGAGACTCAGAAGCACCCCAAGATCCATGGCAACACTGGAGAGGAATCCTCAGGTTCTGGCCCCGACTCCACACAAGGACTGAGGCCCCGGCATGGACGGGAGAGGAATCCCGAGAGGTCCCCTAGCAACTCGCATGGGGACTGGACTTTCCTGAGGCCACCAGAGCGGGTCCCTGAGGTCCCCGTCGTAACTCGAGAAGACCTGCCATAACTCGAGAAAATCCAGGAGGTTCTCCCCTCCAGGCGAGATGAGGCCCATTTCCGCTGAGGCGTCTCGAGGCTGATCACACCTCACCTCTGGAACTTCGAAAGGCTCCTTCACAACCTTGGTGCAATCAAGAAGTTCCCCGACATACCCGTCTCCACTCGAGAGGAATCACGAGGATCCCGCCCACATCCAGAGGAGTCCCATTTCGGCCTCGTAGCTCGAGAGGAGGGATCCTTTCCCTGCTTCGTCGGGAAAGAGTTCCCGGCGTTCCCGTCGCCTCTCAAGAGGAGGCCCTCTCAACAGGAACGGCGAGAGGAACTCCAGGGTTGTTCCACCATTCCAAGAGTCCCCCAGATATCTCAGTCCATTCCAGAGGATCCTCTTTTCCCTTCACCGGCTCGTCATTCACGCCGAGGATCGACACACACCAGGGTGGCACGTGGCACAGCCCTGTGGGAAATCCTCGTGGGAAAGCCTCGATGGACAGCCTCGAGGGAAAGACACAGATCCCTTGATCCACGTGACAGGAATCGTGAGACTACTGCTGCAGCTCGGGAGGAAAGCGCACGTGCATGCCCCCACTCGAGACGGGGCCTGACTCCCCTGAGGAGACTCAGAAGAACCCCAAGATCCATGGCAACACTGGAGAGGAATCCTCAGGTTCCGGCCCCGACTCCACACAAGGACTGAGGCCCCGGCATGGACGGGAGAGGAATCCTGAGAGGCCCCCTAGCCACTCGCATGGGGACTGGCCTTTCCTGAGGCCACCAGAGCGGGTCCCTGAGGTCCCCGTCGTAACTCGAGAAGACCTGCCGCAACTCGAGACAATCCAGGACGTTCTCCCCTCCAGGCGAGATGAGGCCCATTTCCGCTGAGGCGTCTCGAGGCTGATCACACCTCACCTCTGGAACTTCGCAAGGGTCCTTCACACCCTTGGTGCAAATCAAGAAGTTCCCCGACATACCCGTCTCCACTCGAGAGGAAAAACGAGGGTCCCGCCCACATCCAGAGGAGCCCCGTTTCCGCCTCGTAGCTCGAGATGAGGGATCCTTTCCCTGCTTCGTCGGGAAAGAGTTCCCGGCGTTCCCGTCGCATCTCAAGAGGAGGCCCTTTCAACAGGAACGGCGAGAGGAACTCCAAGGTCGTGCCACCATTCCAACAGTCACCCAGATGTCTCAGTCCATTTCAGAGGAACCTCTTTTCCCTTCACCGGCTCGTCTTTCACGCCGAGGATCGAATCACACCAGGGTGGCACGTGGCACAGCCCAGTGGGAAAGCCTCGTGGGAAAGCCTCGAGGGAAAGCCTCGAGGGAAAGCCACAGATCCCTTGATCCACGTGACAGGAAACGAAACACTACACCTGCAGCTCGGGCGGAAAGCGCACGTGCATGTCCCCACTCGAGACGAGGCCTGACTCCCCTGGGGAGACTCAGAAGCACCCCAAGATCCATGGCAACACTGGAGAGGAATCCTCAGGTTCTGGCCCCGACTCCACACAAGGACTGAGGCCCCGGCATGGACGGGAGAGGAATCCCGAGAGGTCCCCTAGCAACTCGCATGGGGACTGGACTTTCCTGAGGCCACCAGAGCGGGTCCCTGAGGTCCCCGTCGTAACTCGAGAAGACCTGCCATAACTCGAGAAAATCCAGGAGGTTCTCCCCTCCAGGCGAGATGAGGCCCATTTCCGCTGAGGCGTCTCGAGGCTGATCACACCTCACCTCTGGAACTTCGAAAGGCTCCTTCACACCCTTGGTGCAATCAAGAAGTTCCCCGACATACCCGTCTCCACTCGAGAGGAATCACGAGGATCCCGCCCACATCCAGAGGAGTCCCATTTCGGCCTCGTAGCTCGAGAGGAGGGATCCTTTCCCTGCTTCGTCGGGAAAGAGTTCCCGGCGTTCCCGTCGCCTCTCAAGAGGAGGCCCTCTCAACAGGAACGGCGAGAGGAACTCCAGGGTCGTTCCACCATTCCAAGAGTCCCCCAGATATCTCAGTCCATTCCAGAGGAACCTCTTTTCCCTTCACCGGCTCGTCTTTCACGCCGAGGATCGACTCACACCAAGGTGGCACGTGTCACAGCCCTGTGGGAAAGCCTCGTGGGAAAGCCTCGAGGGACAGCCTCGAGGGAAAGCCACAGATCCCTTGATCCACGTGACAGGAAGCGTGACACTACTGCTGCAGCTCGGGAGGAAAGCGCACGTGCATGCCCCCACTCGAGACGAGGCCTGACTCCCCTGGGGTGACTCAGAAGCACCCCAAGATCCATGGCAACACTGTAGAGGAATCCTCAGGTTCCGGCCCCGACTCCACACAAGGACTGAGGCCCCGGCATGGACGGGAGAGGAATCCCGAGAGGAACCCAAGCAACTCGCATGGGGACTGGCCTTTCCTGAGGCCACCAGAGCGGGTACCTGAGGTCCCCTTCGTAACTCGAGAAGACCTGCCGCAACTCGAGAAAATCCGGGAGGTTCTCCCCTGAAGGCGAGATGAGGCCCATTTCCGCTGAGGCGTCTCGAGGCTGATCACACCTCACCTCTGGAACTTCGAAAGGGTCCTTCCCACCCTTGGTGCAAATCAAGAAGTTCCCCGAAATACCCGTCTCCACTCGAGAGGAATCTCGAGGGTCCCGCCCACATCCAGAGGAGCCCCGTTTCCGCCTCGTAGCTCGAGATGAGGGATCCTTTCCCTGCTTCATCGGGAAAGAGTTCCCGGAGTTCCCGTCGCATCTCAAGAGGAGGCCCTCTCAACAGGAACGGCGAGAGGAACTCCAGGGTCGTGCCACCATTCCAAGAGTCCCCCAGATGTCTCAGTCCGTTCCCGAGGAACGTCTTTTCCTTTCACCGGCTCGTCTTTCATGCCGAGGATCGACTCACACCAAGGTGGCACGTGGCACAGCCCTGTGGGAAAGCCTCGTGGGAAAGTCTCGAGGGACAGCCTCGAGGGAAAGCCACAGATCCATTGATCCACGTGACAGGAAGCGAAACACTACACCTTCAGCTCGGGCGGAAAGCGCACGTGCATGTCCCCTCTCGAGACGAGGCCTGACTCCCCTGGGGAGACTCAGAAGCACCCCAAGATCCATGGCAACACTGGAGAGGAATCCTCAGGTTTCGGGCCCGACTCCACACAAGGACTGAGGCCCCGGCATGGACGGGAGAGGAATCCCGAGAGGTCCCCTAGCAACTCGCATGGGGACTGGCCTTTCCTGAGGCCACCAGAGCGGGTCCCTGAGGTCCCCGTCGTAACTCGAGAAGACCTGCCGCAACTCGAGAAAATCCAGGAGGTTCTCCACTCCAGGCAAGATGAGGCCCATTTCCGCTGAGGCGTCTCGAGGCTGATCACACCTCCCCTCTGGAACTTCGAAAGGCTCCTTCACACCATTGGTGCAATCAAGAAGTTCCCCGACATACCCGTCTCCACTCGAGAGGAAACACGAGGGTCCCGCCCACATCCAGAGGAGCCCCGTTTCCGCCTCGTAGCTCGAGATGAGGAATCCTATCCCTGCTTCATTGGGAAAGAGTCCCGGCGTTCTGTCGCATCTCAAGAGGAGGCCCTCTCAAGAGGAACGGCGAGAGGAACTCCAGGGTCGTGCCAGCATTCCAAGAGTCCCCCAGAGGTCATAGTCCATTCCAGAGGAACCTCATTTCCCTTCACTGGCTTGTCTTTCACACGGAGGATCGACTCACACGAAGATGGCACGTGGCATAGCCCTGTGGGAAAGCCTCGTCGGAAAGCCTGGAGGGACAGCCTCGAGGGAAAGCCACAGATCCCTTGATCCACGTGACAGGAAGCTTGACAATACTGCTGAAGCTCGGGAGGAAAGCGCACGTGAATGCCCCCACTCGAGACGAGGCCTGACTCCCCTGGGGAGACTCAGAAGCACCCCAAGATCCATGGCAACACTGGAGAGGAATCCTCAGGTTCTGGCCCCGACTCCACACAAGGTCTTAGGCCCCGGCATAGACGGTAGAGGAAACCCGAGATGGCCCTTAGCAACTCGCATGGGGACTGGCCTTTCCTGAGGCCACCAGAGCGGGTCCCTGAGGTCCACGTCGTAACTCGAGAAGACCTGCCGCAACTCGAGAAAATCCAGGAGGTTCTCCCCTCCAGGCGAGATGAGGCCCATTTCCGCTGAGGCGTCTCGAGGTGATCACACCTCACCTCTGGAACTTCGAAAGGGTCTTTCACACCTTTGGTGCAAATCAAGAAGTTCCCCGACATACCCGTCTCCACTCGAGAGTAGACACGAGGGTCCCGCCCAAATCCAGAGGAGCCCCGTTTCCGCCTCGTAGCTCGAGATGAGGGATCCTTTCCCTGCTTCTTCGTGAAAAAGTTCCCGGCATTCCCGTCGCATCTCAAGAGGAGGCCCTCTCAACAGGAACGGCGAGAGGAACTCCTGGTTCGTGCCACCATTCAAGAGTCCCCTAGATGTCTCATTACATTCCAGAGGAATCTCTTTTCCCTTCACCGGCTTGTCTTTCACTCCGAGGATCGATTCACACCAAGGTGGCTTGGAGCACAGCCCTGTGGGAAAGCCTCGTGGGAAAGCCTCGAGGGACAGCCTCGAGGGAAAGCCACAGATCACTGGATCCACGTGACAGGAAGCGTGACACTACTGCTGAAGCTCGGGAGGAAAGCGCACGTGCATGCCCCCATTCGAGACGAGGCCTGACTCCCCTGGGGAGACTCAGAAGCACCCCAAGATCCATGGCAACACTGGAGAGGAATCCTCAGGTTCCGGCCCCGACTCCACACAAGGTCTTAAGCCCCGGCATGGACGGGAGAGGAATCCCGAGATGGCCCCTAGCTACTCGCATGGGGACTGGCCTTTCCTGAGGCCACCAGAGCGGGTCCCTTATGTGCCCGTCGTAACTCGAGAAGACCTGCCGCAACTCGAGAAAATCCAGGAGGTTCTCCCCCCCAGGCGAGATGAGGCCCATTTCCGCTGAGGCGTCTCGAGGCTGATAACCCCTCACCTCTGGAACTTCGCAAGGGTCCTTCACACCCTTGGTGCAAATCAATAAGTTCCCCGACATACCCGTCTCCACTCGAGAGGAAACACGATGGTCCCACCCACATCCAGAGGAGCCCCGTTTCCGCCTCATAGCTCGAGATGAGGGATCCTTTCCCTGCTTCGTCGGGAAAGAGTTCCCGGCGTTCCCGTCGCATCTCAAGAGGAGGCCCTCTCAACAGGAATGGCGAGAGGAACTCCAGGGTCGTGCCACCACTCCAAGAGTCCCCCTGATGTCTCAGTCCATTCCAGAGGAACCTCTTTTCCCTTCACCGGCTCGTCTTTCACGCCGAGCATACACTCCCAACAAGGTGGCACGTGGCACAGCCCTGTGGGAAAGCCTCGTGGGAAAGCCTCGAGGGAAAGCCTCGAGGGAAAGACACAGATCCCTTGATCCACGTGACAGGAAGCGTGACACTACTGCTGCAGGTCGGGAGGAAAGCGCACGTGCATGCCCCCTCTCGAGACGATGCCTGAGTCCCCTGGGGAGACTCAGAAGAACCCCAAGGTCCATGGCAACATTGGAGAGGAATCCTCAGGTTCCGGCCCCGACTCCACACCAGGTCTTAACCCCGGCATGGACGGGAGAGGAATCCCGAGATGGCCCCTAGCAACTCGCATGGGGACTGGCCTTTCCTGAGGCCACCAGAGCGGTTCCCTGAGGTCCCCGTCGTAACTCGAGAATACCTGCCGCAACTCGAGAAAATCCAGGAGGTTCTCCCCTCCAGGCGAGATGAGGCCCATTTCCGCTGATGCCTCTCGAGGCTGATCACACCTCACCTCTGGAACTTCGAAAGGGTCCTTCACACCCTTGGTGCAAATCAAGAAGTTCCCCGACATACCCGTCTCCACTCGAGAGGAATCACGAGGGTCCCGCCCACATCCAGAGGAGCCCCGTTTCCGCCTCGTAGCTTGAGATGAGGGATCCTATCCCTGCTTCGTCGGGAAAGAGTTCCCGGCGTTCCCGTCGCATCTGAAGAGGAGGCCCTCTCAACAGGAACGGCGAGAGGAACTCCAGGGTCGTGCCACCAATCCAAGAGTCCCCCAGATGTCTCAGTCCATTCCAGAGGAACCTCTTTTCCCTTCACCGGCTCGTCTTTCACGCCGAGGATCGACTCCCACCAAGGTGGCACGTGGCACAGCCCTGTGGGAAAGCCTCGTGGGAAAGCCTCGAGGGACAGCCACGAGGGAAAGCCACAGATCCCTTGATCCACGTGACAGGAAGTGTGACACTACTGCTGAAGCTCGGGAGGAAAGCGCACTTGCATGCCCCCACTCGAAACGATGCCTGACTCCCCTGGGGAGACTCAGAAGCACCCCAAGGTCCATGGCAACATTGGAGAGGAATCCTCAGGTTCCGGCCCCGACTCCACACAAGGTCTTAAGCCCCGGCATAGACGGGAGAGGGATCCCGAGATGGCCCCTAGCAACTCGCATGGGGACTGGCCTTTCCTGAGGCCACCATAGCGGGTCCCTGAGGTCCCCGTCGTAACTCGAGAAGACCTGCCGCAACTCGAGAAAATCCAGGAGGTTCTCCCCTCCAGGCGAGATGAGGCCCATTTCCGCTGAGGCGTCTCGAGGCTGATCACACCTCACCTCTGGAACTTCGAAAGGGTCCTTCACACCCCTGGTGCAAATCAAGAAGTTCCCCGACATACCCGGCTCCACTCGAGAGGAATCACGAGGGTCCCGCCCACATCCAGAGGAGCCCCGTTTCCGCCTCGTAGCTCGAGATGAGGGATCCTTTCCCTGCTTCGTCGGGAAAGAGTTCCCGGCGTTCCCGTCGCATCTCAAGAGGAGGCCCTCTCAACAGGAAAGGCGAGAGGAACTCCAGGGTCGTGCCACCATTCCAAGAGTCCCCCAGATGTCTCAGTCCATTCCAGAGGAACCACTTTTCCCTACACCGGCTCGTCTTTCACGCCGAGGATCGACTCCCACCAAGGTGACACGTGGCACAGCCCTGTGGGAAAGCCTCGTGGGAAAGCCCCAATCGGAAGCCTCGAGGGAATCCACAGATCCCTTGATCCACGTGACAGGAAGCGTGACACTACTGCTGCAGCTCGGGAGGAAAGCGCACGTGCATGCCTCCACACGAGCCGAGGCCTGACTCACCTGGGGAGACTCAGAAGCACCCCAAGATCCATGGCAACACTGGAGAGGAATCCTCAGGTTCCGGCCCCGACTCCACACAAGGACTGAGGCCCCGGCATGGACGGGAGAGGAATCCCGAGAGGTCCCCTAGCACCTCGCATGGGGACTGGCCTTTCCTGAGGCCACCAGAGCGGGTCCCTGAGGTCCCCGTCGTAAGTCGAGAAGTCCTGCCGAAACTCGAGAAAATCCAGGAGGTTCTCCCCTCCAGGCGAGATGAGGCCATTTCCGCTGAGACGTCTCGAGGCTGATCACACCTCACCTCTGGAACTTCGAAAGGGTCCTTCACACCCTTGGTGCAAATCAAGAAGTTCCCCGACATACCCGTCTCTACTCGAGAGGAATCACGAGGGTCCCGCCCACATCCAGAGGAGCCCCGTTTCCGCCTCGTAGCTCGAAATGAGGGATCCTTTCCCTGCTTCGTCGGGAAAGAGTTCGCGGCGTTCCCGTCGCATCTCAAGAGGAGGCCCTCTCAACAGGAACGGCGAGAGGAACTCCAGGGTCGTGCCACCATTCCAAGAGTCCCCCAGATGTCTCAGTCCATTCCAGAGGAACCTCTTTTCCCTTCACCGGCTCGTCTTTCACGCCGAGGATCGACTCAGACCAAGGTGGCACCTGGCACAGCCCTGTGGGAAAGCCTCGTGGGAAAGCCTCGAGGGACAGCCACGAGGGAAAGCCACAGATCCCTTGATCCACGTGACAGGAAGCGTGACACTACTGCTGCAGCTCGGGAGGAAAGCGCACGTGCATGCCCCCACTCGAGACGATGCCTGACTCCCCTGGGGAGACTGAGAAGCACCCCAAGATCCATGGCAACACTGGAGAGGAATCCTCAGGTTCCGGCCCCGACTCCACACAAGGTCTTAGGCCCCGGCATAGACGGTAGAGGAAACCCGAGATGGCCCTTAGCAACTCGCATGGGGACTGGCCTTTCCTGAGGCCACCAGAGCGGGTCCCTGAGGTCCACGTCGTAACTCGAGAAGACCTGCCGCAACTCGAGAAAATCCAGGAGGTTCTCCCCTCCAGGCGAGATGAGGCCCATTTCCGCTGAGGCGTCTCGAGGTGATCACACCTCACCTCTGGAACTTCGAAAGGGTCTTTCACACCTTTGGTGCAAATCAAGAAGTTCCCCGACATACCCGTCTCCACTCGAGAGTAGACACGAGGGTCCCGCCCAAATCCAGAGGAGCCCCGTTTCCGCCTCGTAGCTCGAGATGAGGGATCCTTTCCCTGCTTCTTCGTGAAAAAGTTCCCGGCATTCCCGTCGCATCTCAAGAGGAGGCCCTCTCAACAGGAACGGCGAGAGGAACTCCTGGTTCGTGCCACCATTCAAGAGTCCCCTAGATGTCTCAGTCCATTCCAGAGGAATCTCTTTTCCCTTCACCGGCTTGTCTTTCACTCCGAGGATCGATTCACACCAAGGTGGCTTGGGGCACAGCCCTGTGGGAAAGCCTCGTGGGAAAGCCTCGAGGGAAAGCCTCTAGGGAAAGACACAGATCCCTTGATCCACGTGACAGGAAGCGTGACACTACTGCTGCAGCTCGGGAGGAAAGCGCACGTGCATGCCCCCTCTCGAGACGATGCCTGACTCCCCTGGGGAGACTCAGAAGAACCCCAAGGTCCATGGCAACATTGGAGAGGAATCCTCAGGTTCCGGCCCCGACTCCACACCAGGTCTTAACCCCGGCATGGACGGGAGAGGAATCCCGAGATGGCCCCTAGCAACTCGCATGGGGACTGGCCTTTCCTGAGGCCACCAGAGCGGTTCCCTGAGGTCCCCATCGTAACTCGAGAATACCTGCCGCAACTCGAGAAAATCCAGGAGGTTCTCCCCTCCAGGCGAGATGAGGCCCATTTCCGCTGATGCCTCTCGAGGCTGATCACACCTCACCTCTGGAACTTCGAAAGGGTCCTTCACACCCTTGGTGCAAATCAAGAAGTTCCCCGACATACCCGTCTCCACTCGAGAGGAATCACGAGGGTCCCGCCCACATCCAGAGGAGCCCCGTTTCCGCCTCGTAGCTTGAGATGAGGGATCCTATCCCTGCTTCGTCGGGAAAGAGTTCCCGGCGTTCCCGTCGCATCTGAAGAGGAGGCCCTCTCAACAGGAACGGCGAGAGGAACTCCAGGGTCGTGCCACCAATCCAAGAGTCCCCCAGATGTCTCAGTCCATTCCAGAGGAACCTCTTTTCCCTTCACCGGCTCGTCTTTCACGCCGAGGATCGACTCCCACCAAGGTGGCACGTGGCACAGCCCTGTGGGAAAGCCTCGTGGGAAAGCCTCGAGGGACAGCCACGAGGGAAAGCCACAGATCCCTTGATCCACGTGACAGGAAGTGTGACACTACTGCTGAAGCTCGGGAGGAAAGCGCACTTGCATGCCCCCACTCGAAACGATGCCTGACTCCCCTGGGGAGACTCAGAAGCACCCCAAGGTCCATGGCAACATTGGAGAGGAATCCTCAGGTTCCGGCCCCGACTCCACACAAGGTCTTAAGCCCCGGCATAGACGGGAGAGGGATCCCGAGATGGCCCCTAGCAACTCGCATGGGGACTGGCCTTTCCTGAGGCCACCATAGCGGGTCCCTGAGGTCCCCGTCGTAACTCGAGAAGACCTGCCACAACTCGAGAAAATCCAGGAGGTTCTCCCCTCCAGGCGAGATGAGGCCCATTTCCGCTGAGGCGTCTCGAGGCTGATCACACCTCACCTCTGGAACTTCGAAAGGGTCCTTCACACCCCTGGTGCAAATCAAGAAGTTCCCCGACATACCCGGCTCCACTCGAGAGGAATCACGAGGGTCCCGCCCACATCCAGAGGAGCCCCGTTTCCGCCTCGTAGCTCGAGATGAGGGATCCTTTCCCTGCTTCGTCGGGAAAGAGTTCCCGGCGTTCCCGTCGCATCTCAAGAGGAGGCCCTCTCAACAGGAACGGCGAGAGGAACTCCAGGGTCGTGCCACCATTCCAAGAGTCCCCCAGATGTCTCAGTCCATTCCAGAGGAACCACTTTTCCCTACACCGGCTCGTCTTTCACGCCGAGGATCGACTCCCACCAAGGTGACACGTGGCACAGCCCTGTGGGAAAGCCTCGTGGGAAAGCCCCCATCGGAAGCCTCGAGGGAATCCACAGATTCCTTGATCCACGTGACAGGAAGCGTGACACTACTGCTGCAGCTCGGGAGGAAAGCGCACGTGCATGCCTCCACACGAGCCGAGGCCTGACTCACCTGGGGAGACTCAGAAGCACCCCAAGATCCATGGCAACACTGGAGAGGAATCCTCAGGTTCCGGCCCCGACTCCACACAAGGACTGAGGCCCCGGCATGGACGGGAGAGGAATCCCGAGAGGTCCCCTAGCACCTCGCATGGGGACTGGCCTTTCCTGAGGCCACCAGAGCCGGTCCCTGAGGTCCCCGTCGTAAGTCGAGAAGTCCTGCCGCAACTCGAGAAAATCCAGGAGGTTCTCCCCTCCAGGCGAGATGAGGCCATTTCCGCTGAGACGTCTCGAGGCTGATCACACCTCACCTCTGGAACTTCGAAAGGGTCCTTCACACCCTTGGTGCAAATCAAGAAGTTCCCCGACATACCCGTCTCTACTCGAGAGGAATCACGAGGGTCCCGCCCACATCCAGAGGAGCCCCGTTTCCGCCTCGTAGCTCGAAATGAGGGATCCTTTCCCTGCTTCGTCGGGAAAGAGTTCGCGGCGTTCCCGTCGCATCTCAAGAGGAGGCCCTCTCAACAGGAACGGCGAGAGGAACTCCAGGGTCGTGCCACCATTCCAAGAGTCCCCCAGATGTCTCAGTCCATTCCAGAGGAACCTCTTTTCCCTTCACCGGCTCGTCTTTCACGCCGAGGATCGACTCCCACCAAGGTGGCACCTGGCACAGCCCTGTGGGAAAGCCTCGTGGGAAAGCCTCGAGGGACAGCCACGAGGGAAAGCCACAGATCCCTTGATCCACGTGACAGGAAGCGTGACACTACTGCTGCAGCTCGGGAGGAAAGCGCACGTGCATGCCCCCACTCGAGACGATGCCTGACTCCCCTGGGGAGACTGAGAAGCAGCCCAAGATCCATGGCAACACTGGAGAGGAATCCTCAGGTTCCGGCCCCGACTCCACACAAGGTCTTAAGTGCCGGCATAGACGGGAGAGGGATCCCGAGATGGCCCCTAGCAACTCGAATGGGGACTGGCCTTTCCTGAGGCCACCAGAGCGGGTCCCTGAGGTCCCCGTCGTAACTCGAGAAGACCTGCTGCAACTCGAGAAAATCCAGGAGGTTCTCCCCTCCAGGCGAGATGAGGCCCATTTCCGCTGAGGCGTCTCGAGGCTGATCACACCTCACCTCTGGAACTTCGAAAGGGTCCTTCACAACCTTCGTGCAAATCAAGAAGTTCCCCGACATACCCGTCTCCACTCGAGAGGAATCACGAGGGTCCCGCCCACATCCAGAGGAGCCCCGTTTCCGCCTCGTAGCTTGAGATGAGGGATCCTTTCCCTGCCACGTCGGGAAAGAGTTCGCGGCGTTCCCGTCGCATCTCAAGAGGAGGCCCTCTCAACAGGATCGGCGAGAGGAACTCCAGGGTCGTGCCACCATTCCAAGTGTCCCCCAGATGTCTCAGTCCATTCCAGAGGAACCTCTTTTCCCTTCACCGGCTCGTCTCTCACGCCGAGGATCGACTCCCACCAAGGTGGCACGTGGCACAGACCTGTGGGTAAGCCTCGTGGGAAAGCCTCCAGGGACAGCCTCGAGGGAAAGCCACAGATCCCTTGATCCACGTGACAGGAAGCGTGACACTGCTGCTGCAGCTCAGGAGGAAAGCGCACGTGCATGCCCCCTCTCGAGACGATGCCTGACTCCCCTGGGGAGACTCAGAAGCACCCCAAGATCCATGGCAACACTGGAGAGGAATCCTCAGGTCCCGGCCCCGACTCCACACAAGGTCTTAAGCCCCGGCATGGACGGGA
The DNA here is from genome assembly GCF_023091745.1 of Budorcas taxicolor. Lineage (NCBI taxonomy): Eukaryota > Metazoa > Chordata > Mammalia > Artiodactyla > Bovidae > Budorcas > Budorcas taxicolor. The sequence continues at coordinate 1,023,120 of NW_026291535.1, forward strand.
GAGGAATCCCGAGATGGCCCCTAGCAACTCGCATGGGGACTGGCTTTTGCTGAGGCCACCAGAGCGGGTCCCTGAGGTCCCCGTCGTAACTCGAGAAGACCTGCTGCAACTCGAGAAATCCAGGAGGTTCTCCCCTCCAGGCGAGATGAGGCCATTTCCGCTGAGACGTCTCGAGGCTGATCACACCTCACCTCTGGAACTTCGAAAGGGTCCTTCACACCCTTGGTGCAAATCAAGAAGTTCCCCGACATACCCGTCTCCACTCGACAGGAATCACGAGGGTCCCGCCCACATCCAGAGGAGCCCCGTTTCCGCCTCGTAGCTCGAGATGAGGGATCCTTTCCCTGCTTCGTCGGGAAAGAGTTCCCGGCGTTCCCGTCGCATCTCAAGAGGAGGCCCTCTCAACAGGACCGGCGAGAGGAACTCCAGGGTCGTGCCACCATTCCAAGAGTCCCCCAGATGTCTCAGTCCATTCCAGAGAAACCTCTTTTCCCTTCACCGGCTCGTCTTTCACGCCGAGGATCGACTCCCACCAAGGTGGCACGTGGCACAGCCCTGTGGGAAAGCCTCGTGGGAAAGCCTCGAGGGACAGCCTCGAGGGAAAGCCACAGATCCCTTGATGCACGTGACAGGAAGCGTGACACTACTGCTGCAGCTCGGGAGGAAAGCGCACGTGCATGCCACCACACGAGACGATGCCTGACTCCCCTGGGGAGACTGAGAAGCACCCCAAGATCCATGGCAACACTGGAGAGGAATCCTTAGGTTCCGGCCCCGACTCCACACAAGGTCTTAAGCCCCGGCATGGACGGGAGAGGGATCCCGAGATGGCCCCTAGCAACTCACATGGGGACTGGCCTTTCCTGAGGCCACCAGAGCGGGTTCCTGAGGTCCCCGTCGTAACTCGAGAAGACCTGCCGCAACTCGAGAAAATCCAGGAGGTTATCCCCTCCAGGCGAGATGAGGCCCTTTTCCGCTGAGGCGTCTCGAGGCTGATCACACCTCACCTCTGGAACTTCGAAAAGGTCCTTCACACCCTTGGTGCAAATCAAGAAGTTCCCTGACATACCCGTCTCCACTCGAGAGGAATCACGAGGGTCCCGCCCACATCCAGAGGAGCCTCGTTTCCGCCTCGTAGCTCGAGATGAGGGATCCTTTCCCTGCTTCGTCGGGAAAGAGTTCCCGGCGTTCCCGTCGCATCTCAAGAGGAGGTCCTCTCAACAGGAACGGCGAGAAGAACTCCAGGGTCGTGCCACCATTCCAAGAGTCCCCCAGATGTCTCAGTCCATTCCAGACGAACCTCTCTTCCCTTCACCGGCTCGTTTTTCAAGCCGAGAATCGACTCACATCAAGGTGGCACGTGGCACAGCCCTGTGGGAAAGCCTCGTGGGCAAGCCTCGATCGAAAGCCTCGAGGGAACCACAGATCCCTTGATCCACGTGACAGGAAGCGTGACACTACTGCTGCAGCTCGGGAGGAAAGCGCACGTGCATGCCCCCACCCGAGACGAGGCCTGACTCCCCTGGGGAGACTCAGAAGCACCCCAAGATCCATGGCAACACTGGAGAGGAATCCTCAGGTTCCGGTCCCGACTGCACACAAGGACTGAGGCCCCGGCATGGACGGGAGAGTAAACCCGAGAGGTCCCCTAGCAACTCGGATGGGGACTGGCCTTTCCGGAGGCCAACAGAGCGGGTCCCTGAGGTCCCCGTCGTAACACGAGAAGACCTGCCGCAACTCGAGAAAATCCAGGAGGTTCTCTCCTCCAGGCGAGATGAGGCCCATTTCCGCTGAGGCGTCTCAAGGCTGATCACACCTCACCTCTGGAACTTCGAAAGGCTCCTTCACACCCTTGGTGCAAATCAAGAAGTTCCCCGACATACCCGTCTCCACTCGAGAGGAATCACGAGGGTCCCGCCCACATCCAGAGGAGCCCCGTTTCCGCCTCGTAGCTCGAGATGAGGGATCCTTTCCCTGCTTCGTCGGGAAAGAGTTCCCGGCGTTCCCGTCGCATCTCAAGAGGAGGCCCTCTCAACAAGAACGGCGAGAGGAACTCCAGGGTCGTGCCACCATTCCAAGAGTCCCCCAGATGTCTCAGTCCATTCCAGAGGAACCTCTTTTCCCTTCACCGGCTCGTCTTTCACGCCGAGGATCGACTCCCACCAATGTGGCACGTGGCACAGCCCTGTGGGAAAGCCTCGTGGGAAAGCCTCGAGGTACAGCCTCGAGGGAAAGCCACAGATCCCTTGATGCACGTGACAGGAAGCGTGACACTACTGCTGCAGCTCGGGAGGAAAGCGCACGTGCATGCCACCACACGAGACGATGCCTGACTCCCCTGGGGAGACTGAGAAGCACCCCAAGATCCATGGCAACACTGGAGAGGAATCCTTAGGTTCCGGCCCCGACTCCACACAAGGTCTTAAGCCCCGGCATGGACGGGAGAGGGATCCCGAGATGGCCCCTAGCAACTCGCATGGGGACTGGCCTTTCCTGAGGCCACCAGAGCGGGTTCCTGAGGTCCCCGTCTTAACTCGAGAAGACCTGCCGCAACTCGAGAAAATCCATGAGGTTATCCCCTCCAGGCGAGATGAGGCCCTTTTCCGCTGAGGCGTCTCGAGGCTGATCACACCTCACCTCTGGAACTTCGAAAAGGTCCTTCACACCCTTGGTGCAAATCAAGAAGTTCCCCGACATACCCGTCTGCACTCGAGAGGAATCACGAGGGTCCCGCCCACATCCAGAGGAGCCTCGTTTCCGTCTCGTAGCTCGAGATGAGGGATCCTTTCCCTGCTTCGTCGGGAAAGAGTTCCCGGCGTTCCCGTCGCATCTCAAGAGGAGGTCCTCTCAACAGGAACGGCGAGAGGAACTCCAGGGTCGTGCCACCATTCCAAGAGTCCCCCAGATGTCTCAGTCCATTCCAGAGGAACCTCTTTTCCCTTCACCGGCTCGTCTTTCACGCCGAGGATCGACTCCCACAAAGGTGGCACGTGGCACAGCCCTGTGGGTAAGCCTCGTGGGAAAGCCTCGAGGGACAGCCTCGAGGGAAAGCCACAGATCCCTTGATCCACGTGACAGGAAGCGTGACACTAATGCTGCAGCTCGGGAGGAAAGCGCACGTGCATGCCCCCACTCGAGACGAGGCCTGACTCCCCTGGGGAGACTCAGAAGCACCCCAAGATCCATGGCAACACTGGAGAGGAATCCTCAGGTTCCGGCCCCGACTCCACACAAGGACTGAGGCCCCGGCATGGACGGGAGAGAAATCCCGAGAGGGCCCCTAGCAACTCGCATGGGGACTGGCCTTTCCTGAGGCCACCAGAGCGGGTCCCTGAGGTCCCTGTCGGAAGTCGAGAAGACCTGCCGCAACTCGAGAAAATCCAGGATGTTCTCCCCTCCAGGCGAGATGAGGCCCATTTCCGCTGAGGCGTCTCGAGGCTGATCACACCTCACCTCTGGAACTTCGAAAGGGTCTTTCACACCCTTGGTGCAAATCAAGAAGTTCCCCGACATACCCGCCTCCACTCGAGAGGAAACACGATAGTCCCGCCCACATCCAGAGGAGCCCCGTTTCCACCTCGTAGCTCGAGATGAGGGATCTTTTCCCTGCTTCGTCGGGAAAGAGTTCCCGGCGTTCCCGTCGCATCTCAAGAGGAGGCCCTCTCAACAGGAACGGCGAGAGGAACTCCAGGGTCGTGCCACCATTCCAAGAGTCCCCCAGATGTCTCAGTCCATTCCAGAGGAACCTCTTTTCCCTTCACCGGCTCGTCTCTCACGCCGAGGATCGACTCCCACAAAGGTGGCACGTGGCACAGCCCTGTGGGTAAGCCTCGTGGGAAAGCCTCGAGGGACAGCCTCGAGGGAAAGCCACAGATCCCTTGATCCACGTGACAGGAAGCGTGTCACTAATGCTGCAGCTCGGGAGGAAAGCGCACGTGCATGCCCCCACTCGAGACGAGGTCTGACTCCCCTGGGGAGACTCAGAAGCACCCCAAGATCCATGGCAACACTGGAGAGGAATCCTCAGGTTCTGGCCCCGACTCCACACAAGGTCTTAAGCCCCGGCATGGACGGGAGAGGAATCCCGAGATGGCCCCTAGCAACTCGCATGGGGACTGGCCTTTCCTGAGGCCCCAGAGCGGCTCCCTGAGGTCCCATTCGTAACTCGGGAAGACCTGCCGCAACTCGAGAAAATCCAGGAGGTTCTCCCCTCCAGGCGAGATGAGGCCCATTTCCGCTGAGGCGTCTCGAGGCTGATCACACCTCACCTCTGAAACTTCGAAAGGGTCTTTCACACGCTTGGTGCAAATCAAGAAGTTCCCCAACATACAGGTCTCCACTCGAGAGGAAACACGAGGGTCCCGCCCACATCCAGAGGAGCCCCGTTTCCGCCCCGTAGCTCGAGATGAGGGATCCTTTCCCTGCTTCGTCGGAAAAGAGTTCCGGGCGTTCCCGTCGCATCTCAAGAGGAGGCCCTCTCAACAGGAACGGCGAGAGGAACTCCAGGGTCGTGCCACCATTCCAAGAGTCCCCCAGATGTCTCAGTCCATTCCAGAGGAACCTCTCTTCCCTTCACCGGCTCGTTTTTCAAGCCGAGGATCGACTCACACCAAGGTGGCACGTGGCACAGCCCTGTGGGAAAGCCTCGTGGGCAAGCCTCGAGCGAAAGCCTCGAGGGAACCACAGATCCCTTGATCCACGTGACAGGAATCGTGACACTACTGCTGCAGTTCGGGAGGAAAGTGCACGTGCATGCCCCCACTCGAGACGAGGCCTGACTCCCCTGGGGAGACTCAGAAGCACCCCAAGATCCATGGCAACACTGGAGAGCAATCCTCAGGTTCCGGCCCCGACTCCACACAAGGACTGAGGCCCCGGCATGGACGGGAGAGGAATCGCGAGAGGTCCACTAGCAACTCGCATGGGGACTGGCCTTTCCGGAGGCCAACAGAGCGGGTCGCTGAGGTCCCCGTCGTAACACGAGAAGACCTGCCGCAACTCGAGAAAATCCAGGAGGTTCTCCCCTCCAGGCGAGATGAGGCCCATTTCCGCTGAGGCGTCTCAAGGCTGATCACACCTCACCTCTGGAACTTCGCAAGGGTCCTTCACACCCTTGGTGCAAATCAAGAAGTTCCCCGACATACCCGCCTCCACTCGAGAGGAATCACGAGGGTCCCGCCCACATCCAGAGGATCCCCGTTTCCGCCTCGTAGCTCGAGATGAGGGATCCTTTCCCTGCTTCGTCGGGAAAGAGTTCCCGGCGTTCCCGTCGCATCTCAAGAGGAGGCCCTCTCAACAGTATCGGCGAGAGGAACTCCAGGGTCGTGCCACCATTCCAAGAGTCCCCCAGATGTCTCAGTCCATTCCAGAGGAACCTCTTTTCCCTTCACTGGCTCGTCTCTCACGCCGAGGATCGACTCCCATAAAGGTGGCACGTGGCACAGCCCTGTGGGTAAGCCTCGTGGGAAAGCCTCGAGGGACAGCCTCGAGGGAAAGCCACAGATCCCTTGATCCACGTGACAGGAAGCGTGACACTAATGCTGCAGCTCGCGAGGAAAGCGCATGTGCATGCCCCCGCACGAGACGAGGCCTGACTCCCCTGGGGAGACTCAGAAGCACCCCAAGATCCATGGCAACACTGGAGAGGAATCCTCAGGTTCCGGCCCCGACTCCACACAAGGACTGAGGCCCCGGCATGGACGGGAGAGAAATTCCGAGTGGTCCCCTAGCAACTCGCATGGGGACTGGCCTTTCCTGAGGCCACCAGAGCAGGTCCCTGAGGTCCCCCTCGTAACTCGAGAAGACCTGCCGCAACTCGAGAAAATCCATGAGGTTCTCCCCTCCAGGTGAGATGAGGCCCATTTTTCTGAGGCGTCTCGAGGCTGATCACACCTCACCTCTGGAACTTCGAAAGGGTCCTTCACACCCTTGGTGCAAATCAAGAAGTTCCCCGACACACCCGCCTCCACTCGAGAGGAATCACGAGGGTCCCGCCCACATCCAGAGGAGCCCCGTTTCCACCTCGTAGCTCGAGATGAGGGATCCTTTACCTGCTTCGTTGGGAAAGAGTTCCCGGCGTTCCTGTCACATCTGAAGAGGATGCGCCCTCAACAGGAACGGCGAGAGGAACTCCAGGGTCGTGCCACCATTCCAAGAGTCCCCCAGATGTCTCAGTCCATTCCAGAGGAACCTCTTTTCCCTTCATTGGCTCGTCTTTCACGCCGAGGATCGACTCCCACCAAGGTGGCACGGGGCACAGCCCTGTGGGAAAGCCTCGTGGGAAAGCCTCGAGGGACAGCCTCGAGGGAAAGCCACAGATCCCTTGATCCACGTGACAGGAAGCGTGACACTACTGCTTCAGTTCGGGAGGAAAGCCCACTTGCATGCCTCCACTCGAGACGATGCCTGACTCCCCTGGGGAGACTGAGAAGCACCCAAAGATCCATGGCAACACTGCAGAGGAATCCTCAGGTTCCGGCCCCGACTCCACACAAGGTCTTAACCCCGGCATGGACGGGAGAGAATCCCGAGATGGCCCCTAGCAACTCGCATGGGGACTGGCCTTTCCTGAGGCCCCCAGAGCGGGTCCCTGAGGTCCCCGTCGTAACTCGAGAAGACCTGCCGCAGCTCGAGAAAATCCAGGAGGTTCTCCCCTCCAGGCGAGATGAGGCCCATTTCCGCTGAGGCGTCTCGAGGCTGATCACACCTCACCTCTGGAACTTCGCAAGGGTCCTTCACACCCTTGGTGCAAATCAAGAAGTTCCCCGACCTAGCCGTCTCCACTCGAGAGGAATCACGAGGGTCCCGCCCACATCCAGAGGAGCCCCGTTTCTGCCTCGTAGCTCGAGATGAGGGATCCTTTCCCTGCTTCGTCGGGAAAGAGTCCCCGGCGTTCCCGTCGCATCTCAAGAGGAGGCCCTCTCAACAGGAACGGCGAGAGGAACTCCAGGGTCGTGCCACCATTCCAAGAGTCCCCCAGATGTCTCAGTCCATTACAGACGAACCTCTCTTCCCTTCACCGGCTCGTTTTTCAAGCCGAGGATCGACTCACATCAAGGTGGCACGTGGCACAGCCCTGTGGGAAAGCCTCGTGGGCAAGCCTCGATCGAAAGCCTCGAGGGAACCACGGATCCCTTGATCCACGTGACAGGAAGCGTGACACTACTGCTGCAGCTCGGGAGGAAAGCGCACGTGCATGCCCCCACTCGAGACGAGGCCTGACTCCCCTGGGGAGACTCAGAAGCACCCCAAGATCCATGGCAACACTGGAGAGGAATCCTCAGGTTCCGGTCCCGACTCCACACAAGGACTGAGGCCCCGGCATGGACGGGAGAGGAATCCCGAGAGGTCCCCTAGCAACTGGCATGGGGACTGGCCTTTCCGGAGGCCAACAGAGCGGGTCCCTGAGGTCCCCGTCGTAACACGAGAAGACCTGCCGCAACTCGAGAAAATCCAGGAGGTTCTCCCCTCCAGGCGAGATGAGGCCCATTTCCGCTGAGGCGTCTCAAGGCTGATAACACCTCACCTCTGGAACTTCGAAAGGCTCCTTCACACCCTTGGTGCAAATCAAGAAGTTCCCCGACATACCCGTCTCCATTCGAGAGGAAACACGAGGGTCCCGCCCACATCCAGAGGAGCCCCGTTTCCGCCTCGTAGCTCGAGATGAGGGATCCTTTCCCTGCTTCGTCGGGAAAGAGTTCCCGGCGTTCCCGTCGCATCTCAAGAGGAGGCCCTCTCAACAGGAACGGCGAGAGGAACTCCAGGGTCGTGCCACCATTCCAAGAGTCCCCCAGATGTCTCAGTCCATTCCAGAGGAACCTCTTTCCCTTCACCGTCTCGTCTTTCACGCCGAGGATCGACTCCCACCAAGGTGGCACGTGGCACAGCCCTGTGGGAAAGCCTCGTGGGCAAGCCTCGAACGAAAGCCTCGAGGGAAGAACAGATCCCTTGATCCACGTGATAGGAAGCGTGACACTACTGCTTCAGTTAGGGAGGAAAGCCCACTTGCATGCCTCCACTCGAGACGATGCCTGACTCCCCTCGGGAGACTGAGAAGCACCCCAAGATCCATGGCAACACTGGAGAGGAATCCTCAGGTTCCGGCCCCGACTCCACACAAGGTCTTAGGCCCCGGCATGGACGGGAGAGGAATCCCGAGATGGCCCCTAGCAACTCGCATGGGGACTGGCTTTTCCTGAGGCCACCAGAGCAGGTCCCTGAGGTCCCCGTCGTAACTCGAGAAGACCTGCCGCAACTCGAGAAAATCCAGGAGGTTCTCCCCTCCAGGCGAGATGAAGCCCATTTCCGCTGAGGCGTCTCGAGGCTGATCACACCTCACCTCTGGAACTTCGCAAGGGTCCTTCACACCCTTGGTGCAAATCAAGAAGTTCCCCGACATACCCGTCTCCACTCGAGAGGAATCACGAGGGTCCCGCCCACATCCAGAGGAGCCCCGTTTCAACCTCGTAGCTCGAGATGAGGGATCCTTTCCCTGCTTCGTCGGGAAAGAGTCCCCGGCGTTTAGATCGCATCTCAAGAGGAGGCCCTCTCAAGAGGATCGAAGAGAGGAACTCCAGGGTCGTGCCACCATTCCAAGAGTCCCCCAGATGTCTCAGTCCATTCCAGAGGAACCTCTTTTCCCTTCACCGGCTCGTCTTTCATGCCGAGGATCAACTCCCACCAAGGTGGCACGTGGCACAGCCCTGTGGGAAAGCCTCGTGGGAAAGCCTCGAGGGACAGCCTCGAGGGAAAGCCACAGATCCCTTGATCCACGTGACAGGAAGCGTGACACTACTGCTGCAGCTCGGGAGGAAAGCTCACGTGCATGCCCCACTCGAGACGAGGCCTGACTCCCCTGGGGAGACTCAGAAGCACCCCAAGATCCATGGCAACACTGGAGAGGAATCCTCAGGTTCCGGCCCCGACTCCACAAAAGGTCTTAAGCCCCGGCATGGACGGGAGAGGAATCCCGAGATGGCCCCTAGCAACTCGCATGGGGACTGGCCTTTCCTGAGGCCACCAGAGCGGGTCCCTGAGGTCCCCGTCGTAACTCGAGAAGACCTGCCGCATCTCGAGAAAATCCAGGAGGTTCTCCCCTCCAGGCGAGATGAGGCCCATTTCCGCTGAGGCGTCTCGAGGCTGATCACATCTCACCTCTGGAACTTCGAAAGGCTCCTTCACACCCTTGGTGCAAATCAAGAAGTTCCCCGATACCTGTCTCCACTCGAGAGGAAACACGAGGGTCCCGCCCACATCCAGAGGGGCCCAGTTTCCGCCTCGTAGCTCGAGATGAGGGATCCTTTCCCTGCTTCTTGGGAAAGAGTTCCCGGCGTTCCCGTCGCATCTCAAGAGGAGGCCCTCTCAACAGGAACGGCGAGAGGAACTCCAGGGTCGTGCCACCATTCCAAGAGTCCCCCAGATGTCTCAGTCCATTCCAGAGGAACTTCTTTTCCGGTCACCGGCTCGTCTTTCACGCCGAGGATCGACTCACACCAAGGTGGCACGTGGCACGGCCCTGTGGGAAAGCCTCGTGGGAAAGCCTCGAGGGAAAGCCTCGAGGGAAAGCCACAGATCCCTTGATCCACGTGACAGGAAGCGTGACACTACTGCTGCAGCTCGGGAGGAAAGCGCACGTGCATGTCCCCACTCGAGACGAGGCCTGACTCCCCTGGGGAGACTCAGAAGCACCCCAAGATCCACGGCAACACTGGAGAGGAATCCTCAGGTTCCGGCCCCGACTCCACACAAGGTCTTAGCCCAGGCATGGACGGGAGAGGAATCCCGAGAGGGAACATAGCAATTGCATGGGGACAGGCCTTTCCTGAGGCCAACAGAGCGGGTCCCTGAGGTCCCCGTCGTAACTCGAGAAGACCTGCCGCAACTCGAGAAAATCCAGGAGGTTCTGCCCTACAGGCGAGATGAGGCCCATTTCCGCTGAGGCGTCTCAAGGCTGATCACACCTCACCTCTGGAACTTCGAAAGGGTCCTTCACACCCTTGGTGCAAATCAAGAAGCGCCCCGACATACCCGTCTCCACTCGAGAGGAAACACGAGGGTCCCGCCCACATCCAGAGGAGCCCCGTTTCCGCCTCGTAGCTCGAGATGAGGCATCCTTTCCCTGCTTAGTCGGGAAAGAGTTCCCGGCGTTCCCGTCACGTCTCAAGAGGAGGCCCTCTCAACAGGAACAGCGACAGGAACTCCAGGGTCGTGCCACCATTCCAAGAGTCCCCCAGACGTCTCTGTCCATTCCAGAGGAAGCTCTTTTCCCTTCACCGGCTCGTCTTTCACGCCGAGGATCGACTCACACCAAGGTGGCACGTGGCACGGCCCTGTGGGAAAGCCTCGTGGGAAAGCCTCGAGGGAAAGCCTCGAGGGAAAGCCACAGATCCCTTGATCCACGTGACAGGAAGCGTGACACTACTGCTGCAACTCGGGAGGAAAGCGCACGTGCATGCCCCCACTCGAGACGAGGCCTGACTCCCCTGGGGAGACTCAGAAGCACCCCAAGATCCATGGCAACACTGGAGAGGAATCCTCAGGTTCCGGCCCCGACTCCACAAAAGGTCTTAAGCCCCGGCATGGACGGGAGAGGAATCCCGAGATGGCCCCTAGCAACTCGCATGGGGACTGGCCTTTCCTGAGGCCACCAGAGCGGGTCCCTGAGGTCCCCGTCGTAACTCGAGAAGACCTGCCGCATCTCGAGAAAATCCAGGAGGTTCTCCCCTCCAGGCGAGATGAGGCCCATTTCCGCTGAGGCGTCTCGAGGCTGATCACATCTCACCTCTGGAACTTCGAAAGGCTCCTTCACACCCTTGGTGCAAATCAAGAAGTTCCCCGATACCTGTCTCCACTCGAGAGGAAACACGAGGGTCCCGCCCACATCCAGAGGGGCCCAGTTTCCGCCTCGTAGCTCGAGATGAGGGATCCTTTCCCTGCTTCTTGGGAAAGAGTTCCCGGCGTTCCCGTCGCATCTCAAGAGGAGGCCCTCTCAACAGGAACGGCGAGAGGAACTCCAGGGTCGTGCCACCATTCCAAGAGTCCCCCAGATGTCTCAGTCCATTCCAGAGGAACTTCTTTTCCGGTCACCGGCTCGTCTTTCACGCCGAGGATCGACTCACACCAAGGTGGCACGTGGCACGGCCCTGTGGGAAAGCCTCGTGGGAAAGCCTCGAGGGAAAGCCTCGAGGGAAAGCCACAGATCCCTTGATCCACGTGACAGGAAGCGTGACACTACTGCTGCAGCTCGGGAGGAAAGCGCACGTGCATGTCCCCACTCGAGACGAGGCCTGACTCCCCTGGGGAGACTCAGAAGCACCCCAAGATCCACGGCAACACTGGAGAGGAATCCTCAGGTTCCGGCCCCGACTCCACACAAGGTCTTAGCCCAGGCATGGACGGGAGAGGAATCACGAGAGGGAACATAGCAATTGCATGGGGACAGGCCTTTCCTGAGGCCAACAGAGCGGGTCCCTGAGGTCCCCGTCGTAACTCGAGAAGACCTGCCGCAACTCGAGAAAATCCAGGAGGTTCTGCCCTACAGGCGAGATGAGGCCCATTTCCGCTGAGGCGTCTCAAGGCTGATCACACCTCACCTCTGGAACTTCGAAAGGGTCCTTCACACCCTTGGTGCAAATCAAGAAGCGCCCCGACATACCCGTCTCCACTCGAGAGGAAACACGAGGGTCCCGCCCACATCCAGAGGAGCCCCGTTTCCGCCTCGTAGCTCGAGATGAGGCATCCTTTCCCTGCTTAGTCGGGAAAGAGTTCCCGGCGTTCCCGTCACGTCTCAAGAGGAGGCCCTCTCAACAGGAACAGCGACAGGAACTCCAGGGTCGTGCCACCATTCCAAGAGTCCCCCAGACGTCTCTGTCCATTCCAGAGGAAGCTCTTTTCCCTTCACCGGCTCGTCTTTCACGCCGAGGATCGACTCACACCAAGGTGGCACGTGGCACGGCCCTGTGGGAAAGCCTCGTGGGAAAGCCTCGAGGGAAAGCCTCGAGGGAAAGCCACAGATCCCTTGATCCACGTGACAGGAAGCGTGACACTACTGCTGCAACTCGGGAGGAAAGCGCACGTGCATGCCCCCACTCGAGACGAGGCCTGACTCCCCTGGGGAGACTCAGAAGCACCCCAAGATCCATGGCAACACTGGAGAGGAATCCTCAGGTTCCGGCCCCGACTCCACACAAGGTCTTAGCCCAGGCATGGACGGGAGAGGAATCACGAGAGGGAACCTAGCAACAAGCATGGGGACTGGCCTTTCCTGAGGCCACCAGAGCGGGTCCCTGAGGTCCCCGTCGTAACTCGAGAAGACCTGCCGCAACTCGAGAAAATCCAGGAGGTTCTCCCCTCCAGGCGAGATGAGGCCCATTTCCGCTGAGGGGTCTCGAGGCTGATCACACCTCACCTCTGGAACTTCGAAAGGGTCCTTCACACCCTTGGTGAAAATCAAGAAGTTCCCCGACATACCCGTATCCACTCGAGAGGAAACACGAGGGTCCCGCCCACATCCAGAGGAGCCCCGTTTCCGCCTGGTAGTTCGAGATGAGGGATACTTTCCCTGCTTCGTCGGGAAAGAGTTCCCGGCGTTCCCGTCGCATCTCAAGAGGAGGCCCTCTAAACAGGAACGGCGACAGGAACTCCAGCGTCGTGTCACCATTCCAAGAGTCCCCCAGATGTCTCAGTCCATTCCAGAGGAACCTCTTTTCCCTTCACCGGCTCGTCTTTCACGCCGAGGATCGACTCACACCAAGGTGGCACGTGGCACGGCCCTGTGGGAAAGCCTCGTGGGAAAGCGTCGAGGGAAAGCCTCCATGAAAGCCACAAATTTCTTGATCCACGTGACAGGAAGCGTGACACTACTGCTGCAGCTCAGGAGGAAAGCGCACGTGCATGCCCCCACTGGAGACGAGGCCTGACTCCCCTGGGGAGACTCAGATGCACCCCAAGATCCATGGTAACACTGGAGAGGAATCCTGAGGTTTCGGCCCCGACTCCACAGAAGGTCTTAGGCCCCCGCATCGACGGGAGAGGAATCCCAAGAGGGCCCCTAGCAACTCGCATGGGGACTGGCCTTTCCTGAGGCCACCAGAGCGGGTCCCTGAGGTCAACGTCGTAACTCGAGAAGACCTGCCGCAGCTCGAGGAAATCCAGGAGGGTCTCCCCTACAGGCGAGATGAGGCCCATTTCCGCTGAGGTGTCTCGAGGCTGATCACACCTCACCTCTGGAACTTCGAAAGGTTCCTTCAGACCCTTCGTGCAAATCAAGAAATTCCCGGACATACCCGTCTCCAGTCGAGAGGAAACACGAGGGTCCCGCCCACATCCAGAGGAGCCCCGTTTCCGCTTCGTAGCTCGAGATGAGGCATCCTTTCCCTGCTTCGTCGGGAAAGATTTCCCGGCGTTCCCGTCGCATCTGAAGAGGAGGCCCTATCGACAGGAACGGCGAGAGGAACTCCAGGGTCGTGCCACCGTTCCAAGAGTCCCCCAGATGTCTCGCTCCATTCCAGAGGAACCTCTTTTCCCTTCACCGGCTCGTTTTTCACGCCGAGGATCGACTCACACCAAGGTGGCACGTGGCCCAGCCCTGTGGGAAAACCTCGTGGGAAAGCCTCGAGGGAACGCCTGGAGGAAAGCCACAGATCCCTTGATCCACGTGACAGGAAGCGTGACACTACTGCTGCAGCTCGGGAGGAAAGCGCACGTGCATGCCCCCACTCTAGACGAGGACTGACTCCCCTGGGGAGACACAGAAGCACCCCAAGAACCATGGCAACACTGGAGAGGAATCCGCAGGTTCCGGCCCGACTCCACACAAGGTCTTAGGCCCCGGCATGGACGGGAGAGGAATCCCGAGAGGGCCACTAGCAACTCGCATGGGGACTGGCCTTTCCTGAGGCCACCAGAGCGGGTCCCTGAGGTCAACGTCGTAACTCGAGAAGACCTGCCGCAGCTCGAGAAAATCCAGGAGGTTCTCCCCTCCAGGCGAGATGAGGTCCTTTTCCGCTGAGGAGTCTCAAGGCTGATCACACCTCACCTCTGGAACTTCGAAAGGGTGTTTCACACCCTTGGTGCAAATCAAGAAGTTCCCCGATACCTATCTCCACTCGAGAGGAAACACGAGGGTCCCGTCCACATCCAGAGGAGCCCGGTTTCCGCCTCGTAGCTCGAGATGAGGGATCCTTTCCCTGCTTCGTGGGAAAGAGTTCCCGGCGTTCCCGTCGCATCTCAACAGGAGGCCCTCTCAACAGGAACGGCGAGAGGAACTCCAGGGTCGTGCCACCATTCCAAGAGTCCCCCAGATGTCTCAGTCCATTCTAGAGGAACTTCTTTTCCCTTCACCGGCTCGTCTTTCACGCCGAGGATCGACTCACACCAAGGTGGCACGTGGCCCAGCCCTGTGGGAAAACCTCGTGGGAAAGCCTCGAGGGAAAGCCTCGAGGAAAAGCCACAGATCCCTTGATCCACGTGACAGGAAGCGTGACACTACTGCTGCAGCTCGGGAGGAAAGCGTACGTGCATGCCCCCACTCGAGACGAGGCCTGACTCCCCTGGGGAGACTCAGAAGCACCTCAAGATCCATGGCAACACTGGAGAGGAATCCTCAGGTTCCGGCCCCGACTCCACACAAGGTCTTAGCCCAGGCATGGACGGGAGAGGAATCACGAGAGGGAACATAGCAACTCGCATGGGGACTGGCCTTTCCTGAGGCCACCAGAGCGGGCCCCTGAGGTCCCCGTCGTAACTCGAGAAGACCTGCCGCAACTCGAGAAAATCCAGGAGGTTCCCCCTACAGGCGAGATGAGGCCCATTTCCGCTGAGGCGTCTCGAGGCTGATCACACCTCACCTCTGGAACTTCGAAAGGGTCCTTCACACCCTTGGTGCAAATCAAGAAGCTCCCCGACATACCCGTCTCCACTCGAGAGGAAACATGAGGGTCCCGCCCACATCCAGAGGAGCCCCGTTTCCGCCTCGTAGCTCGAGATGAGGCATCCTTTCCCTGCTTAGTCGGGAAAGAGTTCCCGGCGTTCCCGTCACGTCTCAAGAGGAGGCCCTCTCAACAGGAAGGGCGACAGGAACTCCAGGGTCGTGTCACCATTCCAAGAGTCCCCCAGGTGTCTCAGTCCATTCCAGAGGAACCTCATTTCCCTTCACCGGCTCGTCTTTCACGCCGAGGATCGACTCACACCAAGGTGGCACGTGGCACCGCCCTGTGGGAAAGCCTGGTGGGAATGCTTCGAGGGAAAGCCTCGAGGGAAAGCCACAGATCCCTTGATCCACGTGACAGGAAACGTAAAACTACTGCTGCAGCTCGGGAGGAAAGCGCACGTGCATGCCCCCACACCAGACGAGGCCTGACTCCCCTGGGGAGACTCAGAAGCACCCCAAGATCCATGGCAACACTGGAGAGGAATCCTGAGGTTCCGGCCCCGACTCCACACAAGGTCTTAGGACCCGGCATGGACGGGAGAGGAATCCCGAGTGGGCCCCTAGCAACTCGCATGGGGACTGGCCTTTCCTGAGGCCACCAGAGCGGGTCCCTAAGGTCCCCGTCGTAACACGAGAAGACCTGCGGCCACTCAAGAATATCCAGGAGGTTCTCCCCTCCAGGCGAGATGAGGCCCATTTCCGCTGAGGCGTTTCGAGGCTGATCACACCTCACCTCTGGAACTTCGAAAGGGTCCTTCACACCCTTGGTGCCAATCAAGAAGTTCCCCGACATACCCGTCTCCACTCGAGAGGAAACACGAGGGTCCCGCCCACATGCAGAGGAGCCCCGTTTCGGCCTCGTAGCTCGAGATGACGGATCCTTTCCCTGCTTCGTCGGGAAGGAGTTCCCGGCGTTCCCGTCGCATCTCAAGAGGAGGCCCTCTAAACAGGAACGGCGAGAGGAACTCCAGAGTCGTGCCACCATTCCAAGAGTCCCCCAGATGTCTCAGTCCATTCCAGAGGAACCTCTTTTCCCTTCACCGGCTCGTCTTTCACGCCGAGGTTCGACTCACACCAAGGTGGCACGTGGCACAGCCCTGTGGGAAAGCCTGGTGGGAAAGACTCGAGGGAAAGCCTCGAGGGAAAGCCACAGATCCCTTGATCCACGTGACAGGAAGCGTGACACTACTGCTGCAGCTCGGGAGGAAAGCGCACGTGCATGCCCCCACTCGAGAGGAGGCCTGACTCCACTGGGGAGACTCAGAAGCACCCCACGATCCATGGCAACACTGGAGAGGAATCCTCAGGTTCCGGCCCAGACTCCACACAAGGTCTTAGGCCCCGGCATGGACGGGAGAGGAATCCCGAGAGGGCCCCTAGCAACTCGCATGGGGATTGCCCTTTCCTGAGGCCACCAGAGCGGGTCCCTGAGGTCCCCGTCGTAACTCGAGAAGACCTGCCGCAACTCTAGAAAATCCAGGAGGTTCTCCCCTCCAGGCGAGATGAGGCCCATTTCCGCTGAGGCGTCTCGAGTCTGATCACACCTCACCTCTGGAACTTCGAAAGGGTCCTTCACACCCTTGGTGCAAATCAAGAAGTTCCCCGACATGCCCGTCACCACTCGAGAGGAATCACGAGGGTCCCGCCCACATCCAGAGGAGCCCCGTTTCCGCCTCGTAGCTCGAGATGAGACATCCTATCCCTGATTCGTCGGGAAGGAGTTCCCGGTGTTCCCGTCGCATCTCAACAGCAGGCCCTCTCAACAGGAACGGCGAGAGGAACTCCAGGGTCGTGCCACCATTCCAAGAGTCCCCCAGATGTCTCAGTCCATTCCAGAGGAACCTCTTTTCCCTTCACCGGCTCGTCTTTCACTTCGAGGATCGACTCACACCAAGCTGGCACGAGGCACAGCCCTGTGGGAAAGCCTCGTGGGAATGCCTAGAGGGAAAGGCTCGAGGGAAAGCCACAGATCCCTTGATCCACGTGACAGGAAGCTTGACACTACTGTTGAAGCTCGGAAGGAAAGCGCACGCCTGAATCCCCTGGGGAGACTCAGAAGCACCCCAAGATCCATGGCAACACTGGAGAGGAATCCTCAGGTTCCGGCCCCGAATACACACAAGGTCTTAGGCCCCGGCATGGACGGGAGAGGAATCCCGAGAGGGCCCCTAGCAACTCGCATGGGGACCTGCCTTTCCTGAGGCCACCAGAGCGTGTCCCTGAGGTCCCCGTCTTAACTCGAGAAGACCTGCCGCAACTCGAGAAAATCCAGGAGGTTCTCCCCTCCAGGCGAGATGAGGCCCATTTCTGCTGAGGCGTCTTGAGGCTGATCACACCTCACCTCTGAAACTTCGAAAGGGTCCTTCACACCCTTGGTGCAAATCAAGAAGTTCCCCGACATACCCATCTCCACTCGAGAGGAAACACGAGGGTCCCGCCGACATCCAGAGGAGCCCCGTTTCCGCCTGGAAGTTCGAGAGGAGGCATCCTTTCCCTGCTTCGTCGCGAAAGAGTTCCCGGCGTTCCTGTCGCATCTCAAGAGGAGGCCCTCTCAACAGGAACGGCGAGAGGAACTCCAGGGTCATGCCACCATTCCAAGAGTCCCCCAGATGTCTCAGTCCATTCCAGAGGAACCTCTTTTCCCTTCACCGGCTCGTTTTTCACGCCGAGGAACGTCTCACACCAAGGTGGCACGTGGCCCAGCCCAGTGGGAAAACCTCGTGGGAAAGCCTCGAGTGAAAGCCTCGAGGGAAAGCCACAGATCCCTTGGTCCACGTGACAGGAAGCGTGACACTACTGGTGAAGCTCGGAAGGAAAGCGTACGTGCATGCCCCCACACGAGACGAGGCCTGACTCCCCTGGGGAGACTCAGAAGCACCGCAAGATCCATGGCAACACTGGAGAGGAAACCTCAGGTTCCGGCCCCGACACCACACAAGGTCTTAGGCCCGGGCATGGACGGGAGAGGAATCTCGAGAGGGCCCCTAGCAACTCGCATGGGGACTGCCCTTTCCTGAGGCCACCAGAGCGGGACCCTGAGGTCCCCGTCGTAACTCGAGAATACCTGCCGCAACTCAAGAAAATCCAGGAAGTTCTCCCCTCCAGGCGAGATGAGGCCCATTTCCGCTGAGGCGTCTCGAGGCTGATCACACCTCACCTCTGGAACTTCGAAAGGGTCCTTCACACCCTTGATGCAAATCAAGAAGTTCCCCGACATACCAGTCTCCACTCGAGAGGAAACACGAGGGTCCCGCCCACATCCAGAGGAGCCCCGTTTCCGCCTCGTAGCTCGAGATGTGGGATCCTTTCCCTACTTCGTCAGGAAGGAGTTCCCAGCGTTTCCTTCGCATCTCAAGAGGAGGCCCTCTCAACAGGAAAGGCGAGAGGAACTCAGGGGTCGTGTCACCATTCCAAGAGTCCCCCAGATGTCTCAGTCCATTTCAGAGGAACCTCTTTTCCCTTCACCGGCTCGTCTTTCACGCCGAGGATCGACTCACACCAAGGTGGCACGTGGCACAGCCCTGTGGGAAAGCCTCGTGGGAAAGGGTCGAGGGAAAGCCTCCATGAAAGCCACAAATCCCTTGATCCACGTGACAGGAAGCGTGACACTACTGCTGCAGCTCAGGAGGAAAGCGCACGTGCATGCCCCCAATCGAGACGAGGCCTGACTCCCCTGGGGAGACTCAGATGCACCCCAAGATCCATGGCAACACTGTAGAGGAATCCTGAGGTTCCGGCCCCGACTCCACACAAGGTCTTAGGCCCCCACATCGACAGGAGAGGAATCCCAAGAGGGCCCCTAGCAACTCACATGGGGACTGGCCTTCCCTGAGGCCACCAGAGCGGGTCCCTGAGGTCAACGTCGTAACTCGAGAAGACTTGCCGCAGCTCGAGGAAATCCAGGAGGGTCTCCCCTACAGGCGAGATGAGGCCCATTTCCACTGAGGCGTCTCCAGGCTGATCACACCTCACCTCTGGAATTTCGAAAGGGACCTTCACACCCTTGGTGCAAATCAAGAAGTTCCCCAATACCTGTCTCCACTCGAGAGGAAACACGAGGGTCCCGCCCACATCCAGAGGAGACCCGTTTCCGCCTCGTAGCTCGAGATGAGGGATCCTTTCCCTGCTTCGTCGGGAAAGAGTTCCCGGCGTTCCCGTCGCATCTCAAGAGGAGGCCCTCTGAACAGGATCGGCGAGAGGAACTCCAGGGTCGTGCCACCATTCCAAGAGTCCCCCAGATGTCTCACTCCATTCCAGAGGAACCTCTTTTCCCTTCACCGGCTCGTCTTTCACGCCGAGGATCGACTCACACCAAGGTGGCACGTGGCACGGCCCTGTGGGAAAGCCTCGTGGGAAAGCCTCGAGGGAAAGCCTCGAGGGAAAGCCACAGATCCCTTGATCCACGTGACAGGAAGCGTGACACTACAGCTGCAGCTCGGGATAAAAGCGCACGTGCATGCCCCCACTCGAGACGAGCCCTGACTCCCCTGGGGAGACTGAGAAGCACCCCAAGATCCATGGCAACACTGGAGAGGAATCCGCAGGTTCCGGTCCCGACTCCACACACGGTCTTAGGCCCCCACATCGATGGGAGAGGAATCCCGAGAGGGCCCCTAGCAACTCGCATGGGGACTGGCCTTTCCTGAGGCCACCAGAGCGGGTCCCTGAGGACCCCGTTTTAACTCGAGAAGACCTGCCGAAACTCGAGAAAATCTAGGAAGTTCTCCCCTCCAGGCGAGATGAGGCCCATTTCCGCTGAGGCGTATCGAGGCTGATCACACCTCACCTCTGGAACTTCGAAAAGGTCCTTCACACGCTTGATGCAAATCAAGAAGTTCCCCGACATACCCGTCTCCACTACAGAGGAAACACGAGGGTCCCGCCCACATCCAGAGGAGCCCGGTTCCGCCTGGTAGCTCGAGAAGAGGCATCCTTTCCCTGCTTCATCGTGAAAGAGTTCCCGTCGTTGCCGTCGCATCTCAAGAGGAGGCCCTCACAACAGGAACGGCGAGAGGAACTCCAGGGTCATGCCAGCATTCCAAGAGTCCCCCAGATGTCTCACTCCATTCCAGAGGAACCTCTTTTCCCTTCACCGGCTCGTCTTTCACGCCGAGGAACCACTCACACCAAGGTGGCACGTGGCCCAGCCCTGTGGGAAAACCTCGTGGGAAAGCCTCGAGGGAAAGACTCGAGGGAAAGCCACAGATCCCTTGGTCCACGTGACAGGAAGCCTGACACTACTGCTGAAGCTCGGGAGGAAAGCGTACGTGCATGCCCCCACACGAGACGAGGCCTGACTCCCCTGGGGAGACTCAGAAGCACCCCAAGATCCATGGCAACACTGGAGAGGAATCCTCAGGTTCCGGCCCCGACACCACACAAGGTCTTAGGCCCCGGCATGGACGGGAGAGGAATCTCGAGAGGGCCCCTAGCAACTCGCATGGGGACTGCCCTTTCCTGAGGCCACCAGAGCCGGTCCCTGAGGTCCCCGTCGTATCTCGAGAAGACCTGCCGCAAGTCGAGAAAATCCAGGAGGTTCTCCCCTCCAGGCGAGATGAGGCCCATTCGGCTGAGCCGCCTTGAGGCTGAACACACCTCACCTCTGGAACTTCGAAAGGGTCCTTCACACCCTTGGTGCAAATCAAGAAGTTCCCCGACATACCCGTCTCCACTCGAGAGGAAACATGAGGGTCCCGCGCACATCCAGAGGAGCCCCGTTTCTGCCTCGTAGCTCGAGATGAGGTATCCGTTCCCTGCTTCGTCGGGAAGGAGTTCCCGGCGTTTCCGTCGCATCTCAAGAGAAGGCCCTCTCAACAGGAAAGGCGAGAGGAACTCCAGGGTCGTGCCACCATTCCAAGAGTCCTCCAGATGTCTCAGTCCATTCCAGAGGAACCTCTTTTCCCTTCACCGGCTCCTCTTTCACGCCTAGGATCGACTCACACCAAGGTGGCACGTGGCACAGCCCTGTGGGAAAAACTCGTGGGAAAGCCTCGAGGGAAAGCCTCGAGGGTAAGCCACAGATCCCTTGATCCACGTGACAGGAAGCATGACTATACTGCTGCAGCTCGGGAGGAAAGCGCACGTGCATGTCCCCACTCGAGACGAAGCCTGACTCCCCTGGGGAGACTCAGAAGCAACCCAAGATCCATGGCAACACTGGCGAGGAATCCTCAGGTTCCGGCCCCGACTCCACACAAGGTCTTAGGCCCCGTAATGGACGGGAGAGGAATCCCGAGAGGGCCCCTAGCAACTCGCATGGGGACTGCCCTTTCCTGAGGCCACCAGAGCGGGTCCCTGAGGTCCCCATCGTAACTCGAGAAGACCTGCCGCAACTCGAGAAAATCCAGGAGGTTCTCCCCTCCAGTCGAGATGAGGCCCATTTCCGCTGAGGCGTCTCGAGGCTGATCACACCTCACCTCTGGAACTTCGAAAGGTTCCTTCAGACCCTTGGTGCAAATCAAGAAATTCCCGGACATACCCGTCTCCAGTCGAGAGGAAACACGAGGGTCGCGCCCACATCCAGAGGAGCCCGGTTTCCGCCTCGTAGCTCGAGATGAGGGATCCTTTCCATTCTTCGTCGGGAAAGAGTTCCCGGTGTTCCTGTCGCATCTCAAGAGGAGGCCCTCTCAACAGGAACGGCGAGAGGAACTCCAGGGTCGTGCCACCATTCCAAGAGTCCCCCAGATGTCTCAGTCCATTCCAGAGGAACCTCTTTTCCCTTCACCGGCTCGTCTTTCACGCCGAAGATCGGCTCACAGCAAGGTTGCAAGTGGCACGTCCCTGTGAGAAAGCCTCCTGGGAAAGCCTCGAGGGAAAGCCACAGATCCCTTGATCCACGTGACAGGAAGCCTGACACTACTGCTGCAGCTCGGGATTAAAGCGCACATGCATGCCCCCACTCGAGACGAGGCTTGACTCCCCTGGGGAGACTCAGAAGCACCCCAAGATCCATGGCAACACTGGAGAGGAATCCTGAGGTTCCGGCCCCGACTCCACACAAGGTCTTAGGACCCGGCATGGACGGGAGAGGAATCCCGAGTGGGCCCCTAGCAACTCGCATGGGAACTGGCCTTTCCTGAGGCCACCAGAGCGGGTCCCTAAGGTCCCCGTCGTAACTCGAGAAGACCTGCCGCAACTCGAGAAAATCCAGGAGGTTCTCCCCTCCAGGCGAGATGAGGCCCATTTCCGCTGAGGCGTCTCGAGGTTGATCACACCTCACCTCTGGAACTTCGAAAGGGTCCTTCACACACTTGGTGCAAATCAAGAAGTTCCCCGACATACCCGTCTCCAGTCGAGAGGAAACACGAGGGTCCCGCCCACATCCAGAGGAGCCCCGTTTCGGCCTCGTAGCTCGAGATGAGGGATCCTTTCCCTGCTTAGTCGGGAAAGAGTTCCCGGCGTTCCCGTCGCATCTCAAGAGGAGGCCCTCTCAACAGGAACGGCGAGAGGAACTCCAGGGTCGTGCCACCATTACAAGAGTCCCCCAGATGTCTCAGTCCATTCCAGGGGAATCACTTTTCCGTTCACCAGCTCGTTTTTCACGCCGAGGATCGACTCACACCAAGGTGGCACGTGGCACGGCCCTGTGGGAAAGCCTCGAGGGAAAGCCACAGATCCCTTGATCCACGTGACAGGAAGCATGACACTACTGCTGCAGATCGGGAGGAAAGCGCACGTGCATGCCCCCACTCGAGACTAGGCCTGACTCCACTGGGGAGACTCAGAAGCACCCCACGATCCATGGCAACACTGGAGAGGAATCCTCAGGTTCCGGCCCAGACTCCACACAAGGTCTTAGGCCCCGGCATGGACGGGAGAGGAATCCCGAGAGGGCCCCTAGCAACTCGCATGGGGATTGCCCTTTCCTGAGGCCACCAGAGCGGGTCCCTGAGGTCCCCGTCGTAACTCGAGAAGACCTGCCGCAACTCTAGAAAATCCAGGAGGTTCTCCCCTCCAGGCGAGATGAGGCCCATTTCCGCTGAGGCGTCTCGAGTCTGATCACACCTCACCTCTGGAACTTCGAAAGGGTCCTTCACACCATTGGTGCAAATCAAGAAGTTCCCGAACATGCCTGTCACCACTCGAGAGGAATCACGAGGGTCCCGCCCACATCCAGAGGAGCCCCGTTTCCGCCTCGTAGCTCGAGATGAGGCATCCTATCCCTGATTCGTCGGGAAGGAGTTCCCGGTGTTCCCGTCGCATCTCAACAGCAGGCCCTCTCAACAGGAACGGCGAGAGGAACTCCAGGGTCGTGCCACCATTCCAAGAGTCCCCCAGATGTCTCAGTCCATTCCAGAGGAACCTCTTTTCCCTTCACCGGCTCGTCTTTCACTTCGAGGATCGACTCACACCAAGCTGGCACGAGGCACAGCCCTGTGGGAAAGCCTCGTGGGAATGCCTTGAGGGAAAGGCTCGAGGGAAAGCCTCAGATCCCTTGATCCACGTGACAGGAAGCGTGACACTACTGCTGCAGCTCGGGAGGAAAGCGCACGCCTGAATCCCCTGGGGAGACTCAGAAGCACCCCAAGATCCATGGCAACACTGGAGAGGAATCCTCAGGTTCCGGCCCCGACTACACACAAGGTCTTAGGCCCCGGCATTGATGGGAGAGGAATCCCGAGAGGGCCCCTAGCAACTCGCATGGGGACCTGCCTTTCCTGAGGCCACCAGAGCGTGTCCCTGAGGTCCCCGTCTTAACTCGAGAAGACCTGCCGCAACTCGAGAAAATCCAGGAGGTTCTCCCGTCCAGGCGAGATGAGGCCCATTTCTGCTGAGGCGTCTTGAGGCTGATCACACCTCACCTCTGAAACTTCGAAAGGGTCCTTCACACCCTTGGTGCAAATCAAGAAGTTCCCCGACATACCCATCTCCACTCGAGAGGAAACACGAGGGTCCCGCCGACATCCAGAGGAGCCCCGTTTCCGCCTGGAAGTTCGAGAGGAGTCATCCTTTCCCTGCTTCGTCGCGAAAGAGTTCCCGGCGTTCCTGTCGCATCTCAAGAGGAGGCCCTCTCAACAGGAACGGCGAGAGGAACTCCAGGGTCATGCCACCATTCCAAGAGTCCCCCAGATGTCTCAGTCCATTCCAGAGGAACCTCTTTTCCCTTCACCGGCTCGTTTTTCACGCCGAGGAACGTCTCACACCAAGGTGGCACGTGGCCCAGCCCAGTGGGAAAACCTCGTGGGAAAGCCTCGAGGGAAAGCCTCGAGGGAAAGCCACAGATCCCTTGGTCCACGTGACAGGAAGCGTGACACTACTGGTGAAGCTCGGAAGGAAAGCGTACGTGCATGCCCCCACACGAGACGAGGCCTGACTCCCCTGGGAAGACTCAGAAGCACCGCAAGATCCATGGCAACACTGGAGAGGAAACCTCAGGTTCCGGCCCCGACACCACACAAGGTCTTAGGCCCGGGCATGGACGGGAGAGGAATCTCGAGAGGGCCCCTAGCAACTCGCATGGGGACTGCCCTTTCCTGAGGCCACCAGAGCGGGACCCTGAGGTCCCCGTCGTAACTCGAGAATACCTGCCGCAACTCGAGAAAATCCAGGAAGTTCTCCCCGCCAGGCGAGATGAGGCCCATTTCCGCTGAGGCGTCTCGAGGCTGATCACACCTCACCTCTGGAACTTCGAAAGGGTCCTTCACACCCTTGATGCAAATCAAGAAGTTCCCCGACATACCAGTCTCCACTCGAGAGGAAACACGAGGGTCCCGCCCACATCCAGAGGAGCCCCGTTTCCGCCTCGTAGCTCGAGATGTGGGATCCTTTCCCTACTTCGTCAGGAAGGAGTTCCCAGCGTTTCCTTCGCATCTCAAGAGGAGGCCCTCTCAACAGGAAAGGCGAGAGGAACTCAGGGGTCGTGTCACCATTCCAAGAGTCCCCCAGATGTCTCAGTCCATTTCAGAGGAACCTCTTTTCCCTTCACCGGCTCGTCTTTCACGCCGAGGATCGACTCACACCAAGGTGGCACGTGGCACGGCCCTGTGGGAAAGCCTCGTGGGAAAGGGTCGAGGGAAAGCCTCCATGAAAGCCACAAATCCCTTGATCCACGTGACAGGAAGCGTGACACTACTGCTGCAGCTCAGGAGGAAAGCGCACGTGCATGCCCCCAATCGAGACGAGGCCTGACTCCCCTGGGGAGACTCAGATGCACCCCAAGATCCATGGCAACACTGTAGAGGAATCCTGAGGTTCCGGCCCCGACTCCACACAAGGTCTTAGGCCCCCACATCGACAGGAGAGGAATCCCAAGAGGGCCCCTAGCAACTCACATGGGGACTGGCCTTCCCTGAGGCCACCAGAGCGGGTCCCTGAGGTCAACGTCGTAACTCGAGAAGACTTGCCGCAGCTCGAGGAAATCCAGGAGGGTCTCCCCTACAGGCGAGATGAGGCCCATTTCCACTGAGGCGTCTCGAGGCTGATCACACCTCACCTCTGGAATTTCGAAAGGGACCTTCACACCCTTCGTGCAAATCAAGAAGTTCCCCAATACCTGTCTCCACTCGAGAGGAAACACGAGGGTCCCGCCCACATCCAGAGGAGACCCGTTTCCGCCTCGTAGCTCGAGATGAGGGATCCTTTCCCTGCTTCGTCGGGAAAGAGTTCCCGGCCTTCCCGTCGCATCTCAAGAGGAGGCCCTCTGAACAGGATCGGCGAGAGGAACTCCAGGGTCGTGCCACCATTCCAAGAGTCCCCCAGATGTCTCACTCCATTCCAGAGGAACCTCTTTTCCCTTCACCGGCTCGTCTTTCACGCCGAGGATCGACTCACACCAAGGTGGCACGTGGCACGGCCCTGTGGGAAAGCCTCGTGGGAAAGCCTCGAGGGAAAGCCTCGAGGGAAAGCCACAGATCCCTTGATCCACGTGACAGGAAGCGTGACACTACAGCTGCAGCTCGGGAGGAAAGCGCACGTGCATGCCCCCACTCGAGACGAGCCCTGACTCCCCTGGGGAGACTGAGAAGCACCCCAAGATCCATGGCAACACTGGAGAGGAATCCGCAGGTTCCGGTCCCGACTCCACACACGGTCTTAGGCCCCCACATCGATGGGAGAGGAATCCCGAGAGGGCCCCTAGCAACTCGCATGGGGACTGGCCTTTCCTGAGGCCACCAGAGCGGGTCCCTGAGGACCCCGTTTTAACTCGAGAAGACCTGCCGAAACTCGAGAAAATCCAGGAAGTTCTCCCCTCCAGGCGAGATGAGGCCCATTTCCGCTGAGGCGTATCGAGGCTGATCACACCTCACCTCTGGAACTTCGAAAAGGTCCTTCACACGCTTGATGCAAATCAAGAAGTTCCCCGACATACCCGTCTCCACTACAGAGGAAACACGAGGGTCCCGCCCACATCCAGAGGAGCCCCGTTTCCGCCTGGTAGCTCGAGAAGAGGCATCCTTTCCCTGCTTCATCGTGAAAGAGTTCCCGTCGTTGCCGTCGCATCTCAAGAGGAGGCCCTCACAACAGGAACGGCGAGAGGAACTCCAGGGTCATGCCAGCATTCCAAGAGTCCCCCAGATGTCTCACTCCATTCCAGAGGAACCTCTTTTCCCTTCACTGGCTCGTCTTTCACGCCGAGGAACCACTCAGACCAAGGTGACACGTGGCCCAGCCCTGTGGGAAAACCTCGTGGGAAAGCCTCGAGGGAAAGACTCGAGCGAAAGCCACAGATCCCTTGGTCCACGTGACAGGAAGCCTGACACTACTGCTGAAGCTCGGGAGGAAAGCGTACGTGCATGCCCCCACACGAGACGAGGCCTGACTCCCCTGGGGAGACTCAGAAGCACCCCAAGATCCATGGCAACACTGGAGAGGAATCCTCAGGTTCCGGCCCCGACACCACACAAGGTCTTAGGCCCCGGCATGGACGGGAGAGGAATCTCGAGAGGGCCCCTAGCAACTCGCATGGGGACTGCCCTTTCCTGAGGCCACCAGAGCCGGTCCCTGAGGTCCCCGTCGTATCTCGAGAAGACCTGCCGCAAGTCGAGAAAATCCAGGAGGTTCTCCTCTCCAGGCGAGATGAGGCCCATTCGCCTGAGGCGCCTTGAGGCTGAACACACCTCACCTCTGGAACTTCGAAAGGGTCCTTCACACCCTTGATGCAAATCAAGAAGTTCCCCGACATACCGTCTCCACTCGAGAGGAAACATGAGGGTCCCGCGCACATCCAGAGGAGCCCCGTTTCTGCCTCGTAGCTCGAGATGAGGTATCCGTTCCCTGCTTCGTCGGGAAGGAGTTCCCGGCGTTTCCGTCGCATCTCAAGAGAAGGCCCTCTCAACAGGAAAGGCGAGAGGAACTCCAGGGTCGTGCCACCATTCCAAGAGTCCTCCAGATGTCTCAGTCCATTCCAGAGGAACCTCTTTTCCCTTCACCGGCTCCTCTTTCACGCCGAGGATCGACTCACACCAAGGTGGCACGTGGCCCAGCCCTGTGGGAAAAACTCGTGGGAAAGCCTCGAGGGAAAGCCTCGAGGGTAAGCCACAGATCCCTTGATCCACGTGACAGGAAGCGTGACTCTACTGCTGCAGCTCGGGAGGAAAGCGCACGTGCATGTCCCCACTCGAGACGAAGCCTGACTCCCCTGGGGAGACTCAGAAGCAACCCAAGATCCATGGCAACACTGGCGAGGAATCCTCAGGTTCCGGCCCCGACTCCACACAAGGTCTTAGGCCCCGTAATGGACGGGAGAGGAATCCCGAGAGGGCCCCTAGCAACTCGCATGGGGACTGCCCTTTCCTGAGGCCACCAGAGCGGATCCCTGAGGTCCCCATCGTAACTCGAGAAGACCTGCCGCAACTCGAGAAAATCCAGGAGGTTCTCCCCTCCAGTCGAGATGAGGCCCATTTCCGCTGAGGCGTCTCGAGGCTGATCACACCTCACCTCTGGAACTTCGAAAGGTTCCTTCAGACCCTTGGTGCAAATCAAGAAATTCCCGGACATACCCGTCTCCAGTCGAGAGGAAACACGAGGGTCGCGCCCACATCCAGAGGAGCCCGGTTTCCGCCTCGTAGCTCGAGATGAGGGATCCTTTCCCTTCTTCGTCGGGAAAGAGTTCCCGGTGTTCCTGTCGCATCTCAAGAGGAGGCCCTCTCAACAGGAACGGCGAGAGGAACTCCAGGGTCGTGCCACCATTCCAAGAGTCCCCCAGATGTCTCAGTCCATTCCAGAGGAACCTCTTTTCCCTTCACCGGCTCGTCTTTCACGCCGAAGATCGGCTCACAGCAAGGTTGCAAGTGGCACGGCCCTGTGAGAAAGCCTCGTGGGAAAGCCTCGAGCGAAAGCCACAGATCCCTTGATCCACGTGACAGGAAGCCTGACACTACTGCTGCAGCTCAGGATTAAAGCGCACATGCATGCCCCCACTCGAGACGAGGCTTGACTCGCCTGGGGAGACTCAGAAGCACCCCAAGATCCATGGCAACACTGGAGAGGAATCCGCAGGTTCCAGCCCCGACTCCACACAAGGTCTTAGGCCCTGGCATGGACGGGAGAGGAATCCCGAGAGGGCCCCTAGCAACTCGCATGGGGACTGGCCTTTCCTGAGGCCACCAGAGCGGGACCCTGACGTCACCGTCTTAACTCGAGAAGACCTGCCGCAACTCGAGAAAATCCAGGAGGTTCTCCCCTCCAGGCGAGATGAGGCCCATTTCCGCTGAGGCGTATCGAGGCTGATCACACCTCACCTCTGGAACTTCGAAAAGGTCCTTCACACGCTTGATGCAAATCAAGAAGTTCCCCGACATACCCGTCTCCACTCCAGAGGAAACACGAGTGTCCCGCCCACATCCAGAGGAGTCCCATTTCGGCCTCGTAGCTCGAGAGGAGGGATCCTTTCCCTGCTTCGTCGGGAAAGAGTTCCCGGCGTTCCCGTCGCCTCTCAAGAGGAGGCCCTCTCAACAGGAACGGCGAGAGGAACTCCAGGGTCGTTCCACCATTCCAAGAGTCCCCCAGATATCTCAGTCCATTCCAGAGGAACCTCTTTTCCCTTCACCGGCTCGTCTTTCACGCCGAGGATCGACTCACACCAAGGTGGCACGTGTCACAGCCCTGTGGGAAAGCCTCGTGGGAAAGCCTCGAGGGACAGCCTCGAGGGAAAGCCACAGATCCCTTGATCCACGTGACAGGAAGCGTGACACTACTGCTGCAGCTCGGGAGGAAAGCGCACGTGCATGCCCCCACTCGAGACGAGGCCTGACTCCCCTGGGGTGACTCAGAAGCACCCCAAGATCCATGGCAACACTGTAGAGGAATCCTCAGGTTCCGGCCCCGACTCCACACAAGGACTGAGGCCCCGGCATGGACGGGAGAGGAATCCCGAGAGGAACCCAAGCAACTCGCATGGGGACTGGCCTTTCCTGAGGCCACCAGAGCGGGTACCTGAGGTCCCCTTCGTAACTCGAGAAGACCTGCCGCAACTCGAGAAAATCCGGGAGGTTCTCCCCTGAAGGCGAGATGAGGCCCATTTCCGCTGAGGCGTCTCGAGGCTGATCACACCTCACCTCTGGAACTTCGAAAGGGTCCTTCCCACCCTTGGTGCAAATCAAGAAGTTCCCCGAAATACCCGTCTCCACTCGAGAGGAATCTCGAGGGTCCCGCCCACATCCAGAGGAGCCCCGTTTCCGCCTCGTAGCTCGAGATGAGGGATCCTTTCCCTGCTTCATCGGGAAAGAGTTCCCGGAGTTCCCGTCGCATCTCAAGAGGAGGCCCTCTCAACAGGAACGGCGAGAGGAACTCCAGGGTCGTGCCACCATTCCAAGAGTCCCCCAGATGTCTCAGTCCGTTCCCGAGGAACGTCTTTTCCTTTCACCGGCTCGTCTTTCATGCCGAGGATCGACTCACACCAAGGTGGCACGTGGCACAGCCCTGTGGGAAAGCCTCGTGGGAAAGTCTCGAGGGACAGCCTCGAGGGAAAGCCACAGATCCATTGATCCACGTGACAGGAAGCGAAACACTACACCTTCAGCTCGGGCGGAAAGCGCACGTGCATGTCCCCACTCGAGACGAGGCCTGACTCCCCTGGGGAGACTCAGAAGCACCCCAAGATCCATGGCAACACTGGAGAGGAATCCTCAGGTTTCGGGCCCGACTCCACACAAGGACTGAGGCCCCGGCATGGACGGGAGAGGAATCCCGAGAGGTCCCCTAGCAACTCGCATGGGGACTGGCCTTTCCTGAGGCCACCAGAGCGGGTCCCTGAGGTCCCCGTCGTAACTCGAGAAGACCTGCCGCAACTCGAGAAAATCCAGGAGGTTCTCCACTCCAGGCAAGATGAGGCCCATTTCCGCTGAGGCGTCTCGAGGCTGATCACACCTCCCCTCTGGAACTTCGAAAGGCTCCTTCACACCATTGGTGCAATCAAGAAGTTCCCCGACATACCCGTCTCCACTCGAGAGGAAACACGAGGGTCCCGCCCACATCCAGAGGAGCCCCGTTTCCGCCTCGTAGCTCGAGATGAGGAATCCTATCCCTGCTTCATTGGGAAAGAGTCCCGGCGTTCTGTCGCATCTCAAGAGGAGGCCCTCTCAAGAGGAACGGCGAGAGGAACTCCAGGGTCGTGCCAGCATTCCAAGAGTCCCCCAGAGGTCATAGTCCATTCCAGAGGAACCTCATTTCCCTTCACTGGCTTGTCTTTCACACGGAGGATCGACTCACACGAAGATGGCACGTGGCATAGCCCTGTGGGAAAGCCTCGTCGGAAAGCCTGGAGGGACAGCCTCGAGGGAAAGCCACAGATCCCTTGATCCACGTGACAGGAAGCTTGACAATACTGCTGAAGCTCGGGAGGAAAGCGCACGTGAATGCCCCCACTCGAGACGAGGCCTGACTCCCCTGGGGAGACTCAGAAGCACCCCAAGATCCATGGCAACACTGGAGAGGAATCCTCAGGTTCTGGCCCCGACTCCACACAAGGTCTTAGGCCCCGGCATAGACGGTAGAGGAAACCCGAGATGGCCCTTAGCAACTCGCATGGGGACTGGCCTTTCCTGAGGCCACCAGAGCGGGTCCCTGAGGTCCACGTCGTAACTCGAGAAGACCTGCCGCAACTCGAGAAAATCCAGGAGGTTCTCCCCTCCAGGCGAGATGAGGCCCATTTCCGCTGAGGCGTCTCGAGGTGATCACACCTCACCTCTGGAACTTCGAAAGGGTCTTTCACACCTTTGGTGCAAATCAAGAAGTTCCCCGACATACCCGTCTCCACTCGAGAGTAGACACGAGGGTCCCGCCCAAATCCAGAGGAGCCCCGTTTCCGCCTCGTAGCTCGAGATGAGGGATCCTTTCCCTGCTTCTTCGTGAAAAAGTTCCCGGCATTCCCGTCGCATCTCAAGAGGAGGCCCTCTCAACAGGAACGGCGAGAGGAACTCCTGGTTCGTGCCACCATTCAAGAGTCCCCTAGATGTCTCATTACATTCCAGAGGAATCTCTTTTCCCTTCACCGGCTTGTCTTTCACTCCGAGGATCGATTCACACCAAGGTGGCTTGGAGCACAGCCCTGTGGGAAAGCCTCGTGGGAAAGCCTCGAGGGACAGCCTCGAGGGAAAGCCACAGATCACTGGATCCACGTGACAGGAAGCGTGACACTACTGCTGAAGCTCGGGAGGAAAGCGCACGTGCATGCCCCCATTCGAGACGAGGCCTGACTCCCCTGGGGAGACTCAGAAGCACCCCAAGATCCATGGCAACACTGGAGAGGAATCCTCAGGTTCCGGCCCCGACTCCACACAAGGTCTTAAGCCCCGGCATGGACGGGAGAGGAATCCCGAGATGGCCCCTAGCTACTCGCATGGGGACTGGCCTTTCCTGAGGCCACCAGAGCGGGTCCCTTATGTGCCCGTCGTAACTCGAGAAGACCTGCCGCAACTCGAGAAAATCCAGGAGGTTCTCCCCCCCAGGCGAGATGAGGCCCATTTCCGCTGAGGCGTCTCGAGGCTGATAACCCCTCACCTCTGGAACTTCGCAAGGGTCCTTCACACCCTTGGTGCAAATCAATAAGTTCCCCGACATACCCGTCTCCACTCGAGAGGAAACACGATGGTCCCACCCACATCCAGAGGAGCCCCGTTTCCGCCTCATAGCTCGAGATGAGGGATCCTTTCCCTGCTTCGTCGGGAAAGAGTTCCCGGCGTTCCCGTCGCATCTCAAGAGGAGGCCCTCTCAACAGGAATGGCGAGAGGAACTCCAGGGTCGTGCCACCACTCCAAGAGTCCCCCTGATGTCTCAGTCCATTCCAGAGGAACCTCTTTTCCCTTCACCGGCTCGTCTTTCACGCCGAGCATACACTCCCAACAAGGTGGCACGTGGCACAGCCCTGTGGGAAAGCCTCGTGGGAAAGCCTCGAGGGAAAGCCTCGAGGGAAAGACACAGATCCCTTGATCCACGTGACAGGAAGCGTGACACTACTGCTGCAGGTCGGGAGGAAAGCGCACGTGCATGCCCCCTCTCGAGACGATGCCTGAGTCCCCTGGGGAGACTCAGAAGAACCCCAAGGTCCATGGCAACATTGGAGAGGAATCCTCAGGTTCCGGCCCCGACTCCACACCAGGTCTTAACCCCGGCATGGACGGGAGAGGAATCCCGAGATGGCCCCTAGCAACTCGCATGGGGACTGGCCTTTCCTGAGGCCACCAGAGCGGTTCCCTGAGGTCCCCGTCGTAACTCGAGAATACCTGCCGCAACTCGAGAAAATCCAGGAGGTTCTCCCCTCCAGGCGAGATGAGGCCCATTTCCGCTGATGCCTCTCGAGGCTGATCACACCTCACCTCTGGAACTTCGAAAGGGTCCTTCACACCCTTGGTGCAAATCAAGAAGTTCCCCGACATACCCGTCTCCACTCGAGAGGAATCACGAGGGTCCCGCCCACATCCAGAGGAGCCCCGTTTCCGCCTCGTAGCTTGAGATGAGGGATCCTATCCCTGCTTCGTCGGGAAAGAGTTCCCGGCGTTCCCGTCGCATCTGAAGAGGAGGCCCTCTCAACAGGAACGGCGAGAGGAACTCCAGGGTCGTGCCACCAATCCAAGAGTCCCCCAGATGTCTCAGTCCATTCCAGAGGAACCTCTTTTCCCTTCACCGGCTCGTCTTTCACGCCGAGGATCGACTCCCACCAAGGTGGCACGTGGCACAGCCCTGTGGGAAAGCCTCGTGGGAAAGCCTCGAGGGACAGCCACGAGGGAAAGCCACAGATCCCTTGATCCACGTGACAGGAAGTGTGACACTACTGCTGAAGCTCGGGAGGAAAGCGCACTTGCATGCCCCCACTCGAAACGATGCCTGACTCCCCTGGGGAGACTCAGAAGCACCCCAAGGTCCATGGCAACATTGGAGAGGAATCCTCAGGTTCCGGCCCCGACTCCACACAAGGTCTTAAGCCCCGGCATAGACGGGAGAGGGATCCCGAGATGGCCCCTAGCAACTCGCATGGGGACTGGCCTTTCCTGAGGCCACCATAGCGGGTCCCTGAGGTCCCCGTCGTAACTCGAGAAGACCTGCCGCAACTCGAGAAAATCCAGGAGGTTCTCCCCTCCAGGCGAGATGAGGCCCATTTCCGCTGAGGCGTCTCGAGGCTGATCACACCTCACCTCTGGAACTTCGAAAGGGTCCTTCACACCCCTGGTGCAAATCAAGAAGTTCCCCGACATACCCGGCTCCACTCGAGAGGAATCACGAGGGTCCCGCCCACATCCAGAGGAGCCCCGTTTCCGCCTCGTAGCTCGAGATGAGGGATCCTTTCCCTGCTTCGTCGGGAAAGAGTTCCCGGCGTTCCCGTCGCATCTCAAGAGGAGGCCCTCTCAACAGGAACGGCGAGAGGAACTCCAGGGTCGTGCCACCATTCCAAGAGTCCCCCAGATGTCTCAGTCCATTCCAGAGGAACCACTTTTCCCTACACCGGCTCGTCTTTCACGCCGAGGATCGACTCCCACCAAGGTGACACGTGGCACAGCCCTGTGGGAAAGCCTCGTGGGAAAGCCCCAATCGGAAGCCTCGAGGGAATCCACAGATCCCTTGATCCACGTGACAGGAAGCGTGACACTACTGCTGCAGCTCGGGAGGAAAGCGCACGTGCATGCCTCCACACGAGCCGAGGCCTGACTCACCTGGGGAGACTCAGAAGCACCCCAAGATCCATGGCAACACTGGAGAGGAATCCTCAGGTTCCGGCCCCGACTCCACACAAGGACTGAGGCCCCGGCATGGACGGGAGAGGAATCCCGAGAGGTCCCCTAGCACCTCGCATGGGGACTGGCCTTTCCTGAGGCCACCAGAGCGGGTCCCTGAGGTCCCCGTCGTAAGTCGAGAAGTCCTGCCGAAACTCGAGAAAATCCAGGAGGTTCTCCCCTCCAGGCGAGATGAGGCCATTTCCGCTGAGACGTCTCGAGGCTGATCACACCTCACCTCTGGAACTTCGAAAGGGTCCTTCACACCCTTGGTGCAAATCAAGAAGTTCCCCGACATACCCGTCTCTACTCGAGAGGAATCACGAGGGTCCCGCCCACATCCAGAGGAGCCCCGTTTCCGCCTCGTAGCTCGAAATGAGGGATCCTTTCCCTGCTTCGTCGGGAAAGAGTTCGCGGCGTTCCCGTCGCATCTCAAGAGGAGGCCCTCTCAACAGGAACGGCGAGAGGAACTCCAGGGTCGTGCCACCATTCCAAGAGTCCCCCAGATGTCTCAGTCCATTCCAGAGGAACCTCTTTTCCCTTCACCGGCTCGTCTTTCACGCCGAGGATCGACTCAGACCAAGGTGGCACCTGGCACAGCCCTGTGGGAAAGCCTCGTGGGAAAGCCTCGAGGGACAGCCACGAGGGAAAGCCACAGATCCCTTGATCCACGTGACAGGAAGCGTGACACTACTGCTGCAGCTCGGGAGGAAAGCGCACGTGCATGCCCCCACTCGAGACGATGCCTGACTCCCCTGGGGAGACTGAGAAGCACCCCAAGATCCATGGCAACACTGGAGAGGAATCCTCAGGTTCCGGCCCCGACTCCACACAAGGTCTTAGGCCCCGGCATAGACGGTAGAGGAAACCCGAGATGGCCCTTAGCAACTCGCATGGGGACTGGCCTTTCCTGAGGCCACCAGAGCGGGTCCCTGAGGTCCACGTCGTAACTCGAGAAGACCTGCCGCAACTCGAGAAAATCCAGGAGGTTCTCCCCTCCAGGCGAGATGAGGCCCATTTCCGCTGAGGCGTCTCGAGGTGATCACACCTCACCTCTGGAACTTCGAAAGGGTCTTTCACACCTTTGGTGCAAATCAAGAAGTTCCCCGACATACCCGTCTCCACTCGAGAGTAGACACGAGGGTCCCGCCCAAATCCAGAGGAGCCCCGTTTCCGCCTCGTAGCTCGAGATGAGGGATCCTTTCCCTGCTTCTTCGTGAAAAAGTTCCCGGCATTCCCGTCGCATCTCAAGAGGAGGCCCTCTCAACAGGAACGGCGAGAGGAACTCCTGGTTCGTGCCACCATTCAAGAGTCCCCTAGATGTCTCAGTCCATTCCAGAGGAATCTCTTTTCCCTTCACCGGCTTGTCTTTCACTCCGAGGATCGATTCACACCAAGGTGGCTTGGGGCACAGCCCTGTGGGAAAGCCTCGTGGGAAAGCCTCGAGGGAAAGCCTCGAGGGAAAGACACAGATCCCTTGATCCACGTGACAGGAAGCGTGACACTACTGCTGCAGCTCGGGAGGAAAGCGCACGTGCATGCCCCCTCTCGAGACGATGCCTGACTCCCCTGGGGAGACTCAGAAGAACCCCAAGGTCCATGGCAACATTGGAGAGGAATCCTCAGGTTCCGGCCCCGACTCCACACCAGGTCTTAACCCCGGCATGGACGGGAGAGGAATCCCGAGATGGCCCCTAGCAACTCGCATGGGGACTGGCCTTTCCTGAGGCCACCAGAGCGGTTCCCTGAGGTCCCCATCGTAACTCGAGAATACCTGCCGCAACTCGAGAAAATCCAGGAGGTTCTCCCCTCCAGGCGAGATGAGGCCCATTTCCGCTGATGCCTCTCGAGGCTGATCACACCTCACCTCTGGAACTTCGAAAGGGTCCTTCACACCCTTGGTGCAAATCAAGAAGTTCCCCGACATACCCGTCTCCACTCGAGAGGAATCACGAGGGTCCCGCCCACATCCAGAGGAGCCCCGTTTCCGCCTCGTAGCTTGAGATGAGGGATCCTATCCCTGCTTCGTCGGGAAAGAGTTCCCGGCGTTCCCGTCGCATCTGAAGAGGAGGCCCTCTCAACAGGAACGGCGAGAGGAACTCCAGGGTCGTGCCACCAATCCAAGAGTCCCCCAGATGTCTCAGTCCATTCCAGAGGAACCTCTTTTCCCTTCACCGGCTCGTCTTTCACGCCGAGGATCGACTCCCACCAAGGTGGCACGTGGCACAGCCCTGTGGGAAAGCCTCGTGGGAAAGCCTCGAGGGACAGCCACGAGGGAAAGCCACAGATCCCTTGATCCACGTGACAGGAAGTGTGACACTACTGCTGAAGCTCGGGAGGAAAGCGCACTTGCATGCCCCCACTCGAAACGATGCCTGACTCCCCTGGGGAGACTCAGAAGCACCCCAAGGTCCATGGCAACATTGGAGAGGAATCCTCAGGTTCCGGCCCCGACTCCACACAAGGTCTTAAGCCCCGGCATAGACGGGAGAGGGATCCCGAGATGGCCCCTAGCAACTCGCATGGGGACTGGCCTTTCCTGAGGCCACCATAGCGGGTCCCTGAGGTCCCCGTCGTAACTCGAGAAGACCTGCCACAACTCGAGAAAATCCAGGAGGTTCTCCCCTCCAGGCGAGATGAGGCCCATTTCCGCTGAGGCGTCTCGAGGCTGATCACACCTCACCTCTGGAACTTCGAAAGGGTCCTTCACACCCCTGGTGCAAATCAAGAAGTTCCCCGACATACCCGGCTCCACTCGAGAGGAATCACGAGGGTCCCGCCCACATCCAGAGGAGCCCCGTTTCCGCCTCGTAGCTCGAGATGAGGGATCCTTTCCCTGCTTCGTCGGGAAAGAGTTCCCGGCGTTCCCGTCGCATCTCAAGAGGAGGCCCTCTCAACAGGAACGGCGAGAGGAACTCCAGGGTCGTGCCACCATTCCAAGAGTCCCCCAGATGTCTCAGTCCATTCCAGAGGAACCACTTTTCCCTACACCGGCTCGTCTTTCACGCCGAGGATCGACTCCCACCAAGGTGACACGTGGCACAGCCCTGTGGGAAAGCCTCGTGGGAAAGCCCCCATCGGAAGCCTCGAGGGAATCCACAGATTCCTTGATCCACGTGACAGGAAGCGTGACACTACTGCTGCAGCTCGGGAGGAAAGCGCACGTGCATGCCTCCACACGAGCCGAGGCCTGACTCACCTGGGGAGACTCAGAAGCACCCCAAGATCCATGGCAACACTGGAGAGGAATCCTCAGGTTCCGGCCCCGACTCCACACAAGGACTGAGGCCCCGGCATGGACGGGAGAGGAATCCCGAGAGGTCCCCTAGCACCTCGCATGGGGACTGGCCTTTCCTGAGGCCACCAGAGCCGGTCCCTGAGGTCCCCGTCGTAAGTCGAGAAGTCCTGCCGCAACTCGAGAAAATCCAGGAGGTTCTCCCCTCCAGGCGAGATGAGGCCATTTCCGCTGAGACGTCTCGAGGCTGATCACACCTCACCTCTGGAACTTCGAAAGGGTCCTTCACACCCTTGGTGCAAATCAAGAAGTTCCCCGACATACCCGTCTCTACTCGAGAGGAATCACGAGGGTCCCGCCCACATCCAGAGGAGCCCCGTTTCCGCCTCGTAGCTCGAAATGAGGGATCCTTTCCCTGTTTCGTCGGGAAAGAGTTCGCGGCGTTCCCGTCGCATCTCAAGAGGAGGCCCTCTCAACAGGAACGGCGAGAGGAACTCCAGGGTCGTGCCACCATTCCAAGAGTCCCCCAGATGTCTCAGTCCATTCCAGAGGAACCTCTTTTCCCTTCACCGGCTCGTCTTTCACGCCGAGGATCGACTCCCACCAAGGTGGCACCTGGCACAGCCCTGTGGGAAAGCCTCGTGGGAAAGCCTCGAGGGACAGCCACGAGGGAAAGCCACAGATCCCTTGATCCACGTGACAGGAAGCGTGACACTACTGCTGCAGCTCGGGAGGAAAGCGCACGTGCATGCCCCCACTCGAGACGATGCCTGACTCCCCTGGGGAGACTGAGAAGCAGCCCAAGATCCATGGCAACACTGGAGAGGAATCCTCAGGTTCCGGCCCCGACTCCACACAAGGTCTTAAGTGCCGGCATAGACGGGAGAGGGATCCCGAGATGGCCCCTAGCAACTCGAATGGGGACTGGCCTTTCCTGAGGCCACCAGAGCGGGTCCCTGAGGTCCCCGTCGTAACTCGAGAAGACCTGCTGCAACTCGAGAAAATCCAGGAGGTTCTCCCCTCCAGGCGAGATGAGGCCCATTTCCGCTGAGGCGTCTCGAGGCTGATCACACCTCACCTCTGGAACTTCGAAAGGGTCCTTCACAACCTTCGTGCAAATCAAGAAGTTCCCCGACATACCCGTCTCCACTCGAGAGGAATCACGAGGGTCCCGCCCACATCCAGAGGAGCCCCGTTTCCGCCTCGTAGCTTGAGATGAGGGATCCTTTCCCTGCCACGTCGGGAAAGAGTTCGCGGCGTTCCCGTCGCATCTCAAGAGGAGGCCCTCTCAACAGGATCGGCGAGAGGAACTCCAGGGTCGTGCCACCATTCCAAGTGTCCCCCAGATGTCTCAGTCCATTCCAGAGGAACCTCTTTTCCCTTCACCGGCTCGTCTCTCACGCCGAGGATCGACTCCCACCAAGGTGGCACGTGGCACAGACCTGTGGGTAAGCCTCGTGGGAAAGCCTCCAGGGACAGCCTCGAGGGAAAGCCACAGATCCCTTGATCCACGTGACAGGAAGCGTGACACTGCTGCTGCAGCTCAGGAGGAAAGCGCACGTGCATGCCCCCTCTCGAGACGATGCCTGACTCCCCTGGGGAGACTCAGAAGCACCCCAAGATCCATGGCAACACTGGAGAGGAATCCTCAGGTCCCGGCCCCGACTCCACACAAGGTCTTAAGCCCCGGCATGGACGGGAGAGGAATCCCGAGATGGCCCCTAGCAACTCGCATGGGGACTGGCTTTTGCTGAGGCCACCAGAGCGGGTCCCTGAGGTCCCCGTCGTAACTCGAGAAGACCTGCTGCAACTCGAGAAATCCAGGAGGTTCTCCCCTCCAGGCGAGATGAGGCCATTTCCGCTGAGACGTCTCGAGGCTGATCACACCTCACCTCTGGAACTTCGAAAGGGTCCTTCACACCCTTGGTGCAAATCAAGAAGTTCCCCGACATACCCGTCTCCACTCGACAGGAATCACGAGGGTCCCGCCCACATCCAGAGGAGCCCCGTTTCCGCCTCGTAGCTCGAGATGAGGGATCCTTTCCCTGCTTCGTCGGGAAAGAGTTCCCGGCGTTCCCGTCGCATCTCAAGAGGAGGCCCTCTCAACAGGACCGGCGAGAGGAACTCCAGGGTCGTGCCACCATTCCAAGAGTCCCCCAGATGTCTCAGTCCATTCCAGAGAAACCTCTTTTCCCTTCACCGGCTCGTCTTTCACGCCGAGGATCGACTCCCACCAAGGTGGCACGTGGCACAGCCCTGTGGGAAAGCCTCGTGGGAAAGCCTCGAGGGACAGCCTCGAGGGAAAGCCACAGATCCCTTGATGCACGTGACAGGAAGCGTGACACTACTGCTGCAGCTCGGGAGGAAAGCGCACGTGCATGCCACCACACGAGACGATGCCTGACTCCCCTGGGGAGACTGAGAAGCACCCCAAGATCCATGGCAACACTGGAGAGGAATCCTTAGGTTCCGGCCCCGACTCCACACAAGGTCTTAAGCCCCGGCATGGACGGGAGAGGGATCCCGAGATGGCCCCTAGCAACTCACATGGGGACTGGCCTTTCCTGAGGCCACCAGAGCGGGTTCCTGAGGTCCCCGTCGTAACTCGAGAAGACCTGCCGCAACTCGAGAAAATCCAGGAGGTTATCCCCTCCAGGCGAGATGAGGCCCTTTTCCGCTGAGGCGTCTCGAGGCTGATCACACCTCACCTCTGGAACTTCGAAAAGGTCCTTCACACCCTTGGTGCAAATCAAGAAGTTCCCTGACATACCCGTCTCCACTCGAGAGGAATCACGAGGGTCCCGCCCACATCCAGAGGAGCCTCGTTTCCGCCTCGTAGCTCGAGATGAGGGATCCTTTCCCTGCTTCGTCGGGAAAGAGTTCCCGGCGTTCCCGTCGCATCTCAAGAGGAGGTCCTCTCAACAGGAACGGCGAGAAGAACTCCAGGGTCGTGCCACCATTCCAAGAGTCCCCCAGATGTCTCAGTCCATTCCAGACGAACCTCTCTTCCCTTCACCGGCTCGTTTTTCAAGCCGAGAATCGACTCACATCAAGGTGGCACGTGGCACAGCCCTGTGGG
Organism: Budorcas taxicolor; assembly: GCF_023091745.1. Classification (NCBI taxonomy): domain Eukaryota; kingdom Metazoa; phylum Chordata; class Mammalia; order Artiodactyla; family Bovidae; genus Budorcas; species Budorcas taxicolor. Next base: position 1,063,508 of record NW_026291535.1, read on the forward strand.
AAAGCCTCGTGGGCAAGCCTCGATCGAAAGCCTCGAGGGAACCACAGATCCCTTGATCCACGTGACAGGAAGCGTGACACTACTGCTGCAGCTCGGGAGGAAAGCGCACGTGCATGCCCCCACCCGAGACGAGGCCTGACTCCCCTGGGGAGACTCAGAAGCACCCCAAGATCCATGGCAACACTGGAGAGGAATCCTCAGGTTCCGGTCCCGACTGCACACAAGGACTGAGGCCCCGGCATGGACGGGAGAGTAAACCCGAGAGGTCCCCTAGCAACTCGGATGGGGACTGGCCTTTCCGGAGGCCAACAGAGCGGGTCCCTGAGGTCCCCGTCGTAACACGAGAAGACCTGCCGCAACTCGAGAAAATCCAGGAGGTTCTCTCCTCCAGGCGAGATGAGGCCCATTTCCGCTGAGGCGTCTCAAGGCTGATCACACCTCACCTCTGGAACTTCGAAAGGCTCCTTCACACCCTTGGTGCAAATCAAGAAGTTCCCCGACATACCCGTCTCCACTCGAGAGGAATCACGAGGGTCCCGCCCACATCCAGAGGAGCCCCGTTTCCGCCTCGTAGCTCGAGATGAGGGATCCTTTCCCTGCTTCGTCGGGAAAGAGTTCCCGGCGTTCCCGTCGCATCTCAAGAGGAGGCCCTCTCAACAAGAACGGCGAGAGGAACTCCAGGGTCGTGCCACCATTCCAAGAGTCCCCCAGATGTCTCAGTCCATTCCAGAGGAACCTCTTTTCCCTTCACCGGCTCGTCTTTCACGCCGAGGATCGACTCCCACCAATGTGGCACGTGGCACAGCCCTGTGGGAAAGCCTCGTGGGAAAGCCTCGAGGTACAGCCTCGAGGGAAAGCCACAGATCCCTTGATGCACGTGACAGGAAGCGTGACACTACTGCTGCAGCTCGGGAGGAAAGCGCACGTGCATGCCACCACACGAGACGATGCCTGACTCCCCTGGGGAGACTGAGAAGCACCCCAAGATCCATGGCAACACTGGAGAGGAATCCTTAGGTTCCGGCCCCGACTCCACACAAGGTCTTAAGCCCCGGCATGGACGGGAGAGGGATCCCGAGATGGCCCCTAGCAACTCGCATGGGGACTGGCCTTTCCTGAGGCCACCAGAGCGGGTTCCTGAGGTCCCCGTCTTAACTCGAGAAGACCTGCCGCAACTCGAGAAAATCCATGAGGTTATCCCCTCCAGGCGAGATGAGGCCCTTTTCCGCTGAGGCGTCTCGAGGCTGATCACACCTCACCTCTGGAACTTCGAAAAGGTCCTTCACACCCTTGGTGCAAATCAAGAAGTTCCCCGACATACCCGTCTGCACTCGAGAGGAATCACGAGGGTCCCGCCCACATCCAGAGGAGCCTCGTTTCCGTCTCGTAGCTCGAGATGAGGGATCCTTTCCCTGCTTCGTCGGGAAAGAGTTCCCGGCGTTCCCGTCGCATCTCAAGAGGAGGTCCTCTCAACAGGAACGGCGAGAGGAACTCCAGGGTCGTGCCACCATTCCAAGAGTCCCCCAGATGTCTCAGTCCATTCCAGAGGAACCTCTTTTCCCTTCACCGGCTCGTCTTTCACGCCGAGGATCGACTCCCACAAAGGTGGCACGTGGCACAGCCCTGTGGGTAAGCCTCGTGGGAAAGCCTCGAGGGACAGCCTCGAGGGAAAGCCACAGATCCCTTGATCCACGTGACAGGAAGCGTGACACTAATGCTGCAGCTCGGGAGGAAAGCGCACGTGCATGCCCCCACTCGAGACGAGGCCTGACTCCCCTGGGGAGACTCAGAAGCACCCCAAGATCCATGGCAACACTGGAGAGGAATCCTCAGGTTCCGGCCCCGACTCCACACAAGGACTGAGGCCCCGGCATGGACGGGAGAGAAATCCCGAGAGGGCCCCTAGCAACTCGCATGGGGACTGGCCTTTCCTGAGGCCACCAGAGCGGGTCCCTGAGGTCCCTGTCGGAAGTCGAGAAGACCTGCCGCAACTCGAGAAAATCCAGGATGTTCTCCCCTCCAGGCGAGATGAGGCCCATTTCCGCTGAGGCGTCTCGAGGCTGATCACACCTCACCTCTGGAACTTCGAAAGGGTCTTTCACACCCTTGGTGCAAATCAAGAAGTTCCCCGACATACCCGCCTCCACTCGAGAGGAAACACGATAGTCCCGCCCACATCCAGAGGAGCCCCGTTTCCACCTCGTAGCTCGAGATGAGGGATCTTTTCCCTGCTTCGTCGGGAAAGAGTTCCCGGCGTTCCCGTCGCATCTCAAGAGGAGGCCCTCTCAACAGGAACGGCGAGAGGAACTCCAGGGTCGTGCCACCATTCCAAGAGTCCCCCAGATGTCTCAGTCCATTCCAGAGGAACCTCTTTTCCCTTCACCGGCTCGTCTCTCACGCCGAGGATCGACTCCCACAAAGGTGGCACGTGGCACAGCCCTGTGGGTAAGCCTCGTGGGAAAGCCTCGAGGGACAGCCTCGAGGGAAAGCCACAGATCCCTTGATCCACGTGACAGGAAGCGTGTCACTAATGCTGCAGCTCGGGAGGAAAGCGCACGTGCATGCCCCCACTCGAGACGAGGTCTGACTCCCCTGGGGAGACTCAGAAGCACCCCAAGATCCATGGCAACACTGGAGAGGAATCCTCAGGTTCTGGCCCCGACTCCACACAAGGTCTTAAGCCCCGGCATGGACGGGAGAGGAATCCCGAGATGGCCCCTAGCAACTCGCATGGGGACTGGCCTTTCCTGAGGCCCCAGAGCGGCTCCCTGAGGTCCCATTCGTAACTCGGGAAGACCTGCCGCAACTCGAGAAAATCCAGGAGGTTCTCCCCTCCAGGCGAGATGAGGCCCATTTCCGCTGAGGCGTCTCGAGGCTGATCACACCTCACCTCTGAAACTTCGAAAGGGTCTTTCACACGCTTGGTGCAAATCAAGAAGTTCCCCAACATACAGGTCTCCACTCGAGAGGAAACACGAGGGTCCCGCCCACATCCAGAGGAGCCCCGTTTCCGCCCCGTAGCTCGAGATGAGGGATCCTTTCCCTGCTTCGTCGGAAAAGAGTTCCGGGCGTTCCCGTCGCATCTCAAGAGGAGGCCCTCTCAACAGGAACGGCGAGAGGAACTCCAGGGTCGTGCCACCATTCCAAGAGTCCCCCAGATGTCTCAGTCCATTCCAGAGGAACCTCTCTTCCCTTCACCGGCTCGTTTTTCAAGCCGAGGATCGACTCACACCAAGGTGGCACGTGGCACAGCCCTGTGGGAAAGCCTCGTGGGCAAGCCTCGAGCGAAAGCCTCGAGGGAACCACAGATCCCTTGATCCACGTGACAGGAATCGTGACACTACTGCTGCAGTTCGGGAGGAAAGTGCACGTGCATGCCCCCACTCGAGACGAGGCCTGACTCCCCTGGGGAGACTCAGAAGCACCCCAAGATCCATGGCAACACTGGAGAGCAATCCTCAGGTTCCGGCCCCGACTCCACACAAGGACTGAGGCCCCGGCATGGACGGGAGAGGAATCGCGAGAGGTCCACTAGCAACTCGCATGGGGACTGGCCTTTCCGGAGGCCAACAGAGCGGGTCGCTGAGGTCCCCGTCGTAACACGAGAAGACCTGCCGCAACTCGAGAAAATCCAGGAGGTTCTCCCCTCCAGGCGAGATGAGGCCCATTTCCGCTGAGGCGTCTCAAGGCTGATCACACCTCACCTCTGGAACTTCGCAAGGGTCCTTCACACCCTTGGTGCAAATCAAGAAGTTCCCCGACATACCCGCCTCCACTCGAGAGGAATCACGAGGGTCCCGCCCACATCCAGAGGATCCCCGTTTCCGCCTCGTAGCTCGAGATGAGGGATCCTTTCCCTGCTTCGTCGGGAAAGAGTTCCCGGCGTTCCCGTCGCATCTCAAGAGGAGGCCCTCTCAACAGTATCGGCGAGAGGAACTCCAGGGTCGTGCCACCATTCCAAGAGTCCCCCAGATGTCTCAGTCCATTCCAGAGGAACCTCTTTTCCCTTCACTGGCTCGTCTCTCACGCCGAGGATCGACTCCCATAAAGGTGGCACGTGGCACAGCCCTGTGGGTAAGCCTCGTGGGAAAGCCTCGAGGGACAGCCTCGAGGGAAAGCCACAGATCCCTTGATCCACGTGACAGGAAGCGTGACACTAATGCTGCAGCTCGCGAGGAAAGCGCATGTGCATGCCCCCGCACGAGACGAGGCCTGACTCCCCTGGGGAGACTCAGAAGCACCCCAAGATCCATGGCAACACTGGAGAGGAATCCTCAGGTTCCGGCCCCGACTCCACACAAGGACTGAGGCCCCGGCATGGACGGGAGAGAAATTCCGAGTGGTCCCCTAGCAACTCGCATGGGGACTGGCCTTTCCTGAGGCCACCAGAGCAGGTCCCTGAGGTCCCCCTCGTAACTCGAGAAGACCTGCCGCAACTCGAGAAAATCCATGAGGTTCTCCCCTCCAGGTGAGATGAGGCCCATTTTTCTGAGGCGTCTCGAGGCTGATCACACCTCACCTCTGGAACTTCGAAAGGGTCCTTCACACCCTTGGTGCAAATCAAGAAGTTCCCCGACACACCCGCCTCCACTCGAGAGGAATCACGAGGGTCCCGCCCACATCCAGAGGAGCCCCGTTTCCACCTCGTAGCTCGAGATGAGGGATCCTTTACCTGCTTCGTTGGGAAAGAGTTCCCGGCGTTCCTGTCACATCTGAAGAGGATGCGCCCTCAACAGGAACGGCGAGAGGAACTCCAGGGTCGTGCCACCATTCCAAGAGTCCCCCAGATGTCTCAGTCCATTCCAGAGGAACCTCTTTTCCCTTCATTGGCTCGTCTTTCACGCCGAGGATCGACTCCCACCAAGGTGGCACGGGGCACAGCCCTGTGGGAAAGCCTCGTGGGAAAGCCTCGAGGGACAGCCTCGAGGGAAAGCCACAGATCCCTTGATCCACGTGACAGGAAGCGTGACACTACTGCTTCAGTTCGGGAGGAAAGCCCACTTGCATGCCTCCACTCGAGACGATGCCTGACTCCCCTGGGGAGACTGAGAAGCACCCAAAGATCCATGGCAACACTGCAGAGGAATCCTCAGGTTCCGGCCCCGACTCCACACAAGGTCTTAACCCCGGCATGGACGGGAGAGAATCCCGAGATGGCCCCTAGCAACTCGCATGGGGACTGGCCTTTCCTGAGGCCCCCAGAGCGGGTCCCTGAGGTCCCCGTCGTAACTCGAGAAGACCTGCCGCAGCTCGAGAAAATCCAGGAGGTTCTCCCCTCCAGGCGAGATGAGGCCCATTTCCGCTGAGGCGTCTCGAGGCTGATCACACCTCACCTCTGGAACTTCGCAAGGGTCCTTCACACCCTTGGTGCAAATCAAGAAGTTCCCCGACCTAGCCGTCTCCACTCGAGAGGAATCACGAGGGTCCCGCCCACATCCAGAGGAGCCCCGTTTCTGCCTCGTAGCTCGAGATGAGGGATCCTTTCCCTGCTTCGTCGGGAAAGAGTCCCCGGCGTTCCCGTCGCATCTCAAGAGGAGGCCCTCTCAACAGGAACGGCGAGAGGAACTCCAGGGTCGTGCCACCATTCCAAGAGTCCCCCAGATGTCTCAGTCCATTACAGACGAACCTCTCTTCCCTTCACCGGCTCGTTTTTCAAGCCGAGGATCGACTCACATCAAGGTGGCACGTGGCACAGCCCTGTGGGAAAGCCTCGTGGGCAAGCCTCGATCGAAAGCCTCGAGGGAACCACGGATCCCTTGATCCACGTGACAGGAAGCGTGACACTACTGCTGCAGCTCGGGAGGAAAGCGCACGTGCATGCCCCCACTCGAGACGAGGCCTGACTCCCCTGGGGAGACTCAGAAGCACCCCAAGATCCATGGCAACACTGGAGAGGAATCCTCAGGTTCCGGTCCCGACTCCACACAAGGACTGAGGCCCCGGCATGGACGGGAGAGGAATCCCGAGAGGTCCCCTAGCAACTGGCATGGGGACTGGCCTTTCCGGAGGCCAACAGAGCGGGTCCCTGAGGTCCCCGTCGTAACACGAGAAGACCTGCCGCAACTCGAGAAAATCCAGGAGGTTCTCCCCTCCAGGCGAGATGAGGCCCATTTCCGCTGAGGCGTCTCAAGGCTGATAACACCTCACCTCTGGAACTTCGAAAGGCTCCTTCACACCCTTGGTGCAAATCAAGAAGTTCCCCGACATACCCGTCTCCATTCGAGAGGAAACACGAGGGTCCCGCCCACATCCAGAGGAGCCCCGTTTCCGCCTCGTAGCTCGAGATGAGGGATCCTTTCCCTGCTTCGTCGGGAAAGAGTTCCCGGCGTTCCCGTCGCATCTCAAGAGGAGGCCCTCTCAACAGGAACGGCGAGAGGAACTCCAGGGTCGTGCCACCATTCCAAGAGTCCCCCAGATGTCTCAGTCCATTCCAGAGGAACCTCTTTCCCTTCACCGTCTCGTCTTTCACGCCGAGGATCGACTCCCACCAAGGTGGCACGTGGCACAGCCCTGTGGGAAAGCCTCGTGGGCAAGCCTCGAACGAAAGCCTCGAGGGAAGAACAGATCCCTTGATCCACGTGATAGGAAGCGTGACACTACTGCTTCAGTTAGGGAGGAAAGCCCACTTGCATGCCTCCACTCGAGACGATGCCTGACTCCCCTCGGGAGACTGAGAAGCACCCCAAGATCCATGGCAACACTGGAGAGGAATCCTCAGGTTCCGGCCCCGACTCCACACAAGGTCTTAGGCCCCGGCATGGACGGGAGAGGAATCCCGAGATGGCCCCTAGCAACTCGCATGGGGACTGGCTTTTCCTGAGGCCACCAGAGCAGGTCCCTGAGGTCCCCGTCGTAACTCGAGAAGACCTGCCGCAACTCGAGAAAATCCAGGAGGTTCTCCCCTCCAGGCGAGATGAAGCCCATTTCCGCTGAGGCGTCTCGAGGCTGATCACACCTCACCTCTGGAACTTCGCAAGGGTCCTTCACACCCTTGGTGCAAATCAAGAAGTTCCCCGACATACCCGTCTCCACTCGAGAGGAATCACGAGGGTCCCGCCCACATCCAGAGGAGCCCCGTTTCAACCTCGTAGCTCGAGATGAGGGATCCTTTCCCTGCTTCGTCGGGAAAGAGTCCCCGGCGTTTAGATCGCATCTCAAGAGGAGGCCCTCTCAAGAGGATCGAAGAGAGGAACTCCAGGGTCGTGCCACCATTCCAAGAGTCCCCCAGATGTCTCAGTCCATTCCAGAGGAACCTCTTTTCCCTTCACCGGCTCGTCTTTCATGCCGAGGATCAACTCCCACCAAGGTGGCACGTGGCACAGCCCTGTGGGAAAGCCTCGTGGGAAAGCCTCGAGGGACAGCCTCGAGGGAAAGCCACAGATCCCTTGATCCACGTGACAGGAAGCGTGACACTACTGCTGCAGCTCGGGAGGAAAGCTCACGTGCATGCCCCACTCGAGACGAGGCCTGACTCCCCTGGGGAGACTCAGAAGCACCCCAAGATCCATGGCAACACTGGAGAGGAATCCTCAGGTTCCGGCCCCGACTCCACAAAAGGTCTTAAGCCCCGGCATGGACGGGAGAGGAATCCCGAGATGGCCCCTAGCAACTCGCATGGGGACTGGCCTTTCCTGAGGCCACCAGAGCGGGTCCCTGAGGTCCCCGTCGTAACTCGAGAAGACCTGCCGCATCTCGAGAAAATCCAGGAGGTTCTCCCCTCCAGGCGAGATGAGGCCCATTTCCGCTGAGGCGTCTCGAGGCTGATCACATCTCACCTCTGGAACTTCGAAAGGCTCCTTCACACCCTTGGTGCAAATCAAGAAGTTCCCCGATACCTGTCTCCACTCGAGAGGAAACACGAGGGTCCCGCCCACATCCAGAGGGGCCCAGTTTCCGCCTCGTAGCTCGAGATGAGGGATCCTTTCCCTGCTTCTTGGGAAAGAGTTCCCGGCGTTCCCGTCGCATCTCAAGAGGAGGCCCTCTCAACAGGAACGGCGAGAGGAACTCCAGGGTCGTGCCACCATTCCAAGAGTCCCCCAGATGTCTCAGTCCATTCCAGAGGAACTTCTTTTCCGGTCACCGGCTCGTCTTTCACGCCGAGGATCGACTCACACCAAGGTGGCACGTGGCACGGCCCTGTGGGAAAGCCTCGTGGGAAAGCCTCGAGGGAAAGCCTCGAGGGAAAGCCACAGATCCCTTGATCCACGTGACAGGAAGCGTGACACTACTGCTGCAGCTCGGGAGGAAAGCGCACGTGCATGTCCCCACTCGAGACGAGGCCTGACTCCCCTGGGGAGACTCAGAAGCACCCCAAGATCCACGGCAACACTGGAGAGGAATCCTCAGGTTCCGGCCCCGACTCCACACAAGGTCTTAGCCCAGGCATGGACGGGAGAGGAATCACGAGAGGGAACATAGCAATTGCATGGGGACAGGCCTTTCCTGAGGCCAACAGAGCGGGTCCCTGAGGTCCCCGTCGTAACTCGAGAAGACCTGCCGCAACTCGAGAAAATCCAGGAGGTTCTGCCCTACAGGCGAGATGAGGCCCATTTCCGCTGAGGCGTCTCAAGGCTGATCACACCTCACCTCTGGAACTTCGAAAGGGTCCTTCACACCCTTGGTGCAAATCAAGAAGCGCCCCGACATACCCGTCTCCACTCGAGAGGAAACACGAGGGTCCCGCCCACATCCAGAGGAGCCCCGTTTCCGCCTCGTAGCTCGAGATGAGGCATCCTTTCCCTGCTTAGTCGGGAAAGAGTTCCCGGCGTTCCCGTCACGTCTCAAGAGGAGGCCCTCTCAACAGGAACAGCGACAGGAACTCCAGGGTCGTGCCACCATTCCAAGAGTCCCCCAGACGTCTCTGTCCATTCCAGAGGAAGCTCTTTTCCCTTCACCGGCTCGTCTTTCACGCCGAGGATCGACTCACACCAAGGTGGCACGTGGCACGGCCCTGTGGGAAAGCCTCGTGGGAAAGCCTCGAGGGAAAGCCTCGAGGGAAAGCCACAGATCCCTTGATCCACGTGACAGGAAGCGTGACACTACTGCTGCAACTCGGGAGGAAAGCGCACGTGCATGCCCCCACTCGAGACGAGGCCTGACTCCCCTGGGGAGACTCAGAAGCACCCCAAGATCCATGGCAACACTGGAGAGGAATCCTCAGGTTCCGGCCCCGACTCCACACAAGGTCTTAGCCCAGGCATGGACGGGAGAGGAATCACGAGAGGGAACCTAGCAACAAGCATGGGGACTGGCCTTTCCTGAGGCCACCAGAGCGGGTCCCTGAGGTCCCCGTCGTAACTCGAGAAGACCTGCCGCAACTCGAGAAAATCCAGGAGGTTCTCCCCTCCAGGCGAGATGAGGCCCATTTCCGCTGAGGGGTCTCGAGGCTGATCACACCTCACCTCTGGAACTTCGAAAGGGTCCTTCACACCCTTGGTGAAAATCAAGAAGTTCCCCGACATACCCGTATCCACTCGAGAGGAAACACGAGGGTCCCGCCCACATCCAGAGGAGCCCCGTTTCCGCCTGGTAGTTCGAGATGAGGGATACTTTCCCTGCTTCGTCGGGAAAGAGTTCCCGGCGTTCCCGTCGCATCTCAAGAGGAGGCCCTCTAAACAGGAACGGCGACAGGAACTCCAGCGTCGTGTCACCATTCCAAGAGTCCCCCAGATGTCTCAGTCCATTCCAGAGGAACCTCTTTTCCCTTCACCGGCTCGTCTTTCACGCCGAGGATCGACTCACACCAAGGTGGCACGTGGCACGGCCCTGTGGGAAAGCCTCGTGGGAAAGCGTCGAGGGAAAGCCTCCATGAAAGCCACAAATTTCTTGATCCACGTGACAGGAAGCGTGACACTACTGCTGCAGCTCAGGAGGAAAGCGCACGTGCATGCCCCCACTGGAGACGAGGCCTGACTCCCCTGGGGAGACTCAGATGCACCCCAAGATCCATGGTAACACTGGAGAGGAATCCTGAGGTTTCGGCCCCGACTCCACAGAAGGTCTTAGGCCCCCGCATCGACGGGAGAGGAATCCCAAGAGGGCCCCTAGCAACTCGCATGGGGACTGGCCTTTCCTGAGGCCACCAGAGCGGGTCCCTGAGGTCAACGTCGTAACTCGAGAAGACCTGCCGCAGCTCGAGGAAATCCAGGAGGGTCTCCCCTACAGGCGAGATGAGGCCCATTTCCGCTGAGGTGTCTCGAGGCTGATCACACCTCACCTCTGGAACTTCGAAAGGTTCCTTCAGACCCTTCGTGCAAATCAAGAAATTCCCGGACATACCCGTCTCCAGTCGAGAGGAAACACGAGGGTCCCGCCCACATCCAGAGGAGCCCCGTTTCCGCTTCGTAGCTCGAGATGAGGCATCCTTTCCCTGCTTCGTCGGGAAAGATTTCCCGGCGTTCCCGTCGCATCTGAAGAGGAGGCCCTATCGACAGGAACGGCGAGAGGAACTCCAGGGTCGTGCCACCGTTCCAAGAGTCCCCCAGATGTCTCGCTCCATTCCAGAGGAACCTCTTTTCCCTTCACCGGCTCGTTTTTCACGCCGAGGATCGACTCACACCAAGGTGGCACGTGGCCCAGCCCTGTGGGAAAACCTCGTGGGAAAGCCTCGAGGGAACGCCTGGAGGAAAGCCACAGATCCCTTGATCCACGTGACAGGAAGCGTGACACTACTGCTGCAGCTCGGGAGGAAAGCGCACGTGCATGCCCCCACTCTAGACGAGGACTGACTCCCCTGGGGAGACACAGAAGCACCCCAAGAACCATGGCAACACTGGAGAGGAATCCGCAGGTTCCGGCCCGACTCCACACAAGGTCTTAGGCCCCGGCCTGGACGGGAGAGGAATCCCGAGAGGGCCACTAGCAACTCGCATGGGGACTGGCCTTTCCTGAGGCCACCAGAGCGGGTCCCTGAGGTCAACGTCGTAACTCGAGAAGACCTGCCGCAGCTCGAGAAAATCCAGGAGGTTCTCCCCTCCAGGCGAGATGAGGTCCTTTTCCGCTGAGGAGTCTCAAGGCTGATCACACCTCACCTCTGGAACTTCGAAAGGGTGTTTCACACCCTTGGTGCAAATCAAGAAGTTCCCCGATACCTATCTCCACTCGAGAGGAAACACGAGGGTCCCGTCCACATCCAGAGGAGCCCGGTTTCCGCCTCGTAGCTCGAGATGAGGGATCCTTTCCCTGCTTCGTGGGAAAGAGTTCCCGGCGTTCCCGTCGCATCTCAACAGGAGGCCCTCTCAACAGGAACGGCGAGAGGAACTCCAGGGTCGTGCCACCATTCCAAGAGTCCCCCAGATGTCTCAGTCCATTCTAGAGGAACTTCTTTTCCCTTCACCGGCTCGTCTTTCACGCCGAGGATCGACTCACACCAAGGTGGCACGTGGCCCAGCCCTGTGGGAAAACCTCGTGGGAAAGCCTCGAGGGAAAGCCTCGAGGAAAAGCCACAGATCCCTTGATCCACGTGACAGGAAGCGTGACACTACTGCTGCAGCTCGGGAGGAAAGCGTACGTGCATGCCCCCACTCGAGACGAGGCCTGACTCCCCTGGGGAGACTCAGAAGCACCTCAAGATCCATGGCAACACTGGAGAGGAATCCTCAGGTTCCGGCCCCGACTCCACACAAGGTCTTAGCCCAGGCATGGACGGGAGAGGAATCACGAGAGGGAACATAGCAACTCGCATGGGGACTGGCCTTTCCTGAGGCCACCAGAGCGGGCCCCTGAGGTCCCCGTCGTAACTCGAGAAGACCTGCCGCAACTCGAGAAAATCCAGGAGGTTCCCCCTACAGGCGAGATGAGGCCCATTTCCGCTGAGGCGTCTCGAGGCTGATCACACCTCACCTCTGGAACTTCGAAAGGGTCCTTCACACCCTTGGTGCAAATCAAGAAGCTCCCCGACATACCCGTCTCCACTCGAGAGGAAACATGAGGGTCCCGCCCACATCCAGAGGAGCCCCGTTTCCGCCTCGTAGCTCGAGATGAGGCATCCTTTCCCTGCTTAGTCGGGAAAGAGTTCCCGGCGTTCCCGTCACGTCTCAAGAGGAGGCCCTCTCAACAGGAAGGGCGACAGGAACTCCAGGGTCGTGCCACCATTCCAAGAGTCCCCCAGGTGTCTCAGTCCATTCCAGAGGAACCTCATTTCCCTTCACCGGCTCGTCTTTCACGCCGAGGATCGACTCACACCAAGGTGGCACGTGGCACCGCCCTGTGGGAAAGCCTGGTGGGAATGCTTCGAGGGAAAGCCTCGAGGGAAAGCCACAGATCCCTTGATCCACGTGACAGGAAACGTAAAACTACTGCTGCAGCTCGGGAGGAAAGCGCACGTGCATGCCCCCACACCAGACGAGGCCTGACTCCCCTGGGGAGACTCAGAAGCACCCCAAGATCCATGGCAACACTGGAGAGGAATCCTGAGGTTCCGGCCCCGACTCCACACAAGGTCTTAGGACCCGGCATGGACGGGAGAGGAATCCCGAGTGGGCCCCTAGCAACTCGCATGGGGACTGGCCTTTCCTGAGGCCACCAGAGCGGGTCCCTAAGGTCCCCGTCGTAACACGAGAAGACCTGCGGCCACTCAAGAATATCCAGGAGGTTCTCCCCTCCAGGCGAGATGAGGCCCATTTCCGCTGAGGCGTTTCGAGGCTGATCACACCTCACCTCTGGAACTTCGAAAGGGTCCTTCACACCCTTGGTGCCAATCAAGAAGTTCCCCGACATACCCGTCTCCACTCGAGAGGAAACACGAGGGTCCCGCCCACATGCAGAGGAGCCCCGTTTCGGCCTCGTAGCTCGAGATGACGGATCCTTTCCCTGCTTCGTCGGGAAGGAGTTCCCGGCGTTCCCGTCGCATCTCAAGAGGAGGCCCTCTAAACAGGAACGGCGAGAGGAACTCCAGAGTCGTGCCACCATTCCAAGAGTCCCCCAGATGTCTCAGTCCATTCCAGAGGAACCTCTTTTCCCTTCACCGGCTCGTCTTTCACGCCGAGGTTCGACTCACACCAAGGTGGCACGTGGCACAGCCCTGTGGGAAAGCCTGGTGGGAAAGACTCGAGGGAAAGCCTCTAGGGAAAGCCACAGATCCCTTGATCCACGTGACAGGAAGCGTGACACTACTGCTGCAGCTCGGGAGGAAAGCGCACGTGCATGCCCCCACTCGAGAGGAGGCCTGACTCCACTGGGGAGACTCAGAAGCACCCCACGATCCATGGCAACACTGGAGAGGAATCCTCAGGTTCCGGCCCAGACTCCACACAAGGTCTTAGGCCCCGGCATGGACGGGAGAGGAATCCCGAGAGGGCCCCTAGCAACTCGCATGGGGATTGCCCTTTCCTGAGGCCACCAGAGCGGGTCCCTGAGGTCCCCGTCGTAACTCGAGAAGACCTGCCGCAACTCTAGAAAATCCAGGAGGTTCTCCCCTCCAGGCGAGATGAGGCCCATTTCCGCTGAGGCGTCTCGAGTCTGATCACACCTCACCTCTGGAACTTCGAAAGGGTCCTTCACACCCTTGGTGCAAATCAAGAAGTTCCCCGACATGCCCGTCACCACTCGAGAGGAATCACGAGGGTCCCGCCCACATCCAGAGGAGCCCCGTTTCCGCCTCGTAGCTCGAGATGAGACATCCTATCCCTGATTCGTCGGGAAGGAGTTCCCGGTGTTCCCGTCGCATCTCAACAGCAGGCCCTCTCAACAGGAACGGCGAGAGGAACTCCAGGGTCGTGCCACCATTCCAAGAGTCCCCCAGATGTCTCAGTCCATTCCAGAGGAACCTCTTTTCCCTTCACCGGCTCGTCTTTCACTTCGAGGATCGACTCACACCAAGCTGGCACGAGGCACAGCCCTGTGGGAAAGCCTCGTGGGAATGCCTAGAGGGAAAGGCTCGAGGGAAAGCCACAGATCCCTTGATCCACGTGACAGGAAGCTTGACACTACTGTTGAAGCTCGGAAGGAAAGCGCACGCCTGAATCCCCTGGGGAGACTCAGAAGCACCCCAAGATCCATGGCAACACTGGAGAGGAATCCTCAGGTTCCGGCCCCGAATACACACAAGGTCTTAGGCCCCGGCATGGACGGGAGAGGAATCCCGAGAGGGCCCCTAGCAACTCGCATGGGGACCTGCCTTTCCTGAGGCCACCAGAGCGTGTCCCTGAGGTCCCCGTCTTAACTCGAGAAGACCTGCCGCAACTCGAGAAAATCCAGGAGGTTCTCCCCTCCAGGCGAGATGAGGCCCATTTCTGCTGAGGCGTCTTGAGGCTGATCACACCTCACCTCTGAAACTTCGAAAGGGTCCTTCACACCCTTGGTGCAAATCAAGAAGTTCCCCGACATACCCATCTCCACTCGAGAGGAAACACGAGGGTCCCGCCGACATCCAGAGGAGCCCCGTTTCCGCCTGGAAGTTCGAGAGGAGGCATCCTTTCCCTGCTTCGTCGCGAAAGAGTTCCCGGCGTTCCTGTCGCATCTCAAGAGGAGGCCCTCTCAACAGGAACGGCGAGAGGAACTCCAGGGTCATGCCACCATTCCAAGAGTCCCCCAGATGTCTCAGTCCATTCCAGAGGAACCTCTTTTCCCTTCACCGGCTCGTTTTTCACGCCGAGGAACGTCTCACACCAAGGTGGCACGTGGCCCAGCCCAGTGGGAAAACCTCGTGGGAAAGCCTCGAGTGAAAGCCTCGAGGGAAAGCCACAGATCCCTTGGTCCACGTGACAGGAAGCGTGACACTACTGGTGAAGCTCGGAAGGAAAGCGTACGTGCATGCCCCCACACGAGACGAGGCCTGACTCCCCTGGGGAGACTCAGAAGCACCGCAAGATCCATGGCAACACTGGAGAGGAAACCTCAGGTTCCGGCCCCGACACCACACAAGGTCTTAGGCCCGGGCATGGACGGGAGAGGAATCTCGAGAGGGCCCCTAGCAACTCGCATGGGGACTGCCCTTTCCTGAGGCCACCAGAGCGGGACCCTGAGGTCCCCGTCGTAACTCGAGAATACCTGCCGCAACTCAAGAAAATCCAGGAAGTTCTCCCCTCCAGGCGAGATGAGGCCCATTTCCGCTGAGGCGTCTCGAGGCTGATCACACCTCACCTCTGGAACTTCGAAAGGGTCCTTCACACCCTTGATGCAAATCAAGAAGTTCCCCGACATACCAGTCTCCACTCGAGAGGAAACACGAGGGTCCCGCCCACATCCAGAGGAGCCCCGTTTCCGCCTCGTAGCTCGAGATGTGGGATCCTTTCCCTACTTCGTCAGGAAGGAGTTCCCAGCGTTTCCTTCGCATCTCAAGAGGAGGCCCTCTCAACAGGAAAGGCGAGAGGAACTCAGGGGTCGTGTCACCATTCCAAGAGTCCCCCAGATGTCTCAGTCCATTTCAGAGGAACCTCTTTTCCCTTCACCGGCTCGTCTTTCACGCCGAGGATCGACTCACACCAAGGTGGCACGTGGCACAGCCCTGTGGGAAAGCCTCGTGGGAAAGGGTCGAGGGAAAGCCTCCATGAAAGCCACAAATCCCTTGATCCACGTGACAGGAAGCGTGACACTACTGCTGCAGCTCAGGAGGAAAGCGCACGTGCATGCCCCCAATCGAGACGAGGCCTGACTCCCCTGGGGAGACTCAGATGCACCCCAAGATCCATGGCAACACTGTAGAGGAATCCTGAGGTTCCGGCCCCGACTCCACACAAGGTCTTAGGCCCCCACATCGACAGGAGAGGAATCCCAAGAGGGCCCCTAGCAACTCACATGGGGACTGGCCTTCCCTGAGGCCACCAGAGCGGGTCCCTGAGGTCAACGTCGTAACTCGAGAAGACTTGCCGCAGCTCGAGGAAATCCAGGAGGGTCTCCCCTACAGGCGAGATGAGGCCCATTTCCACTGAGGCGTCTCGAGGCTGATCACACCTCACCTCTGGAATTTCGAAAGGGACCTTCACACCCTTGGTGCAAATCAAGAAGTTCCCCAATACCTGTCTCCACTCGAGAGGAAACACGAGGGTCCCGCCCACATCCAGAGGAGACCCGTTTCCGCCTCGTAGCTCGAGATGAGGGATCCTTTCCCTGCTTCGTCGGGAAAGAGTTCCCGGCGTTCCCGTCGCATCTCAAGAGGAGGCCCTCTGAACAGGATCGGCGAGAGGAACTCCAGGGTCGTGCCACCATTCCAAGAGTCCCCCAGATGTCTCACTCCTTTCCAGAGGAACCTCTTTTCCCTTCACCGGCTCGTCTTTCACGCCGAGGATCGACTCACACCAAGGTGGCACGTGGCACGGCCCTGTGGGAAAGCCTCGTGGGAAAGCCTCGAGGGAAAGCCTCGAGGGAAAGCCACAGATCCCTTGATCCACGTGACAGGAAGCGTGACACTACAGCTGCAGCTCGGGATAAAAGCGCACGTGCATGCCCCCACTCGAGACGAGCCCTGACTCCCCTGGGGAGACTGAGAAGCACCCCAAGATCCATGGCAACACTGGAGAGGAATCCGCAGGTTCCGGTCCCGACTCCACACACGGTCTTAGGCCCCCACATCGATGGGAGAGGAATCCCGAGAGGGCCCCTAGCAACTCGCATGGGGACTGGCCTTTCCTGAGGCCACCAGAGCGGGTCCCTGAGGACCCCGTTTTAACTCGAGAAGACCTGCCGAAACTCGAGAAAATCTAGGAAGTTCTCCCCTCCAGGCGAGATGAGGCCCATTTCCGCTGAGGCGTATCGAGGCTGATCACACCTCACCTCTGGAACTTCGAAAAGGTCCTTCACACGCTTGATGCAAATCAAGAAGTTCCCCGACATACCCGTCTCCACTACAGAGGAAACACGAGGGTCCCGCCCACATCCAGAGGAGCCCGGTTCCGCCTGGTAGCTCGAGAAGAGGCATCCTTTCCCTGCTTCATCGTGAAAGAGTTCCCGTCGTTGCCGTCGCATCTCAAGAGGAGGCCCTCACAACAGGAACGGCGAGAGGAACTCCAGGGTCATGCCAGCATTCCAAGAGTCCCCCAGATGTCTCACTCCATTCCAGAGGAACCTCTTTTCCCTTCACCGGCTCGTCTTTCACGCCGAGGAACCACTCACACCAAGGTGGCACGTGGCCCAGCCCTGTGGGAAAACCTCGTGGGAAAGCCTCGAGGGAAAGACTCGAGGGAAAGCCACAGATCCCTTGGTCCACGTGACAGGAAGCCTGACACTACTGCTGAAGCTCGGGAGGAAAGCGTACGTGCATGCCCCCACACGAGACGAGGCCTGACTCCCCTGGGGAGACTCAGAAGCACCCCAAGATCCATGGCAACACTGGAGAGGAATCCTCAGGTTCCGGCCCCGACACCACACAAGGTCTTAGGCCCCGGCATGGACGGGAGAGGAATCTCGAGAGGGCCCCTAGCAACTCGCATGGGGACTGCCCTTTCCTGAGGCCACCAGAGCCGGTCCCTGAGGTCCCCGTCGTATCTCGAGAAGACCTGCCGCAAGTCGAGAAAATCCAGGAGGTTCTCCCCTCCAGGCGAGATGAGGCCCATTCGGCTGAGCCGCCTTGAGGCTGAACACACCTCACCTCTGGAACTTCGAAAGGGTCCTTCACACCCTTGGTGCAAATCAAGAAGTTCCCCGACATACCCGTCTCCACTCGAGAGGAAACATGAGGGTCCCGCGCACATCCAGAGGAGCCCCGTTTCTGCCTCGTAGCTCGAGATGAGGTATCCGTTCCCTGCTTCGTCGGGAAGGAGTTCCCGGCGTTTCCGTCGCATCTCAAGAGAAGGCCCTCTCAACAGGAAAGGCGAGAGGAACTCCAGGGTCGTGCCACCATTCCAAGAGTCCTCCAGATGTCTCAGTCCATTCCAGAGGAACCTCTTTTCCCTTCACCGGCTCCTCTTTCACGCCTAGGATCGACTCACACCAAGGTGGCACGTGGCACAGCCCTGTGGGAAAAACTCGTGGGAAAGCCTCGAGGGAAAGCCTCGAGGGTAAGCCACAGATCCCTTGATCCACGTGACAGGAAGCATGACTATACTGCTGCAGCTCGGGAGGAAAGCGCACGTGCATGTCCCCACTCGAGACGAAGCCTGACTCCCCTGGGGAGACTCAGAAGCAACCCAAGATCCATGGCAACACTGGCGAGGAATCCTCAGGTTCCGGCCCCGACTCCACACAAGGTCTTAGGCCCCGTAATGGACGGGAGAGGAATCCCGAGAGGGCCCCTAGCAACTCGCATGGGGACTGCCCTTTCCTGAGGCCACCAGAGCGGGTCCCTGAGGTCCCCATCGTAACTCGAGAAGACCTGCCGCAACTCGAGAAAATCCAGGAGGTTCTCCCCTCCAGTCGAGATGAGGCCCATTTCCGCTGAGGCGTCTCGAGGCTGATCACACCTCACCTCTGGAACTTCGAAAGGTTCCTTCAGACCCTTGGTGCAAATCAAGAAATTCCCGGACATACCCGTCTCCAGTCGAGAGGAAACACGAGGGTCGCGCCCACATCCAGAGGAGCCCGGTTTCCCGCCTCGTAGCTCGAGATGAGGGATCCTTTCCATTCTTCGTCGGGAAAGAGTTCCCGGTGTTCCTGTCGCATCTCAAGAGGAGGCCCTCTCAACAGGAACGGCGAGAGGAACTCCAGGGTCGTGCCACCATTCCAAGAGTCCCCCAGATGTCTCAGTCCATTCCAGAGGAACCTCTTTTCCCTTCACCGGCTCGTCTTTCACGCCGAAGATCGGCTCACAGCAAGGTTGCAAGTGGCACGTCCCTGTGAGAAAGCCTCCTGGGAAAGCCTCGAGGGAAAGCCACAGATCCCTTGATCCACGTGACAGGAAGCCTGACACTACTGCTGCAGCTCGGGATTAAAGCGCACATGCATGCCCCCACTCGAGACGAGGCTTGACTCCCCTGGGGAGACTCAGAAGCACCCCAAGATCCATGGCAACACTGGAGAGGAATCCTCAGGTTCCGGCCCCGACTCCACACAAGGTCTTAGGACCCGGCATGGACGGGAGAGGAATCCCGAGTGGGCCCCTAGCAACTCGCATGGGAACTGGCCTTTCCTGAGGCCACCAGAGCGGGTCCCTAAGGTCCCCGTCGTAACTCGAGAAGACCTGCCGCAACTCGAGAAAATCCAGGAGGTTCTCCCCTCCAGGCGAGATGAGGCCCATTTCCGCTGAGGCGTCTCGAGGTTGATCACACCTCACCTCTGGAACTTCGAAAGGGTCCTTCACACACTTGGTGCAAATCAAGAAGTTCCCCGACATACCCGTCTCCAGTCGAGAGGAAACACGAGGGTCCCGCCCACATCCAGAGGAGCCCCGTTTCGGCCTCGTAGCTCGAGATGAGGGATCCTTTCCCTGCTTAGTCGGGAAAGAGTTCCCGGCGTTCCCGTCGCATCTCAAGAGGAGGCCCTCTCAACAGGAACGGCGAGAGGAACTCCAGGGTCGTGCCACCATTACAAGAGTCCCCCAGATGTCTCAGTCCATTCCAGGGGAATCACTTTTCCGTTCACCAGCTCGTTTTTCACGCCGAGGATCGACTCACACCAAGGTGGCACGTGGCACGGCCCTGTGGGAAAGCCTCGAGGGAAAGCCACAGATCCCTTGATCCACGTGACAGGAAGCATGACACTACTGCTGCAGATCGGGAGGAAAGCGCACGTGCATGCCCCCACTCGAGACTAGGCCTGACTCCACTGGGGAGACTCAGAAGCACCCCACGATCCATGGCAACACTGGAGAGGAATCCTCAGGTTCCGGCCCAGACTCCACACAAGGTCTTAGGCCCCGGCATGGACGGAGAGGAATCCCGAGAGGGCCCCTAGCAACTCGCATGGGGATTGCCCTTTCCTGAGGCCACCAGAGCGGGTCCCTGAGGTCCCCGTCGTAACTCGAGAAGACCTGCCGCAACTCTAGAAAATCCAGGAGGTTCTCCCCTCCAGGCGAGATGAGGCCCATTTCCGCTGAGGCGTCTCGAGTCTGATCACACCTCACCTCTGGAACTTCGAAAGGGTCCTTCACACCATTGGTGCAAATCAAGAAGTTCCCGAACATGCCTGTCACCACTCGAGAGGAATCACGAGGGTCCCGCCCACATCCAGAGGAGCCCCGTTTCCGCCTCGTAGCTCGAGATGAGGCATCCTATCCCTGATTCGTCGGGAAGGAGTTCCCGGTGTTCCCGTCGCATCTCAACAGCAGGCCCTCTCAACAGGAACGGCGAGAGGAACTCCAGGGTCGTGCCACCATTCCAAGAGTCCCCCAGATGTCTCAGTCCATTCCAGAGGAACCTCTTTTCCCTTCACCGGCTCGTCTTTCACTTCGAGGATCGACTCACACCAAGCTGGCACGAGGCACAGCCCTGTGGGAAAGCCTCGTGGGAATGCCTTGAGGGAAAGGCCTCGAGGGAGAAAGCCTCAGATCCTTGATCCACGTGACAGGAAGCGTGACACTACTGCTGCAGCTCGGGAGGAAAGCGCAACGCCTGAATCCCCTGGGGAGACTCAGAAGCACCCCAAGATCCATGGCAACACTGGAGAGGAATCCTCAGGTTCCGGCCCCGACTACACACAAGGTCTTAGGCCCCGGCATTGATGGGAGAGGAATCCCGAGAGGGCCCCTAGCAACTCGCATGGGGACCTGCCTTTCCTGAGGCCACCAGAGCGTGTCCCTGAGGTCCCCGTCTTAACTCGAGAAGACCTGCCGCAACTCGAGAAAATCCAGGAGGTTCTCCCGTCCAGGCGAGATGAGGCCCATTTCTGCTGAGGCGTCTTGAGGCTGATCACACCTCACCTCTGAAACTTCGAAAGGGTCCTTCACACCCTTGGTGCAAATCAAGAAGTTCCCCCGACATACCCATCTCCACTCGAGAGGAAACACGAGGGTCCCGCCGACATCCAGAGGAGCCCCGTTTCCGCCTGGAAGTTCGAGAGGAGTCATCCTTTCCCTGCTTCGTCGCGAAAGAGTTCCCGGCGTTCCTGTCGCATCTCAAGAGGAGGCCCTCTCAACAGGAACGGCGAGAGGAACTCCAGGGTCATGCCACCATTCCAAGAGTCCCCCAGATGTCTCAGTCCATTCCAGAGGAACCTCTTTTCCCTTCACCGGCTCGTTTTTCACGCCGAGGAACGTCTCACACCAAGGTGGCACGTGGCCCAGCCCAGTGGGAAAACCTCGTGGGAAAGCCTCGAGGGAAAGCCTCGAGGGAAAGCCACAGATCCCTTGGTCCACGTGACAGGAAGCGTGACACTACTGGTGAAGCTCGGAAGGAAAGCGTACGTGCATGCCCCCACACGAGACGAGGCCTGACTCCCCTGGGAAGACTCAGAAGCACCGCAAGATCCATGGCAACACTGGAGAGGAAACCTCAGGTTCCGGCCCCGACACCACACAAGGTCTTAGGCCCGGGCATGGACGGGAGAGGAATCTCGAGAGGGCCCCTAGCAACTCGCATGGGGACTGCCCTTTCCTGAGGCCACCAGAGCGGGACCCTGAGGTCCCCGTCGTAACTCGAGAATACCTGCCGCAACTCGAGAAAATCCAGGAAGTTCTCCCCGCCAGGCGAGATGAGGCCCATTTCCGCTGAGGCGTCTCGAGGCTGATCACACCTCACCTCTGGAACTTCGAAAGGGTCCTTCACACCCTTGATGCAAATCAAGAAGTTCCCCGACATACCAGTCTCCACTCGAGAGGAAACACGAGGGTCCCGCCCACATCCAGAGGAGCCCCCGTTTCCGCCTCGTAGCTCGAGATGTGGGATCCTTTCCCTACTTCGTCAGGAAGGAGTTCCCAGCGTTTCCTTCGCATCTCAAGAGGAGGCCCTCTCAACAGGAAAGGCGAGAGGAACTCAGGGGTCGTGTCACCATTCCAAGAGTCCCCCAGATGTCTCAGTCCATTTCAGAGGAACCTCTTTTCCCTTCACCGGCTCGTCTTTCACGCCGAGGATCGACTCACACCAAGGTGGCACGTGGCACGGCCCTGTGGGAAAGCCTCGTGGGAAAGGGTCGAGGGAAAGCCTCCATGAAAGCCACAAATCCCTTGATCCACGTGACAGGAAGCGTGACACTACTGCTGCAGCTCAGGAGGAAAGCGCACGTGCATGCCCCCAATCGAGACGAGGCCTGACTCCCCTGGGGAGACTCAGATGCACCCCAAGATCCATGGCAACACTGTAGAGGAATCCTGAGGTTCCGGGCCCCGACTCCACACAAGGTCTTAGGCCCCCACATCGACAGGAGAGGAATCCCAAGAGGGCCCCTAGCAACTCACATGGGGACTGGCCTTCCCTGAGGCCACCAGAGCGGGTCCCTGAGGTCAACGTCGTAACTCGAGAAGACTTGCCGCAGCTCGAGGAAATCCAGGAGGGTCTCCCCTACAGGCGAGATGAGGCCCCATTTCCACTGAGGCGTCTCGAGGCTGATCACACCTCACCTCTGGAATTTCGAAAGGGACCTTCACACCCTTCGTGCAAATCAAGAAGTTCCCCAATACCTGTCTCCACTCGAGAGGAAACACGAGGGTCCCGCCCACATCCAGAGGAGACCCGTTTCCGCCTCGTAGCTCGAGATGAGGGATCCTTTCCCTGCTTCGTCGGGGAAAGAGTTCCCGGCCTTCCCGTCGCATCTCAAGAGGAGGCCCTCTGAACAGGATCGGCGAGAGGAACTCCAGGGTCGTGCCACCATTCCAAGAGTCCCCCAGATGTCTCACTCCATTCCAGAGGAACCTCTTTTCCCTTCACCGGCTCGTCTTTCACGCCGAGGATCGACTCACACCAAGGTGGCACGTGGCACGGCCCTGTGGGAAAGCCTCGTGGGAAAGCCTCGAGGGAAAGCCTCGAGGGAAAGCCACAGATCCCTTGATCCACGTGACAGGAAGCGTGACACTACAGCTGCAGCTCGGGAGGAAAGCGCACGTGCATGCCCCCACTCGAGACGAGCCCTGACTCCCCTGGGGAGACTGAGAAGCACCCCAAGATCCATGGCAACACTGGAGAGGAATCCGCAGGTTCCGGTCCCGACTCCACACACGGTCTTAGGCCCCCACATCGATGGGAGAGGAATCCCGAGAGGGCCCCTAGCAACTCGCATGGGGACTGGCCTTTCCTGAGGCCACCAGAGCGGGTCCCTGAGGACCCCGTTTTAACTCGAGAAGACCTGCCGAAACTCGAGAAAATCCAGGAAGTTCTCCCCTCCAGGCGAGATGAGGCCCATTTCCGCTGAGGCGTATCGAGGCTGATCACACCTCACCTCTGGAACTTCGAAAAGGTCCTTCACACGCTTGATGCAAATCAAGAAGTTCCCCGACATACCCGTCTCCACTACAGAGGAAACACGAGGGTCCCGCCCACATCCAGAGGAGCCCCGTTTCCGCCTGGTAGCTCGAGAAGAGGCATCCTTTCCCTGCTTCATCGTGAAAGAGTTCCCGTCGTTGCCGTCGCATCTCAAGAGGAGGCCCTCACAACAGGAACGGCGAGAGGAACTCCAGGGTCATGCCAGCATTCCAAGAGTCCCCCAGATGTCTCACTCCATTCCAGAGGAACCTCTTTTCCCTTCACTGGCTCGTCTTTCACGCCGAGGAACCACTCAGACCAAGGTGACACGTGGCCCAGCCCTGTGGGAAAACCTCGTGGGAAAGCCTCGAGGGAAAGACTCGAGCGAAAGCCACAGATCCCTTGGTCCACGTGACAGGAAGCCTGACACTACTGCTGAAGCTCGGGAGGAAAGCGTACGTGCATGCCCCCACACGAGACGAGGCCTGACTCCCCTGGGGAGACTCAGAAGCACCCCAAGATCCATGGCAACACTGGAGAGGAATCCTCAGGTTCCGGCCCCGACACCACACAAGGTCTTAGGCCCCGGCAATGGACGGGAGAGGAATCTCGAGAGGGCCCCTAGCAACTCGCATGGGGACTGCCCTTTCCTGAGGCCACCAGAGCCGGTCCCTGAGGTCCCCGTCGTATCTCGAGAAGACCTGCCGCAAGTCGAGAAAATCCAGGAGGTTCTCCTCTCCAGGCGAGATGAGGCCCATTCGCCTGAGGCGCCTTGAGGCTGAACACACCTCACCTCTGGAACTTCGAAAGGGTCCTTCACACCCTTGATGCAAATCAAGAAGTTCCCCGACATACCGTCTCCACTCGAGAGGAAACATGAGGGTCCCGCGCACATCCAGAGGAGCCCCGTTTCTGCCTCGTAGCTCGAGATGAGGTATCCGTTCCCTGCTTCGTCGGGAAGGAGTTCCCGGCGTTTCCGTCGCATCTCAAGAGAAGGCCCTCTCAACAGGAAAGGCGAGAGGAACTCCAGGGTCGTGCCACCATTCCAAGAGTCCTCCAGATGTCTCAGTCCATTCCAGAGGAACCTCTTTTCCCTTCACCGGCTCCTCTTTCACGCCGAGGATCGACTCACACCAAGGTGGCACGTGGCCCAGCCCTGTGGGAAAAACTCGTGGGAAAGCCTCGAGGGAAAGCCTCGAGGGTAAGCCACAGATCCCTTGATCCACGTGACAGGAAGCGTGACTCTACTGCTGCAGCTCGGGAGGAAAGCGCACGTGCATGTCCCCACTCGAGACGAAGCCTGACTCCCCTGGGGAGACCTCAGAAGCAACCCAAGATCCATGGCAACACTGGCGAGGAATCCTCAGGTTCCGGCCCCGACTCCACACAAGGTCTTAGGCCCCGTAATGGACGGGAGAGGAATCCCGAGAGGGCCCCTAGCAACTCGCATGGGGACTGCCCTTTCCTGAGGCCACCAGAGCGGATCCCTGAGGTCCCCATCGTAACTCGAGAAGACCTGCCGCAACTCGAGAAAATCCAGGAGGTTCTCCCCTCCAGTCGAGATGAGGCCCATTTCCGCTGAGGCGTCTCGAGGCTGATCACACCTCACCTCTGGAACTTCGAAAGGTTCCTTCAGACCCTTGGTGCAAATCAAGAAATTCCCGGACATACCCGTCTCCAGTCGAGAGGAAACACGAGGGTCGCGCCCACATCCAGAGGAGCCCGGTTTCCGCCTCGTAGCTCGAGATGAGGGATCCTTTCCCTTCTTCGTCGGGAAAGAGTTCCCGGTGTTCCTGTCGCATCTCAAGAGGAGGCCCTCTCAACAGGAACGGCGAGAGGAACTCCAGGGTCGTGCCACCATTCCAAGAGTCCCCCAGATGTCTCAGTCCATTCCAGAGGAACCTCTTTTCCCTTCACCGGCTCGTCTTTCACGCCGAAGATCGGCTCACAGCAAGGTTGCAAGTGGCACGGCCCTCGTGAGAAAGCCTCGTGGGAAAGCCTCGAGCGAAAGCCACAGATCCCTTGATCCACGTGACAGGAAGCCTGACACTACTGCTGCAGCTCGGGATTAAAGCGCACATGCATGCCCCCACTCGAGACGAGGCTTGACTCGCCTGGGGAGACTCAGAAAGCACCCCAAGATCCATGGCAACACTGGAGAGGAATCCGCAGGTTCCAGCCCCGACTCCACACAAGGTCTTAGGCCCTGGCATGGACGGGAGAGGAATCCCGAGAGGGCCCCTAGCAACTCCGCATGGGGACTGGCCTTTCCTGAGGCCACCAGAGCGGGACCCTGACGTCACCGTCTTAACTCGAGAAGACCTGCCGCAACTCGAGAAAATCCAGGAGGTTCTCCCCTCCAGGCGAGATGAGGCCCATTTCCGCTGAGGCGTATCGAGGCTGATCACACCTCACCTCTGGAACTTCGAAAAGGTCCTTCACACGCTTGATGCAAATCAAGAAGTTCCCCGACATACCCGTCTCCACTCCAGAGGAAACACGAGTGTCCCGCCCACATCCAGAGGAGCCCCGTTTCCGCCTGGTAGCTCGAGAAGAGGCATCCTTTCCCTGCTTCATCGCGAAAGAGTTCCAGGCGTTGCCGTCGCATCTCAAGAGGAGGCCCTCACAACAGGAACGGCGAGAGGAACTCCAGGGTCATGCCAGCATTCCAAGAGTCCCCCTGATGTCTCACTCCATTCCAGAGGAACCTCTTTTCCCTTCACCGGCTCGTCTTTCACGCCGAGGAACCACTCACACCAAGGTGGCACGTGGCCCAGCCCTGTGGGAAAACCTCGTGGGAAAGCCTCGAGGGAAAGACTCGAGGGAAAGCCACAGATCCCTTGGTCCACGTGACAGGAAGCGTGACACTACTGCTGCAGCTCGGGAGGAAAGCGTACGTGCATGCCCCCACACGAGACGAGGCCTGACTCCCCTGGGGAGACTCAGAAGCACCCCAAGATCCATGGCAACACTGGAGAGGAATCCGCAGGTTCCAGCCCCGACTCCACACAAGGTTTTAGGCCCTGGCATGGACGGGAGAGGAATCCCGAGAGGGCCCCTAGCAACTCGCATGGGGACTGGCCTTTCCTGAGGCCACCAGATCGGGACCCTGACGTCCCCGTCTTAACTTGAGAAGACTGCCGCAACTCGAGAAAATCCAGGAGGTTCTCCCCTCCAGGCCAGATGAGGCCCATTTCTGCTGAGGCATCTGGAGGCTGATCACACCTCACCTCTGGAACTTCGAAAGGGTCCTTCACACCCTTGGTGCAAATCAAGAATTTCCCCAACATACCCGTCTCCACTCCAGAGGAAACACGAGGGTCCCCCCCACATCCAGAGGAGCCGCGTTTCCGCATGGTAGCTCGAGAAGAGCCATCCTTTCCATGCTTCGTCGCGGAAGAGTCCCCGGCGTTCCCGTCGCATCTCAAGAGGAGGCCCTCTCAACAGGAACGGCGAGAGGAACTCCAGGGTCGTGCCACCATTCCAAGAGTCCCCCAGATGTCTCAGTCCATTCCAGAGGAAACACTTTTCCCTTCACCGGCTCGTCTTTCACGCCGAAGATCGGCTCACAGCAAGGTTGCAAGTGGCACGGCACTGTGGGAAAGCCTCGTGGGAAAGCCTCGAGGGAAAGCCTCGAGGGAAAGCCACAGATCCCTTGATCCACGTGACAGGAAGCCTGACACTACTGCTGCAGCTCGGGAGGAAAGCGTCCGTGCATGTCCCCACTCGAAAAGAGGCCTGACTCCCCTGGGGAGATTCAGAGGCAACCCAAGATCCATGGCAACACTGGAGAGGAATCCTCAGGTTCCGGCCCCGACTCCACACAAGGTCTTAGGCCCCGGCATCGATGGGAGAGGAATCCCGAGAGGGACCCTAGCAACTCGCATGGGGACTGGCCTTTCCTGAGGCCAGCAGAGCGTGTCCCTGAGGTCCCCGTCGTAACTCGAGAAGACCTGCCGCAACTCGAGAAAATCCAGGAGGTTCTCCCCTCCAGGCGAGATGAGGCCCATTTCCGCTGAGGCGTCTCGAGGCTGATCACACCTCACCTCTGGAACTTCGAAAGGTTCCTTCAGACCCTTGGTACAAATCAAGAAATTCCCGGACATACCCGTCTCCAGTCGAGAGGAAACAGGAGGGTCCCGCCCACATCCAGAGGAGCCCCGTTTCCGCTTCGTAGCTCGAGATGAGGCATCCTTTCCCTGCTTCTTCGGGAAAGATTTCCCGGCATTCCCATCGCATCTCAAGAGGAGGCCCTCTCGACAGGAATGGCGAGAGGAACTCCAGGGTCGTGCCAACATTCCAAGAGTCCCCCAGATGTCTCAGTCCATTCCAGAGGAACCTCTTTTCCCTTCACCGGCTCGTCTTTCACGCCGAGGAACCACTCACACCAAGGTGGCACGTGGCCCAGCCCTGTGGGAAAACCTCGTGGGAAAGCCTCGAGGGAAAGACTCGAGGGAAAGCCACAGATCCCTTGGTCCACGTGACAGGAAGCGTGACACTACTGCTGCAGCTCGGGAGGAAAGCGTACGTGCATGCCCCCACACGAGACGAGGCCTGACTCCCCTGGGGAAACTCAGAAGCACCCCAAGATCCATGGCAACACTGGAGAGGAATCCTCAGGTTCCGGCCCCGACATCACACAAGGTCTTAGGCTCCGGCATGGACGGGAGAGGAATCTCGAGAGGGCCCCTAGCAACTCGCATGGGGACTGCCCTTTCCTGAGGCCACCAGAGCCGGTCCCTGAGGTCCCCATCGTAACACGAGAAGACCTGCGGCAACTCGAGAAAATCCAGGAGGTTCTCCCCTCCAGGCGAGATGAGGCCCATTTCCGCTGAGGCGTCTCGAGGCTGATCACACCTCACCTCTGGAACTTCGAAAGGTTCCTTCAGACCCTTGGTGCAAATCAAGAAATTCCCGGACATACCCGCCTCCACTCGAGGGGAAACACGAGGGTCGCGCCCACATCCAGATGAGCCCGGTTTCCGCCTCGTAGCTCGAGATGAGGGATCCTTTCCCTTCTTCTTCGGGAAAGAGTTCCCGGTGTTCCTGTCGCATCTCAAGAGGAGGCCCTCTCAACAGGAACGGCGAGAGGAACTCCAGGGTCGTGCCAGCATTCCAAGAGTCCCCCAGATGTCTCAGTCCATTCCAGAGGAACCTCTTTTCCCTTCACCGGCTCGTCTTTCACGCCGAAGATCGACTCACAGCAAGGTTGCAAGTGGCACGGCCCTGTGGGAAAGCCTCGTGGGAAAGCCTCGAGGGAAAGCCTCGAGGGAAAGCCACAGATCCCTTGATCCACGTGACAGGAAGCCTGACACTACTGCTGCAGCTCGGGATTAAAGCGCACGTGCATGCCCCCACTCGAGACGAGGCCTGACTCCCCTGGGGAGACTCAGAAGCACGCCAAGATCCATGGCAACACTGGAGAGGAATCCGCAGGTTCCAGCCCCGACTCCACACAAGGTCTTAGGCCCTGGCATGGACGGGAGAGGAATCCCGAGAGGGCCCCTAGCAACTCGCATGGGGACTGGCCTTTCCTGAGGCCACCAGAGCGGGACCCTGACGTCCCCGTCTTAACTTGAGAAGACCTGCCGCAACTCGAGAAAATCCAGGAGGTTCTCCCCTCCAGGCCAGATGAGGCCCATTTCTGCTGAGGCATCTGGAGGCTGATCACACCTCACCTCTGGAACTTCGAAAGGGTCCTTCACACCCTTGGTGCAACTCAAGAAGTTCCCCGACATACCCGTCTCCACTCGAGAGGAAACACGAGGGTCCCGCCCACATCCAGAGGAGCCCCGTTTCCACCTGGTAGCTCGAGAAGAGGCATCCTTTCCCTGCTTCGTCGCGAAAGAGTCCCCGGCGTTCCCGTCGCATCTCAAGAGGAGGCCCTCTCAACAGGAACGGCGAGAGGAACTCCAGGGTCGTGCCACCATTCCAAGAGTCCCCCAGATGTCTCAGTCCATTCCAGAGGAACCTCTTTTCCCTTCACCGGCTCGTCTTTCACGCCGAGGATCGACTCACACCAAGGTGGCACGTGGCACGGCCCTGTGGGAAAGCCTCGTGGGAAAGCCTCGAGGGAAAGCCTGGAGGGAAAGCCACAGATCCCTTGATCCACGTTACAGGAACCGGGACACTACTGCTGCAGCTCGGGAGGAAAGCGCACGTGCATGTCCCCACACGAGAGGAGGCCTGACGCCCCTGGGGAGACTCAGAAGCAACCCAAGATCCATGGCAACACTGGAGAGGAATCCTCAGGTTCCGGCCCCGACTCCACACAAGGTCTTAGGCCCCGTCATGGACGGGAGAGGAATCCCGAGAGGGCCCCTAGCAACTCGCATGGGGACTGGCCTTTCCTGAGGCCACCAGAGCGGGTCCCTGAGGTCCCCGTCGTAACACGAGAAGACCTGCGGCAACTCGAGAAAATCCAGGAGGTTCTCCCCTCCAGGCGAGATGAAGCCCATTTCCGCTGAGGCGTCTCGAGGCTGATCACACCTCACCTCTGGAACTTCGAAAGGTTCCTTCAGACCCTTGGTGCAAATCAAGAAATTCCCGAACATACCCGAATCCAGTCGAGAGGAAACACGAGGGTCCCGCCCACATCCAGAGGAGCCCCGTTTCTGCTTCGTAGCTCGACATGAGGCATCCTTTCCCTGCTTCGTTGGGAAACATTTCCCAGCGTTCCCGTCGCATCTCAAGAGGAGGCCCTCTCGACAGGAACGGCGAGAGGAACTCCAGGGTCGTGCCACCATTCCAAGAGTCCCCCAGATATCTCAGTCCATTCCAGAGGAACCTCTTTTCCCTTCACCGGCTCGCCTTTCACGCCGAGGATCGACTCACACAAAGGTGGCACGTGGCCCAGCCCTGTGGGAAAACCTCGTGGGAAAGCTTCGAGGGAAAGCCTCGAGGGAAAGCCACAGATCCCTTGGTCCACGTGACAGGAAGCGTGACACTACTGCTGAAGCTCGGGAGGAAAGCGCACGTGCATGCCCCCACTCGAGACGAGGGCTGACTCCCCTTGGGAGACTCAGAAGCACCCCAAGATTCATGGCAATACTGGAGAGGATTCCTCAGGTTCCGGCCCCGACACGACACAAGGTCTTAGGCCCCGGCATCGATGGGAGAGGAATCCCGAGTGGGCCCCTAGCAACTCGCATGGGGACTGGCCTTTCCTGAGGCCACCAGAGCGGGTCCCTGAGGTCCCCGTCGTAACTTGAGAAGACCTGCCGCAACTCGAGACAATCCAGGAGGTTCTCCCCTCCAGGCGAGATGAGGCCCATTTCCGCTGAGGCGTCTCGAGGCTGATCACACCTCATCTCTGGAACTTCGAAAGGGTCCTTCACACCCTTGGTGCAAATCAAGAAGTTCCCAGACATACCCGTCTCCACTCGAGAGGAAACACGAGGGTCCCGCCCACATCCAGAGGAGCCCCGTTTCCGCCTCGTAGCTCGAGAAGAGGCATCCTTTCCCTGCTTCTTCGCGAAAGAGTTCCCGGCGTTCCCGTCGCATCTCAAGAGGAGGCCCTCTCGACAGGAACGGCGAGAGGAACTCCAGGGTCGTGCCACCATTCCAAGAGTCCCCCAGATGTCTCAGTTCATTCCAGAGGAACCTCTTTTCCCTTCACCGGCTCGTCTTTCACGCCGAGGATCGACTCACACCGAGGTGGCACGTGGCCCAGCCCTGTGGGAAAACCTCGTGGGAAAGCCTCGAGGGAAAGCCTCGAGGGAAAGCCACAGATCCCTTGATCCACGTGACAGGAAGCGTGACACTACTGCTGCAGCTCGGGAGGAAAGCGCACGTGAATGCCCCTACTCGAGACGAGGCCTGACTCCCCTGGGGAGACTCAGAGGCAACCCAAGGTCCATGGCAACACTGGAGAGGAATCCTCAGGTTCCGGCCCCGACTCCACACAAGGTCTTAGGCCCCGTCATGGATGGGAGAGGAATCCGGAGAGGGACCCTAGCAACTCGCATGGGGACTGGCCTTTCCTGAGGCCACCAGAGCGGGTCCCTGAGGTCTCCTTCGTAACTCGAGAAGACCTGCCGCAACTCGAGAAAATCCAGGAGGTTCTCCCCTCCAGGCGAGATGAGGCCCATTTCCGCTGATGCGTCTCGAGGCTGATCACACCTCACCTCTGGAACTTCGAAAGGCTCCTTCACACCCTTGGTGCAAATCAAGAAGTTCCCCGACATACCCGTCTCCACTCCAGAGGAAACATGTGGGTCCCGCCCACATCCAGAGGAGCCCCGTATCCGCCTCGTAGCTCGAGATGAGGGATCCTTTCCCTGCTTCGTCGGGAAAGAGTTCCCGGCGTTCCCGTCACATCTCAATAGGAGGCCCTCTCAACAGGAACGGCGAGAGGAACTCCAGGGTCGTGCCACCATTCCAAGAGTCCCCCAGATGTCTCAGTCCATTCCAGAGGAACCTCTTTTCCCTTCACCGGCTCGTCTTTCACGCCGAGGATCGACTCACACCAGGGTGGCACGTGGCACAGCCCTGTGGGAAAGACTCGTGGGAAAGCCTCGAGGGACAGCCTCGAGGGAAAGCCACAGATCCCTTGATTCACGTGACAGGAAGCGTGACACTACTGCTGCAGCTCGGGAGGAAAGCGCACGTGCATGCCCCCACTCGAGACGAGGCATGACTCCCCTGGGGAGACTCAGAAGCACCCAAGATCCATGGCAACACTGGAGAGGAATCCTCAGGTTCCGGCCCCGACTCCACACAAGAACTGAGGCCCCGGCATGGACGGGAGAGCAATCCCGAGAGGCCCCCTAGCAACTCGCATGGGGACTGGCCTTTCCTAAGGCCACCAGAGCGGGTCCCTGAGGTCCCCGTCGTAACTCGAGAAGACCTGCCGCAACTCGAGAAAATCCAGGAGGTTCTCCCCTCCAGGCGAGATGAGGCTCATTTCTGCTGAGGCGTCTCGAGGCTGATCAAATCTCACCTCTGCAACTTCGAAAGGCTCCTTCACACCCTTGGTGCAAATCAAGAAGTTCCCCGACATAGCCGTCTCCACTCGAGAGGAATCACGAGGGTCCCGCCCACATCCAGAGGAGCCCCGTTTCCGCCTCGTAGCTCGAGATCAGGGATCCTTTCCCTGCTTCGTCGGGAAAGAGTTCCCGGCGTTCCCGTCGCATCTCAAGAGGAGGCCCTCTCAACAGGAACGGCGAGAGGAACTCCAGGGTCGTGCCACCATTCCAAGAGTCCCCCAGATGTCTCAGGCCATTCCAGAGGAACCTCTTTTCCCTTCACCGGCTCGTCTTTCACGCCGAGGATCGACTCACACCAAGGTGGCACGTGGCACAGCCCTGTGGGAAAGCCTCGTGGGAAAGCCTCGAGGGACAGCCTCGAGGGAAAGCCACAGATCCCTTGATCCACATGACAGGAAGCGTGACACTACTGCTGCAGCTCGGGAGGAAAGCACACGTGCATGCCCCCAATCGAGACGAGGCCTGACTTCCCTGGGGAGAGTCAGAAGCACCCCAAGATCCATGGCAACACTGGAGAGGAATCCTCAGGTTCCGGCCCCGACTCCACACAAGGACTGAGGCCCCGGCATGGACGGGAGAGGAATCCCGAGAGGCCCCCTAGCAACTCTCATGGGGACTGGCCTTTCCTGAGGCCACCAGAGCGGGTCCCTGAGGTCCCCGTCGTAACTCGAGAAGACCTGCCGCAACTCGAGAAAATCCAGGAGGTTCTCCCCTCCAGGCGAGATGAGGCCCATTTCCGCTGAGGCGTCTCGAGGCTGATCACACCTCACCTCTGGAACTTCGAAAGGGTCCTTCACACCCTTGGTGCAAATCAAGAAGTTCCCCGACATACCCGTCTCCACTCGAGAGGAATCACGAGGTTCCCGCCCACATCCAGAGGAGCCCCGTATCCGCCTCGTAGCTCGAGATGAGGGATCCTTTCCCTGCTTCGTCGGGAAAGAGTTTCAGGCGTTCCCGTCGCATCTCAAGAGGAGGCCCTCTCAACAGGAACGACGAGAGGAACTCCAGGGTCGTGCCACCATTCCAAGAGTCCCCCAGATGTCTCAGTCCATTCCAGAGGAACCTCTTTTCCCTTCACCGGCTCGTTTTCACGCCGAGGATCGACTCACACCAAGGTGGCACGTGGCACAGCCCTGTGGGAAAGCCTCGTGGGAAAGCCTCCAGGGACAGCCTCGAGGGAAAGCCACAGATCCCTTGATCCACGTGACAGGAAGCGTGACACTACTGCTGCACCTCGGGAGGAAAGCGCACGTGCATGCCCCCACTCGAGACGAGGCCTGACTCCCCTGGGGAGACTCAGAAGCACCCCAAGATCCATGGCAACACTGGAGAGGAATCCTCAGGTTCCGGCCCCGACTCCACACAAGGACTGAGGCCCCGGCATGGACGGGAGAGGAATCCCGAGAGGTCCCCTAGCAACTCCCATGGGGACTGGCCTTTCCTGAGGCCACCAGAGCGGGTCCCTGAGGTCCCCGTCGTAACTCGAAAAGACCTGCCGCAACTCGACAAAATCCAGGAGGTTCTCCCCTCCAGGCGAGATGAGGCTCATTTCTGCTGAGGCGTCTCGAGGCTGATCACACCTCACCTCTGGAACTTCGAAAGGGTCCTTCACACCCTTGGTGCAAATCAAGAAGTTCCCCGACATACCCGTCTCCACTCGAGAGGAATCACGAGGGTCCCGCCCACATCCAGAGGAGCCCCGTATCCGCCTCGTAGCTCGAGATGAGGGATCCTTTCCCTGCTTCGTCGGGAAAGAGTTTCAGGCGTTCCCGTCGCATCTCAAGAGGAGGCCCTCTCAACAGGAACGACGAGAGGAACTCCAGGGTCGTGCCACCATTCCAAGAGTCCCCCAGATGTCTCAGTCCATTCCAGAGGAACCTCTTTTCCCTTCACCGGCTCGTTTTCACGCCGAGGATCGACTCACACCAAGGTGGCACGTGGCACAGCCCTGTGGGAAAGCCTCGTGGGAAAGCCTCGAGGGACAGCCTCGAGGGAAAGCCACAGATCCCTTGATCCACGTGACAGGAAGCGTGACACTACTGCTGCAGCTCGGGAGGAAAGCGCACGTGCATGCCCCCACTCGAGACGAGGCCTGACTCCCCTGGGGAGACTCAGAAGCACCCCAAGATCCATGGCAACACTGGAGAGGAATCCTCAGGTTCCGGCCCCGACTCCACACAAGGACTGAGGCCCCGGCATGGACGGGAGAGGAATCCCGAGAGGTCCCCTAGCAACTCGCATGGGGACTGGCCTTTCCTGAGGCCACCAGAGCGGGTCCCTGAGGTCCCCGTCGTAACTCGAGAAGACCTGCCGCAACTCGACAAAATCCAGGAGGTTCTCCCCTCCAGGCGAGATGAGGCTCATTTTCGCTGAGGCGTCTCGAGGCTGATCACATCTCACCTCTGCAACTTCGAAAGGCTCCTTCACACCCTTGGTGCAAATCAAGAAGTTCCCCGACATAGCCGTCTCCACTCGAGAGGAATCACGAGGGTCCCGCCCACATCCAGAGGAGCCCCGTTTCCGCCTCGTAGCTCGAGATCAGGGATCCTTTCCCTGCTTCGTCGGGAAATAGTTCCCGGCGGTCCCGTCGCATCTCAAGAGGAGGCCCTCTCAACAGGAACGGCGAGAGGAACTCCAGGGTCGTGCCACCATTCCAAGAGTCCCCCAGATGTCTCAGGCCATTCCAGAGGAACCTCTTTTCCCTTCACCGGATCGTCTTTCACGCCGAGGATCGACTCACACCAAGGTGGCACGTGGCACAGCCCTGTGGGAAAGCCTCGTGTGAAAGCCTCGAGGGACAGCCTCGAGGGAAAGCCACAGATCCCTTGATCCACGTGAGAGGTAGCGTGACACTACTGCTGCAGCTCGGGAGGAAAGCGCACGTGCATGGCCCCACACGAGACGCCGCCTGACTCCCCTGGGGAGACTCAGAAGCTCCCCAAGATCCATGGCAACACTGGAGAGGAATCCTCAGGTTCCGGCCCCGACTCTACACAAGGACTGAGGCCCCGGCATGGACGGGAGAGGAATCCCGAGAGGCCCCCTAGCAACTCGCATGGGGACTGGCCTTTCCTGAGGCCACCAAAGCGGGTCCCTGAGGTCCCCGTCGTAACTCGAGAAGACCTGCCGCAACTCGAGAAAATCCAGGAGGTTCTCCCCTCCAGGCGAGATGAGGCCCATTTCCGCTGAGGCGTCTCGAGGCTGATCACACCTCACCTCTGGAACTTCGAAAGGGTCCTTCACACCCTTGGTGCAAATCAAGAAGTTCCCCGACATACCCATCTCCACTCGAGAGGAATCACGAGGGTCCCGCCCACATCCAGAGGAGCCCCGTTTCCACCTCGTAGCTCGAGATGAGGGATCCTTTCCCTGCTTCGTCGGGAAAGAGTTCCCGGCGTTCCCATCGCATCTCAAGAGGAGACCCTCTCAACAGGAACGGCGAGAGGAACTCCAGGGTCGTGCCACCATTCCAAGAGTCCCCCAGATGTCTCAGTCCATTCCAGAGTAACCTCTTTTCCCTTCACCGGCTTGTCTTTCACGCCGAGGATCGACTCACACCAAGGTGGCACGTGGCACAGCCCTGTGGGAAAGCCTCGTGGGAAAGCCTCGAGGGACAGCCTCGAGGGAAAGCCACAGATCCCTTGATCCACGTGACAGGAAGCGTGACACTACTGCTGCAGCTCGGGAGGAAAGCGCACGTGCATGCCCCCAATCGAGACGAGGCCTGACTCCCCTGGGGAGACTCAGAAGCGCCCCAAGATCCATGGCAACACTGGAGAGGAATCCTCAGGTTCCGGCCCCGACTCCACACAAGGACTGAGGCCCCGGCATGGACGGGAGAGGAATCCCGAGAGGCCCCCTAGCAAATCGCATGGGGACTGGCCTTTCCTGAGGCCACCAGAGCGGGTCCCTGAGGTCCCCGCCTTAACTCGAGAAGACCTGCCGCAACTCGAGAAAATCCAGGAGGTTCTCCCCTCCAGGCGAGATGAGGCCCATTTCCGCTGAGGCGTCTCGAGGCTGATCACACCTCACCTCTGGAACTTCGAAAGGGTCCTTCACACCCTTGGTGCAAATCAAGAAGTTCCCCGACATACCCGTCTCCACTCGAGAGGAATCACGAGGGTCCCGCCCACATCCAGAGGAGCCCCGTTTCTGCCTCGTAGCTCGAGATGAGGGATCCTTTCACTGCTTCGTCGGGAAAGAGTTCCCGGCGTTCCCATCGCATCTCAAGAGGAGGCCCTCTCAACAGGATCGGCGAGAGGAACTCCAGCGTCGTGCCACCATTCCAAGAGTCCCCCAGATGTCTCAGTCCATTCCAGAGGAACCTCTTTTCCCTTCACCGGCTCGTCTTTCACGCCGAGGATCGACTCACACCAAGGTGGCACGTGGCAGAGCCCTGTGGGAAAGCCTCGTGGGAAAGCCTCCAGGGACAGCCTCGAGGGAAAGCCACAGATCCCTTGATCCACGTGACAGGAAGCGTGACACTACTGCTGCAGCTCGGGAGGAAAGCGCACGTGCATGCCCCCACTCGAGACGAGGCCTGACTCCCCTGGGGAGACTCAGAAGCACCCCAAGATCCATGGCAACACTGGAGAGGAATCCTCAGGTTCTGGCCCCGACTCCACACAAGGACTGAGGCCCCGGCATGGACGGGAGTGGAATCCCGAGGGGTCCCCTAGCAAATCGCATGGGGACTGGCCTTTCCTGAGGCCACCAGAGCGGGTCCCTGAGGTCCCTGTCATAACTCGAGAAGACCTGCCGCAACTCGAGAAAATCCAGGAGGTTCTCCCCTCCAGGCGAGATGAGGCCCATTTCCGCTGAGGCGTCTCGAGGCTGATCACACCTCACCTCTGGAACTTCGAAAGGGTCCTTCACACCCTTGGTGCAAATCAAGAAGTTCCCCGACATACCCATCTCCACTCGAGAGGAATCACGAGGGTCCCGCCCACATCCAGAGGAGCCCCGTTTCTACCTCGTAGCTCGAGATGAGGGATCCTTTCCCTGCTTCGTTGGGAAAGAGTTCCCGGCGTTCCCATCGCATCTCAAGAGGAGGCCCTCTCAACAGGAACGGCGAGAGGAACTCCAGGGTCGTGCCACCATTCCAAGAGTCCCCCAGATGTCTCAGTCCATTCCAGAGGAACCTCTTTTCCCTTCACCGGCTCGTCTTTCACGCCGAGGATCGACTCACACCAAGGTGGCACGTGGCACAGCCCTGTGGGAAAGCCTCGTGGGAAAGCCTCGAGGGACAGCCTCGAGGGAAAGCCACAGATCCCTTGATCCACGTGAGAGGTAGCGTGACACTACTGCTGCAGCTCGGGAGGAAAGCGCACGTGCATGGCCCCACACGAGACGCCGCCTGACTCCCCTGGGGAGACTCAGAAGCTCCCCAAGATCCATGGCAACACTGGAGAGGAATCCTCAGGTTCCGGCCCCGACTCTACACAATGACTGAGGCCCCGGCATGGACGGGAGAGGAAACCGGAGAGGCCCCCTAGCAACTCGCATGGGGACTGGCCTTTCCTGAGGCCACCAAAGCGGGTCCCTGAGGTCCCCGTCGTAACTCGAGAAGACCTGCCGCAACTCGAGAAAATCCAGGAGGTTCTCCCCTCCAGGCGAGATGAGGCCCATTTCCGCTGAGGCGTCTCGAGGCTGATCACACCTCACCTCTGGAACTTCGAAAGGGTCCTTCACACCCTTGGTGCAAATCAAGAAGTTCCCCGACATAGCCGTCTCCACTCGAGAGGAATCACGAGGGTCCCACCCACATCCAGAGGAGCCCCGTTTCCGCCTCGTAGCTCGAGATCAGGGATCCTTTCCCTGCTTCGTCGGGAAAGAGTTCCCGGCGTTCCCGTCGCATCTCAAGAGGAGGCCCTCTCAACAGGAACGGCGAGAGGAACTCCAGGGTCGTGCCACCATTCCAAGAGTCCCCCAGATGTCTCAGGCCATTCCAGAGGAACCTCTTTTCCCTTCACCGGCTCGTCTTTCACGCCGAGGATCGACTCACACCAAGGTGGCACGTGGCACAGCCCTGTGGGAAAGCCTCGTGGGAAAGCCTCGAGGGACAGCCTCGAGGGAAAGCCACAGATCCCTTGATCCACGTGACAGGAAGCGTGACACTACTGCTGCAGCTCGGGAGGAAAGCGCACGTGCATGCCCCCAATCGAGACGAGGCCTGACTCCCCTGGGGAGACTCAGAAGCACCCCAAGATCCATGGCAACACTGGAGAGGAATCCTCAGTTTCCGGCCCCGACTCCACACAAGGACTGAGGCCCCGGCATGGACGGGAGAGGAATCCCGAGAGGCCCCCTAGCAAATCGCATGGGGACTGGCCTTTCCTGAGGCCACCAGAGCGGGTCCCTGAGGTCCCCGCCGTAACTCGAGAAGACCTGCCGCAACTCGAGAAAATCCAGGAGGTTCTCCCCTCCAGGCGAGATGAGGCCCATTTCCGCTGAGGCGTCTCGAGGCTGATCACACCTCACCTCTGGAACTTCGAAAGGGTCCTTCACACCCTTGGTGCAAATCAAGAAGTTCCCCGACATACCCGTCTCCACTCGAGAGGAATCACGAGGGTCCCGCTCACATCCAGAGGAGCCCCGTTTCTGCCTCGTAGCTCGAGATGAGGGATCCTTTCACTGCTTCGTCGGGAAAGAGTTCCCGGCGTTCCCATCGCATCTCAAGAGGAGGCCCTCTCAACAGGATCGGCGAGAGGAACTCCAGGGTCGTGCCACCATTCCAAGAGTCCCCCAGATGTCTCAGTCCATTCCAGAGGAACCTCTTTTCCCTTCACCGGCTCGTCTTTCACGCCGAGGATCGACTCACACCAAGGTGGCACGTGGCAGAGCCCTGTGGGAAAGCCTCGTGGGAAAGCCTCCAGGGACAGCCTCGAGGGAAAGCCACAGATCCCTTGATCCACGTGACAGGAAGCGTGACACTACTGCTGCAGCTCGGGAGGAAAGCGCACGTGCATGCCCCCACTCGAGACGAGGCCTGACTCCCCTGGGGAGACTCAGAAGCACCCCAAGATCCATGGCAACACTGGAGAGGAATCCTCAGGTTCTGGCCCCGACTCCACACAAGGACTGAGGCCCCGGCATGGACGGGAGTGGAATCCCGAGAGGTCCCCTAGCAACTCGCATGGGGACTGGCCTTTCCTGAGGCCACCAGAGCGGGTCCCTGAGGTCCCTGTCATAACTCGAGAAGACCTGCCGCAACTCGAGAAAATCCAGGAGGTTCTCCCCTCCAGGCGAGATGAGGCCCATTTCCGCTGAGGCGTCTCGAGGCTGATCACACCTCACCTCTGGAACTTCGAAAGGGTCCTTCACACCCTTGGTGCAAATCAAGAAGTTCCCCGACATACCCATCTCCACTCGAGAGGAATCACGAGGGTCCCGCCCACATCCAGAGGAGCCCCGTTTCTACCTCGTAGCTCGAGATGAGGGATCCTTTCCCTGCTTCGTCGGGAAAGAGTTCCCGGCGTTCCCATCGCATCTCAAGAGGAGGCCCTCTCAACAGGAACGGCGAGAGGAACTCCAGGGTCGTGCCACCATTCCAAGAGTCCCCCAGATGTCTCAGTCCATTCCAGAGGAACCTCTTTTCCCTTCACCGGCTCGTCTTTCACGCCGAGGATCGACTCACACCAAGGTGGCACGTGGCACAGCCCTGTGGGAAAGCCTCGTGGGAAAGTCTCGAGGGACAGCCTCGAGGGAAAGCCACAGATCCCTTGATTCACGTGACAGGAAGCGTGACACTACTGCTGCAGCTCGGGAGGAAAGCGCACGTGCATGCCCCCACTCGAGACGAGGCATGACTCCCCTGGGGAGACTCAGAAGCACCCCAAGATCCATGGCAACACTGGAGAGGAATCCTCAGGTTCCGGCCCCGACTCCACACAAGGACTGAGGCCCCAGCATGGACGGGAGAGGAATCCCGAGAGGCCCCCTAGCAACTCGCATGGGGACTGGCCTTTCCTAAGGCCACCAGAGCGGGTCCCTGAGGTCCCCGTCGTAACTCGAGAAGACCTGCCGCAACTCGACAAAATCCAGGACGTTCTCCCCTCCAGGCGAGATGAGGCTCATTTCTGCTGAGGCGTCTCGAGGCTGATCACATCTCACCTCTGCAACTTCGAAAGGCTCCTTCACACCCTTGGTGCAAATCAAGAAGTTCCCCGACATAGCCGTCTCCACTCGAGAGGAATCACGAGGGTCCCACCCACATCCAGAGGAGCCCCGTTTCCGCCTCGTAGCTCGAGATCAGGGATCCTTTCCCTGCTTCGTCGGGAAAGAGTTCCCGGCGTTCCCGTCGCATCTCAAGAGGAGGCCCTCTCAACAGGAACGGCGAGAGGAACTCCAGGGTCGTGCCACCATTCCAAGAGTCCCCCAGATGTCTCAGGCCATTCCAGAGGAACCTCTTTTCCCTTCACCGGCTCGTCTTTCACGCCGAGGATCGACTCACACCAAGGTGGCACGTGGCACAGCCCTGTGGGAAAGCCTCGTGGGAAAGCCTCGAGGGACAGCCTCGAGGGAAAGCCACAGATCCCTTGATCCACGTGACAGGAAGCGTGACACTACTGCTGCAGCTCGGGAGGAAAGCGCACGTGCATGCCCCCAATCGAGACGAGGCCTGACTCCCCTGGGGAGACTCAGAAGCACCCCAAGATCCATGGCAACACTGGAGAGGAATCCTCAGATTCCGGCCCCGACTCCACACAAGGACTGAGGCCCCGGCATGGACGGGAGAGGAATCCCGAGAGGCCCCCTAGCAAATCGCATGGGGACTGGCCTTTCCTGAGGCCACCAGAGCGGGTCCCTGAGGTCCCCGCCGTAACTCGAGAAGACCTGCCGCAACTCGAGAAAATCCAGGAGGTTCTCCCCTCCAGGCGAGATGAGGCCCATTTCCGCTGAGGCGTCTCGAGGCTGATCACACCTCACCTCTGGAACTTCGAAAGGGTCCTTCACACCCTTGGTGCAAATCAAGAAGTTCCCCGACATACCCGTCTCCACTCGAGAGGAATCACGAGGGTCCCGCCCACATCCAGAGGAGCCCCGTTTCTGCCTCGTAGCTCGAGATGAGGGATCCTTTCACTGCTTCGTCGGGAAAGAGTTCCCGGCGTTCCCATCGCATCTCAAGAGGAGGCCCTCTCAACAGGATCGGCGAGAGGAACTCCAGCGTCGTGCCACCATTCCAAGAGTCCCCCAGATGTCTCAGTCCATTCCAGAGGAACCTCTTTTCCCTTCACCGGCTCGTCTTTCACGCCGAGGATCGACTCACACCAAGGTGGCACGTGGCAGAGCCCTGTGGGAAAGCCTCGTGGGAAAGCCTCCAGGGACAGCCTCGTGGGAAAGCCACAGATCCCTTGATCCACGTGACAGGAAGCGTGACACTACTGCTGCAGCTCGGGAGGAAAGCGCACGTGCATGCCCCCACTCGAGACGAGGCCTGACTCCCCTGGGGAGACTCAGAAGCACCCCAAAATCCATGGCAACACTGGAGAGGAATCCTCAGGTTCTGGCCCCGACTCCACACAAGGACTGAGGCCCCGGCATGGACGGGAGTGGAATCCCGAGAGGTCCCCTAGCAACTCGCATGGGGACTGGCCTTTCCTGAGGCCACCAGAGCGGGTCCCTGAGGTCCCTGTCATAACTCGAGAAGACCTGCCGCAACTCGAGAAAATCCAGGAGGTTCTCCCCTCCAGGCGAGATGAGGCCCATTTCCGCTGAGGCGTCTCGAGGCTGATCACACCTCACCTCTGGAACTTCGAAAGGGTCCTTCACACCCTTGGTGCAAATCAAGAAGTTCCCCGACATACCCATCTCCACTCGAGAGGAATCACGAGGGTCCCGCCCACATCCAGAGGAGCCCCGTTTCTACCTCGTAGCTCGAGATGAGGGATCCTTTCCCTGCTTCGTCGGGAAAGAGTTCCCGGCGTTCCCATCGCATCTCAAGAGGAGGCCCTCTCAACAGGAACGGCGAGAGGAACTCCAGGGTCGTGCCACCATTCCAAGAGTCCCCCAGATGTCTCAGTCCATTCCAGAGGAACCTCTTTTCCCTTCACCGGCTCGTCTTTCACGCCGAGGATCGACTCACACCAAGGTGGCACGTGGCACAGCCCTGTGGGAAAGCCTCGTGGGAAAGCCTCGAGGGACAGCCTCGAGGGAAAGCCACAGATCCCTTGATTCACGTGACAGGAAGCGTGACACTACTGCTGCAGCTCGGGAGGAAAGCGCACGTGCATGCCCCCACTCGAGACGAGGCATGACTCCCCTGGGGAGACTCAGAAGCACCCCAAGATCCATGGCAACACTGGAGAGGAATCCTCAGGTTCCGGCCCCGACTCCACACAAGGACTGAGGCCCCAGCATGGACGGGAGAGGAATCCCGAGAGGCCCCCTAGCAACTCGCATGGGGACTGGCCTTTCCTAAGGCCACCAGAGCGGGTCCCTGAGGTCCCCGTCGTAACTCGAGAAGACCTGCCGCAACTCGACAAAATCCAGGACGTTCTCCCCTCCAGGCGAGATGAGGCTCATTTCTGCTGAGGCGTCTCGAGGCTGATCACATCTCACCTCTGCAACTTCGAAAGGCTCCTTCACACCCTTGGTGCAAATCAAGAAGTTCCCCGACATAGCCGTCTCCACTCGAGAGGAATCACGAGGGTCCCACCCACATCCAGAGGAGCCCCGTTTCCGCCTCGTAGCTCGAGATCAGGGATCCTTTCCCTGCTTCGTCGGGAAAGAGTTCCCGGCGTTCCCGTCGCATCTCAAGAGGAGGCCCTCTCAACAGGAACGGCGAGAGGAACTCCAGGGTCGTGCCACCATTCCAAGAGTCCCCCAGATGTCTCAGGCCATTCCAGAGGAACCTCTTTTCCCTTCACCGGCTCGTCTTTCACGCCGAGGATCGACTCACACCAAGGTGGCACGTGGCACAGCCCTGTGGGAAAGCCTCGTGGGAAAGCCTCGAGGGACAGCCTCGAGGGAAAGCCACAGATCCCTTGATCCACGTGACAGGAAGCGTGACACTACTGCTGCAGCTCGGGAGGAAAGCGCACGTGCATGCCCCCAATCGAGACGAGGCCTGACTCCCCTGGGGAGACTCAGAAGCACCCCACGATCCATGGCAACACTGGAGAGGAATCCTCAGGTTCCGGCCCCGACTCCACACAAGGACTGAGGCCCCGGCATGGACGGGAGAGGAATCCCGAGAGGCCCCCTAGCAACTCGCATGGGGACTGGCCTTTCCTGAGGCCACCAGAGCGGGTCCCTGAGGTCCCCGCCGTAACTCGAGAAGACCTGCCGCAACTCGAGAAAATCCAGGAGGTTCTCCCCTCCAGGCGAGATGAGGCCCATTTCCGCTGAGGCGTCTCGAGGCTGATCACACCTCACCTCTGGAACT
The DNA here is from genome assembly GCF_023091745.1 of Budorcas taxicolor. Lineage (NCBI taxonomy): Eukaryota > Metazoa > Chordata > Mammalia > Artiodactyla > Bovidae > Budorcas > Budorcas taxicolor. The sequence continues at coordinate 1,107,082 of NW_026291535.1, forward strand.
TCGAAAGGGTCCTTCACACCCTTGGTGCAAATCAAGAAGTTCCCCGACATACCCGTCTCCACTCGAGAGGAATCACGAGGGTCCCGCCCACATCCAGAGGAGCCCCGTTTCTGCCTCGTAGCTCGAGATGAGGGATCCTTTCACTGCTTCGTCGGGAAAGAGTTCCCGGCGTTCCCATCGCATCTCAAGAGGAGGCCCTCTCAACAGGATCGGCGAGAGGAACTCCAGGGTCGTGCCACCATTCCAAGAGTCCCCCAGATGTCTCAGTCCATTCCAGAGGAACCTCTTTTCCCTTCACCGGCTCATCTTTCACGCCGAGGATCGACTCACACCAAGGTGGCACGTGGCAGAGCCCTGTGGGAAAGCCTCGTGGGAAAGCCTCCAGGGACAGCCTCGTGGGAAAGCCACAGATCCCTTGATCCACGTGACAGGAAGCGTGACACTACTGCTGCAGCTCGGGAGGAAAGCGCACGTGCATGCCCCCACTCGAGACGAGGCCTGACTCCCCTGGGGAGACTCAGAAGCACCCCAAAATCCATGGCAACACTGGAGAGGAATCCTCAGGTTCTGGCCCCGACTCCACACAAGGACTGAGGCCCCGGCATGGACGGGAGTGGAATCCCGAGAGGTCCCCTAGCAACTCGCATGGGGACTGGCCTTTCCTGAGGCCACCAGAGCGGGTCCCTGAGGTCCCTGTCATAACTCGAGAAGACCTGCCGCAACTCGAGAAAATCCAGGAGGTTCTCCCCTCCAGGCGAGATGAGGCCCATTTCCGCTGAGGCGTCTCGAGGCTGATCACACCTCACCTCTGGAACTTCGAAAGGGTCCTTCACACCCTTGGTGCAAATCAAGAAGTTCCCCGACATACCCATCTCCACTCGAGAGGAATCACGAGGGTCCCGCCCACATCCAGAGGAGCCCCGTTTCTACCTCGTAGCTCGAGATGAGGGATCCTTTCCCTGCTTCGTCGGGAAAGAGTTCCCGGCGTTCCCATCGCATCTCAAGAGGAGGCCCTCTCAACAGGAACGGCGAGAGGAACTCCAGGGTCGTGCCACCATTCCAAGAGTCCCCCAGATGTCTCAGTCCATTCCAGAGGAACCTCTTTTCCCTTCACCGGCTCGTCTTTCACGCCGAGGATCGACTCACACCAAGGTGGCACGTGGCACAGCCCTGTGGGAAAGCCTCGTGGGAAAGCCTCGAGGGACAGCCTCGAGGGAAAGCCACAGATCCCTTGATTCACGTGACAGGAAGCGTGACACTACTGCTGCAGCTCGGGAGGAAAGCGCACGTGCATGCCCCCACTCGAGACGAGGCATGACTCCCCTGGGGAGACTCAGAAGCACCCCAAGATCCATGGCAACACTGGAGAGGAATCCTCAGGTTCCGGCCCCGACTCCACACAAGGACTGAGGCCCCAGCATGGACGGGAGAGGAATCCCGAGAGGCCCCCTAGCAACTCGCATGGGGACTGGCCTTTCCTAAGGCCACCAGAGCGGGTCCCTGAGGTCCCCGTCGTAACTCGAGAAGACCTGCCGCAACTCGACAAAATCCAGGACGTTCTCCCCTCCAGGCGAGATGAGGCTCATTTCTGCTGAGGCGTCTCGAGGCTGATCACATCTCACCTCTGCAACTTCGAAAGGCTCCTTCACACCCTTGGTGCAAATCAAGAAGTTCCCCGACATAGCCGTCTCCACTCGAGAGGAATCACGAGGGTCCCACCCACATCCAGAGGAGCCCCGTTTCCGCCTCGTAGCTCGAGATCAGGGATCCTTTCCCTGCTTCGTCGGGAAAGAGTTCCCGGCGTTCCCGTCGCATCTCAAGAGGAGGCCCTCTCAACAGGAACGGCGAGAGGAACTCCAGGGTCGTGCCACCATTCCAAGAGTCCCCCAGATGTCTCAGGCCATTCCAGAGGAACCTCTTTTCCCTTCACCGGCTCGTCTTTCACGCCGAGGATCGACTCACACCAAGGTGGCACGTGGCACAGCCCTGTGGGAAAGCCTCGTGGGAAAGCCTCGAGGGACAGCCTCGAGGGAAAGCCACAGATCCCTTGATCCACGTGACAGGAAGCGTGACACTACTGCTGCAGCTCGGGAGGAAAGCGCACGTGCATGCCCCCAATCGAGACGAGGCCTGACTCCCCTGGGGAGACTCAGAAGCACCCCAAGATCCATGGCAACACTGGAGAGGAATCCTCAGATTCCGGCCCCGACTCCACACAAGGACTGAGGCCCCGGCATGGACGGGAGAGGAATCCCGAGAGGCCCCCTAGCAAATCGCATGGGGACTGGCCTTTCCTGAGGCCACCAGAGCGGGTCCCTGAGGTCCCCGCCGTAACTCGAGAAGACCTGCCGCAACTCGAGAAAATCCAGGAGGTTCTCCCCTCCAGGCGAGATGAGGCCCATTTCCGCTGAGGCGTCTCGAGGCTGATCACACCTCACCTCTGGAACTTCGAAAGGGTCCTTCACACCCTTGGTGCAAATCAAGAAGTTCCCCGACATACCCGTCTCCACTCGAGAGGAATCACGAGGGTCCCGCCCACATCCAGAGGAGCCCCGTTTCTGCCTCGTAGCTCGAGATGAGGGATCCTTTCACTGCTTCGTCGGGAAAGAGTTCCCGGCGTTCCCATCGCATCTCAAGAGGAGGCCCTCTCAACAGGATCGGCGAGAGGAACTCCAGGGTCGTGCCACCATTCCAAGAGTCCCCCAGATGTCTCAGTCCATTCCAGAGGAACCTCTTTTCCCTTCACCGGCTCGTCTTTCACGCCGAGGATCGACTCACACCAAGGTGGCACGTGGCAGAGCCCTGTGGGAAAGCCTCGTGGGAAAGCCTCCAGGGACAGCCTCGTGGGAAAGCCACAGATCCCTTGATCCACGTGACAGGAAGCGTGACACTACTGCTGCAGCTCGGGAGGAAAGCGCACGTGCATGCCCCACTCGAGACGAGGCCTGACTCCCCTGGGGAGACTCAGAAGCACCCCAAAATCCATGGCAACACTGGAGAGGAATCCTCAGGTTCTGGCCCCGACTCCACACAAGGACTGAGGCCCCGGCATGGACGGGAGTGGAATCCCGAGAGGTCCCCTAGCAACTCGCATGGGGACTGGCCTTTCCTGAGGCCACCAGAGCGGGTCCCTGAGGTCCCTGTCATAACTCGAGAAGACCTGCCGCAACTCGAGAAAATCCAGGAGGTTCTCCCCTCCAGGCGAGATGAGGCCCATTTCCGCTGAGGCGTCTCGAGGCTGATCACACCTCACCTCTGGAACTTCGAAAGGGTCCTTCACACCCTTGGTGCAAATCAAGAAGTTCCCCGACATACCCATCTCCACTCGAGAGGAATCACGAGGGTCCCGCCCACATCCAGAGGAGCCCCGTTTCTACCTCGTAGCTCGAGATGAGGGATCCTTTCCCTGCTTCGTCGGGAAAGAGTTCCCGGCGTTCCCATCGCATCTCAAGAGGAGGCCCTCTCAACAGGAACGGCGAGAGGAACTCCAGGGTCGTGCCACCATTCCAAGAGTCCCCCAGATGTCTCAGTCCATTCCAGAGGAACCTCTTTTCCCTTCACCGGCTCGTCTTTCACGCCGAGGATCGACTCACACCAAGGTGGCACGTGGCACAGCCCTGTGGGAAAGCCTCGTGGGAAAGCCTCGAGGGACAGCCTCGAGGGAAAGCCACAGATCCCTTGATTCACGTGACAGGAAGCGTGACACTACTGCTGCAGCTCGGGAGGAAAGCGCACGTGCATGCCCCCACTCGAGACGAGGCATGACTCCCCTGGGGAGACTCAGAAGCACCCCAAGATCCATGGCAACACTGGAGAGGAATCCTCAGGTTCCGGCCCCGACTCCACACAAGGACTGAGGCCCCAGCATGGACGGGAGAGGAATCCCGAGAGGCCCCCTAGCAACTCGCATGGGGACTGGCCTTTCCTAAGGCCACCAGAGCGGGTCCCTGAGGTCCCCGTCGTAACTCGAGAAGACCTGCCGCAACTCGACAAAATCCAGGACGTTCTCCCCTCCAGGCGAGATGAGGCTCATTTCTGCTGAGGCGTCTCGAGGCTGATCACATCTCACCTCTGCAACTTCGAAAGGCTCCTTCACACCCTTGGTGCAAATCAAGAAGTTCCCCGACATAGCCGTCTCCACTCGAGAGGAATCACGAGGGTCCCACCCACATCCAGAGGAGCCCCGTTTCCGCCTCGTAGCTCGAGATCAGGGATCCTTTCCCTGCTTCGTCGGGAAAGAGTTCCCGGCGTTCCCGTCGCATCTCAAGAGGAGGCCCTCTCAACAGGAACGGCGAGAGGAACTCCAGGGTCGTGCCACCATTCCAAGAGTCCCCCAGATGTCTCAGGCCATTCCAGAGGAACCTCTTTTCCCTTCACCGGCTCGTCTTTCACGCCGAGGATCGACTCACACCAAGGTGGCACGTGGCACAGCCCTGTGGGAAAGCCTCGTGGGAAAGCCTCGAGGGACAGCCTCGAGGGAAAGCCACAGATCCCTTGATCCACGTGACAGGAAGCGTGACACTACTGCTGCAGCTCGGGAGGAAAGCGCACGTGCATGCCCCCAATCGAGACGAGGCCTGACTCCCCTGGGGAGACTCAGAAGCACCCCAAGATCCATGGCAACACTGGAGAGGAATCCTCAGGTTCCGGCCCCGACTCCACACAAGGACTGAGGCCCCGGCATGGACGGGAGAGGAATCCCGAGAGGCCCCCTAGCAAATCGCATGGGGACTGGCCTTTCCTGAGGCCACCAGAGCGGGTCCCTGAGGTCCCCGTCGTAACTCGAGAAGACCTGCCGCAACTCGAGAAAATCCAGGAGGTTCTCCCGTCCAGGCGAGATGAGGCCCATTTCCGCTGAGGCGTCTCGAGGCTGATCACACCTCACCTCTGGAACTTCGAAAGGGTCCTTCACACCCTTGGTGCAAATCAAGAAGTTCCCCGACATATCGGTCTCCACTCGAGAGGAATCACGAGGGTCCCGCCCACATCCAGAGGAGCCCCGTTTCTGCCTCGTAGCTCGAGATGAGGGATCCTTTCCCTGCTTCGTCGGGAAAGAGTTCCCGGCGTTCCCATCGCATCTCAAGAGGAGGCCCTCTCAACAGGAACGGCGAGAGGAACTCCAGGGTCGTGCCACCATTCCAAGAGTCCCCCAGATGTCTCAGTCCATTCCAGAGGAACCTCTTTTCCCTTCACCGGCTCGTCTTTCACGCCGAGGATCGACTCACACCAAGGTGGCACGTGGCACAGCCCTGTGGGAAAGCCTCGTGGGAAAGCCTCGAGGGACAGCCTCGAGGGAAAGCCACAGATCCCTTGATCCACGTGACAGGAAGCGTGACACTACTGCTGCAGCTCGGGAGGAAAGCGCACGTGCATGCCCCCAATCGAGACGAGGCCTAACTCCCCTGGGGAGACTCAGAAGCACCCCAAGATCCATGGCAACACTGGAGAGGAATCCTCAGGTTCCGGCCCCGACTCCACACAAGGACTGAGGCCCCGGCATGGACGGGAGTGGAATCCCGAGAGGTCCCCTAGCAACTCGCATGGGGACTGGCCTTTCCTGAGGCCACCAGAGCGGGTCCCTGAGGTCCCCGTCATAACTCGAGAAGACCTGCCGCAACTCGAGAAAATCCAGGAGGTTCTCCCCTCCAGGCGAGATGAGGCCCATTTCCGCTGAGGCGTCTCGAGGCTGATCACATCTCACCTCTGCAACTTCGAAAGGCTCCTTCACACCCTTGGTGCAAATCAAGAAGTTCCCCGACATAGCCGTCTCCACTCGAGAGGAATCACGAGGGTCCCACCCACATCCAGAGGAGCCCCGTTTCCGCCTCGTAGCTCGAGATCAGGGATCCTTTCCCTGCTTCGTCGGGAAAGAGTTCCCGGCGTTCCCGTCGCATCTCAAGAGGAGGCCCTCTCAACAGGAACGGCGAGAGGAACTCCAGGGTCGTGCCACCATTCCAAGAGTCCCCCAGATGTCTCAGGCCATTCCAGAGGAACCTCTTTTCCCTTCACCGGATCGTCTTTCACGCCGAGGATCGACTCACACCAAGGTGGCACGTGGCACAGCCCTGTGGGAAAGCCTCGTGGGAAAGCCTCGAGGGTCAGCCTCGAGGGAAAGCCACAGATCCCTTGATCCACGTGACAGGTAGCGTGACACTACTGCTGCAGCTCGGGAGGAAAGCGCACGTGCATGGCCCCACACGAGACGCCGCCTGACTCCCCTGGGGATACTCGGAAGCACCCCAACATCCATGGCAACACTGGAGAGAAATCTGCAGGTTCCGGCCCCGACTCCACACAAGGTCTTTGGCCCCGGCATGGCCGGGAGAGGAATCCCGAGAGGGCCCCTAGCAACTCGCATGGGGACTGGCCTTTCCTGAGGCCACCAGAGCGGGTCCCTGAGGTCCCCGTCTTAACTCGAGAAGACCTGCCGCAACTCGACAAAATCCAGGAGCTTCTCCCCTCCAGGCGAGATGAGGGCCATTTCTGCTGAGGCATCTCGAGGCTGATCACACCTCACCTCTGGAACTTCGAAAGGGTCCTTCACACCCTTGGTGCAACTCAAGAAGTTCCCCGACATACCCGTCTCCACTGGAGAGGAAACACGAGGGTCAAGCCCACATCCAGAGAAGCCCCGTTTCCACCTGGTAGCTCGAGAAGAGGCATCCTTTCCCTGTTTCGTCGCGAAAGAGTCCCCGGCATTCCCGTCGCATCTCAAGAGGAGGCCCTCTCAACAGGAACGGCGAGAGGAACTCCAGGGTAGTGCCACCATTCCAAGAGTCCCCCAGATGTCTCAGTCCATTCCAGAGGAACCTCTTTTCCCTTCACCGGCTCGTCTTTCACGCCGAGGATAGACTCACACCAAGGTGGCACGTGGCACGGCCCTGTGGGAAAGCCTCGTGGGAAAGCCTCGAGGGAAAGCCTCGAGGGAAAGCCACAGATCCCTTGATCCACGTGACAGGAAGCGTGACACTACTGCTGCAGCTCGGGAGGAAAGCGCACGTGCATGCCCCCACTCGAGACGAGGCCTGACTCCCCTGGGGATACTCAGAAGCACCCCAAGATCCATGGCAACACTGGAGAGGAATCCGCAGTTTCCGGCCCCGACTCCACACAAGGTCTTAGGCCAGGGCATGAACGGGAGAGGAATCCCGAGACGGCCCCTAGCAACTCGCATGGGGACTGGCCTTTCCTGAGGCCACCAGAGCGGGTCCCTGAGGTCCCCGCCGTAACTCGAGAAGACCTGCCGCAACTCGAGAAAATCCAGGAGGTTCTCCCCTCCAGGCGAGATGAGGCCCATTTCCGCTGAGGCGTCTCGAGGCTGATCACACCTCACCTCTGGAACTTCGAAAGGGTCCTTCACACCCTTGGTGCAAATCAAGAAGTTCCCCGACATACCCGTCTCCACTCGAGAGGAATCACGAGGGTCCCGCCCACATCCAGAGGAGCCCCGTTTCTGCCTCGTAGCTCGAGATGAGGGATCCTTTCACTGCTTCGTCGGGAAAGAGTTCCCGGCGTTCCCATCGCATCTCAAGAGGAGGCCCTCTCAACAGGAACGGCGAGAGGAACTCCAGGGTCGTGCCACCATTCCAAGAGTCCCCCAGATGTCTCAGTCCATTCCAGAGGAACCTCTTTTCCCTTCACCGGCTCGTCTTTCACGCCGAGGATCGACTCACACCAAGGTGGCACGTGGCAGAGCCCTGTGGGAAAGCCTCGTGGGAAAGCCTCCAGGGACAGCCTCGAGGGAAAGCCACAGATCCCTTGATCCACGTGACAGGAAGCGTGACACTACTGCTGCAGCTCGGGAGGAAAGCGCACGTGCATGCCCCCACTCGAGACGAGGCCTGACTCCCCTGGGGAGACTCAGAAGCACCCCAAGATCCATGGCAACACTGGAGAGGAATCCTCAGGTTCTGGCCCCGACTCCACACAAGGACTGAGGCCCCGGCATGGACGGGAGTGGAATCCCGAGAGGTCCCCTAGCAACTCGCATGGGGACTGGCCTTTCCTGAGGCCACCAGAGCGGGTCCCTGAGGTCCCTGTCATAACTCGAGAAGACCTGCCGCAACTCGAGAAAATCCAGGAGGTTCTCCCCTCCAGGCGAGATGAGGCCCATTTCCGCTGAGGCGTCTCGAGGCTGATCACACCTCACCTCTGGAACTTCGAAAGGGTCCTTCACACCCTTGGTGCAAATCAAGAAGTTCCCCGACATACCCATCTCCACTCGAGAGGAATCACGAGGGTCCCGCCCACATCCAGAGGAGCCCCGTTTCTACCTCGTAGCTCGAGATGAGGGATCCTTTCCCTGCTTCGTCGGGAAAGAGTTCCCGGCGTTCCCATCGCATCTCAAGAGGAGGCCCTCTCAACAGGAACGGCAAGAGGAACTCCAGGGTCGTGCCACCATTCCAAGAGTCCCCCAGATGTCTCAGTCCATTCCAGAGGAACCTCTTTTCCCTTCACCGGCTCGTCTTTCACGCCGAGGATCGACTCACACCAAGGTGGCACGTGGCACAGCCCTGTGGGAAAGCCTCGTGGGAAAGCCTCGAGGGACAGCCTCGAGGGAAAGCCACAGATCCCTTGATTCACGTGACAGGAAGCGTGACACTACTGCTGCAGCTCGGGAGGAAAGCGCACGTGCATGCCCCCACTCGAGACGAGGCATGACTCCCCTGGGGAGACTCAGAAGCACCCCAAGATCCATGGCAACACTGGAGAGGAATCCTCAGGTTCCGGCCCCGACTCCACACAAGGACTGAGGCCCCAGCATGGACGGGAGAGGAATCCCGAGAGGCCCCCTAGCAACTCGCATGGGGACTGGCCTTTCCTAAGGCCACCAGAGCGGGTCCCTGAGGTCCCCGTCGTAACTCGAGAAGACCTGCCGCAACTCGACAAAATCCAGGACGTTCTCCCCTCCAGGCGAGATGAGGCTCATTTCTGCTGAGGCGTCTCGAGGCTGATCACATCTCACCTCTGCAACTTCGAAAGGCTCCTTCACACCCTTGGTGCAAATCAAGAAGTTCCCCGACATAGCCGTCTCCACTCGAGAGGAATCACGAGGGTCCCGCCCACATCCAGTGGAGCCCCGTTTCCACCTCGTAGCTCGAGATCAGGGATCCTTTCCCTGCTTCGTCGGGAAAGAGTTCCCGGCGTTCCCGTCGCATCTCAAGAGGAGGCCCTCTCAACAGGAACGGCGAGAGGAACTCCAGGGTCGTGCCACCATTCCAAGAGTCCCCCAGATGTCTCAGGCCATTCCAGAGGAACCTCTTTTCCCTTCACCGGATCGTCTTTCACGCCGAGGATCGACTCACACCAAGGTGGCACGTGGCACAGCCCTGTGGGAAAGCCTCGTGGGAAAGCCTCGAGGGACAGCCTCGAGGGAAAGCCACAGATCCCTTGATCCACGTGACAGGAAGCGTGACACTACTGCTGCAGCTCGGGAGGAAAGCGCACGTGCATGCCCCCAATCGAGACGAGGCCTGACTCCCCTGGGGAGACTCAGAAGCACCCCAAGATCCATGGCAACACTGGAGAGGAATCCTCAGGTTCCGGCCCCGACTCCACACAAGGACTGAGGCCCCGGCATGGACGGGAGAGGAATCCCGAGAGGCCCCCTAGCAAATCGCATGGGGACTGGCCTTTCCTGAGGCCACCAGAGCGGGTCCCTGAGGTCCCCGTCGTAACTCGAGAAGACCTGCCGCAACTCGAGAAAATCCAGGAGGTTCTCCCGTCCAGGCGAGATGAGGCCCATTTCCGCTGAGGCGTCTCGAGGCTGATCACACCTCACCTCTGGAACTTCGAAAGGGTCCTTCACACCCTTGGTGCAAATCAAGAAGTTCCCCGACATACCGGTCTCCACTCGAGAGGAATCACGAGGGTCCCGCCCACATCCAGAGGAGCCCCGTTTCTGCCTCGTAGCTCGAGATGAGGGATCCTTTCCCTGCTTCGTCGGGAAAGAGTTCCCGGCGTTCCCATCGCATCTCAAGAGGAGGCCCTCTCAACAGGAACGGCGAGAGGAACTCCAGGGTCGTGCCACCATTCCAAGAGTCCCCCAGATGTCTCAGTCCATTCCAGAGGAACCTCTTTTCCCTTCACCGGCTCGTCTTTCACGCCGAGGATCGACTCACACCAAGGTGGCACGTGGCACAGCCCTGTGGGAAAGCCTCGTGGGAAAGCCTCGAGGGACAGCCTCGAGGGAAAGCCACAGATCCCTTGATCCACGTGACAGGAAGCGTGACACTACTGCTGCAGCTCGGGAGGAAAGCGCACGTGCATGCCCCCAATCGAGACGAGGCCTGACTCCCCTGGGGAGACTCAGAAGCACCCCAAGATCCATGGCAACACTGGAGAGGAATCCTCAGGTTCCGGCCCCGACTCCACACAAGGACTGAGGCCCCGGCATGGACGGGTGAGGAATCCCGAGAGGCCCCCTAGCAAATCGCATGGGGACTGGCCTTTCCTGAGGCCACCAGAGCGGGTCCCTGAGGTCCCCGTCGTAACTCGAGAAGACCTGCCGCAACTCGAGAAAATCCAGGAGGTTCTCCCCTCCAGGCGAGATGAGGCCCATTTCCGCTGAGGCGTCTCGAGGCTGATCACGCCTCACCTCTGGAACTTCGAAAGGGTCCTTCACACCCTTGGTGCAAATCAAGAAGTTCCCCGACATACCCGTCTCCACTCGAGAGGAATCACGAGGGTCCCGCCCACATCCAGAGGAGCCCCGTTTCTGCCTCGTAGCTCGAGATGAGGGATCCTTTCCCTGCTTCGTCGGGAAAGAGTTCCCGGCGTTCCCATCGCATCTCAAGAGGAGGCCCTCTCAACAGGAACGGCGAGAGGAACTCCAGGGTCGTGCCACCATTCCAAGAGTCCCCCAGATGTCTCAGTCCATTCCAGAGGAACCTCTTTTCCCTTCACCGGCTCGTCTTTCACGCCGAGGATCGACTCACACCAAGGTGGCACGTGGCAGAGCCCTGTGGGAAAGCCTCGTGGGAAAGCCTCGAGGGACAGCCTCGAGGGAAAGCCACAGATCCCTTGATCCACGTGACAGGAAGCGTGACACTACTGCTGCAGCTCGGGAGGAAAGCGCACGTGCATGCCCCCACTCGAGACGAGGCATGACTCCCCTGGGGAGACTCAGAAGCACCCCAAGATCCATGGCAACACTGGAGAGGAATCCTCAGGTTCCGGCCCCGACTCCACACAAGGACTGAGGCCCCAGCATGGACGGGAGAGGAATCCCGAGAGGCCCCCTAGTAACTCGCATGGGGACTGGCCTTTCCTAAGGCCACCAGAGCGGGTCCCTGAGGTCCCCGTCGTAACTCGAGAAGACCTGCCGCAACTCGACAAAATCCAGGACGTTCTCCCCTCCAGGCGAGATGAGGCTCATTTCTGCTGAGGCGTCTCGAGGCTGATCACATCTCACCTCTGCAACTTCGAAAGGGTCCTTCACACCCTTGGTGCAAATCAAGAAGTTCCCCGACATAGCCGTCTCCACTCGAGAGGAATCACGAGGGTCCCACCCACATCCAGAGGAGCCCCGTTTCCGCCTCGTAGCTCGAGATCAGGGATCCTTTCCCTGCTTCGTCGGGAAAGAGTTCCCGGCGTTCCCGTCGCATCTCAAGAGGAGGCCCTCTCAACAGGAACGGCGAGAGGAACTCCAGGGTCGTGCCACCATTCCAAGAGTCCCCCAGATGTCTCAGGCCATTCCAGAGGAACCTCTTTTCCCTTCACCGGATCGTCTTTCACGCCGAGGATCGACTCACACCAAGGTGGCACGTGGCACAGCCCTGTGGGAAAGCCTCGTGGGAAAGCCTCGAGGGACAGCCTCGAGGGAAAGCCACAGATCCCTTGATCCACGTGACAGGAAGCGTGACACTACTGCTGCAGCTCGGGAGGAAAGCGCACGTGCATGCCCCCAATCGAGACGAGGCCTGACTCCCCTGGGGAGACTCAGAAGCACCCCAAGATCCATGGCAACACTGGAGAGGAATCCTCAGGTTCCGGCCCCGACTCCACACAAGGACTGAGGCCCCGGCATGGACGGGAGAGGAATCCCGAGAGGCCCCCTAGCAAATCGCATGGGGACTGGCCTTTCCTGAGGCCACCAGAGCGGGTCCCTGAGGTCCCCGTCGTAACTCGAGAAGACCTGCCGCAACTCGAGAAAATCCAGGAGGTTCTCCCGTCCAGGCGAGATGAGGCCCATTTCCGCTGAGGCGTCTCGAGGCTGATCACACCTCACCTCTGGAACTTCGAAAGGGTCCTTCACACCCTTGGTGCAAATCAAGAAGTTCCCCGACATACCGGTCTCCACTCGAGAGGAATCACGAGGGTCCCGCCCACATCCAGAGGAGCCCCGTTTCTGCCTCGTAGCTCGAGATGAGGGATCCTTTCCCTGCTTCGTCGGGAAAGAGTTCCCGGCGTTCCCATCGCATCTCAAGAGGAGGCCCTCTCAACAGGAACGGCGAGAGGAACTCCAGGGTCGTGCCACCATTCCAAGAGTCCCCCAGATGTCTCAGTCCATTCCAGAGGAACCTCTTTTCCCTTCACCGGCTCGTCTTTCACGCCGAGGATCGACTCACACCAAGGTGGCACGTGGCACAGCCCTGTGGGAAAGCCTCGAGGGACAGCCTCGAGGGAAAGCCACAGATCCCTTGATCCACGTGACAGGAAGCGTGACACTACTGCTGCAGCTCGGGAGGAAAGCGCACGTGCATGCCCCCAATCGAGACGAGGCCTGACTCCCCTGGGGAGACTCAGAAGCACCCCAAGATCCATGGCAACACTGGAGAGGAATCCTCAGGTTCCGGCCCCGACTCCACACAAGGACTGAGGCCCCGGCATGGACGGGTGAGGAATCCCGAGAGGCCCCCTAGCAAATCGCATGGGGACTGGCCTTTCCTGAGGCCACCAGAGCGGGTCCCTGAGGTCCCCGTCGTAACTCGAGAAGACCTGCCGCAACTCGAGAAAATCCAGGAGGTTCTCCCCTCCAGGCGAGATGAGGCCCATTTCCGCTGAGGCGTCTCGAGGCTGATCACACCTCACCTCTGGAACTTCGAAAGGGTCCTTCACACCCTTGGTGCAAATCAAGAAGTTCCCCGACATACCCGTCTCCACTCGAGAGGAATCACGAGGGTCCCGCCCACATCCAGAGGAGCCCCGTTTCTGCCTCGTAGCTCGAGATGAGGGATCCTTTCCCTGCTTCGTCGGGAAAGAGTTCCCGGTGTTCCCATCGCATCTCAAGAGGAGGCCCTCTCAACAGGAACGGCGAGAGGAACTCCAGGGTCGTGCCACCATTCCAAGAGTCCCCCAGATGTCTCAGTCCATTCCAGAGGAACCTCTTTTCCCTTCACCGGCTCGTCTTTCACGCCGAGGATCGACTCACACCAAGGTGGCACGTGGCACAGCCCTGTGGGAAAGCCTCGTGGGAAAGCCTCGAGGGACAGCTTCGAGGGAAAGCCACAGATCCCTTGATCCACGTGACAGGAAGCGTGACACTACTGCTGCAGCTCGGGAGGAAAGCGCACGTGCATGCCCCCACTCGAGACGAGGCCTGACTCCCCTGGGGAGACTCAGAAGCACCCCAAGATCCATGGCAACACTGGAGAGGAATCCTCAGGTTCTGGCCCCGACTCCACACAAGGACTGAGGCCCCGGCATGGACGGGAGAGGAATCCCGAGAGGCCCCCTAGCAACTCGCATGGGGACTGGCCTTTCCTAAGGCCACCAGAGCGGGTCCCTGAGGTCCCCGTCGTAACTCGAGAAGACCTGCCGCAACTCGACAAAATCCAGGAGGTTCTCCCCTCCAGGCGAGATGAGGCTCATTTCTGCTGAGGCGTCTCGAGGCTGATCACATCTCACCTCTGCAACTTCGAAAGGCTCCTTCACACCCTTGGTGCAAATCAAGAAGTTCCCCGACATAGCCGTCTCCACTCGAGAGGAATCACGAGGGTCCCACCCACATCCAGAGGAGCCCCGTTTCCGCCTCGTAGCTCGAGATCAGGGATCCTTTCCCTGCTTCGTCGGGAAAGAGTTCCCGGCGTTCCCGTCGCATCTCAAGAGGAGGCCCTCTCAACAGGAACGGCGAGAGGAACTCCAGGGTCGTGCCACCATTCCAAGAGTCCCCCAGATGTCTCAGGCCATTCCAGAGGAACCTCTTTTCCCTTCACCGGATCGTCTTTCACGCCGAGGATCGACTCACACCAAGGTGGCACGTGGCACAGCCCTGTGGGAAAGCCTCGTGGGAAAGCCTCGAGGGTCAGCCTCGAGGGAAAGCCACAGATCCCTTGATCCACGTGACAGGTAGCGTGACACTACTGCTGCAGCTCGGGAGGAAAGCGCACGTGCATGGCCCCACACGAGACGCCGCCTGACTCCCCTGGGGATACTCGGAAGCACCCCAACATCCATGGCAACACTGGAGAGAAATCTGCAGGTTCCGGCCCCGACTCCACACAAGGTCTTAGGCCCCGGCATGGCCGGGAGAGGAATCCCGAGAGGGCCCCTAGCAACTCGCATGGGGACTGGCCTTTCCTGAGGCCACCAGAGCGGGTCCCTGAGGTCCCCGTCTTAACTCGAGAAGACCTGCCGCAACTCGAGAAAATCCAGGAGCTTCTCCCCTCCAGGCGAGATGAGGGCCATTTCTGCTGAGGCATCTCGAGGCTGATCACACCTCACCTCTGGAACTTCGAAAGGGTCCTTCACACCCTTGGTGCAACTCAAGAAGTTCCCCGACATACCCGTCTCCACTGGAGAGGAAACACGAGGGTCTCGCCCACATCCAGAGAAGCCCCGTTTCCACCTGGTAGCTCGAGAAGAGGCATCCTTTCCCTGTTTCGTCGCGAAAGAGTCCCCGGCATTCCCGTCGCATCTCAAGAGGAGGCCCTCTCAACAGGAACGGCGAGAGGAACTCCAGGGTCGTGCCACCATTCCAAGAGTCCCCCAGATGTCTCAGTCCATTCCAGAGGAACCTCTTTTCCCTTCACCGGCTCGTCTTTCACGCCGAGGATAGACTCACACCAAGGTGGCACGTGGCACGGCCCTGTGGGAAAGCCTCGTGGGAAAGCCTCGAGGGACAGCCTCGAGGGAAAGCCACAGATCCCTTGATCCACGTGACAGGAAGCGTGACACTACTGCTGCAGCTCGGGAGGAAAGCGCACGTGCATGCCCCCACTCGAGACGAGGCCTGACTCCCCTGGGGATACTCAGAAGCACCCCAAGATCCATGGCAACACTGGAGAGGAATCCGCAGTTTCCGGCCCCGACTCCACACAAGGTCTTAGGCCAGGGCATGTATGGGAGAGGAATCCCGAGACGGCCCCTAGCAACTCGCATGGGGACTGGCCTTTCCTGAGGCCACCAGAGCGGGTCCCTGAGGTCCCCGTCTTAACTCGAGAAGACCTGCCGCAACTCGAGAAAATCCAGGAGGTTCTCCCCTCCAGGCGAGATGAGGCCCATTTCCGCTGAGGCGTCTCGAGGCTGATCACACCTCACCTCTGGAACTTCGAAAGGGTCCTTCACACCCTTGGTGCAAATCAAGAAGTTCCCCGACATACCCGTCTCCACTAGAGAGGAAACACGAAGGTCCCGCCCACATCCAGAGGAGCCCCGTTTCCGCTTCGTAGCTCGAGATGAGGCATCCTTTCCATGCTTCGTCGGGAAACATTTCCCAGCGTTCCCATCGCATCTCAAGAGGAGGCCCTCTCGACAGGAACGGCGAGAGGAACTCCAGGGTCGTGCCACCATTCCAAGAGTCCCCCAGATGTCTCAGTCCATTCCAGAGGAACCTCTTTTCTCTTCACCGGCTCGTCTTTCACGACGAGGATCGACTCACACAAAAGTGGCACGTGGCCCAGCCCTGTGGGAAAACCTCGTGGGAAAGCCTCGAGGGAAAGCCTCGAGGGAAAGCCACAGATCCCTTGATCCACGTGACAGGAAGCGTGAGACTACTGCTGCAGCTCGGGAGGAAAGCGCACGTGCATGCCCCCACACGAGACGAGGCCTGACTCCCCTGGGGATACTCAGAAGCACCCCAACATCCATGGCAACACTGGAGAGGAATCCGCAGGTTCCGGCCCCGACTCCACACAAGGTCTTAGGCCCCGGCATGGACGGTAGAGGAATCCCGAGAGGGCCCCTAGCAACTCGCATGGGGACTGGCCTTTCCTGAGGCCACCAGAGCGGGTCCCTGAGGTCCCCGTCTTAACTCGAGAAGACCTGCCGCAACTCGAGAAAATCCAGGAGGTTCTCCCCTCCAGGCGAGATGAGGCCCATTTCTGCTGAGGCGTCTGGAGGCTGATCACACCTCACCTCTGGAACTTCGAAAGGGTCCTTCACACCATTGGTGCAA
Source organism: Budorcas taxicolor (assembly GCF_023091745.1). Taxonomy (NCBI): domain Eukaryota; kingdom Metazoa; phylum Chordata; class Mammalia; order Artiodactyla; family Bovidae; genus Budorcas; species Budorcas taxicolor. The sequence goes on from NW_026291535.1 coordinate 1,123,418, forward strand.
ATCAAGAAGTTCCCCGATACCTGTCTCCACTCGAGAGGAAACACGAGGGTACCGCCCACATCCAGAGGAGCCCCGTTTCCGCCTGGTAGCTCGAGAAGAGGCATCCTTTCCCTGCTTCTTCGCGAAAGAGTTCCCGGCGTTCCCGTCGCATCTCAAGAGGAGGCCCTCTCAACAGGAACGGCGAGAGGAACTCCAGGGTCGTGCCACCATTCCAAGAGTCCCTCAGATGTCTCAGTCCATTCCAGAGGAACCTCTTTTCCCTTCACCGGCTGGTCTTTCACGCCGAGGATCCACTCACACCAAGGTGGAACGTGGCCCAGGCCTGTGGGAAAACCTCGTGGGAAAGCCTCGAGGGAAAGCCTCGAGGGAAAGCCACAGATCCCTGGGTCCACGTGACAGGAAGCGTGACACTACCGCTGAAGCTTGGGAGGAAATCGCACGTACATGCCCCCACTCGAGACGAGGCCTGACTCCCCTCGGGAGACTCAGAAGCACCCCAAGATCCATGGCAACACTGGAGCGGAATCCTCAGGTTCCGGCCCCTACTCCACACAAGGTCTTAGGCCCCGGCATGGATGGGAGAGGAATCCCGAGTGGGCCCCTTGCAACTCGCATGGGGACTGGCCTTTCCTGAGGCCACCAGAGCGGTTCCCTGAGGTCCCCTTCGTAACTCGAGAAGACCTGCCGCAACTCGAGAAAATCCAGGAGGTTCTCCCCTCCAGCGAGATGAGGCCCAGTTCGGCTGAGGCGTCTCGAGGCTGATCACACCTCACCTCTGGAACTTCGAAAGGTTCCTTCAGACCCTTGGTGCAAATCAAGAAATTCCCGGACATACCCGTCTCCCGTCGAGAGGAAACACGAGGGTACCGCCCACATCCAGAGGAGCCCCGTTTCCGCCTGGGAGCTCGAGATGAGGCATCCTTTCCCTGCTTCGTCGGGAAAGATTTCCCGGCGTTCCCGTCGCATCTCAAGAGGAGGCCCTCTCAACAGGAACGGCGACAGGAACTCCAGCGTCGTGTCACCATTCCAAGAGTCCCCCAGATGTCTCAGTCCATTCCAGAGGAATCTCTTTTCCCTTCACCGACTCGTCTTTCACGCCGAGGATCGACTCACACCAAGGTGGCACGTGGCACGGCCCTGTGGGAAAGCCTCGTGGGATAGCGTCGAGGGAAAGCCTCCAGGGAAAGCCACAAATCCCTTGATCCACGAGACAGGAAGCGTGACACTACTGCTGCAGCTCAGGAGGAAAGCGCACGTGCATGCCCCCACTCGAGACGAGGCCTGACTCCCCTGGGGAGACTCAGAAGCACGCCAAGTTCCATGGCAACACTGGAGAGGAATCGTGAGGTTCCGGCCCCGACTCCACACAAGGTCTAAGGCCCCCGCATCGACGGGAGAGGAATCCCGAGATGGCACCTAGCAACTCGCATGGGGACTGGTCTTTCCTGAGGCCACAAGAGCGGGTCCCTGAGGTCAACGTCGTAACTCGAGAAGACCTGCCGCAGCTCGAGAAAATCCAGGAGGTTCTCCCCTCCAGGAGAGATGAGGTCCACTTCCGCTGAGGCGTCTCAAGGCTGATCACACCTCACCTCTGGAACTTCGAAAGGGTCTTTCACACCCTCGGTGCAAATCAAGAAGTTCCCCGATAACTGTCTCCACTAGAGAGGAAACACGAGGATCCCGCCCACATCCAGAGGAGCCCGGTTTCTTCCTCGTAGCTCGAGATGAGGGATCCTTTCCCTTCTTCGTCTGGAAAGAGTTCCCGGCCTTCCCGTCGCAACTCAAGAGGAGGCCCTCTCAACAGGAACGGCAAGAGGAACTCCAGGGTCGTGCCCCCATTCCAAGAGTCCCCCAGATGTCTCAGTCCATTCCAGAGGAACCTCTTTTCCCTTCACCGGCTCGTCTTTCACGCCGAGGATCGACTCACACCAAGGTGGCACTTGGCACGGCCCTGTGGGAAAGCCTCCTGCGAAAGCCTCGAGGGAAAGCCTCGAGGGAAAGCCACAGATCCCTTGATCCACGTGAACAGGAAGCGTGACACTACTGCGGCAGCTCGTGATTAAAGCGCACGTGCATGCCCCCACTCGAGACGAGGCCTGACTCCCCTGGGGTGACTCAGAAGCACCCCAAGATCCTTGGCAACACTGGAGAGGAATCCGCAGGTTCCGCCCCCTCTCCACACAAGGTCTTAGGCCCCGACATGGACGGGAGAGGTATCCCGAGAGGGCCCCTAGCAACTCGCATGGGGACTGGCCTTTCCTGAGGCCACAAGAGCGGGTCCCTGAGGTCCCCATCGTAACTCGAGAAGACCTGCCGCAACTCGAGAAAATCCAGGAGGTTCTCCCCTCCAGGCGAGATGAGGCCCATTTCTGCTGAGGCGTCTCGAGGCTGATCACACCTCACCTCTGGAACTTCGAAAGGGTCCTTCACACCCTTGGTGCAAATCAAGCAGCTCCCCGACATACCCGTCTCCACTCGAGAGGAAACACGAGGGTCCCGCCCACATCCAGAGGAGCCCCATTTCCGCCTCGTAGCTCGAGATGAGGCATCCTTTCCCTGCTTCGTCGGGAAGGAGTTCCCGGCGTTCCCTTCGCATCTCAAGCGCAAGCCCTCTCAACAGGAACGGCGAGAGGAACTCCAGGGTCGTGCCACAATTCCAAGAGTCTCCCAGATCTCTCAGTCCATTCCAGAGGAACCTCTTTTCCCTTCACCGGCTCGTCTTTCTCGCCGAGGATCGACTCACACCAAGGTGGCACGTGGCACAGACCTGTGGGAAAACCTCGTGGGAAAGCCTCGAGGCAAAGCCTCGAGGGAAAGCCACAGATCCCTTGATCCACGTGACAGGAAGCGTGACACTACTGCTGCAGCTCAGGAGAAAAGCGCACGTGCATGCCCCCACTCGAAACGAGTCCTGACTCCCCTGGGGAGACTCAGAAGCACCCCAAGATCCATGGCAACACTCGAGAGGAATCCACAGGTTCCGGCCCCAAATCCACAGAAGGTCTTAGTCCCCGGCATGGACGGGAGAGGAATCCCGAGAGGTCCCCTAGCAACTCGCATGGGGACTGGCCTTTCCTGAGGCCACCAGAGCGGGTCCCTGAGGTCCCCGTCTTAACTCGAGAAGACCTGCCGCAACTCGAGAAAATCCAGGAGGTTCTCCCATCCAGGCGAGATGAGGCCCATTTCTGCTGAGGCGTCTGGAGGCTGATCACACCTCACCTCTGGAACTTCGAAAGGGTCCTTCACACCATTGGTGCAAATCAAGAAGTTCCCCGATACCTGTCTCCACTCGAGAGGAAACACGAGGGTACCGCCCACATCCAGAGGAGCCCCGTTTCCGCCTGGTAGCTCGAGAAGAGGCATCCTTTCCCTGCTTCTTCGCGAAAGAGTTCCCGGCGTTCCCGTCGCATCTCAAGAGGAGGCCCTCTCAACAGGAACGGCGAGAGGAACTCCAGGGTGGTGCCACCATTCCAAGAGTCCCTCAGATGTCTCAGTCCATTCCAGAGGAACCTCTTTTCCCTTCACCGGCTGGTCTTTCACGCCGAGGATCGACTCACACCAAGGTGGAACGTGGCCCAGGCCTGTGGGAAAACCTCGTGGGAAAGCCTCGAGGGAAAGCCTCGAGGGAAAGCCACAGATCCCTGGGTCCACGTGACAGGAAGCGTGACACTACCTCTGAACCTTGGGAGGAAATCGCACGTACATGCCCCCACTCGAGACGAGGCCTGACTCCCCTCGGGAGACTCAGAAGCACCCCAAGATCCATGGCAACACTGAAGCGGAATCCTCAGGTTCCGGCCCCGACTCCACACAAGGTCTTAGGCCCCGGCATGGATGGGAGAGGAATCCCGAGTGGGCCCCTAGCAACTCGCATGGGGACTGGCCTTTCCTGAGGCCACCAGAGCGGTTCCCTGAGGTCCCCTTCGTAACTCGAGAAGACCTGCCGCAACTCGAGAAAATCCAGGAGGTTCTCCCCTCCAGGCGAGATGAGGCCCAGTTCGGCTGAGGCGTCTCGAGGCTGATCACACCTCACCTCTGGAACTTCGAAAGGTTCCTTCAGACCCTTGGTGCAAATCAAGAAATTCCCGGACATACCCGTCTCCCGTCGAGAGGAAACACGAGGGTACCGCCCACATCCAGAGGAGCCCCGTTTCCGCCTGGGAGCTCGAGATGAGGCATCCTTTCCCTGCTTTGTCGGGAAAGATTTCCCGGCGTTCCCGTCACATCTCAAGAGGAGGCCCTCTCAACAGGAACGGCGACAGGAACTCCAGCGTCGTGTCACCATTCCAAGAGTCCCCCAGATGTCTCAGTCCATTCCAGAGGAATCTCTTTTCCCTTCACCGGCTCGTCTTTCACGCCGAGGATCGACTCACACCAAGGTGGCACGTGGCACGGCCCTGTGGGAAAGCCTCGTGGGATAGCGTCGAGGGAAAGCCTCCAGGGAAAGCCACAAATCCCTTGATCCACGAGACAGGAAGCGTGACACTACTGCTGCAGCTCAGGAGGAAAGCGCACGTGCATGCCCCCACACGAGACGAGGCCTGACTCCCCTGGGGAGACTCAGAAGCACGCCAAGTTCCATGGCAACACTGGAGAGGAATCGTGAGGTTCCGGCCCCGACTCCACACGAGGTCTAAGGCCCCCGCATCGACGGGAGAGGAATCGCGAGATGGCACCTAGCAACTCGCATGGGGACTGGTCTTTCCTGAGGCCACCAGAGCGGGTCCCTGAGGTCCCCGTCGTAACTCGAGAAGACGTTCCGCAACTCCAGAAAATCCAGGAGGTTCTCCCCTCCAGGCGAGATGAGGCCCATTTCCGCTGAGGCGTCTCGAGGCTGATCACACCTCACCTCTGGAACTTCGAAAGGGTCCTTCACACCCTTGCTGTGAGTCAAGAAGTTCCCCGACATACCCATCTCCACTCGAGAGGAAACACAAGGGTCACGCCCACATCCAGAGGAGCCCCGTTTCCGCCTCGTAGCTCGAGATGAGGGATCCTTTCCCTGCTTCGTCAGGAAAGAGTTCCTGTCTTTCCCGTCGCATCTCAAGTGGGGGCCCTCTCAACAGGAACGTCGAGAGGAACTCCAGGGTCGTGCCACCATTCCAAGAATCCCCAGATATCTCAGTCCATTCCAGAGGAACCTCTTTTCCCTTCACCAGCTCGCCTTTCATGCCGAGGATCGACTGACCGCATGGTGGCACGCGGCACGGCCCTGTGGGAAAGCCACGTGGGAAAGCCTCGAGGGAAAGCCTCGAGGGAAAGCCACAGATCCCTTGATCCACGTGACAGGAAGCGTGACACTACTGCTGCAGCTCGGGAGGAAAGCGCACGTGCATGCCCCCACTCGAGACGAGGCCTGACTCCCCTGGGGAGACTCAGAAGCACCCCAAAATCCACGGCAATACTGGAGACGAATCCTCAGGTTCCGGCCCAGACTCCACACCATGTCTTAGACCCCGGCATCGACGGGAGAGGAATCCCGAGAGGGCCCCTAGCAACTCGCATGGGGACTGGCCTTTCCTGAGGCCACAGAGCGGGTCCCTGAGGTCCCCGTCTTAACTCGAGAAGACCTGCCGCAACTCGAGAAAATCCAGGAGCTTTTCCCCTCCAGGCGAGAAGAGGCCCATTTCCGCTGAGGCATCTCGAGGCTGATCACACCTCACCTCTGGAACTTCGAAAGGGTCCTTTACACCCTTGGTGCAAATCAAGAAGTTCCCCGACATACCCGTCTCCCCTTGAGAGGAAAGACGAGGGTCCCGCCCAAATCCAGAGGAGCCCCGTTTCCGCCTCAAAGCTCGAGATGAGGGATCCTTTCCCTGCTTCGTCGAGAAAGAGTTCCCGGCGTTCCCGTCGCATCTCAAGAGGAGGCCCTCTCAACAGGAACCGCGAGAGGTGCTCCAGGGTCGTGTCACCATTCCAAGAGTCCCGCAGATGTCTCAGTCCATTCCAGAGGAACCTCTTTTCCCTTCACCGGCTCGACTTTCACGCCGAAGATCGACTCACACCAAGGTGCCACGTGGCAAGGCCCTGTGGGAAACCCTCGAGGGAAAGCCTCGAGGGAAAGCCACAGATCCCTTGATCCACGTGAGAGGAAGCGTGACACTACTGCTGCTGCTCCGGAGGGAAGCGCACGTGCACGCCCCCACTCGAGACGAGGCCTAACTACCCTGGGGAGACTCAGAGGCACCCCAAGATCCATGTCAACACTGGAGAAGAATCCTCAGGTTCCATCCCCGACTCCACACAAGGTCTTAGGCCCCGGCATCGACGGGAGAGGAATCCCGAGATGGCCCCTAGCAACTCGCATGGTGCCTGGCCCTTCCTGAGGCCACAAGAGCGGGTCCCTGAGGTCCCCGTCGTAACTCGAGAAGACCTGCCGCAACTCGAGAATATTCAGGAGGTTCTCCCCTGCAGGCGAGATGAGGCCCATTTCCGCAGAGGCTTCACAGGGCTAATCACACCTCAACTCTGGAACGTCGAAAGGGTCCTTCACACCCTGGGTGCAACGCAAGAAGTTCCCCGACATACCCGTCTCCACTCGAGAGGAAACACGAGGGTCCCGCCCACGTCCAGAGGAGCCCCGTTTCCGCCTAGTAGCTAGAGGTGACGGATCCTTTCCCTGCTTCGTCGGGAAAGAATTCCCGGCGTTCCCGTCGCATCTCAAGAGGATGCCCTCTCAACAGGAACGGCGAGAGGAACTCCAGGGTCGTGCCACCATTCAAAGGGTCCCCCAAATGTCTCAGTCCATTCCAGAGGAACCTCTTTTCCCTTCACCGGCTCGTCTTTCACGCCGAGGATCGACACACACCAAGGTGGCACTTTGCACAGCCCTGTGGGAAAGCCTCGTGGGAAAGCCTCGAGGGAAAGCCTCGAGGGAAAGACACAGATCCCTTTATCCACGTGAGAGGAAGCCTGACACTACTGCTGCAGCTCGGGAGGGAAGCGCACGTGCACGCCCCCACTCGAGACGAGGCCTGACTCCCCTGGTGAGACTCAGAGGCACCCCAAGATCCATGTCAACACTGGAGAGGAATCCTCAGGTTCAGGCCCCGACTCCACACAAGGTCTTAGTCCCCGGCATCGACAGGAGAGGAATCCCAAGATGGCCCCTAGCAACTCGAATGGTGCCTGGCCCTTCCTGAGGCCACCAGAGTGGGTCCCTGAGGTCCCCGTCGTAACTCAAGAAGACCTGCCACAACTCGAGAATATCCAGGAGGTTCTCCCCTGCAGTCGAGATGAGGCCCATTTCCGCAGAGGCTTCTCGGGGCTAATCACACCTCACCTCTGGAACTTCGAAAGGGTCCTTCACACCCTGGGTGCAACTCAAGAAGTTCCCCGACATACCCGTCTCCACTCGAGAGGAAACACGAGGGTCCCGCCCACATCCAGAGGAGCCCGGTTTCCGCCTCGTAACTCGAGGTGAGGGATCCTTTCCCTGCTTCGTCGGGAAAGAATTCCCGGCGTTCCCGTCGCATCTCAAGAGGAGGCCCTCTCAACAGGAACGGCGAGAGGAACTCCAGGGTCGTGCCACCATTCCAAGAGTCCCCCGGATGTCTCAGTCCATTCCAGAGGAACCTCTTTTCCCTTTACCGGCTCGTCTTTCACGCCGAGGATGGACACACACCAAGGTGGCACTTTGCACAGCCCTTTGGGAAAGCCTCGTGGGAAAGCCTCGAGGGAAAGCCACAGATCCCTTGATCCACGTGACAGGAAGCGTGACATTAGTGCTGCAGCTCGGGAATGAAGCACACGTGCATGCGCCCACTCGAGACGAGTCCTGACTCCCCTGGGGAGACTCAGAGGCACCCCAAGATGCATGTCAACACTGGAGAGGAATCCTCAGGTTCCGGCCCCGACTCCACACGAGGTGTTAGGCCCCGGCATCGACGGGAGAGGAAACCCGAGATGGCCCCTAGCAACTCGCATGGGGCCTGGCCTTTCCTGAGGCCACCAGAGCGGGTCCGTGAGGTCCCCGTCGTAACTTGAGAAGACCTGCCGCAACTCGAGAATATCCAGGAGGTTCTCCCCTGCAGGCGAGATGAGGCCCATTTGCGCAGAGGCGTCTCGGGGCTAATCACACCTCACCTCTGGAACGTCGAAAGGGTACTTCACACCCTTGGGGCAACTCAAGAAGTTCCCCGACATACCCGTCTCCACTCGAGAGGAAACACGAGGGTCCCGCCCACATCCAGATGAGCCCCGTTTCCGCCTCAGACTCGAGATGAGGGATCCTTTCCCTGCTTCGTCGGGAAAGAATTCCCGGCGTTCCCGTCGCATCTCAAGAGGAGGCCCTGTCAACAGGAACAGCGAGAGGAACTCCAGGGTCGTGCCACCATTCCATGAGTCCCCCAGACGTCTCAGTCCATTCCAGAGGAACCTCATTCCCCTTCACCGGCTCGTCTTTCACGCCGAGGATCGACTCACACCAAGGTGGCACGTGGCACAGCCCTGTGGGAAAGCCTCGTGGGAAAGCCTCGAGGGAAAGCCTCGAGGGAAAGCCACAGATCCCTTGATCCACGTGACAGGAAGCTTGACCCTACTGCTGCAGCTCGGGAAGAAAGCGCACGTGCATGACCCCACTCGAGACGAGGTCTGACTCCCCTGGGGAGACTCAGAGGCACCCCAAGTTCCATGTCAACACTGGAGAGGAATCCTCAGGTTCCGGCCCCGACTCCACAGAAGGTCTTAGGCCCCGACATCGACGGGAGAGGAATCCCGAGATGGCCCCTAGCAACTCGCATGGGGACTGGCCCTTCCTGAGGCCACCAGAGCGGGTCCCTGAGGTCCCCGTCGTAACTCGAGAAGACCTGCCGCAACTTGATCAAATCCAGGAGGTTCTCCCCTCCAGGCGAGACGAGGCCCATTTCCTCATTGGCTTCTCGGGGCTAATCACACCTCACCTCTGGAACGTCGAAAGGGTCCTTCACACCCTTGGTGCAACTCCAGAAGTTCCCCGACATACCCGTCTCCACTCGAGAGGAAACACGAGGGTCCCGCCCACATCCAGAGGAGCCCTGTTTCCGCCTCGAAGATCGAGGTGAGGGATCCTTTCCCTGCTTCTTCGGGAAAGAACTCCCGGCGTTCCCGTCGCATCTCAAGAGGAGGCCCTCTCAACAGGCACGGCGAGAGGAACTCCGGGGTCGTGCCGCTATTCCAAGAGTCCCCCAGATGTCTCAGTCCATTCTAGAGGAACCTCTTTTCTCTTCACCGGCTCGTCTTTCACGCCGAGGATCGACTCACACCAAGGTGGCGCTTGGCATGGCCCTGTGGAAAAGCCTCGTGGGAAAGCCTCGAGGGACAGCTTCGAGGGAAAGCCACAGATCCCTTGATCCACGTGACAGGAAGCGTGACACTACTGCTGCAGCTCGGGAGGAAAGCGCACGTGCATGCCCCCACTCGAGACGAGGCCTGACTCCCCTGGGGAGACTCAGAAGCACCCCAAGATCCATGGCAACACTGGAGAGGAATCCTCAGGTTCTGGCCCCGACTCCACACAAGGACTGAGGCCCCGGCATGGACGGGAGAGGAATCCCGAGAGGCCCCCTAGCAACTCGCATGGGGACTGGCCTTTCCTAAGGCCACCAGAGCGGGTCCCTGAGGTCCCCGTCGTAACTCGAGAAGACCTGCCGCAACTCGACAAAATCCAGGAGGTTCTCCCCTCCAGGCGAGATGAGGCTCATTTCTGCTGAGGCGTCTCGAGGCTGATCACATCTCACCTCTGCAACTTCGAAAGGCTCCTTCACACCCTTGGTGCAAATCAAGAAGTTCCCCGACATAGCCGTCTCCACTCGAGAGGAATCACGAGGGTCCCACCCACATCCAGAGGAGCCCCGTTTCCGCCTCGTAGCTCGAGATCAGGGATCCTTTCCCTGCTTCGTCGGGAAAGAGTTCCCGGCGTTCCCGTCGCATCTCAAGAGGAGGCCCTCTCAACAGGAACGGCGAGAGGAACTCCAGGGTCGTGCCACCATTCCAAGAGTCCCCCAGATGTCTCAGGCCATTCCAGAGGAACCTCTTTTCCCTTCACCGGATCGTCTTTCACGCCGAGGATCGACTCACACCAAGGTGGCACGTGGCACAGCCCTGTGGGAAAGCCTCGTGGGAAAGCCTCGAGGGTCAGCCTCGAGGGAAAGCCACAGATCCCTTGATCCACGTGACAGGTAGCGTGACACTACTGCTGCAGCTCGGGAGGAAAGCGCACGTGCATGGCCCCACACGAGACGCCGCCTGACTCCCCTGGGGATACTCGGAAGCACCCCAACATCCATGGCAACACTGGAGAGAAATCTGCAGGTTCCGGCCCCGACTCCACACAAGGTCTTAGGCCCCGGCATGGCCGGGAGAGGAATCCCGAGAGGGCCCCTAGCAACTCGCATGGGGACTGGCCTTTCCTGAGGCCACCAGAGCGGGTCCCTGAGGTCCCCGTCTTAACTCGAGAAGACCTGCCGCAACTCGAGAAAATCCAGGAGCTTCTCCCCTCCAGGCGAGATGAGGGCCATTTCTGCTGAGGCATCTCGAGGCTGATCACACCTCACCTCTGGAACTTCGAAAGGGTCCTTCACACCCTTGGTGCAACTCAAGAAGTTCCCCGACATACCCGTCTCCACTGGAGAGGAAACACGAGGGTCTCGCCCACATCCAGAGAAGCCCCGTTTCCACCTGGTAGCTCGAGAAGAGGCATCCTTTCCCTGTTTCGTCGCGAAAGAGTCCCCGGCATTCCCGTCGCATCTCAAGAGGAGGCCCTCTCAACAGGAACGGCGAGAGGAACTCCAGGGTCGTGCCACCATTCCAAGAGTCCCCCAGATGTCTCAGTCCATTCCAGAGGAACCTCTTTTCCCTTCACCGGCTCGTCTTTCACGCCGAGGATAGACTCACACCAAGGTGGCACGTGGCACGGCCCTGTGGGAAAGCCTCGTGGGAAAGCCTCGAGGGACAGCCTCGAGGGAAAGCCACAGATCCCTTGATCCACGTGACAGGAAGCGTGACACTACTGCTGCAGCTCGGGAGGAAAGCGCACGTGCATGCCCCCACTCGAGACGAGGCCTGACTCCCCTGGGGATACTCAGAAGCACCCCAAGATCCATGGCAACACTGGAGAGGAATCCGCAGTTTCCGGCCCCGACTCCACACAAGGTCTTAGGCCAGGGCATGTATGGGAGAGGAATCCCGAGACGGCCCCTAGCAACTCGCATGGGGACTGGCCTTTCCTGAGGCCACCAGAGCGGGTCCCTGAGGTCCCCGTCTTAACTCGAGAAGACCTGCCGCAACTCGAGAAAATCCAGGAGGTTCTCCCCTCCAGGCGAGATGAGGCCCATTTCCGCTGAGGCGTCTCGAGGCTGATCACACCTCACCTCTGGAACTTCGAAAGGGTCCTTCACACCCTTGGTGCAAATCAAGAAGTTCCCCGACATACCCGTCTCCACTAGAGAGGAAACACGAAGGTCCCGCCCACATCCAGAGGAGCCCCGTTTCCGCTTCGTAGCTCGAGATGAGGCATCCTTTCCATGCTTCGTCGGGAAACATTTCCCAGCGTTCCCATCGCATCTCAAGAGGAGGCCCTCTCGACAGGAACGGCGAGAGGAACTCCAGGGTCGTGCCACCATTCCAAGAGTCCCCCAGATGTCTCAGTCCATTCCAGAGGAACCTCTTTTCTCTTCACCGGCTCGTCTTTCACGACGAGGATCGACTCACACAAAAGTGGCACGTGGCCCAGCCCTGTGGGAAAACCTCGTGGGAAAGCCTCGAGGGAAAGCCTCGAGGGAAAGCCACAGATCCCTTGATCCACGTGACAGGAAGCGTGAGACTACTGCTGCAGCTCGGGAGGAAAGCGCACGTGCATGCCCCCACACGAGACGAGGCCTGACTCCCCTGGGGATACTCAGAAGCACCCCAACATCCATGGCAACACTGGAGAGGAATCCGCAGGTTCCGGCCCCGACTCCACACAAGGTCTTAGGCCCCGGCATGGACGGTAGAGGAATCCCGAGAGGGCCCCTAGCAACTCGCATGGGGACTGGCCTTTCCTGAGGCCACCAGAGCGGGTCCCTGAGGTCCCCGTCTTAACTCGAGAAGACCTGCCGCAACTCGAGAAAATCCAGGAGGTTCTCCCCTCCAGGCGAGATGAGGCCCATTTCTGCTGAGGCGTCTGGAGGCTGATCACACCTCACCTCTGGAACTTCGAAAGGGTCCTTCACACCATTGGTGCAAATCAAGAAGTTCCCCGATACCTGTCTCCACTCGAGAGGAAACACGAGGGTACCGCCCACATCCAGAGGAGCCCCGTTTCCGCCTGGTAGCTCGAGAAGAGGCATCCTTTCCCTGCTTCTTCGCGAAAGAGTTCCCGGCGTTCCCGTCGCATCTCAAGAGGAGGCCCTCTCAACAGGAACGGCGAGAGGAACTCCAGGGTCGTGCCACCATTCCAAGAGTCCCTCAGATGTCTCAGTCCATTCCAGAGGAACCTCTTTTCCCTTCACCGGCTGGTCTTTCACGCCGAGGATCCACTCACACCAAGGTGGAACGTGGCCCAGGCCTGTGGGAAAACCTCGTGGGAAAGCCTCGAGGGAAAGCCTCGAGGGAAAGCCACAGATCCCTGGGTCCACGTGACAGGAAGCGTGACACTACCGCTGAAGCTTGGGAGGAAATCGCACGTACATGCCCCCACTCGAGACGAGGCCTGACTCCCCTCGGGAGACTCAGAAGCACCCCAAGATCCATGGCAACACTGGAGCGGAATCCTCAGGTTCCGGCCCCTACTCCACACAAGGTCTTAGGCCCCGGCATGGATGGGAGAGGAATCCCGAGTGGGCCCCTTGCAACTCGCATGGGGACTGGCCTTTCCTGAGGCCACCAGAGCGGTTCCCTGAGGTCCCCTTCGTAACTCGAGAAGACCTGCCGCAACTCGAGAAAATCCAGGAGGTTCTCCCCTCCAGCGAGATGAGGCCCAGTTCGGCTGAGGCGTCTCGAGGCTGATCACACCTCACCTCTGGAACTTCGAAAGGTTCCTTCAGACCCTTGGTGCAAATCAAGAAATTCCCGGACATACCCGTCTCCCGTCGAGAGGAAACACGAGGGTACCGCCCACATCCAGAGGAGCCCCGTTTCCGCCTGGGAGCTCGAGATGAGGCATCCTTTCCCTGCTTCGTCGGGAAAGATTTCCCGGCGTTCCCGTCGCATCTCAAGAGGAGGCCCTCTCAACAGGAACGGCGACAGGAACTCCAGCGTCGTGTCACCATTCCAAGAGTCCCCCAGATGTCTCAGTCCATTCCAGAGGAATCTCTTTTCCCTTCACCGACTCGTCTTTCACGCCGAGGATCGACTCACACCAAGGTGGCACGTGGCACGGCCCTGTGGGAAAGCCTCGTGGGATAGCGTCGAGGGAAAGCCTCCAGGGAAAGCCACAAATCCCTTGATCCACGAGACAGGAAGCGTGACACTACTGCTGCAGCTCAGGAGGAAAGCGCACGTGCATGCCCCCACTCGAGACGAGGCCTGACTCCCCTGGGGAGACTCAGAAGCACGCCAAGTTCCATGGCAACACTGGAGAGGAATCGTGAGGTTCCGGCCCCGACTCCACACAAGGTCTAAGGCCCCCGCATCGACGGGAGAGGAATCCCGAGATGGCACCTAGCAACTCGCATGGGGACTGGTCTTTCCTGAGGCCACAAGAGCGGGTCCCTGAGGTCAACGTCGTAACTCGAGAAGACCTGCCGCAGCTCGAGAAAATCCAGGAGGTTCTCCCCTCCAGGAGAGATGAGGTCCACTTCCGCTGAGGCGTCTCAAGGCTGATCACACCTCACCTCTGGAACTTCGAAAGGGTCTTTCACACCCTCGGTGCAAATCAAGAAGTTCCCCGATAACTGTCTCCACTAGAGAGGAAACACGAGGATCCCGCCCACATCCAGAGGAGCCCGGTTTCTTCCTCGTAGCTCGAGATGAGGGATCCTTTCCCTTCTTCGTCTGGAAAGAGTTCCCGGCCTTCCCGTCGCAACTCAAGAGGAGGCCCTCTCAACAGGAACGGCAAGAGGAACTCCAGGGTCGTGCCCCCATTCCAAGAGTCCCCCAGATGTCTCAGTCCATTCCAGAGGAACCTCTTTTCCCTTCACCGGCTCGTCTTTCACGCCGAGGATCGACTCACACCAAGGTGGCACTTGGCACGGCCCTGTGGGAAAGCCTCCTGCGAAAGCCTCGAGGGAAAGCCTCGAGGGAAAGCCACAGATCCCTTGATCCACGTGAACAGGAAGCGTGACACTACTGCGGCAGCTCGTGATTAAAGCGCACGTGCATGCCCCCACTCGAGACGAGGCCTGACTCCCCTGGGGTGACTCAGAAGCACCCCAAGATCCTTGGCAACACTGGAGAGGAATCCGCAGGTTCCGCCCCCTCTCCACACAAGGTCTTAGGCCCCGACATGGACGGGAGAGGTATCCCGAGAGGGCCCCTAGCAACTCGCATGGGGACTGGCCTTTCCTGAGGCCACAAGAGCGGGTCCCTGAGGTCCCCATCGTAACTCGAGAAGACCTGCCGCAACTCGAGAAAATCCAGGAGGTTCTCCCCTCCAGGCGAGATGAGGCCCATTTCTGCTGAGGCGTCTCGAGGCTGATCACACCTCACCTCTGGAACTTCGAAAGGGTCCTTCACACCCTTGGTGCAAATCAAGCAGCTCCCCGACATACCCGTCTCCACTCGAGAGGAAACACGAGGGTCCCGCCCACATCCAGAGGAGCCCCATTTCCGCCTCGTAGCTCGAGATGAGGCATCCTTTCCCTGCTTCGTCGGGAAGGAGTTCCCGGCGTTCCCTTCGCATCTCAAGCGCAAGCCCTCTCAACAGGAACGGCGAGAGGAACTCCAGGGTCGTGCCACAATTCCAAGAGTCTCCCAGATCTCTCAGTCCATTCCAGAGGAACCTCTTTTCCCTTCACCGGCTCGTCTTTCTCGCCGAGGATCGACTCACACCAAGGTGGCACGTGGCACAGACCTGTGGGAAAACCTCGTGGGAAAGCCTCGAGGCAAAGCCTCGAGGGAAAGCCACAGATCCCTTGATCCACGTGACAGGAAGCGTGACACTACTGCTGCAGCTCAGGAGAAAAGCGCACGTGCATGCCCCCACTCGAAACGAGTCCTGACTCCCCTGGGGAGACTCAGAAGCACCCCAAGATCCATGGCAACACTCGAGAGGAATCCACAGGTTCCGGCCCCAAATCCACAGAAGGTCTTAGTCCCCGGCATGGACGGGAGAGGAATCCCGAGAGGTCCCCTAGCAACTCGCATGGGGACTGGCCTTTCCTGAGGCCACCAGAGCGGGTCCCTGAGGTCCCCGTCTTAACTCGAGAAGACCTGCCGCAACTCGAGAAAATCCAGGAGGTTCTCCCATCCAGGCGAGATGAGGCCCATTTCTGCTGAGGCGTCTGGAGGCTGATCACACCTCACCTCTGGAACTTCGAAAGGGTCCTTCACACCATTGGTGCAAATCAAGAAGTTCCCCGATACCTGTCTCCACTCGAGAGGAAACACGAGGGTACCGCCCACATCCAGAGGAGCCCCGTTTCCGCCTGGTAGCTCGAGAAGAGGCATCCTTTCCCTGCTTCTTCGCGAAAGAGTTCCCGGCGTTCCCGTCGCATCTCAAGAGGAGGCCCTCTCAACAGGAACGGCGAGAGGAACTCCAGGGTGGTGCCACCATTCCAAGAGTCCCTCAGATGTCTCAGTCCATTCCAGAGGAACCTCTTTTCCCTTCACCGGCTGGTCTTTCACGCCGAGGATCGACTCACACCAAGGTGGAACGTGGCCCAGGCCTGTGGGAAAACCTCGTGGGAAAGCCTCGAGGGAAAGCCTCGAGGGAAAGCCACAGATCCCTGGGTCCACGTGACAGGAAGCGTGACACTACCTCTGAACCTTGGGAGGAAATCGCACGTACATGCCCCCACTCGAGACGAGGCCTGACTCCCCTCGGGAGACTCAGAAGCACCCCAAGATCCATGGCAACACTGAAGCGGAATCCTCAGGTTCCGGCCCCGACTCCACACAAGGTCTTAGGCCCCGGCATGGATGGGAGAGGAATCCCGAGTGGGCCCCTAGCAACTCGCATGGGGACTGGCCTTTCCTGAGGCCACCAGAGCGGTTCCCTGAGGTCCCCTTCGTAACTCGAGAAGACCTGCCGCAACTCGAGAAAATCCAGGAGGTTCTCCCCTCCAGGCGAGATGAGGCCCAGTTCGGCTGAGGCGTCTCGAGGCTGATCACACCTCACCTCTGGAACTTCGAAAGGTTCCTTCAGACCCTTGGTGCAAATCAAGAAATTCCCGGACATACCCGTCTCCCGTCGAGAGGAAACACGAGGGTACCGCCCACATCCAGAGGAGCCCCGTTTCCGCCTGGGAGCTCGAGATGAGGCATCCTTTCCCTGCTTTGTCGGGAAAGATTTCCCGGCGTTCCCGTCACATCTCAAGAGGAGGCCCTCTCAACAGGAACGGCGACAGGAACTCCAGCGTCGTGTCACCATTCCAAGAGTCCCCCAGATGTCTCAGTCCATTCCAGAGGAATCTCTTTTCCCTTCACCGGCTCGTCTTTCACGCCGAGGATCGACTCACACCAAGGTGGCACGTGGCACGGCCCTGTGGGAAAGCCTCGTGGGATAGCGTCGAGGGAAAGCCTCCAGGGAAAGCCACAAATCCCTTGATCCACGAGACAGGAAGCGTGACAGTACTGCTGCAGCTCAGGAGGAAAGCGCACGTGCATGCCCCCACACGAGACGAGGCCTGACTCCCCTGGGGAGACTCAGAAGCACGCCAAGTTCCATGGCAACACTGGAGAGGAATCGTGAGGTTCCGGCCCCGACTCCACACGAGGTCTAAGGCCCCCGCATCGACGGGAGAGGAATCGCGAGATGGCACCTAGCAACTCGCATGGGGACTGGTCTTTCCTGAGGCCACCAGAGCGGGTCCCTGAGGTCCCCGTCGTAACTCGAGAAGACGTTCCGCAACTCCAGAAAATCCAGGAGGTTCTCCCCTCCAGGCGAGATGAGGCCCATTTCCGCTGAGGCGTCTCGAGGCTGATCACACCTCACCTCTGGAACTTCGAAAGGGTCCTTCACACCCTTGCTGTGAGTCAAGAAGTTCCCCGACATACCCATCTCCACTCGAGAGGAAACACAAGGGTCACGCCCACATCCAGAGGAGCCCCGTTTCCGCCTCGTAGCTCGAGATGAGGGATCCTTTCCCTGCTTCGTCAGGAAAGAGTTCCTGTCTTTCCCGTCGCATCTCAAGTGGGGGCCCTCTCAACAGGAACGTCGAGAGGAACTCCAGGGTCGTGCCACCATTCCAAGAATCCCCAGATATCTCAGTCCATTCCAGAGGAACCTCTTTTCCCTTCACCAGCTCGCCTTTCATGCCGAGGATCGACTGACCGCATGGTGGCACGCGGCACGGCCCTGTGGGAAAGCCACGTGGGAAAGCCTCGAGGGAAAGCCTCGAGGGAAAGCCACAGATCCCTTGATCCACGTGACAGGAAGCGTGACACTACTGCTGCAGCTCGGGAGGAAAGCGCACGTGCATGCCCCCACTCGAGACGAGGCCTGACTCCCCTGGGGAGACTCAGAAGCACCCCAAAATCCACGGCAATACTGGAGACGAATCCTCAGGTTCCGGCCCAGACTCCACACCATGTCTTAGACCCCGGCATCGACGGGAGAGGAATCCCGAGAGGGCCCCTAGCAACTCGCATGGGGACTGGCCTTTCCTGAGGCCACAGAGCGGGTCCCTGAGGTCCCCGTCTTAACTCGAGAAGACCTGCCGCAACTCGAGAAAATCCAGGAGCTTTTCCCCTCCAGGCGAGAAGAGGCCCATTTCCGCTGAGGCATCTCGAGGCTGATCACACCTCACCTCTGGAACTTCGAAAGGGTCCTTTACACCCTTGGTGCAAATCAAGAAGTTCCCCGACATACCCGTCTCCCCTTGAGAGGAAAGACGAGGGTCCCGCCCAAATCCAGAGGAGCCCCGTTTCCGCCTCAAAGCTCGAGATGAGGGATCCTTTCCCTGCTTCGTCGAGAAAGAGTTCCCGGCGTTCCCGTCGCATCTCAAGAGGAGGCCCTCTCAACAGGAACCGCGAGAGGTGCTCCAGGGTCGTGTCACCATTCCAAGAGTCCCGCAGATGTCTCAGTCCATTCCAGAGGAACCTCTTTTCCCTTCACCGGCTCGACTTTCACGCCGAAGATCGACTCACACCAAGGTGCCACGTGGCAAGGCCCTGTGGGAAACCCTCGAGGGAAAGCCTCGAGGGAAAGCCACAGATCCCTTGATCCACGTGAGAGGAAGCGTGACACTACTGCTGCTGCTCCGGAGGGAAGCGCACGTGCACGCCCCCACTCGAGACGAGGCCTAACTACCCTGGGGAGACTCAGAGGCACCCCAAGATCCATGTCAACACTGGAGAAGAATCCTCAGGTTCCATCCCCGACTCCACACAAGGTCTTAGGCCCCGGCATCGACGGGAGAGGAATCCCGAGATGGCCCCTAGCAACTCGCATGGTGCCTGGCCCTTCCTGAGGCCACAAGAGCGGGTCCCTGAGGTCCCCGTCGTAACTCGAGAAGACCTGCCGCAACTCGAGAATATTCAGGAGGTTCTCCCCTGCAGGCGAGATGAGGCCCATTTCCGCAGAGGCTTCACAGGGCTAATCACACCTCAACTCTGGAACGTCGAAAGGGTCCTTCACACCCTGGGTGCAACGCAAGAAGTTCCCCGACATACCCGTCTCCACTCGAGAGGAAACACGAGGGTCCCGCCCACGTCCAGAGGAGCCCCGTTTCCGCCTAGTAGCTAGAGGTGACGGATCCTTTCCCTGCTTCGTCGGGAAAGAATTCCCGGCGTTCCCGTCGCATCTCAAGAGGATGCCCTCTCAACAGGAACGGCGAGAGGAACTCCAGGGTCGTGCCACCATTCAAAGGGTCCCCCAAATGTCTCAGTCCATTCCAGAGGAACCTCTTTTCCCTTCACCGGCTCGTCTTTCACGCCGAGGATCGACACACACCAAGGTGGCACTTTGCACAGCCCTGTGGGAAAGCCTCGTGGGAAAGCCTCGAGGGAAAGCCTCGAGGGAAAGACACAGATCCCTTTATCCACGTGAGAGGAAGCCTGACACTACTGCTGCAGCTCGGGAGGGAAGCGCACGTGCACGCCCCCACTCGAGACGAGGCCTGACTCCCCTGGTGAGACTCAGAGGCACCCCAAGATCCATGTCAACACTGGAGAGGAATCCTCAGGTTCAGGCCCCGACTCCACACAAGGTCTTAGTCCCCGGCATCGACAGGAGAGGAATCCCAAGATGGCCCCTAGCAACTCGAATGGTGCCTGGCCCTTCCTGAGGCCACCAGAGTGGGTCCCTGAGGTCCCCGTCGTAACTCAAGAAGACCTGCCACAACTCGAGAATATCCAGGAGGTTCTCCCCTGCAGTCGAGATGAGGCCCATTTCCGCAGAGGCTTCTCGGGGCTAATCACACCTCACCTCTGGAACTTCGAAAGGGTCCTTCACACCCTGGGTGCAACTCAAGAAGTTCCCCGACATACCCGTCTCCACTCGAGAGGAAACACGAGGGTCCCGCCCACATCCAGAGGAGCCCGGTTTCCGCCTCGTAACTCGAGGTGAGGGATCCTTTCCCTGCTTCGTCGGGAAAGAATTCCCGGCGTTCCCGTCGCATCTCAAGAGGAGGCCCTCTCAACAGGAACGGCGAGAGGAACTCCAGGGTCGTGCCACCATTCCAAGAGTCCCCCGGATGTCTCAGTCCATTCCAGAGGAACCTCTTTTCCCTTTACCGGCTCGTCTTTCACGCCGAGGATGGACACACACCAAGGTGGCACTTTGCACAGCCCTTTGGGAAAGCCTCGTGGGAAAGCCTCGAGGGAAAGCCACAGATCCCTTGATCCACGTGACAGGAAGCGTGACATTAGTGCTGCAGCTCGGGAATGAAGCACACGTGCATGCGCCCACTCGAGACGAGTCCTGACTCCCCTGGGGAGACTCAGAGGCACCCCAAGATGCATGTCAACACTGGAGAGGAATCCTCAGGTTCCGGCCCCGACTCCACACGAGGTGTTAGGCCCCGGCATCGACGGGAGAGGAAACCCGAGATGGCCCCTAGCAACTCGCATGGGGCCTGGCCTTTCCTGAGGCCACCAGAGCGGGTCCGTGAGGTCCCCGTCGTAACTTGAGAAGACCTGCCGCAACTCGAGAATATCCAGGAGGTTCTCCCCTGCAGGCGAGATGAGGCCCATTTGCGCAGAGGCGTCTCGGGGCTAATCACACCTCACCTCTGGAACGTCGAAAGGGTACTTCACACCCTTGGGGCAACTCAAGAAGTTCCCCGACATACCCGTCTCCACTCGAGAGGAAACACGAGGGTCCCGCCCACATCCAGATGAGCCCCGTTTCCGCCTCAGACTCGAGATGAGGGATCCTTTCCCTGCTTCGTCGGGAAAGAATTCCCGGCGTTCCCGTCGCATCTCAAGAGGAGGCCCTGTCAACAGGAACAGCGAGAGGAACTCCAGGGTCGTGCCACCATTCCATGAGTCCCCCAGACGTCTCAGTCCATTCCAGAGGAACCTCATTCCCCTTCACCGGCTCGTCTTTCACGCCGAGGATCGACTCACACCAAGGTGGCACGTGGCACAGCCCTGTGGGAAAGCCTCGTGGGAAAGCCTCGAGGGAAAGCCTCGAGGGAAAGCCACAGATCCCTTGATCCACGTGACAGGAAGCTTGACCCTACTGCTGCAGCTCGGGAAGAAAGCGCACGTGCATGACCCCACTCGAGACGAGGTCTGACTCCCCTGGGGAGACTCAGAGGCACCCCAAGTTCCATGTCAACACTGGAGAGGAATCCTCAGGTTCCGGCCCCGACTCCACAGAAGGTCTTAGGCCCCGACATCGACGGGAGAGGAATCCCGAGATGGCCCCTAGCAACTCGCATGGGGACTGGCCCTTCCTGAGGCCACCAGAGCGGGTCCCTGAGGTCCCCGTCGTAACTCGAGAAGACCTGCCGCAACTTGATCAAATCCAGGAGGTTCTCCCCTCCAGGCGAGACGAGGCCCATTTCCTCATTGGCTTCTCGGGGCTAATCACACCTCACCTCTGGAACGTCGAAAGGGTCCTTCACACCCTTGGTGCAACTCCAGAAGTTCCCCGACATACCCGTCTCCACTCGAGAGGAAACACGAGGGTCCCGCCCACATCCAGAGGAGCCCTGTTTCCGCCTCGAAGATCGAGGTGAGGGATCCTTTCCCTGCTTCTTCGGGAAAGAACTCCCGGCGTTCCCGTCGCATCTCAAGAGGAGGCCCTCTCAACAGGCACGGCGAGAGGAACTCCGGGGTCGTGCCGCTATTCCAAGAGTCCCCCAGATGTCTCAGTCCATTCTAGAGGAACCTCTTTTCTCTTCACCGGCTCGTCTTTCACGCCGAGGATCGACTCACACCAAGGTGGCGCTTGGCATGGCCCTGTGGAAAAGCCTCGGGGGAAAGCCTCGAGGGAAAGCCTTGAGGGAAAGCCACAGATCCCTTGATCCACGTGAGAGGAAGCGTGACCCTACTGCTGCAGCTCGGGAGGGAAGCGCACGTGCATGCCCCCACACGAGACGAGGCCTGACTCCCCTGGGGAGACTCAGAGGCACCCCAAGAACCATGTCAACACGGGAGAGGAATCCTCAGGTTCCGGCCCCGACTCCACACAAGGTCTTAGGCCCCGGCATCGACGGGAGAGGAATCCCGAGATGGCCCCTAGCAACTCGCATGGGGCCTGGCCTTTCCTGAGGCCACCAGAGCGGGTCCGTGAGGTCCCCGTCGTAACTTGAGAAGACCTGCCGCAACTCGAGAATATCCAGGAGGTTCTCCCCTGCAGGCGAGATGAGGCCCATTTGCGCAGAGGCGTCTCGGGGCTAATCACACCTCACCTCCGGAACGTCGAAAGGGTACTTCACACCCTTGGTGCAACTCAAGAAGTTCCCCGACATACCCGTCTCCACTCGAGAGGAAACACGAGGGTACCGCCCACATCCAGAGGAGCCCCGTTTCCGCCTCAGACTCGAGATGAGGGATCCTTTCCCTGCTTCGTCGGGAAAGAATTCCCGGCGTTCCCGTCGCATCTCAAGAGGAGGCCCTGTCAACAGGAACAGCGAGAGGAACTCCAGCGTCGTGCCACCATTCCATGAGTCCCCCAGACGTCTCAGTCCATTCCAGAGGAACCTCATTCCCCTTCACCGGCTCGTCTTTCACGCCGAGGATCGACTCACACCAAGGTGGCACGTGGCACAGCCCTGTGGGAAAGCCTCGTGGGAAAGCCTCGAGGGAAAGCCTCGAGGGAAAGGCACAGATCCCTTGATCCACGTGACAGGAAGCTTGACCCTACTGCTGCAGCTCGGGAAGAAAGCGCACGTGCATGACCCCACTCGAGACGAGGTCTGACTCCCCTGGGGAGACTCAGAGGCACCCCAAGTTCCATGTCAACACTGGAGAGGAATCCTCAGGTTCCGGTCCCGTCTCCTCACAGTGTCTTAGGCCCCGGCATCGACGGGAGAGGAATCCCGAGTTGGCCCCGAGCAACTCGCATGGGGACTGGCCTTTCCCGAGGCCACCAGAACGGGTCCCTGAGGTCCCTGTCGTAACTCGAGAAGACCTGCTGCAACTCGAGAAAATCCAGGAGGTTCTCCCCTCCAGGCGAGATGAGGCCCATTTCCCCTGAGGCGTCTCGATGCTAATCACACCTCACCTCTGGAACTTCGAAAGGGTCCTTCACAGCCTTGGTGAAACTCAAGAAGTTCCCCGACATACCTGTCTCCACTCGAGAGGAAACACGAGGGTCCCGCCCACATCCAGAGGAGCCCCGTTTCCTCCTCGTAGCTCGAGGTGAGGGATCCTTTCCCTGCTTCTTCGGGAAAGAATTCCCGGCGTTCCCGTCGCATCTCAAGAGGAGGCCCTCTCATCAGGAACGGCGAGAGGAACTCCAGGGTCGTGCCACCATTCCAAAAGTCCCCCAGATGTCTCAGTCCATTCCAGAGGAACCTCTTTTCCCTTCACCGGCTCGTCTTTCACGCCGAGGATCGACTCACACCAAGGTGGCACTTGGCACAGCCCTGTGGCAAAGCCTCGTCGGAAAGCCTCGAGGGAAAGCCTCGAGGGAAAGACACAGATCCCTTGATCCACGTGACAGGAAGCGAAACCCTACTGCGGCAGCTCGGGAGGGAAGCGCACATGCATTCCCCCACTCGAGAGGAGGCCTGACTCCCCTGGGGAGACTCAGAGGCACCCCAAGATCCATGTCAACACTGGAGAGGAATGCTCAGGTTCCAGCCCCGACTCCACACAAGGTCTTAGGCCCCGGCATCGACGGGAGAAGAATCCCGATATGGCCCCTAGCTACTCGCATGGGGACTGGCCCTTCCTGAGGCCACCAGAGCGGGTCCCTGAGGTCCCCGTTGTAACTCGAGAAGACCTGCCGCAACTCGAGTATATCCTGGAGGTTCTCCCCTGCAGGCGAGAGGAGGCCCATTTCCGCAGAGGCTTCTCGGGGCTAATCACACCTCACCTCTGGAACGTCGAAAGGGTCCTTGACACTCTGGGTGCAACTCAAGAAGTTCCCCGACATACCCGTCTCCACTCGAGGTGAAACACGAGGGTCCCGCCCACATCCAGAGGAGCCCCGTTTCGGCCTCGTAGCTCGAGGTGAGGGATTCTTTCCCTGCTTCGTCAGGAAAGAATTCCCGGCGTTCCCGTCGCATCTCAAGAGGAGGCCCTCTCAACAGAAACGGCGAGAGGAACTCCAGGGTCGTGCCACCATTCCAAGAGTCCCCCAAATGTCTCAGTCCATTCCAGAGGAACCTCTTTTCCCTTCACCGGCTCGTCTTTCACGGCGAGGATCGACTCACACCAAGGTGGCACCTGGCACAGCCCTGTGGGAAAGGCTCGAGGGAAAGCCACAGATCCCTTGATCCACGTGACAGGAAGCCTGACCCTACTGCTGCAGATAGGGAGGGAAGCGCACGGGCATGGCCCCACTCGAGACGAAGCCTGACTCCCCTGGTGAGACTCAGAGGCACCCCAAGATCCATGTCAACACTGGAGAGGAATCCTCAGGTTGCGGCCCCGACTCCACACAAGGTCTTAGGCCCCGGCATCGACGGGAGAGGAATCCCGAGATGGCCCCTAGCAATTCGCATGGTGTCTGGCCCTTCCTGAGGCCACAAGAGCGGGTCCCTGAGGTCCCCGTCGTAACTCGAGAAGACCTGCCGCAACTCGAGAATATCCAGGAGGTTCTCCCCTGCAGGCGAGAGGAGGCCCATTTCCGCAGAGGCTTCACAGGGCTAATCACACCTCAACTCTGGAACGTCGAAAGGGTCCTTCACACCCTGGGTGCAACTCAAGAAGTTCCCCGACATACCCGTCTCCACTCGAGAGGAAACACGAGGGTCCCGCCCACGTCCAGAGGAGCCCCGTTTCTGCCTAGTAGCTCGAGGTGACGGATCCTTTCCCTGCTTCGTCGGGAAAGAATTCCCGGCGTTCCCGTCGCATCTCAAGAGGAGGCCCTCTCTACAGGAACGGCGAGAGGAACTCCAGGGTCGTGCCACCATTCCAAGAGTCCCCCAAATGTCTCAGTCCATTCCAGAGGAACCTCTTTTCCCTTCACCGGCTCGTCTTTCACGCCGAGGATCGACACACACCAAGGTGGCACTTTGCACAGCCCTGTGGGAAAGCCTCGTGGGAAAGCCTCGAGGGAAAGCCTCGATGCAAAGCCACAGATCCCTTGATCCACGTGAGAGGAAGCGTGACACTACTGCTGCTGCTCCGGAGGGAAGCGCACGTGCACGCCCCCACTCGAGACGAGGCCTGACTCCCCTGGGGAGACTCAGAGGCACCCCAAGATCCATGTCAACACGGGAGAGGAATCCTCAGGTTCCGGCCCCGACTCCACTCAAGGTCTTAGGCCCCGGCATCGACGGGAGAGGAAACCCGAGATGGCCCCTAGCAACTCGCATGGTGCCTGGCCCTTCCTGAGGCCACAAGAGCGGGTCCCTGAGGTCCCCGTCGTAACTCGAGAAGACCTGCCGCAACTCGAGAATATCCAGGAGGTTCTCCCCTGCAGGCGAGATGAGGCCCATTTCCGCAGAGGCTTCACAGGGCTAATCACACCTCAACTCTGGAACGTCGAAAGGGTCCTTCACACCCTGGGTGCAACTCAAGAAGTTCCCCGACATACCCGTCTCCACTCGAGAGGAAACACGAGGGTCCCGCCCACATCCAGAGGAGCCCGGTTTCCGCCTCGTAGCTCGAGGTGAGGAATCCTTTCCCTGCTTCGTCGGGAAAGAATTCCCGGCGTTCCCGTCGCATCTCAAGAGGAGGCCCTCTCAACAGGAACGGCGAGAGGAACTCCAGGGTCGTGCCACCATTCCAAGAGTCCCCCGGATGTCTCAGTCCATTCCAGAGGAACCTCTTTTCACTTCACCGGCTCGTCTTTCACGCCGAGGATCGACTCACTCCAAGGTGGCGTTTGGCACGGCCCTGTGGGAAAGCCTCGTGGGAAAGCCTCGAGGGAAAGCCTCGAGGGAAAGTCACAGATCCCTTGAGACACGTGACAGGAAGCGTGACACTACTGCTGCATCTCGGGAGGGAAGGGGACGTGCATTCCCCCACTCGAGACGAGTCCTGACTCCCCTGGGGAGACTGAGATGCACCCCAAGATCCATGTCAACACGGGAGAGGAATCCTCAGGTTCCGGCCCTGACTCCACACAAGGTCTTAGGCCCCGGCATCGACGGGAGAGGAATCCCGAGATGGCCCCTAGCAACTCGCATGGGGCCTGGCCTTTCCTGAGGCCACCAGAGCGGGTCCGTGAGGTCCCCGTCGTAACTTGAGAAGACCTGCCGCAACTCGAGAATATCCAGGAGGTTCTCCCCTGCAGGCGAGATGAGGCCCATTTGCGCAGAGGCGTCTCGGGGCTAATCACACCTCACCTCTGGAACGTCGAAAGGGTACTTCACACCCTTGGTGCAACTCAAGAAGTTCCCCGACATACCCGTCTCCACTCGAGAGGAAACACGAGGGTCCCGCCCACATCCAGAGGAGCCCCGTTTCCGCCTCAGACTCGAGATGAGGGATCCTTTCCCTGCTTCGTCGGGAAAGAATTCCCGGCGTTCCCGTCGCATCTCAAGAGGAGGCCCTGTCAACAGGAACAGCGAGAGGAACTCCAGCGTCGTGCCACCATTCCATGAGTCCCCCAGACGTTTCAGTCCATTCCAGAGGAACCTCATTCCCCTTCACCGGCTCGTCTTTCACGCCGAGGATCGACTCACACCAAGGTGGCACGTGGCACAGCCCTGTGGGAAAGCCTCGTGGGAAAGCCTCGAGGGAAAGCCTCGAGGGAAAGGCACAGATCCCTTGATCCACGTGACAGGAAGCTTGACCCTACTGCTGCAGCTCGGGAAGAAAGCGCACGTGCATGACCCCACTCGAGACGAGGTCTGACTCCCCTGGGGAGACTCAGAGGCACCCTAAGTTCCATGTCAACACTGGAGAGGAATCCTCAGGTTCCGGCCCCGTCTCCTCACAGTGTCTTAGGCCCCGGCATCGACGGGAGAGGAATCCCGAGTTGGCCCCGAGCAACTCGCATGGGGACTGGCCTTTCCCGAGGCCACCAGAGCGGGTCCCTGAGGTCCCCGTCGTAACTCGAGAAGACCTGCTGCAACTCGAGAAAATCCAGGAGGTTCTCCCCTCCAGGCGAGATGAGGCCCATTTCCCCTGAGGCGTCTCGATGCTAATCACACCTCACCTCTGGAACTTCGAAAGGGTCCTTCACAGCCTTGGTGAAACTCAAGAAGTTCCCCGACATACCCGTCTCCACTCGAGAGGAAACACGAGGGTCCCGCCCACATCCAGAGGAGCCCCGTTTCCTCCTCGTAGCTCGAGATGAGGGATCCTTTCATTGCATCGTCGGGTAAGAATTCCCGGCGTTCCCGTCGCATCTCAAGAGGAGGCCCTCTCAACAGGAACGGCGAGAGGAACTCCAGGGTCGTGCCACCATTCCAAGAGTCCCCCAGATGTCTCAGTCCATTCCAGAGGTACCTCTTTTCCCTTCACCGGCTCGTCTTTCACGGCGATGATCGACTCACACCAAGGTGGCACTTGGCACAGCCCTGTGGGAAAGCCTCGTGGGAAAGCCTCGAGGGAAAGCCACAGATTCCTTGATCCACGTGAGAGGAAGCATGACACTACTGCTGCAGCTCGGGATGGAAGCGCACGTGCATGCCCCCACTCGAGACGAGGCCTGACTCCCCTGGGGATACTCAGAGGCACCCCAAGATCCATGTCAACACTGGAAAGGAATCCTCAGGTTCCGGCCCCGACTCCACACAAGGTCTTAGGCCCCGGCATCGACGGGAGAGGAATCCCGAGATGGCCCCTAGCAACTCTCATGGGGACTGGCCCTTCCTGAGGCCACCAGAGCGGGTCCCTGAGGTCCCCGTCGTAACTCGAGAAGACCTGCCGCAACTCGAGAAAATCCAGGAGGATCTCTCCTCCAGGCGAGAGGAGGCCCATTTCCGCAGAGGCTTCTCGGGGCTAATCACACCTCACCTCTGGAACGTCGAAAGGGTCCTTCACACCCTGGGTGCAACTCAAGATGTTGGCCGACATACCCGTCTCCACTCGAGAGGAAACACGAGGGTCCCGCCCACATCCAGAGGAGCCCCGTTTCTGCCTCATAGCTCGAGATGAGGGATCCTATCCCTGCTTCGTCGGGAAAGAGTTCCCGGCGTTCCCGTCGCATCTCAAGAGGAGGCCCTCTCAACAGGAACAGCGAGAGGAACTCCAGGGTCGTGCCACCATTCCAAGAGTCCCCTAGATGTCTCAGTCCATTCCAGAGGAAACTCTTTTCCCTTCACCGGCTCGTCTTTCACGCCGAGGATCGACTCACACCAAGGTGGCACGTGGCACGGCCCTGTGGGAAAGCCTCGAGGGAAAGCCTCGAGGGAAAGCCACAGATCCCTTGATCCACGTGACAGGAAGCATGACACTACTGCTGCAGCTCGGGAGGAAAGCGCACGTGCATGCCCCCACTCGAGACGAGGCCTGACTCCCCTGGGGAGACTCAGAAGCACCCCAAGATCCATGGCAACACTGGAGAGGAATCCTCAGGGTCCAGCCCCGACTCCACACAAGGTCTTAGGCCCCAGCATGGACGGGAGAGGAATCCCGAGAGGGCCCCTAGCAACTCGCATGGGGACTGGCCTTTCCTGAGGCCACCAGAGCGGGTCCCTGAGGTCCCCGTCGTAACTCGAGAAGACCTGCCCCAACTCGAGAAAATCCAGGAGGTTCTCCCCTCCAGGCGAGATGAGGCCCATTTCTGCTGAGGCGTCTCCAGGCTGATCACACATCACCTCTAGAACTTCGAGAGGGTCTTTCACACCCTTGGTGCAAATCAAGAAGCTCCCCGACATACCCGTCCCCACTCGAGAGGAAACACGAGGGTCCCGCCCACATCCAGAGCAGCCCCGTTTCCGCCTCATAGCTCGAGATGAGGGATCCTTTCCCTGCTTCGTCGGGAAAGAGTTCCGGGGTTCCCGTCGCATCTCAAGAGGAGGCCCTCTCAAAAGGAACGGCGAGAGGAACTCCAGGGTCGTGCCACCATTCCATGAGTCCCCCAGATGTCTCAGTCCATTCCAGAGGAACCTCTTTGCCCTTCACCGGCTCATCTTTCATGCCAAGGATCGACTCACACCAAGGTGGCACGTGGCACGGCCCTGTGGGAAAGCCTCGAGGGAAAGCCTCGAGGGAAAGCCACAGATCCCTTGATCCACGTGACAGGAAGCGTGACACTACTGCTGCAGCTCGGGAGGAAAGCGCACGTGCATGCCCCCACACGAGACGAGGCCTGACTCCCCTGGGGAGACTCAGAAGCACCCCGAGATCCATGGCAACACTGGAGAGGAATCCTCAGGGTCCGGCCCCGACTCCACACAAGGTCTTAGGCCCCGACATGGACGGGAGAGGAATCCCGAGAGGGCCCCTAGCAACTCGCATGGGGACGGGCCTTTCTTGAGGCCACCAGAGCGGGTCCCTGAGGTCCCCGTCGTAACTCGAGAAGACCTGCCGCAACTCGAGAAAATCCAGGAGGTTCTCCCCTCCAGGCGAGATGAGGCCCATTTCCGCTGAAGCTTCTCGAGGCTGATCACACCTCACCTCTGGAACTTCGAATGGGTCCTTCACACCCTTGGTGCAAATCAAGAAGTTCCGCGACATACCCGTCTCCACTCGAGAGGAAAGACGAGGGTCCCGCCCACATCCAGAGGTGCCCCGTTTCCGCCTGGTACTTCGAGATGAGGCATCCTTTCTCTGCTTCGTCGGGAATGAGGTCCCGGCGTTCCCGTCGCATCTCAAGAGGAGGCCCTCTCAACAGGATCGGCGAGAGGAACTCCAGGGTCGTACCACCATTCCAAGAGTCCCCAAGATGTCTCAGTCCATTCCAGTGGAACCTCTTTTCCCTTCACCGGCTCGTCTTTCACGCCGAGGATCGATTCACACCAAGGAGTCACGTGGCACAGCCCTGTGGGAAAACCTCGTGGGAAAGCCTCGAGGGAAAGCCACAGATCACTTGATCCACGTGACAGGGAGCGTGACACTACTGCTGCAGCTCGGGAGGAAAGCGCACGTGCATGCCCCCACTCGAGACGAGGCCTGACTCCCCTGGGGAGACTCAGAAGCACCCCAAGATCCATGGCAACACTGGAGAGGAATCCTCAGGGTCCGGCCCCGACTCCACACAAGGTCTTAGGCCCCAGCATGGACGGGAGAGTAATCCCGAGAGGGCCCCTAGCAACTCGCATGGGGACTGGCTTTTCCTGAGGCCACCAGAGCAGGTCCCTGAGGTCCCCGTCGTAACACGAGAAGACCTGCTGCAACTCGAGAAAATCCAGGAGGTTCTCTCCTCCAGGCGAGATGAGGCCCATTTCCGCTGAGGCGTCTCGAGGCTGATCACACCCCACCTCTGGAACTTCGAAAGGGTCCTTCACACCCTTGGTGCAAATCAAGAAGCTCCCCGACATACCCGTCTCCACTCGAGAGGAAACAGGAGGGTCCCGACCACACCCAGAGGAGCCCCGTTTCCGCCTCATAGCTCGAGATGATGGATTCTTTCCCTGCTTCTTCGGGAAAGAGTTCCCGGCGTTCCCGTCGCATCTCAAGAGGAGGCCCTCTCAACAGGAACAGCGAGAGGAACTCCAGGGTCGTGCCCCCATTCCAAGAGTCCCCCAGATGTCTCAGTCCATTACAGAGGAATCTCTTTTCCCTTCACCGGCTCGTCTTTCACGCCGAGGATCGACTCACACCAAGGTGGCACGTGGCACGGCCCTGTGGGAAAGCCTCGAGGGAAAGCCTCGATGGAAAGCCACAGATCCCTTGATCCACGTGACAGGAAGCGTGACACTACTGCTGCAGCTCGGGAGGAAAGCGCACGTGCATGCCCCCACTCGAGACGAGGCCTGACTCCCCTGGGGAGACTCAGAAGCACCCCAAGATCCATGGCAACACTGGAGAGGAATCCTCAGGGTCCAGCCCCGACTCCACACAAGGTCTTAGGCCCCGGCATTGACGGGAGAGGAATCCCGAGAGGGCCCCAAGCAACTCGCATGGGGACTGGCCTTTCCCGAGGCCACCAGAGCGGGTCCCTGAGGTCCCCGTCATAACTCGAGAAGACCTGCCGCAACTCGAGAAAATCCAGGAGGTTCTCCCCTCCAGGCGAGATGAGGCCCATTTCCCCTGAGGCTTCTCGAGGCTGATCACACCTCACCTCTGGAACTTCGAAAGGGTCCTTCACACCCTTGGTGCTAATCAAGAAGTTCCGCGACATACCCGTCTCCACTCGAGAGGAAACTCGAGGGTCCCGCCGACATCCATTGGAGCCCCGTTTCCGCCTGGTAGCTCGAGATGAGGCATCCTTTCCCTGCTTCGTCGGGAAAGAGGTCCAGGCGTTTCCGTCGCACCTCAAGAGGAGGCCCTCTCAACAAGAACGGCGAGAGGAACTCCAGGGTCGTGCCACCATTCCAAGAGTCCCCCAGATGTCTCAGTCCATTCCAGAGGAACCTCTTTTCCCTTCACCGGCTCGTCTTTCACGCCGAGGATCGACTCACACCAAGGTGGCACGTGGCACGGCCCTGTGGGAAAGTCTCGAGGGAAAGCCTCGAGGGAAAGCCACAGATCCCTTGATCCACGTGACAGGAAGCGTGACACTACTGCGGCAGCTCTGGAGGAAAGCGCACGTGCATGCCCCCCTCGAGACGAGGCCTGACTCCCCAGGGGAGACTCAGAAGCACCCCAAGATCCATGGCAACACTGGAGAGAAATCCTCAGGGTCCGGCCCCGACTCCACACAAGGTCTTAGGCCCCGGCATGGACGGGAGAGGAATCCCGAGAAGGCCCCTAGCAACTCGCATGGGGACTGGCCTTTCCTGAGGCCACCAGAGCGGGTCCCTGAGGTCCCCGTCGTAACTCGAGAAGACCTGCCGCAACTCGAGAAAATCCAGGAGGTTCTCCCCTCCAGGCGAGATGAGGCCCATTTCCGCTGAGGCTTCTCGAGGCTGATCACACCTCACCTCTGGAACTTCGAAAGGGTCCTTAATACCCTTGGTGCAAATCAAGAAGTTCCCCGACTTACCCGTCTCCACTCGAGAGGAAACACGAGGGTCCCGCCCACATCCAGAGGAGCCCCGTTTCCGGCTCGTAGCTCGAGATGAGGGATCCTTTCCCTGCTTCGTCGGGAAAGAGTTCCCGGCGTTCCCGTCGCATCTCAAGAGGACTCCCTCTCAACAGGAACGGCGAGAGGAACTCCAGGTTCGTGCCACCATTCCAATAGTCCCCCAGATGTCTCAGTCCATTCCAGAGGAACCTCTTTTCCCTTCACTGGCTCGTCTTTCACGCCGAGGATCGACTCACACCAAGGTGGCACGTGGCACAGCCCTGTGGGAAAGCCTCGTGGGAAAGCCTGGAGGGAAAGCCTCGAGGGAAAGCCGCAGATCCCTTGATCCACGTGACAGGAAGCGTGACACTACTGCTGCAGCTCGGGAGGAAAGCGCACGTGCATGCCCCCACTCGAGACGAGGCCTGACTCCCCTGTGGCGACTCAGAAGCACCCCATGATCCATGGCAGCACTGGAGAGTAATACTCAGGTTCCGGCCCCGAATCCACAAAAGGACTGAGGCCCCGGCATGGACGGGAGAGGAATCCCGAGAGGTCCCCTAGCAACTGGCATGGCGACTGGCCTTTCCTGAGGCCACCAGAGCGGGTCCCTGAGGTCCCCGTCGTAACTCGGGAAGACCTGCCGCAACTCGAGAAAATCCAGGAGGTTCTCCCCTCCAGGCGAGATGAGGCCCATTTCCGCTGAGGCGTCTCCAGGCTGATCACACCTCACCTGTAGAACTTCGAGAGGGTCCTTCACACCCTTGGTGCAAATCAAGAAGTTCCCCGACATACCCGTCTCCACTCGAGAGGAAACACGAGGGTCCCGCCCACATCCAGAGGAGCCCCGTTTCCGCCTCGTAGCTCGAGATGAGGGATCCTTTCCCTGCTTCGTCGGGAAAGAGTTTCCGGCTTTACCATCGCATCTCAAGAGGAGGCCCTCTCAACAGGAACGGCGAGAGGAACTCCAGGGTCGTGCCACCATTCGAAGAGTCCCCCAGATGTCTCATTCCATTCCAGAGGAACCTCTTTTCCCTTCATCGGCTCGTCTTTCACGCCGAGGATCGACTCACACCAAGGTGGCACGTGGCACAGCCCTGTGGGAAAGCCTCGTGGGAAAGCCTCGAGGGAAAGCCGCAGATCCCTTGGTGCACGTGACAGGAAGCGTGACACTACTGCTGCAGCTCGGGAGGAAAGCGCATGTGCATGCCCCCACTCGAGACGAGGCCTGACTCCCCTGGGGAGACTCAGAAGCACCCCAAGATCCATGGCAACACTGGAGAGGAATCCTCAGGGTCCGGCCCCGACTCCACACAAGGTCTTAGGCACCGGCATGGACGGGAGAGGAATCCCGAGAGGGCCCCTAGCAACTCGCATGGGGACTGGCCTTTCCTGAGGCCACCAGAGCGGGTCCCTGAGGTCCCCGTCGTAACTCGAGAAGACCTGCCGCAACTCGAGAAAATCCAGGAGGTTCTCCCCTCCAGGCGAGATGAGGCCCATTTCCGCTGAAGCTTCTCGAGGCTGATCACACCTCACCTCTGGAACTTCGAATGGGTCCTTCACACCCTTGGTGCAAATCAAGAAGTTCCGCGACATACCCGTCTCCACTCGAGAGGAAAGACGAGGGTCCCGCCCACATCCAGAGGTGCCCCGGTTCCGCCTGGTACTTCGAGATGAGGCATCCTTTCTCTGCTTCGTCGGGAATGAGGTCCCGGCGTTCCCGTCGCATCTCAAGAGGAGGCCCTCTCAACAGGATCGGCGAGAGGAACTCCAGGGTCGTGCCACCATTCCAAGAGTCCCCAAGATGTCTCAGTCCATTCCAGAGGAACCTCTTTTCCCTTCACCGGCTCGTCTTTCACGCCGAGGATCGATTCACACCAAGGAGTCACGTGGCACAGCCCTGTGGGAAAACCTCGTGGGAAAGCCTCGAGGGAAAGCCACAGATCACTTGATCCCCGTGACAGGGAGCGTGACACTACTGCTGCAGCTCGGGAGGAAAGCGCACGTGCATGCACCCACTCGAGACGAGTCCTGACTCTCCTGGGGAGACTCAGAAGCACACCAAGATCCATGGCAACACTGGAGAGGAATCCTCAGGGTCCGGCCCCGACTCCACACAAGGTCTTAGGCCCCAGCATGGACGGGAGAGTAATCCCGAGAGGGCCCCTAGCAACTCGCATGGGGACTGGCTTTTCCTGAGGCCACCAGAGCAGGTCCCTGAGGTCCCCGTCGTAACACGAGAAGACCTGCTGCAACTCGAGAAAATCCAGGAGGTTCTCCCCTCCAGGCGAGATGAGTCCCATTTCCAATGAGGCGTCTTGAGGCTGATCACACCTCACCTCTGGAACTTCGAAAGGGTCCTTCACACCCTTGGTGCAAAACAAGAAGCTCCCCGACATACCCGTCTCCACTCGAGAGGAAACACGAGGGTCCCGCCCACATACAGAGGAGCCCCGTTTCCGCCTCATAGCTCGAGATGAGGGATCCTTTCCCTGCTTCGTCGGGAAAGAGTTCCCGGCGTTCCCGTCGCATCTCAAGAGGAGGCCCTCTCAACAGGAACGGCGAGAGGAACTCCAGGGTCGTGCCACCATTCCAAGAGTCCACCACATGTCTCAGTCCATTCCAGAGGAACCTCTTTTCCCTTCACCGGTTCGTCCTTCACGCTGAGGATCGACTCACACCAAGGTGGCACGTGGCACAGACCTGTGGGAAAGCCTCGTGGGAAAGCCTCGAGGGAAAGCCGCAGATCCCTTGATGCACGTGATAGGAAGCGTGACACTACTGCTGCAGCTCGGGAGGAAAGCGCACGTGCATGCCCCACTCGAGACGAGGCCTGACTCCCCTGTGGCGACTCAGAAGCACCCCATGATCCATGGCAGCACTGGAGAGGAATACTCAGGTTCCGGCCCCGAATCCACAAAAGGACTGAGGCCCCGGCATGGACGGGAGAGGAATCCCGAGAGGTCCCCTAGCAACTGGCATGGCGACTAGCCTTTCCTGAGGCCACCAGAGCGGGTCCCTGAGGTCCCCGTCGTAACTCGGGAAGACCTGCCGCAACTCGAGAAAATCCAGGAGGTTCTCCCCTCCAGGCGAGATGAGGCCCATTTCCGCTGAGGCGTCTCCAGGCTGATCACACCTCACCTGTAGAACTTCGAGAGGGTCCTTCACACCCTTGGTGCAAATCAAGAAGTTCCCCGACATACCCGTCTCCACTCGAGAGGAAACACGAGGGTCCCGCCCACATCCAGAGGAGCCCCGTTTCCGCCTCGTAGCTCGAGATGAGGGATCCTTTCCCTGCTTCGTCGGGAAAGAGTTCCCGGCTTTACCATCGCATCTCAAGAGGAGACCCTCTCAACAGGAACGGCGAGAGGAACTCCAGGGTCGTGCCACCATTCGAAGAGTCCCCCAGATGTCTCATTCCATTCCAAAGGAACCTCTTTTCCCTTCATCGGCTCGTCTTTCACGCCGAGGATCGACTCACACCAAGGTGGCACGTGGCACAGCCCTGTGGGAAAGCCTCGTGGGAAAGCCTCGAGGGAAAGCCGCAGATCCCTTGGTGCACGTGACAGGAAGCGTGACACTTCTGCTTCAGCTCGGGAGGAAAGCGCACGTGCATGCCCACACTCGAGACGAGTCCTGACTCCCCTGAGTCGACTCAGAAGCACCCCATGATCCATGGCAGCACTGGAGAGGAATACTCAGGTTCCGGCCCCGAATCCACACAAGGACTGAGGCCCCGACATGGACGGGAGAGGAATCCCGAGAGGTCCCCTAGCAACTGGCATGGGGACTGGCCTTTCCTGAGGCCACCAGAGCGGGTCCCTGAGGTCCCCGTCGTAACTCGAGAAGACCTGCCGCAACTCGAGAAAATCCAGGAGGTTCTCCCCTCCAGGCGAGATGAGGCCCATTTCCCCTGAGGCGACTCGAGGCTGATCACACCTCACCTCTGGAACTTCGAAAGGGTCCTTCACACCCTTGGTGCAAATCAAGAAGCTCCCCGACATACCCGTCTCCACTGGAGAGGAAACACGAGGGTCCCGCCCACATCCAGAGGAGCCCCGTTTCTGCCTCATAGCTCGAGATGAGGGATCCTATCCCTGCTTCGTCGGGAAAGATTTCCCGGCGTTCCCGTCGCATCTCAAGAGGAGGCCCTCTCAACAGGAACAGCGAGAGGAACCCCACGGTCGTGCCACCATTCCAAGAGTCCCCTAGATGTCTCAGTCCATTCCAGAGGAAACTCTTTTCCCTTCACCGGCTCGTCTTTCACGCCGAGGATCGACTCACACCAAGGTGGCACGTGGCACGGCCCTGTGGGAAAGCCTCGAGGGACAGCCTCGAGGGAAAGCCACAGATCCCTTGATCCACGTGACAGGAAGCGTGACACTACTGCTGCAGCTCGGGAGGAAAGCGCACGTGCATGCCCCCACTCGAGACGAGGAGTGACTCCCCTGGGGAGACTCAGAAGCACCCCAAGATCCATGGCAACACTGGAGAGGAATACTCAGGGTCCGGCCCCGACTCCACACAAGGTCTTAGGCCCCGGCATGGACGGGAGAGGAATCCCGAGAGGGCCCCTAGCAACTCGCATGGGGACTGGCCTTTCCTGAGGCCACCAGAGCGGGTCCCTGAGGTCCCAGTCGTAACTCGAGAAGACCTGCCCCAACTCGAGAAAATCCAGGAGGTTCTCCCCTCCAGGCGAGATGAGGCCCATTTCTGCTGAGGCGTCTCCAGGCTGATCACACCTCACCTCTAGAACTTCGAGAGGGTCCTTCACACCCTTGGTGCAAATCAAGAAGCTCCCCAACATACCCGTCCCCACTCGAGAGGAAACACGAGGGTCCCGCCCACATCCAGAGCAGCCCCGTTTCCGCCTCATAGATAGAGATGAGGGATCCTTTCCCTGCTTCGTCGGGAAAGAGTTCCGGGGTTCCCGTCGCATCTCAAGAGGAGGCCCTCTCAAAAGGAACGGCGAGAGGAACTCCAGGGTCGTGCCACCATTCCATGAGTCCCCCAGATGTCTCAGTCCATTCCAGAGGAACCTCTTTGCCCTTCACCGGCTCATCTTTCATGCCAAGGATCGACTCACACCAAGGTGGCACGTGGCACGGCCCTGTGGGAAAGCCTCGAGGGAAAGCCTCGAGGGAAAGCCACAGATCCCTTGATCCACGTGACAGGAAGCGTGACACTACTGCTGCAGCTCGGGAGGAAAGCGCATGTGCATGCCCCCACTCGAGACAAGGCCTGACTCCCCTGGGGAGACTCAGAAGCACCCCAAGATCCATGGCAACACTGGAGAGGAATCCTCAGGGTCCGGCCCCGACTCCACACAAGGTCTTAGGCACCGGCATGGACGGGAGAGGAATCCCGAGAGGGCCCCTAGCAACTCGCATGGGGACTGGCCTTTCCTGAGGCCACCAGAGCGGGTCCCTGAGGTCCCCGTCGTAACTCGAGAAGACCTGCCGCAACTCGAGAAAATCCAGGAGGTTCTCCCCTCCAGGCGAGATGAGGCCCATTTCCGCTGAAGCTTCTCGAGGCTGATCACACCTCACCTCTGGAACTTCGAATGGGTCCTTCACACCCTTGGTGCAAATCAAGAAGTTCAGCGACATACCCGTCTCCACTCGAGAGGAAAGACGAGGGTCCCGCCCACATCCAGAGGTGCCCCGGTTCCGCCTGGTACTTCGAGATGAGGCATCCTTTCTCTGCTTCGTCGGGAATGAGGTCCCGGCGTTCCCGTCGCATCTCAAGAGGAGGCCCTCTCAACAGGATCGGCGAGAGGAACTCCAGGGTCGTGCCACCATTCCAAGAGTCCCCAAGATGTCTCAGTCCATTCCAGAGGAACCTCTTTTCCCTTCACCGGCTCGTCTTTCACGCCGAGGATCGATTCACACCAAGGAGTCACGTGGCACAGCCCTGTGGGAAAACCTCGTGGGAAAGCCTCGAGGGAAAGCCACAGATCACTTGATCCCCGTGACAGGGAGCTTGACACTACTGCTGCAGTTCGGGAGGAAAGCGCACGTGCATGCACCCACTCGAGACGAGTCCTGACTCTCCTGGGGAGACTCAGAAGCACACCAAGATCCATGGCAACACTGGAGAGGAATCCTCAGGGTCCGGCCCCGACTCCACACAAGGTCTTAGGCCCCAGCATGGACGGGAGAGTAATCCCGAGAGGGCCCCTAGCAACTCGCATGGGGACTGGCTTTTCCTGAGGCCACCAGAGCAGGTCCCTGAGGTCCTCGTCGTAACACGAGAAGACCTGCTGCAACTCGAGAAAATCCAGGAGGTTCTCCCCTCCAGGCGAGATGAGGCCCATTTCCACTGAGGCGTCTCGAGGCTGATCACACCTCACCTCTGGAACTTCGAAAGGGTCCTTCACACCCTTGGTGCAAAACAAGAAGCTCCCCGACATACCCGTCTCCACTCGAGAGGAAACACGAGGGTCCCGCCCACATACAGAGGAGCCCCGTTTCCGCCTCATAGCTCGAGATGAGGGATCCTTTCCCTGCTTCGTCGGGAAAGAGTTCCCGGCGTTCCCGTCGCATCTCAAGAGGAGGCCCTCTCAACAGGAACGGCGAGAGGAACTCCAGGGTCGTGCCACCATTCCAAGAGTCCACCACATGTCTCAGTCCATTCCAGAGGAACCTCTTTTCCCTTCACCGGTTCGTCCTTCACGCTGAGGATCGACTCACACCAAGGTGGCACGTGGCACAGACCTGTGGGAAAGCCTCGTGGGAAAGCCTCGAGGGAAAGCCGCAGATCCCTTGATGCACGTGATAGGAAGCGTGACACTACTGCTGCAGCTCGGGAGGAAAGCGCACGTGCATGCCCCCACTCGAGACGAGGCCTGACTCCCCTGTGGCGACTCAGAAGCACCCCATGATCCATGGCAGCACTGGAGAGGAATACTCAGGTTCCGGCCCCGAATCCACAAAAGGACTGAGGCCCCGGCATGGACGGGAGAGGAATCCCGAGAGGTCCCCTAGCAACTGGCATGGCGGTTGGCCTTTCCTGAGGCCACCAGAGCGGGTCCCTGAGGTCCCCGTCGTAACTCGGGAAGACCTGCCGCAACTCGAGAAAATCCAGGAGGTTCTCCCCTCCAGGCGAGATGAGGCCCATTTCCGCTGAGGCGTCTCCAGGCTGATCACACCTCACCTGTAGAACTTCGAGAGGGTCCTTCACACCCTTGGTGCAAATCAAGAAGTTCCCCGACATACCCGTCTCCACTCGAGAGGAAACACGAGGGTCCCGCCCACATCCAGAGGAGCCCCGTTTCCGCCTCGTAGCTCGAGATGAGGGATCCTTTCCCTGCTTCGTCGGGAAAGAGTTCCCGGCTTTACCATCGCATCTCAAGAGGAGACCCTCTCAACAGGAACGGCGAGAGGAACTCCAGGGTCGTGCCACCATTCGAAGAGTCCCCCAGATGTCTCATTCCATTCCAGAGGAACCTCTTTTCCCTTCATCGGCTCGTCTTTCACGCCGAGGATCGACTCACACCAAGGTGGCACGTGGCACAGCCCTGTGGGAAAGCCTCGTGGGAAAGCCTCGAGGGAAAGCCGCAGATCCCTTGGTGCACGTGACAGGAAGCGTGACACTTCTGCTTCAGCTCGGGAGGAAAGCGCACGTGCATGCCCCTACTCGAGACGAGGCCTGACTCCCCTGGAGAGACTCAGAAGCACCCCAAGATCCATGGCAACACTGGAGAGGAATCCTCAGGTTCCGGCTCCGACTCCACACATGGTCTTAGGCCCCGGCATGGACGGGACAGGAATCCCGAGAGGTCCCCTAGCAACTCGCATGGGGACTGGCCTTTCCTGAGGCTACAAGAGCGGGTCCCTGAATTCCCCGTGGTAACTCGAGAAGACCTGCCGCAACTCGAGAAAATCCAGGAGGTTCTCCCCTCCAGGCGAGATGAGGCCCATTTCCGCTGAGGCGTCTCGAGGCTGATCACACCTCACCTCTGGAATTTCGAAAGGGTCCTTCACACCCTTGGTGCAAATCAAGAAGTTCCCCGACATACCCGTCTCCACTCGAGAGGAATCACGAGGGTCCCGCCCACATCCAGAGGAGCCCCGTTTTTGCCTCGTAGCTCGAGATGAGGGATCCTTTCCCTGCTTCGTCGGGAAAGAGTTCCCGGCGTTCCCGTCGCATCTCAAGTGGAGGCCCTCTCAACAGGAACGGCGAGAGGAACTCCAGGGTCGTGCCACCATTCCAAGAGTCCCCCAGAAGTCTCAGTCCATTCCAGAGGCACCTCATTTCCCTTCACCGGCTCGTCTTTCACGCCGAGGACCGACTCACACCAAGGTGGCACGTGGCACAGCCTTGTGGGAAAGCCTCGTGGGAAAGCCTCGAGGGACAGCCTCGAGGTAAAGCCACAGATTCCTTGATCCACGTGACAGGAAGCGTGAAACTACTGCTTCAGCTCGGGAGGAAAGCGCACGTGCATGCCCCTACTCGAGACGAGGCCTAACTCCCCTGGGGGGACTCAGAAGCACCCCAAGATCCATGGCAACACTGGAGAGGAATCCTCAGCTTCCGGCCCCGACTCCACACAAGGACTGAGGCCCCGGCATGGACGGGAGAGGAATCCCGAGAGGTCCCCCAGAAACTCGCATGGGGACTGGCCTCTCCTGAGGCCACCAGAGCGGGTCCCTGAGGTCCCCGTCGTAACTCGGGAAGACCTGCCGCAACTAGAGAAAATCCAGGTGGTTCTCCCCTCCAGCGAGATGAGGCCCATTTCCGCTGAGGTGTCTCGAGGCTGATCACTCCTCACCTCTGGAACTTCGAAAGGGTCCTTCACACCCTTGGTGCAAATCAAGAAGTTCCCCGACATACCCGTCTCCACTCGAGAGGAAACACGAGGGTCCCGCCCACATCCAGAGCAGCCCCGTTTCCGCCTCGTAGCTCGAGATGAGGGATCCTTTCCCTTCTTCGTCGGGAAAGAGTTCCCGGCGTTCCCATCGCATCTCAAGAGGAGGCCCTCTCAACAGGAACGGCGAGAGGAACTCCAGGGTCGTGCCACCATTCCAAGAGTCCCCCAGATGTCTCAGTCCATACCAGAGGAACCTCTTTCCCTTCACCGGCTCGTCTTTCACGCCGAGGACCGACTCACACCAAGGTGGCACGTGTCACAGCCCTGTGGGAAAGACTCGTGGGAAAGCCTCTGGGGACAGCCTCGAGGGAAAGCCACAGATTCCTTGATCCACGTGACAGGAAGCGTGACACTCCTGCTTCAGCTCGGGAGGAAAGCGCACGTGCATGCCCCTACTCGAGACGAGGCCTAACTCCCCTGGGAGGACTCAGAAGCACCCCAAGATTCATGGCAACACTGGAGAGGAATCCTCAGGTTCCGGCCCCGACTCCACACAAGGACTGAGGCCCCGGCATGGACGGGAGAGGAATCCCGAGATGGCCCCTAGCAACTCGCATGGGAACTGGCCTTTCCTGAGGCCACCAGAGCGGGTCCCTGAGGTCCCCATCGTAACTCGAGAAGACCTGCCGCAACTCGAGAAAATCCAGGAGGTTCTCCCTTCAAGGCGAGATGAGGCCCATTTCCGCTGAGGCGTCTCGAGGCTGATCACACCTCACCTCTGGAACTTTGATAGGCTCCTTCACTCCCTTGCTGCAAATCAAGAAGTTCCCCGACATACCCGTCTCCACTCGAGAGGAATCACGAGGGTCCCGCCCACATCCAGAGGAGCCCCGTTTCCGCCTCGTAGCTCGAGATGAGGGATACTTTCCCTGCTTCGTCGGGAAAGAGTTCCCAGCGTTCCCGTCGCATCTCAAGAGAAGGCCCTCTCAACAGGAACGGTGAGAGGAACTCCAGGGTTGTGTCACATTTCAAAGAGTCCCCCAGATGTCTCAGTTCATTCCAGAGGAACCTCTTTTCCCTTCACCGGCTAGTCTTTCACGCCGAGGATCGACTCACACCAAGGTGGCACGTGGCACAGCCCTGTGGGAAAGCCTCGTGGGAAAGCCTCGAGGGACAGCCTCGAGGGAAAGCCACAGATTCCTTGATCCACGTGACAGGAAGCGTGACACTACTGCTTCAGCACGGGAGGAAATCGCATGTGCATGCCCCTACTCGAGACGAGGCCTAACTCCCCTGGGGGGACTCAGAAGCACCCCAAGATCCATGGCAACACTGGAGAGGAATCCTCAGGTTCTGGCCCCGACTCCACACAAGGACTGAGGCCCCGGCATGGACGGGAGAGGAATCCCGAGAGGTCCCCTAGCAACTCGCATGGGG
The DNA here is from genome assembly GCF_023091745.1 of Budorcas taxicolor. Classification (NCBI taxonomy): domain Eukaryota; kingdom Metazoa; phylum Chordata; class Mammalia; order Artiodactyla; family Bovidae; genus Budorcas; species Budorcas taxicolor. The sequence goes on from NW_026291535.1 coordinate 1,165,354, forward strand.
ACTGGCCTTTCCTGAGGCCACCAGTGCGGGACCCTGAGGTCCCCGTCGTAACTCGAGAAGACCTGCCGCAACTCGAGAAAATCCAGGAGGTTCTCCCCTCCAGGCTAGATGAGGCCCATTTCCGCTGAGGTGTCTCGAGGCTGATCACACCTCACCTCTGGAATTTCGAAAGGGTCCTTCACACCCTTGGTGCAAATCAAGAAGTTCCCCGACATACCCGTCTCCACTCGAGAGGAAACACGAGGGTCCCGCCCACATCCAGAGGAGCCCCGTTTCCGCCTCGTAGCTCGAGATGAGGGATCCTTTCCCTGCTTCGTCGGGAAAGAGTTCCCGGCCTTCCCGTCGCATCTCAAGAGGAGGCCCTCTCAACAGGAACGGCGAGAGGAACTCCAGGGTCGTGCCACCATTCCAAGAGTCCCCCAGATGTCTCAGTCCATTCCAGAGGAACCTCTTTTCCCTTCACCGGCTCGTCTTTCACGCCGAGGACCGACTCACACCAAGGTGGCATGTGGCACAGCCCTGTGGGAAAGCCTCGTGGGAAAGCCTCGAGGGACAGCCTCGAGGGAAAGCCACAGATTCCTTGATCCACGTGACAGGAAGCGTGAAACTACTGCTTCAGCACGGGAGGAAAGCGCATGTGCATGCCCCTTCTCGAGACGAGGCCTAACTCCCCTGGGGGGACTCAGAAGCACCCCAAGATCCATGGCAACACTGGAGAGGAAACCTCAGGTTCCGTCCCCGACTCCACACAAGGACTGAGGCCCCGGCATGGACGGGAGAGGAATCCCGAGAGGTCCCCTAGAAACTCCCATGGGGTCTGGCCTCTCCTGAGGCCACCAGAGAGGGTCCCTGAGGTCCCCGTCGTAACTCGGGAAGACCTGCCGCAATTCGAGAAAATCCAGGAGGTTCTCCCTTCCAGGCGAGATGAGACCCATTTCCGCTGAGGCGTATCGAGGCTGATCACACCTCACCTCTGGAACTTCGAAAGGGTCCTTCACACCCTTGGTGCAAATCAAGAAGTTCCCCGACATACCCGTCTCCACTCGAGAGGAAACACGAGGGTCCCACCCACAACCAGAGGAGCCCCGTTTCCGCCTCGTAGCTCGAGATGAGGGATCCTTTCCCTGCTTCGTCGGGAAAGAGTTCCCGGCGTTCCCTTCGCATTTCAAGAGGAGGCCCTCTCAACAGGAACGGCGAGAGGAACTCCAGGGTCGTGCCACCATTCCAAGAGTCCCCCATATGTCTCAGTCCATACCAGAGGAACCTCTTTCCCTTCACCGGCTCGTCTTTCACGCCGAGGATCGACTCACACCAAGGTGGCACGCGGCACAGCCCTGTGGGAAACCCTAGTGGGATAGCCTCGAGCGAAAGCCTCGAGGGAAACCACAGATCCCTTGATCCACGTGACAGGAAGCGTGACACTACTCCTGCAGCTCGGCAGGAAAGCGCACGTGCATTCCCCTACTCCAGACGAGGCCTTACTCCCCTGGAGAGACTCAGAAGCACCCCAAGATCCATGGCAACACTGGAGAGGAATCCTCAGGTTCCTTCCCCGACTCCACACAAGGACTGAGGCCCCGGCATGGACGGGAGAGGAATCCCGAGAATTCCCTTAGCAACTCGCATGGGGACTGGCCTTTCCTGAGGCCACGAGAGCGGGTCCCTGAGGGCCCCGTCGTAACTCGAGAAGACCTGCCGCAACTCGAGAAAATCCAGGAGGTTCTCCCCTCCAGGCGAGATGAGGCCCATTTTCGCTGAGGTGTCTCGAGGCTGATCACACCTCACCTCTGGAATTTCGAAAGGGTCCTTCACACCCTTGGTGCAAATCAAGAAGTTCCCCGACATACCCGTCTCCACTCGAGAGGAAACACGAGGGTCCCGCCCACATCCAGAGGAGCCCCGTTTCCGCCTCGTAGCTCGAGATGAGGGATCCTTTCCCTGCTTCGTCGGGAAAGAGTTCCCGGCCTTCCCGTCCCATCTCAAGAGGAGGCCCTCTCAACAGGAACGGCGAGAGGAACTCCAGGGTCGTGCCACCATTCCAAGAGTCCCCCAGATGTCTCAGTCCATTCCAGAGGAACCTCTTTTCCCTTCACCGGCTCGTCTTTCACGCCGAGGACCGACTCACACCAAGGTGGCACGTGGCACAGCCCTGTGGGAAACCCTAGTGGGATAGCCTCGAGCGAAAGCCTCGAGGGAAACCACAGATCCCTTGATCCACGTGACAGGAAGCGTGACACTACTACTGCAGCTCGGTAGGAAAGCGCACGTGCATGCCCCTACTCGAGACGAGGCCTGACTCCCCTGGAGAGACTCAGAAGCACCCCAAGATCCATGGCAACATTGGAGAGGAATCCTCAGGTTCCTGCCCCGACTCCACACGACGTCTTAGGCCCCGGCATGGACGGGAGAGGAATCCCGAGAGGTCCCTTAACAACTCGCATGGGGACTGGCCTTTCCTGAGGCCACCAGAGTGGGTCCCTGAGGTTCCCGTCGTAACTCGAGAAGACCTGCCGCAACTCGAGAAAATCGAGGAGGTTCTCCCCTCCAGGCGAGATGAGGCCCATTTCCGCTGAGGCGTCTCGAGGCTGATCACACCTCACCTCTGGAATTTCGAAAGGGTCCTTCACACCCTTGGTGCAAATCAAGAAGTTCCCCAACATACCCGTCTCCACTCGAGAGGAAACACGAGGGTCCCGTCCACATCCAGAGGAGCCCCGTTTCCGCCTCGTAGCTCGAGATGAGGGATCCTTTTCCTGCTTCGTCGGGAAAGAGTTCCCGGCCTTCCCGTCGCATCTCAAGAGGAGGCCCTCTCAACAGGAACGGCGAGAGGAACTCCAGGGTCGTGCCACCATTCCAAGAGTCCCCCAGATGTCTCAGTCCATTCCAGAGGAACCTCTTTTCCCTTCACCGGCTCGTCTTTCACGCCGAGGACCGACTCACACCAAGGTGGCATGTGGCACAGCCCTGTGGGAAAGCCTCGTGGGAAAGCCTCGAGGGACAGCCTCGAGGGAAAGCCACAGATTCCTTGATCCACGTGACAGGAAGCGTGAAACTACTGCTTCAGCACGGGAGGAAAGCGCATGTGCATGCCCCTTCTCGAGACGAGGCCTAACTCCCCTGGGGGGACTCAGAAGCACCCCAAGATCCATGGCAACACTGGAGAGGAAACCTCAGGTTCCGTCCCCGACTCCACACAAGGACTGAGGCCCCGGCATGGACGGGAGAGGAATCCCGAGAGGTCCCCTAGAAACTCCCATGGGGTCTGGCCTCTCCTGAGGCCACCAGAGAGGGTCCCTGAGGTCCCCGTCGTAACTCGGGAAGACCTGCCGCAATTCGAGAAAATCCAGGAGGTTCTCCCTTCCAGGCGAGATGAGACCCATTTCCGCTGAGGCGTATCGAGGCTGATCACACCTCACCTCTGGAACTTCGAAAGGGTCCTTCACACCCTTGGTGCAAATCAAGAAGTTCCCCGACATACCCGTCTCCACTCGAGAGGAAACACGAGGGTCCCACCCACAACCAGAGGAGCCCCGTTTCCGCCTCGTAGCTCGAGATGAGGGATCCTTTCCCTGCTTCGTCGGGAAAGAGTTCCCGGCGTTCCCTTCGCATTTCAAGAGGAGGCCCTCTCAACAGGAACGGCGAGAGGAACTCCAGGGCCGTGCCACCATTCCAAGAGTCCCCCATATGTCTCAGTCCATACCAGAGGAACCTCTTTCCCTTCACCGGCTCGTCTTTCACGCCGAGGATCGACTCACACCAAGGTGGCACGTGGCACAGCCCTGTGGGAAACCCTAGTGGGATAGCCTCGAGCGAAAGCCTCGAGGGAAACCACAGATCCCTTGATCCACGTGACAGGAAGCGTGACACTACTCCTGCAGCTCGGCAGGAAAGCGCACGTGCATGCCCCTACTCCAGACGAGGCCTGACTCCCCTGGAGAGACTCAGAAGCACCCCAAGATCCATGGCAACACTGGAGAGGAATCCTCAGGTTCCTTCCCCGACTCCACACAAGGACTGAGGCCCCGGCATGGACGGGAGAGGAATCCCGAGAATTCCCTTAGCAACTCGCATGGGGACTGGCCTTTCCTGAGGCCACGAGAGCGGGTCCCTGAGGTCCCCGTCGTAACTCGAGAAGACCTGCCGCAACTCGAGAAAATCCAGGAGGTTCTCCCCTCCAGGCGAGATGAGGCCCATTTTCGCTGAGGTGTCTCGAGGCTGATCACACCTCACCTCTGGAATTTCGAAAGGGTCCTTCACACCCTTGGTGCAAATCAAGAAGTTCCCCGACATACCCGTCTCCACTCGAGAGGAAACACGAGGGTCCCGCCCACATCCAGAGGAGCCCCGTTTCCGCCTCGTAGCTCGAGATGAGGGATCCTTTCCCTGCTTCGTCGGGAAAGAGTTCCCGGCCTTCCCGTCCCATCTCAAGAGGAGGCCCTCTCAACAGGAACGGCGAGAGGAACTCCAGGGTCGTGCCACCATTCCAAGAGTCCCCCAGATGTCTCAGTCCATTCCAGAGGAACCTCTTTTCCCTTCACCGGCTCGTCTTTCACGCCGAGGACCGACTCACACCAAGGTGGCACGTGGCACAGCCCTGTGGGAAACCCTAGTGGGATAGCCTCGAGCGAAAGCCTCGAGGGAAACCACAGATCCCTTGATCCACGTGACAGGAAGCGTGACACTACTCCTGCAGCTCGGTAGGAAAGCGCACGTGCATGCCCCTACTCGAGACGAGGCCTGACTCCCCTGGAGAGACTCAGAAGCACCCCAAGATCCATGGCAACATTGGAGAGGAATCCTCAGGTTCCTGCCCCGACTCCACACGACGTCTTAGGCCCCGGCATGGACGGGAGAGGAATCCCGAGAGGTCCCTTAACAACTCGCATGGGGACTGGCCTTTCCTGAGGCCACCAGAGCGGGTCCCTGAGGTTCCCGTCGTAACTCGAGAAGACCTGCCGCAACTCGAGAAAATCGAGGAGGTTCTCCCCTCCAGGCGAGATGAGGCCCATTTCCGCTGAGGCGTCTCGAGGCTGATCACACCTCACCTCTGGAATTTCGAAAGGGTCCTTCACACCCTTGGTGCAAATCAAGAAGTTCCCCAACATACCCGTCTCCACTCGAGAGGAAACACGAGGGTCCCGCCCACATCCAGAGGAGCCCCGTTTCCGCCTCGTAGCTCGAGATGAGGGATCCTTTCCCTGCTTCGTCGGGAAAGAGTTCCCGGCCTTCCCGTCGCATCTCAAGAGGAGGCCCTCTCAACAGGAACGGCGAGAGGAACTCCAGGGTCGTGCCACCATTCCAAGAGTCCCCCAGATGTCTCAGTCCATTCCAGAGGAACCTCTTTTCCCTTCACCGGCTCGACTTTCACGCCGAGGACCGACTCACACCAAGGTGGCAGGTGGCACAGCCCTGTGGGAAAGCCTCGTGGGAAAGCCTAGAGGGACAGCCTCGAGGGAAAGCCACAGATTCCTTGATCCACGTGACAGGAAGCGTGAAACTACTGCTTCAGCACGGGAGGAAAGTGCATGTGCATGCCCCTACTCGAGACGAGGCCTAACTCCCCTTGGGGGACACAGAAGCACCCCAAGATCCATGGCAACACTGGAGAGGAATCCTCAGGTTCCGGCCCCGACTCCACACAAGGACTGAGGCCCCGGCATGGACGGGAGAGGAATCCCGAGAGGTCCCCTAGAAACTCCCATGGGGACTGGCCTCTCCTGAGGCCACCAGAGCGGGTCCCTGAGGTCCCCGTCGTAACTCGGGAAGACCTGCCGCAACTCGAGAAAATCCAGGAGGTTCTCCCCTCCAGGCGAGATGAGACCCATTTCCGCTGAGGCGTATCGAGGCTGATCACACCTCACCTCTGGAACTTCTAAAGGGTCCTTCACACCCTTGGTGCAAATCAAGAAGTTCCCCGACATACCTGTCTCCACTCGAGAGGAAACACGAGGGTCCCGCCCACATCCAGAGGAGCCCGGTTTCCGCCTCATAGCTCGAGATGAGGGATCCTTTCCCTGCTTCGTCGGGAAAGAGTTCCCGGCGTTCCCGTCGCATCTCAAGAGGAGGCCCTCTCAACAGGAACGGCGAGAGGAACTCCAGGGTCGTGCCACCATTCCAAGAGTCCCCCATATGTCTCAGTCCATACCAGAGGAACCTCTTTCCCTTCACCGGCTCGTCTTTCACGCCGAGGATCGACTCACACCAAGGTGGAACGTGGCACAGCCCTGTGGGAAAGCCTCGTGGGAAAGCCACGAGGGACAGCCTCGAGGGAAAGCCACAGATTCCTTGATCCACGTGACAGGAAGCGTGACACTACTGCTGCAGCTCGAGAGGTAAGCGCACGTGCATGCCCCTACTCGAGACGAGGCCTGACTCCCCTGGGGAGACTCAGAAACACCCCAAGATCCATGGCAACACTGGAGAGGAATCCTCAGGTTCCGGCTCTGACTCCACACATGGTCTTAGGCCCCGGCATGGACGGGAGAGGAATCCCGAGAGGGCCCCTAGCAACTCGCATGGGGACTGGCCTTTCCTGAGGCCACCAGTGCGGGACCCTGAGGTCCCCATCGTAACTCGAGAAGACCTGCCGCAACTCGAGAAAATCCAGGAGGTTCTCCCCTCCAGGCGAGATGAGGCCCATTTTCGCTGAGGTGTCTCGAGGCTGATCACACCTCACCTCTGGAATTTCGAAAGGGTCCTTCACACCCTTGGTGCAAATCAAGAAGTTCCCCGACATACCCGTCTCCACTCGAGAGGAAACACGAGGGTCCCGCCCACATCCAGAGGAGCCCCGTTTCCGCCTCGTAGCTCGAGATGAGGGATCCTTTCCCTGCTTCGTCGGGAAAGAGTTCCCGGCCTTCCCGTCCCATCTCAAGAGGAGGCCATCTCAACAGGAACGGCGAGAGGAACTCCAGGGTCGTGCCACCATTCCAAGAGTCCCCCAGATGTCTCAGTCCATTCCAGAGGAACCTCTTTTCCCTTCACCGGCTCGTCTTTCACGCCGAGGACCGACTCACACCAAGGTGGCACGTGGCACAGCCCTGTGGGAAACCCTAGTGGGATAGCCTCGAGCGAAAGCCTCGAGGGAAACCACAGATCCCTTGATCCACGTGACAGGAAGCGTGACACTACTCCTGCAGCTCGGTAGGAAAGCGCACGTGCATGCCCCTACTCGAGACGAGGCCTGACTCCCCTGGAGAGACTCAGAAGCACCCCAAGATCCATGGCAACATTGGAGAGGAATCCTCAGGTTCCTGCCCCGACTCCACACGACGTCTTAGGCCCCGGCATGGACGGGAGAGGAATCCCGAGAGGTCCCTTAACAACTCGCATGGGGACTGGCCTTTCCTGAGGCCACCAGAGCGGGTCCCTGAGGTTCCCGTCGTAACTCGAGAAGACCTGCCGCAACTCGAGAAAATCGAGGAGGTTCTCCCCTCCAGGCGAGATGAGGCCCATTTCCGCTGAGGCGTCTCGAGGCTGATCACACCTCACCTCTGGAATTTCGAAAGGGTCCTTCACACCCTTGGTGCAAATCAAGAAGTTCCCCAACATACCCGTCTCCACTCGAGAGGAAACACGAGGGTCCCGCCCACATCCAGAGGAGCCCCGTTTCCGCCTCGTAGCTCGAGATGAGGGATCCTTTCCCTGCTTCGTCGGGAAAGAGTTCCTGGCCTTCCCGTCGCATCTCAAGAGGAGGCCCTCTCAACAGGAACGGCGAGAGGAACTCCAGGGTCGTGCCACCATTCCAAGAGTCCCCCAGATGTCTCAGTCCATTCCAGAGGAACCTCTTTTCCCTTCACCGGCTCGTCTTTCACGCCGAGGACCGACTCACACCAAGGTGGCAGGTGGCACAGCCCTGTGGGAAAGCCTCGTGGGAAAGCCTAGAGGGACAGCCTCGAGGGAAAGCCACAGATTCCTTGATCCACGTGACAGGAAGCGTGAAACTACTGCTTCAGCACGGGAGGAAAGCGCATGTGCATGCCCCTACTCGAGACGAGGCCTAACTCCCCTGGGGGGACTCAGAAGCACCCCAAGATCCATGGCAACACTGGAGAGGAATCCTCAGGTTCCGGCCCCGACTCCACACAAGGACTGAGGCCCCGGCATGGACGGGAGAGGAATCCCGAGAGGTCCCCTAGAAACTCCCATGGGGACTGGCCTCTCCTGAGGCCACCAGAGCGGGTCCCTGAGGTCCCCGTCGTAACTCGGGAAGACCTGCCGCAACTCGAGAAAATCCAGGAGGTTCTCCCCTCCAGGCGAGATGAGACCCATTTCCGCTGAGGCGTATCGAGGCTGATCACACCTCACCTCTGGAACTTCGAAAGGGTCCTTCACACCCTTGGTGCAAATCAAGAAGTTCCCCGACATACCCGTCTCCACTCGAGAGGAAACACGAGGGTCCCACCCACAACCAGAGGAGCCCCGTTTCCGCCTCGTAGCTCGAGATGAGGGATCCTTTCCCTGCTTCGTCGGGAAAGAGTTCCCGGCGTTCCCGTCGCATTTCAAGAGGAGGCCCTCTCAACAGGAACGGCGAGAGAAACTCCAGGGTCGTGCCACCATTCCAAGAGTCCCCCATATGTCTCAGTCCATACCAGAGGAACCTCTTTCCCTTCACCGGCTCGTCTTTCACGCCGAGGATCGACTCACACCAAGGTGTCACGCGGCACAGCCCTGTGGGAAACCCTAGTGGGATAGCCTCGAGCGAAAGCCTCGAGGGAAACCACAGATCCCTTGATCCACGTGACAGGAAGCGTGACACTACTCCTGCAGCTCGGCAGGAAAGCGCACGTGCATGCCCCTACTCGAGACGAGGCCTGACTCCCCTGGAGAGACTCAGAAGCACCCCAAGATCCATGGCAACACTGGAGAGGAATCCTCAGGTTCCTTCCCCGACTCCACACAAGGACTGAGGCCCCGGCATGGACGGGAGAGGAATCCCGAGAATTCCCTTAGCAACTCGCATGGGGACTGGCCTTTCCTGAGGCCACGAGAGCGGGTCCCTGAGGTCCCCGTCGTAACTCGAGAAGACCTGCCGCAACTCGAGAAAATCCAGGAGGTTCTCCCCTCCAGGCGAGATGAGGCCCATTTCCGCTGAGGCGTCTCGAAGCTGATCACACCTCACCTCTGGAACTTCGAAAGGGTCCTTCACACCCTTGGTGCAAATCAAGAAGTTCCCCGACATACCCGTCTCCACTCGAGAGGAAACACGAGGGTCCCGCCGACATCCAGAGGAGCCCAGTTTCTGCCTCGTAGCTCCATATGAGGGATCCTTTCCCTGCTTCGTCGGGAAAAAGTTCCCGGCGTTCCCGTCGCATCTCAAGAGGAGGCCCTCTCAACAGAAACGGCGAGAGGAACTCCAGGGTCGTGCCACCATTCCAAGAGTCCGCCTGATGTCTCAGTCCATACCAGAGGAACCTCTTTTCCCTACACCGGCTCGTTTTTCACGCCGAGGATCGACTCACACCAAGGTGGCACGTGGCACAGCCCTGTGGGAAAGCCTCGTGGGAAAGCCTCGAGTGACAGCCTCGAGGGAAAGCCACAGATCCCTTGATCCACGTGACAGGAAGCGTGACACTACTGCTGCAGCTCGGGAGGAAAGCGCACGTGCATACCCCCACTCGAGACGAGGCCTGACTCCCCTGGGGAGACTCCGAAGCACCCCAAGATCCATCGCAACACCGGAGAGAAATCCTCAGGTTCCGGCCCCGACTCCACACATGGTCTTAGGCCCCGGCATGGACGGGAGAGGAATCCCGAGAGGTCCCCTAGCAACTCGCATGGGGACTGGCCTTTCCTGAGGCCACCAGAGCGGGTCCCTGAGGTCCCCGTCATAACTCGAGAAGACCTGCCGCAACTCGAGAAAATCCAGGAGGTTCTCCCCTCCAGGCAAGATGAGGCCCATTTCCGCTGAGGTGTCTCGAGGCTGATCACACCTCACCACTGGAATTTGGAAAGGGTCCTTCACACCCTTGGTGCAAATCAAGAAGTTCCCAGACATACCCGTCTCCACTCGAGAGGAAACACGAGGGTCCCGCCCACATCCAGAGGAGCCCCGTTTCCGTCTCGTAGCTCGAGGTGAGGGATCCTTTCCCTGCTTCGTCGGGAAAGAATTCCCGGCGTTCCCGTCGCATCTCAAGAGGAGGCCCTATCAACAGGAACGGCGAGAGGAACTCCAGGGACGTGCCACCATTCCAAGAGTCCCCCATATGTCTCAGTCCATACCAGAGGAACCTCTTTCCCTTCACCGGCTCGTCTTTCACGCCGAGGATCGACTCACACCAAGGTGGCACGCGGCACAGCCCTGTGGGAAACCCTAGTGGGATAGCCTCGAGCGAAAGCCTCGAGGGAAACCACAGATCCCTTGATCCACGTGACAGGAAGTGTGACACTACTCCTGCAGCTCGGCAGGAAAGCACACGTGCATGCCCCTACTCGAGACGAGGCCTGACTCCCCTGGAGAGACTCAGAAGCACCCCAATATCCATGGCAACATTGGAGAGTAATCCTCAGGTTCCTGCACCGACTCCACACGATGTCTTAGGCCCCGGCATGGACGGGAGAGGAATCCCGAGAGGTCCCTTAGCAACTCGCATGGGGTCTGGCCTTTCCTGAGGCCACCAGAGCGGGTCCCTGAGGTCCCCGTCGTAACTCGGGAAGACCTGCCGCAACTCGAGAAAATCCAGGAGGTTCTCCCCTCCAGGCGAGATGAGGCCCATTTCCGCTGAGGCGTCTCGAGGCTGATCACACCTCACCTCTGGAACTTCGAAAGGGTCCTTCACACCCTTGGTGCAAATCAAGAAGTTTCCCGACATACCCGTCTCCACTCGAGAGGAAACGCAAGGGTCGCGCCCACATCCAGAGGAGCCCCGTTTCCGCCTCGTAGCTCGAGATGAGGGATCCTTTCCCTGCTTCGTCGGGAAAGGGTTCCCGGCCTTCCCGTCGCATCTCAAGAGGAGGCCCTCTCAACAGGAACGGCGAGAGGAACTCCAGGGTTGTTCAACCATTCCAAGAGTCCCCCTGATGTCTCAGTCCATACCAGAGGAACCTCTTTTCCCTACACCGGCTCGTTTTTCACGCCGAGGACCGACTCACACCAAGGTGGCACGTGGCACAGCCCTGTGGGAAAGCCTCGTGGGAAAGCCTCGAGGGACAGCCTCGAGGGAAAGCCACAGACCCCTTGATCCACGTGACAGGAAGCGTGACACTACTGCTGCAGCTCGGGAGGAAAGCGCACGTGCATGCCCCCACTCGAGACGAGGCCTGACTCCCCTGGGGAGACTCCGAAGCATCCCAAGATCCATGGCAACACTGGAGAGAAATCCTCAGGTTCCGGCCCCGACTCCACACAAGGTCTTAGTCCCCGGCATGGACGGGAGAGGTATCCCGAGATGGCCCCTAACAACTCACATGGGGCTGGCCTTTCCAGAGGCCACCAGAGCGGGTCCCTGAGGTCCCCGTCGTAACTCAAGAAGACCTGCCGCAACTCGAGAAAATCCAGGAGGTTCTCCCCTCGAGGCGAGATGAGGCCCATTTCCGCTGAGGTGTCTCGAGGCTGATCACACCTCACCTCTGGAATTTCGAAACGGTCCTTCACACCCTTGGTGCAAATCAAGAAGTTCCCCGACATACCCGTCTCCACTCGAGAGGAAACACGAGGGTCCCGCCCACATCCAGAGGAGCCCCGTTTCCGCCTCGTAGCTCGAGATGAGGGATCCTTTCCCTGCTTCGTCGGGAAAGAGTTCCCGGCGTACCCGTCGCATCTCAAGTGGAGGACCTCTCAACAGGAACGGCGAGAGGAACTCCAGGGTCGTGCCACCATTCCAAGAGTGCCCCAGATGTCTCAGTCCATTCCAGAGGCACCTCATTTCCCTTCACCGGCTCGTCTTTCACGCCGAGGACCGACTCACACCAAGGTGGCACGTGGCACAGCCCTGTGGGAAAGCCTCGTGGGAAAGCCTCGAGGGACAGCCTCGAGGGAAAGCCACAGATTCCTTGATCCACGTGCCAGGAAGCGTGACACTACTGCTTCAGCTCGGGAGGAAAGCGCACGTGCATGCCCCTACTCGAGACGAGGCCTTACTCCCCTGGGGGGACTCAGAAGCACCCCAAGATACATGGCAACACTGGAGAGGAATCCTCAGGTTCGGCTCCGACTCCAAACAAGTACTGAGGCCCCGACATGGACGGGAGAGGAATCCCGAGAGGTCCCCTAGAAACTCCCATGGGGACTGGCCTCTCCTGAGGCCACCAGAGCGGGTCCCTGAGGTCCCCGTCGTAACTCGGGAAGACCTGCAGCAACTCGAGAAAATCCAGGAGGTTCTCCCTTCCAGGCAAGATGAGGCCCATTTCCGCTGAGGCGTCTCGAGGCTGATCACACCTAACCTCTGGAACTTCGAAAGGGTCCTTCACACCCTTGGTGCAAATCAAGAAGTTCCCCGACATACCCGTCTCCACTCGAGAGGAAACGCGAGGGTCCCGCCCACATCCAGAGGAGCCCCGTTTCCGCCTCGTAGCTCGAGATGAGGGATCCTTTCCCTGCTTCGTCGGGAAAGAGTTCCCGGACTTCCCGTCGCATCTCAGGAGGAGGCCCTATCAGCAGGAACGGCGAGAGGAACTCCAGGGACGTGCCACCATTCCAAGAGTCCCCCATATGTCTCAGTCCATACCAGAGGAACCTCTTTCCCTTAACCGGCTCGTCTTTCACGCCGAGGATCGACTCACACCAAGGTGGCACGTGGCACAGCCCTGTGGGAAACCCTAGTGGGATAGCCTCGAGCGAAAGCTTCCAGGGAAACCACAGATCCCTTAATCCACGTGACAGGAAGCGTGACACTACTCCTGCAGCTCGGCAGGAAAGCGCACGTGCATGCCCCTACTCGAGACGAGGCCTGACTCCCCTGGAGAGACTCAGAAGCACCCCAAGATCCATGGCAACATTGGAGAGGAATCCTGAGGTTCCTGCCCCGACTCCACACGACGTCTTAGGCCCCGGCATGGACGGGAGAGGAATCCCGAGAGGTCCCTTAGCAACTCGCATGGGGACTGGCCTTTCCTGAGGCCACCAGAGCGGGTCCCTGAGGTCCCCGTCGTAGCTCGAGAAGACCTGCCGCAACTCGAGAAAATCCAGGAGGTTCTCCCCTCCAGGCGAGATGAGGCCCATTTCCGCTGAGGCGTCTCGAGGCTGATCACACCTCACCTCTGGAACTTCGAAAGGCTCCTTCACACCCTTGGTGCAAATCAAGAAGTTCCCCGACATACCCGTCTCCACTCGAGAGGAAACGCGAGGGTCCCGCCCACATCCAGAGGAGCCCCGTTTCCGCCTCGTAGCTCGAGATGAGGGATCCTTTCCCTGCTTCGTCGGGAAAGAGTTCCCGGCCTTCCCGTCGCATCTCAAGTGGAGGCCCTCTCAACAGGAACGGCGAGAGGAACTCCAGGGTCGTGCCACCATTCCAAGAGTCCCCCAGATGTCTCAGGCCATTCCAGAGGAACCTCTTTTCCCTTCACCGGCTCGTCTTTCACGCCGAGGACCGACGCACACCAAGGTGGCACGTGGCACAGCCTTGTTGGAAAGCCTCGTGGGAAAGCCTCGAGGGACAGCCTCGAGGGAGAGCCACAGACCCCTTGATCCACATGACAGGAAGCGTGACACTACTGCTGCAGCTCGAGAGGAAAGCGCACGTGCATGCCCCCACTCGAGACGAGTCATGACTCCCATGTGGAGACTCAGAAGCACCCCAAGATCCATGGCAACAATGGAGAGGAATCCTCAGGTTCCGGTCCCGACTCCACACAAGGACTGAGGAGCCGGCATGGACGGGAGAGGAATCCCGAGAGGTCCCCTAGCAACTCGCATGGGGTCTGGCATTTCCTGAGGCCACCAGAGCGGGTCCCTGAGGTCCCCGTCGTAACTCGAGAAGACCTGCCGCAACTCGAGAAAATCCAGGAGGTTCTCCCCTCGAGGCGAGATGAGGCCCATTTCCGCTGAGGCGTCTCGAAGCTGATCACACCTCACCTCTGGAACTTCGAAAGTGTCCTTCACACCCTTGGTGCAAATCAAGAAGTTCCCCGACATACCCATCTCCACTCGAGAGGAAACACGAGGGTCCCGCCCACATCCAGAGGAGCCCAGTTTCTGCCTCGTAGCTCCATATGAGGGATCCTTTCCCTGCTTCATCGGGAAAGAGTTCCCGGCGTTCCCGTCGCATCTCAAGAGGAGGCCCTCTCAACAGAAACGGCGAGAGGAACTCCAGGGTCGTGCCACCATTCCAAGAGTCCGCCTGATGTCTCAGTCCATACCAGAGGAACCTCTTTTCCCTACACCGGCTCGTTTTTCACGCCGAGGATCGACTCACACCAAGGTGGCAAGTGGCACAGCCCTGTGGGAAAGCCTCGTGGGAAAGCCTCGAGGGACAGCCTCGAGGGAATGCCACATATCCCTTGATCCACGTGACAGGAAGCGTGACACTACTGCTGCAGCTCGGGAGGAAAGCGCACGTGCATACCCCCACTCGAGACGAGGCCTGACTCCCCTGGGGAGACTCCGAAGCACCCCAAGATCCATCGCAACACCGGAGAGAAATCCTCAGGTTCCGGCCCCGACTCCACACATGGTCTTAGGCCCCGGCATGGACGGGAGAGGAATCCCGAGAGGTCCCCTAGCAACTCGCATGGGGACTGGCCTTTCCTGAGGCCACCAGAGCGGGTCCCTGAGGTCCCCGTCATAACTCGAGAAGACCTGCCGCAACTCGAGAAAATCCAGGAGGTTCTCCCCTCCAGGCAAGATGAGGCCCATTTCCGCTGAGGTGTCTCGAGGCTGATCACACCTCACCACTGGAATTTGGAAAGGGTCCTTCACACCCTTGGTGCAAATCAAGAAGTTCCCAGACATACCCGTCTCCACTCGAGAGGAAACACGAGGGTCCCGCCCACATCCAGAGGAGCCCCGTTTCCGCCTCGTAGCTCGAGGTGAGGGATCCTTTCCCTGCTTCGTCGGGAAAGAATTCCCGGCGTTCCCGTCACATCTCAAGAGGAGGCCCTATCAACAGGAACGGCGAGAGGAACTCCAGGGACGTGCCACCATTCCAAGAGTCCCCCATATGTCTCAGTCCATACCAGAGGAACCTCTTTCCCTTCACCGGCTCGTCTTTCACGCCGAGGATCGACTCACACCAAGGTGGCACGCGGCACAGCCCTGTGGGAAACCCTAGTGGGATAGCCTCGAGCGAAAGCCTCGAGGGAAACCACAGATCCCTTGATCCACGTGACAGGAAGTGTGACACTACTCCTGCAGCTCGGCAGGAAAGCACACGTGCATGCCCCTACTCGAGACGAGGCCTGACTCCCCTGGAGAGACTCAGAAGCACCCCAAGATCCATGGCAACATTGGAGAGTAATCCTCAGGTTCCTGCACCGACTCCACACGACGTCTTAGGCCCCGGCATGGACGGGAGAGGAATCCCGAGAGGTCCCTTAGCAACTCGCATGGGGTCTGGCCTTTCCTGAGGCCAACAGAGCGGGTCCCTGAGGTCCCCGTCGTAACTCGGGAAGACCTGCCGCAACTCGAGAAAATCCAGGAGGTTCTCCCCTCCAGGCGAGATGAGGCCCATTTCCGCTGAGGCGTCTCGAGGCTGATCACACCTCACCTCTGGAACTTCGAAAGGGTCCTTCACACCCTTGGTGCAAATCAAGAAGTTCCCCGACATACCCGTCTCCACTCGAGAGGAAACGCAAGGGTCGCGCCCACATCCAGAGGAGCCCCGTTTCCGCCTCGTAGCTCGAGATGAGGGATCCTTTCCCTGTTCGTCGGGAAAGGGTTCCCGGCCTTCCCGTCGCATCTCAAGAGGAGGCCCTCTCAACAGGAACGGCGAGAGGAACTCCAGGGTTGTTCAACCATTCCAAGAGTCCCCCTGATGTCTCAGTCCATACCAGAGGAACCTCTTTTCCCTTCACCGGCTCGTTTTTCATGCCGAGGACCGACTCACACCAAGGTGGCACGTGGCACAGCCCTGTGGCAAAGCCTCGTAGGAAAGCCTCGAGGGACAGCCTCGAGGGAAAGCCGCAGACCCCTTGATCCACGTGACAGGAAGCGTGACACTACTGCTGCAGCTCGGGAGGAAAGCGCACGTGCATGCCCCCACTCGAGACGAGGCCTGACTCCCCTGGGGAGACTCCGAAGCATCCCAAGATCCATGGCAACACTGGAGAGAAATCCTCAGGTTCCGGCCCCGACTCCACACAAGGTCTTAGTCCCCGGCATGGACGGGAGAGGTATCCCGAGATGGCCCCTAACAACTCACATGGGGACTGGCCTTTCCAGAGGCCACCAGAGCGGGTCCCTGAGGGCCCCGTCGTAACTCAAGAAGACCTGCCGCAACTCGAGAAAATCCAGGAGGTTCTCCCCTCGAGGCGAAATGAGGCCCATTTCCGCTGAGGCGTCTCGAGGCTGATCACACCTCACCTCTGGAACTTCGAAATGGTCCTTCACACCCTTGGTGCAAATCAAAAAGTTCCCCGGCATACCCGTCTCCACTCGAGAGGAAACACGAGGGTCCCGCCCACATCCAGAGGAGCCCCGTTTCCGCCTCGTAGCTCGAGATCAGGGATCCTTTCCCTGCTTCATCGTGAAAGAGTTCCTGGCATTCCCGTTGCATCTCAAGAGGAGGCCCTCTCAACAGGAACGGCGAGAGGAATTCCAGGGTCGTGCCACCATTCCAAGAGTCCCCCTGATATCTCAGTCCATACCAGAGGAACCTCTTTTCCCTACACCGGCTTCTTTTTCACGCCGAGGATCGCCCCACACCACGGTTGCACGTGGCACAGCCCTGTGGGAAAGCCTCGTGGGAAAGCCTCGAGGGACAGCCTCGAGGGAAAGCCACAGATCCCTTGATCCACGTGACAGGAAGCGTGACACTACTGCTGCAGCTCGGGAGGAAAGCGCAAGTGCATGTCCCCACTCGAGACGAGGCCTGACTCCCCTGGGGAGACTCAGAAGCACCCCAAGATCCATGGTAACACTGGAGAGGAATTCTCAGGTTCCGGCCCCGACTCCACACAAGGACTGAGGCCCCGGCATGGACGGGAGAGGAATCCCGAGAGGTCCCCTAGCAACTCGCATGGGGACTGGCCTTTCCTGAGGCCACCAGAGCGGGTCCCTGAGGTCCCCGTCGTAACTCGAGAAGACCTGCCGCAACTCGAGAAAATCCAGGAGGTTCTCCCCTCCAGGCGAGATGAGGCCCATTTCCGCTGAGGTGTCTCGAGGCTGATCACACCTCACCTCTGGAATTTCGAAAGGGTCCTTCACACCCTTGGTGCAAATCAAGAAGTTCCCCGACATACCCGTCTCCACTCGAGAGGAAACACGAGGGTCCCGCCCACATCCAGAGGAGCCCCGTTTCCGCCTCGTAGCTCGAGATGAGGGATCCTTTCCCTGCTTCGTCGGGAAAGAGTTCCCGGCGTACCCGTCACATCTCAAGTGGAGGACCTCTCAACAGGAACGGCGAGAGGAACTCCAGGGTCGTGCCACCATTCCAAGAGTCGCCCAGATGTCTCAGTCCATTCCAGAGGCACCTCATTTCCCTTCAACGGCTCGTCTTTCACGCCGAGGACCGACTCAGACCAAGGTGGCACGTGGCACAGCCCTGTGGGAAAGCCTCGTGGGAAAGCCTAGAGGGACAGCCTCGAGGGAAAGCCACAGATTCCTTGATCCACGTGACAGGAAGCGTGACACTACTGCTTCAGCTCGGGAGGAAAGCGCACGTGCATGCCCCTACTCGAGACGAGGCCTTACTCCCCTGGGGGGACTCAGAAGCACCCCAAGATACATGGCAACACTGGAGAGGAATCCTCAGGTTCCGGCTCCGACTCCAAACAAGTACTGAGGCCCCGACATGGACGGGAGAGGAATCCCGAGAGGTCCCCTAGAAACTCCCATGGGGACTGGCCTCTCCTGAGGCCACCAGAGCGGGTCCCTGAGGTCCCCGTCGTAACTCGGGAAGACCTGCAGCAACTCGAGAAAATCCAGGAGGTTCTCCCCTCCAGGCGAGATGAGGCCCATTTCCGCTGAGGCGTCTCGAGGCTGATCACACCTAACCTCTGGAACTTCGAAAGGGTCCTTCACACCCTTGGTGCAAATCAAGAAGTTCCCCGACATACCCGTCTCCACTCGAGAGGAAACGCGAGGGTCCCGCCCACATCCAGAGGAGCCCCGTTTCCGCCTCGTAGCTCGAGATGAGGGATCCTTTCCCTGCTTCGCCGGGAAAGAGTTCCCGGCCTTCCCGTCGCATCTCAAGAGGAGGCCCTCTCAACAGGAACGGCGAGAGGAACTCCAGGGTCGTGCCACCATTCCAAGAGTCCCCCAGATGTCTCAGTCCATTCCAGAGGAAACTCTTGTCCCTTCACCAGCTCGTCTTTCACGCCAAGGACCGACTCACACCAAGGTGGCACGTGGCACAGCCCTGTGGGAAAGCCTCGTGGGAAAGCCTCGAGGGACAGCCTCGAGGGAAAGCCACAGATTCCTTGATCCACGTGACAGGAAGCGTGACACTACTGCTGCAGCTCGAGAGGAAAGCGCACGTGCATGCCCCTACTCGAGACGATGCCTGACTCCCCTGGGGAGACTCAGAAACACCCCAAGATCCATTTCAACACTGGAGAGGAATCCTCAGGTTCCGGCTCCGACTCCACACATGGTCTTAGGCCCCGGCATGGACGGGAGAGGAATCCCGAGAGGTCCCCTAGCAACTCGCATGGGGACTGGCCTTTCCTGAGGCCACCAGAGCGGGTCCCTGAGGTCCCCGTCGTAACTCGAGAAGACCTGCCGCAACTCGAGAAAATCCAGGAGGTTCTCCCCTCCAGGCGAGATGAGGCCCATTTCCGCTGAGGTGTCTAGAGGCTGATCACACCTCACCTCTTGAATTTCGAAAGGGTCCTTCACACACTTATTGCAAATCAAGAAGTTCCCCGACATACCCGTCTCCACTCGAGAGGAAACACGAGGGTCCCGCCCACATCCAGAGGAGCCCCGTTTCCGCCTCGTATCTCGAGATGAGGGATCCTTTCCCTGCTTCGTCGGGAAAGAGTTCCCGGACTTCCCGTCGCATCTCAGGAGGAGGCCCTATCAGCAGGAACGGCGAGAGGAACTCCAGGGACGTGCCACCATTCCAAGAGTCCCCCATATGTCTCAGTCCATACCAGAGGAACCTCTTTCCCTTAACCGGCTCGTCTTTCACGCCGAGGATCGACTCACACCAAGGTGGCACGTGGCACAGCCCTGTGGGAAACCCTAGTGGGATAGCCTCGAGCGAAAGCTTCCAGGGAAACCACAGATCCCTTAATCCACGTGACAGGAAGCGTGACACTACTCCTGCAGCTCGGCAGGAAAGCGCACGTGCATGCCCCTACTCGAGACGAGGCCTGACTCCCCTGGAGAGACTCAGAAGCACCCCAAGATCCATGGCAACATTGGAGAGGAATCCTGAGGTTCCTGCCCCGACTCCACAGGACGTCTTAGGCCCCGGCATGGACGGGAGAGGAATCCCGAGAGGTCCCTTAGCAACTCGCATGGGGACTGGCCTTTCCTGAGGCCACCAGAGCGGGTCCCTGAGGTCCCCGTCGTAGCTCGAGAAGACCTGCCGCAACTCGAGAAAATCCAGGAGGTTCTCCCCTCCAGGCGAGATGAGGCCCATTTCCGCTGAGGCGTCTCGAGGCTGATCACACCTCACCTCTGGAACTTCGAAAGGGTCCTTCACACCCTTGGTGCAAATCAAGAAGTTCCCCGACATACCCGTCTCCACTCGAGAGGAAACGCGAGGGTCCCGCCCACATCCAGAGGAGCCCCGTTTCCGCCTCGTAGCTCGAGATGAGGGATCCTTTCCCTGCTTCGTCGGGAAAGAGTTCCCGGCCTTCCCGTCGCATCTCAAGTGGAGGCCCTCTCAACAGGAACGGCGAGAGGAACTCCAGGGTCGTGCCACCATTCCAAGAGTCCCCCAGATGTCTCAGGCCATTCCAGAGGAACCTCTTTTCCCTTCACCGGCTCGTCTTTCACGCCGAGGACCGACGCACACCAAGGTGGCACGTGGCACAGCCTTGTTGGAAAGCCTCGTGGGAAAGCCTCGAGGGACAGCCTCGAGGGAAAGCCACAGACCCCTTGATCCACAAACAGGAAGCGTGACACTACTGCTGCAGCTCGAGAGGAAAGCGCACGTGCATGCCCCCACTCGAGACGAGTCATGACTCCCATGTGGAGACTCAGAAGCACCCCAAGATCCATGGCAAAAATGGAGAGGAATCCTCAGGTTCCGGTCCCGACTCCACACAAGGACTGAGGAGCCGGCATGGACGGGAGAGGAATCCCGAGAGGTCCCCTAGCAACTCGCATGGGGTCTGGCCTTTCCTGAGGCCACCAGAGCGGGTCCCTGAGGTCCCCGTCGTAACTCGAGAAGACCTGCCGCAACTCGAGAAAATCCAGGAGGTTCTCCCCTCGAGGCGAGATGAGGCCCATTTCCGCTGAGGCGTCTCGAAGCTGATCACACCTCACCTCTGGAACTTCGAAAGTGTCCTTCACACCCTTGGTGCAAATCAAGAAGTTCCCCGACATACCCGTCTCCACTCGAGAGGAAACACAAGGGTCCCGCCGACATCCAGAGGAGCCCAGTTTCTGCCTCGTAGCTCCATATGAGGGATCCTTTCCCTGCTTCATCGGGAAAGAGTTCCCGGCGTTCCCGTCGCATCTCAAGAGGAGGCCCTCTCAACAGAAACGGCGAGAGGAACTCCAGGGTCGTGCCACCATTCCAAGAGTCCGCCTGATGTCTCAGTCCATACCTGAGGAACCTCTTTTCCCTACACCGGCTCGTTTTTCACGCCGAGGATCGACTCACACCAAGGTGGCAAGTGGCACAGCCCTGTGGGAAAGCCTCGTGGGAAAGCCTCGAGGGACAGCCTCGAGGGAAAGCCACAGATCCCTTGATCCACGTGACAGGAAGCGTGACACTACTGCTGCAGCTCGGGAGGAAAGCGCACGTGCATACCCCCACTCGAGACGAGGCCTGACTCCCCTGGGGAGACTCCGAAGCACCCCAAGATCCATCGCAACAACGGAGAGAAATCCTCAGGTTCCGGCCCCGACTCCACACATGGTCTTAGGCCCCGGCATGGACGGGAGAGGAATCCCGAGAGGTCCCCTAGCAACTCGCATGGGGACTGGCCTTTCCTGAGGCCACCAGAGCGGGTCCCTGAGGTCCCCGTCATAACTCGAGAAGACCTGCCGCAACTCGAGAAAATCCAGGAGGTTCTCCCCTCCAGGCAAGATGAGGCCCATTTCCGCTGAGGTGTCTCGAGGCTGATCACACCTCACCACTGGAATTTGGAAAGGGTCCTTCACACCCTTGGTGCAAATCAAGAAGTTCCCAGACATACCCGTCTCCACTCGAGAGGAAACACGAGGGTCCCGCCCACATCCAGAGGAGCCCCGTTTCCGCCTCGTAGCTCGAGGTGAGGGATCCTTTCCCTGCTTCGTCGGGAAAGAATTCCCGGCGTTCCCGTCGCATCTCAAGAGGAGGCCCTATCAACAGGAACGGCGAGAGGAACTCCAGGGACGTGCCACCATTCCAAGAGTCCCCCATATGTCTCAGTCCATACCAGAGGAACCTCTTTCCCTTCACCGGCTCGTCTTTCACGCCGAGGATCGACTCACACCAAGGTGGCACGCGGCACAGCCCTGTGGGAAACCCTAGTGGGATAGCCTCGAGCGAAAGCCTCGAGGGAAACCACAGATCCCTTGATCCACGTGACAGGAAGTGTGACACTACTCCTGCAGCTCGGCAGGAAATCACACGTGCATGCCCCTACTCGAGACGAGGCCTGACTCCCCTGGAGAGACTCAGAAGCACCCCAAGATCCATGGCAACATTGGAGAGTAATCCTCAGGTTCCTGCACCGACTCCACACGACGTCTTAGGCCCCGGCATGGACGGGAGAGGAATCCCGAGAGGTCCCTTAGCAACTCGCATGGGGTCTGGCCTTTCCTGAGGCCACCAGAGCGGGTCCCTGAGGTCCCCGTCGTAACTCGGGAAGACCTGCCGCAACTCGAGAAAATCCAGGAGGTTCTCCCCTCCAGGCGAGATGAGGCCCATTTCCGCTGAGGCGTCTCGAGGCTGATCACACCTCACCTCTGGAACTTCGAAAGGGTCCTTCACACCCTTGGTGCAAATCAAGAAGTTCCCCGACATACCCGTCTCCACTCGAGAGGAAACGCAAGGGTCGCGCCCACATCCAGAGGAGCCCCGTTTCCGCCTCGTAGCTCGAGATGAGGGATCCTTTCCCTGCTTCGTCGGGAAAGGGTTCCCGGCCTTCCCGTCGCATCTCAAGAGGAGGCCCTCTCAACAGGAACGGCGAGAGGAACTCCAGGGTTGTTCAACCATTCCAAGAGTCCCCCTGATGTCTCAGTCCATACCAGAGGAACCTCTTTTCCCTACACCGGCTCGTTTTTCACGCCGAGGACCGACTCACACCAAGGTGGCACGTGGCACAG
This sequence comes from Budorcas taxicolor, assembly GCF_023091745.1. Lineage (NCBI taxonomy): Eukaryota > Metazoa > Chordata > Mammalia > Artiodactyla > Bovidae > Budorcas > Budorcas taxicolor. The sequence goes on from NW_026291535.1 coordinate 1,187,879, forward strand.
CCCTGTGGGAAAGCCTCGTGGGAAAGCCTCGAGGGACAGCCTCGAGGGAAAGCCGCAGACCCCTTGATCCACGTGACAGGAAGCGTGACACTACTGCTGCAGCTCGGGAGGAAAGCGCACGTGCATGCCCCCACTCGAGACGAGGCCTGACTCCCCTGGGGAGACTCCGAAGCATCCCAAGATCCATGGCAACACTGGAGAGAAATCCTCAGGTTCCGGCCCCGACTCCACACAAGGTCTTAGTCCTCGGCATGGACGGGAGAGGTATCCCGAGATGGCCCCTAACAACTCACATGGGGACTGGCCTTTCCAGAGGCCACCAGAGCGGGTCCCTGAGGTCCCCGTCGTAACTCAAGAAGACCTGCCGCAACTCGAGAAAATCCAGGAGGTTCTCCCTTCGAGGCGAAATGAGGCCCATTTCCGCTGAGGCGTCTCGAGGCTGATCACACCTCACCTCTGGAACTTCGAAATGGTCCTTCACACCCTTGGTGCAAATCAAAAAGTTCCCCGGCATACCCTTCTCCACTCGAGAGGAAACACGAGGGTCCCGCCCACATCCAGAGGAGCCCCGTTTCCGCCTCGTAGCTCGAGATCAGGGATCCTTTCCCTGCTTCATCGTGAAAGAGTTCCTGGCATTCCCGTCGCATCTCAAGAGGAGGCCCTCTCAACAGGAACGGCGAGAGGAATTCCAGGGTCGTGCCACCATTCCAAGAGTCCCCCTGATATCTCAGTCCATTCCAGAGGAACCTCTTTTCCCTACACTGGCTTCTTTTTCACGCCGAGGATCGCCCCACACCAAGGTTGCACGTGGCACAGCCCTGTGGGAAAGCCTCGTGGGAAAGCCTCGAGGGACAGCCTCGAGGGAAAGCCACAGATCCCTTGATCCACGTGACAGGAAGCGTGACACTACTGCTGCAGCTCGGGAGGAAAGCGCACGTGCATGTCCCCACTCGAGACGAGGCCTGACTCCCCTGGGGAGACTCAGAAGCACCCCAAGATCCATGGTAACACTGGAGAGGAATTCTCAGGTTCCGGCCCCGACTCCACACAAGGACTGAGGCCCCGGCATGGACGGGAGAGGAATCCCGAAGGTCCCCTAGCAACTCGCATGGGGACTGGCCTTTCCTGAGGCCACCAGAGCGGGTCCCTGAGGTCCCAATGGTAACTCGAGAAGACCTGCCGTAACTGGAGAAAATCCAGGAGGTTCTCCCCTCCAGGCAAGATGAGGCCCATTTCCGCTGAGGTGTCTCGAGGCTGATCACACCTCACCTCTGGAATTTGGAAAGGGTCCTTCACACCCTTGGTGCAAATCAAGAAGTTCCCCGACATACCCGTCTCCACTCGAGAGGAAACACGAGGGTCCCGCCCACATCCAGAGGAGCCCCGTTTCCGCCTCGTAGCTCGAGATGAGGGATCCTTTCCCTGCTTCGTCGGGAAAGAATTCCCGGAGTTCCCGTCGCATCTCAAGAGGAGGCCCTATCAACAGGAACGGCGAGAGGAACTTCAGGGACGTGCCACCATTCCAAGAGTCCCCCATATGTCTCAGTCCATACCAGAGGAACCTCTTTCCCTCACCGGCTCGTCTTTCACGCCGAGGATCGACTCACACCAAGGTGGCACGCGGCACAGCCCTGTGGGAAACCCTAGTGGGATAGCCTCGAGCGAAAGCCTCGAGGGAAACCACAGATCCCTTGATCCACGTGACAGGAAGTGTGACACTACTCCTGCAGCTCGGCAGGAAAGCACACGTGCATGCCCCTACTCGAGACGAGGCCTGACTCCCCTGGAGAGACTCAGAAGCACCCCAAGATCCATGGCAACATTGGAGAGAAATCCTCAGGTTCCTGCCCCGACTCCACACCAGGTCTTAGGCCCCGGCATGGACGGGAGAGGTATCCCGAGATGGCCCCTAACAACTCACATGGGGACTGGCCTTTCCTGAGGCCACCAGAGCGGGTCCCTGAGGTCCCCGTCGTAACTCGAGAAGACCTGCCGCAAGCCGAGAAAATCCAGGAGGTTCTCCCCTCGAGGCGAGATGAGGCCCATTTCCGCTGAGGCGTCTCGAGGCTGATCACACCTCACCTCTGGAACTTCGAAAGGGTCTTTCACACCCTTGATGCAAATCAAGAAGTTCCCCGACATACCCGTCTCCACTCGAGAGGAAACACGAGGGTCCCGCCCACATCCAGAGGAGCCCCGTTTCCGCCTCGTAGCTCGAGATGAGGGATCCTTTCCCTGCTTCGTCGGGAAAGAGTTCCCGGCGTTCCCGTCGCAACTCAAGAGGAGGCCCTCTCAACAGGAACGGCGAGAGGAACCCCAGGGTCGTGCCACCATTCCAAGAGTCCCCCAGATATCTCAGTCCATACCAGAGGAACCTCTTTTTCCTACACCGGCTCGTCTTTCACGCCGAGGATCGACTCACACCAAGGTGGCACGTGGCACAGCCCTGTTGGAAAGCCTCGTGGGAAAGCCTCGAGGGACAGCCTTGAGGGAAAGCCACAGACCCCTTGATCCACGTGACAGGAAGCGTGACACTACTGCTGCAGCTCGAGAGGAAAGCGCACGTGCATGCCGCCACTCGAGACGAGGCCTGACTCCCATGGGGAGACTCAGAAGCATCCCAAGATCCATGGCAACACTGGAGAGAAATCCTCAGGTTCCGGCCCCGACTCCACACAAGGATTGAGGCCGCGGCATGGACGTGAGAGGAATCCCGAGAGGTCCCCTAGCAACTCGCATGGGGACTGGCCTTTCCTGAGGCCAACAGAGCGGGTCCCTGAGGTCCCCGTCGTAACTCGAGAAGACCTGCCGCAACTCGAGAAAATCCAGGAGGTTCTCCCCTCCAGGCGAGATGAGGCCCATTTCCACTGAGGAGTCTCGAGGCTGATCACACCTCACCTCTGGAACTTCGAAAGGGTCCTTCACACCCTTGGTGCAAATCAAAAAGTTCCCCGACATACCCGTCTCCACTCGAGAGGAAACACGAGGGTCGCGCCCACATCCAGAGGAGCCCCGTTTCCGCCTCGTAGCTCGAGATGAGGGATCCTTTCCCTGCTTCATCGTGAAAGAGTTCCTGGCGTTCCCGTCGCATCTCAGGAGGAGGCCCTCTCAACAGGAACGGCGAGAGGAATTCCAGGGTCGTGCCACCATTCCAAGAGTCCCCCAGATGTGTCAGTCCATACCAGAGAAACCTCTTTTCCCTACACCGGCTCGTCTTTCACGCGAGGATCGACTCACACCAAGGTGGCACGCGGCACAGCCCTGTTGGAAAGCCTCGTGGGAAAGCCTCGAGGGACAGCCTCGAGGGAAAGCCGGAGACCCCTTGATCCACGTGACAGGAAGCGTGACACTATTCCTGCAGCTCGAGAGGAAAGCGCACGTGCATGCCCCCACTCGAAACGAGGCATGAGTCTCATGGGCAGACTCAGAAGCACCCCAAGATCCATGGCAACACTGGAGAGGAATCCTCAGGTTCCTGCCCCGACTCCACACGACGTCTTAGGCCCCGGCATGGACGGGAGCGGAATCCCGAGAGGTCCCTTAACAACTCGCATGGGGACTGGCCTTTCCTGAGGCCACCAGAGCGGGTCCCTGAGGTCCCCGTCGTAACTCGAGAAGACCTGCCGCAACCGAGAAAATCGAGGAGGTTCTCCCCTCCAGGCGAGATGAGGCCCATTTCCGCTGAGGCGTCTCGAGGCTGATCACACCTCACCTCTGGAACTTCGAAAGGGTCCTTCACACCCTTGGTGCAAATCAAGAAGTTCCCCGACATACCCGTCTCCACTCGAGAGGAAACGCGAGGGTCCCGCCCACATCCAGAGGAGCCCCGTTTCCGCCTCGTAGCTCGAGATGAGGGATCCTTTCCCTGCTTCGTCGGGAAAGAGTTCCCGGCCTTCCCGTCGCATCTCAAGAGGAGGCCCTCTCAACAGGAACGGCGAGAGGAACTCCAGGGTCGTGCCACCATTCCAAGAGTCCCCCAGATATCTCAGTCCATTCCAGAGGAACCTCTTTTCCCTTCACCGGCTCGTCTTTCACGCCGAGGACCGACTCACACCAAGGTGGCACGTGGCACAGCCCTGTGGGAAAGCCTCGTGGGAAAGCCGCGAGGGACAGCCTCGAGGGAAAGCCACAGATTCCTTGATCCACGTGACAGGAAGCGTGACACTACTGCTGCAGCTCGGTAGGAAAGCGCACGTGCATGCCCCTACTCGAGACGAGGCCTGACTCCCCTGGAGAGACTCAGAAGCACCCCAAGATCCATGGCAACATTGGAGAGGAATCCTCAGGTTCCTGCCCCGACTCCACACGACGTCTTAGGCCCCGGCATGGACGGGAGCGGAATCCCGAGAGGTCCCTTAACAACTCGCATGGGGACTGGCCTTTCCTGAGGCCACCAGAGCGGGTCCCTGAGGTCCCCGTCGTAACTCGAGAAGACCTGCCGCAACTCGAGAAAATCGAGGAGGTTCTCCCCTCCAGGCGAGATGAGGCCCATTTCCGCTGAGGCGTCTCGAGGCTGATCACACCTCACCTCTGGAACTTCGAAAGGGTCCTTCACACCCTTGGTGCAAATCAAGAAGTTCCCCGACATACCCGTCTCCACTCGAGAGGAAACGCGAGGGTCCCGCCCACATCCAGAGGAGCCCCGTTTCCGCCTCGTAGCTCGAGATGAGGGATCCTTTCCCTGCTTCGTCGGGAAAGAGTTCCCGGCCTTCCCGTCGCATCTCAAGAGGAGGCCCTCTCAACAGGAACGGCGAGAGGAACTCCAGGGTCGTGCCACCATTCCAAGAGTCCCCCAGATGTCTCAGTCCATTCCAGAGGAACCACTTTCCCTTCACAGGCTCGTCTTTCACGCCGAGGACCGACTCACACCAAGGTGGCAGGTGGCACAGCCCTGTGGGAAAGCCTCGTGGGAAATCCTCGAGGGACAGCCTCGAGGGAAAGCCACAGATTCCTTGATCCACGTGACAGGAAGCGTGACACTACTGCTGCAGCTCGAGAGGAAAGCGCACGTGCATGCCCCTACTCGAGACGAGGCCTGATTCCCCTGGGGAGACTCAGAAACACCCCAAGATCCATGGCAACACTGGAGAGGAATCCTCAGGTTCCGGGTCCGACTCCACACATGGTCTTAGGCCCCGGCATGGACGGGAGAGGAATCCCGAGAGGTCCCCTAGCAACTCGCATGGGGACTGGCCTTTCCTGAGGCCACCAGAGCGGGTCCCTGAGGTCCCCGTCGTAACTCGAGAAGACCTGCCGCAAGCCGAGAAAATCCAGTAGGTTCTCCCCTCGAGGCGAGATGAGGCCCATTTCCGCTGAGGCGTCTCGAGGCTGATCACACCTCACCTCTGGAACTTCGAAAGGGTCTTTCACACCCTTGATGCAAATCAAGAAGTTCCCCGACATACCCGTCTCCACTCGAGAGGAAACACGAGGGTCCCGCCCACATCCAGAGGAGCCCCGTTTCCGCCTCGTAGCTCGAGATGAGGGATCCTTTCCCTGCTTCGTCGGGAAAGAGTTCCCGGCCTTCCCGTCGCAACTCAAGAGGAGGCCCTCTCAACAGGAACGGCGAGAGGAACCCCAGGGTCGTGCCACCATTCCAAGAGTCCCCCAGATATCTCAGTCCATACCAGAGGAACCTCTTTTCCCTACACCGGCTCGTCTTTCACGCCGAGGATCGACTCACACCAAGGTGGCACGTGGCACAGCCCTGTTGGAAAGCCTCGTGGGAAAGCCTCGAGGGACAGCCTTGAGGGAAAGCCACAGACCCCTTGATCCACGTGACAGGAAGCGTGACACTACTGCTGCAGCTCGAGAGGAAAGCGCACGTGCATGCCGCCACTCGAGACGAGGCCTGACTCCCATGGGGAGACTCAGAAGCATCCCAAGATCCATGGCAACACTGGAGAGAAATCCTCAGGTTCCGGCCCCGACTCCACACAAGGATTGAGGCCGCGGCATGGACGTGAGAGGAATCCCGAGAGGTCCCCTAGCAACTCGCATGGGGACTGGCCTTTCCTGAGGCCACCAGAGCGGGTCCCTGAGGTCCCCGTCGTAACTCGATAAGACCTGCCGCAACTCGAGAAAATCCAGGAGGTTCTCCCCTCCAGGCGAGATGAGGCCCATTTCCACTGAGGAGTCTCGAGGCTGATCACACCTCACCTCTGGAACTTCGAAAGGGTCCTTCACACCCTTGGTGCAAATCAAAAAGTTCCCCGACATACCCGTCTCCACTCGAGAGGAAACACGAGGGTCGGGCCCACATCCAGAGGAGCCCCGTTTCCGCCTCGTAGCTCGAGATGAGGGATCCTTTCCCTGCTTCATCGTGAAAGAGTTCCTGGCGTTCCCGTCGCATCTCAGGAGGAGGCCCTCTCAACAGGAACGGCGAGAGGAATTCCAGGGTCGTGCCACCATTCCAAGAGTCCCCCAGATGTGTCAGTCCATACCAGAGAAACCTCTTTTCCCTACACCGGCTCGTCTTTCACGCGAGGATCGACTCACACCAAGGTGGCACCCGGCACAGCCCTGTTGGAAAGCCTCGTGGGAAAGTCTCGAGGGACAGCCTCGAGGGAAAGCCGGAGACCCCTTGATCCACGTGACAGGAAGCGTGACACTACTCCTGCAGCTCGAGAGGAAAGCGCACGTGCATGCCCCCACTCGAAACGAGGCATGAGTCTCATGGGCAGACTCAGAAGCACCCCAAGATCCATGGCAACACTGGAGAGGAATCCTCAGGTTCCTGCCCCGCCTCCACACGACGTCTTAGGCCCCGGCATGGACGGGAGCGGAATCCCGAGAGGTCCCTTAACAACTCGCATGGGGACTGGCCTTTCCTGAGGCCACCAGAGCGGGTCCCTGAGGTCCCCGTCGTAACTCGAGAAGACCTGCCGCAACTCGAGAAAATCGAGGAGGTTCTCCCCTCCAGGCGAGATGAGGCCCATTTCCGCTGAGGCGTCTCGAGGCTGATCACACCTCACCTCTGGAACTTCGAAAGGGTCCTTCACACCCTTGGTGCAAATCAAGAAGTTCCCCGACATACCCGTCTCCACTCGAGAGGAAACGCGAGGGTCCCGCCCACATCCAGAGGAGCCCCGTTTCCGCCTCGTAGCTCGAGATGAGGGATCCTTTCCCTGCTTCGTCGGGAAAGAGTTCCCGGCCTTCCAGTCGCATCTCAAGAGGAGGCCCTCTCAACAGGAACGGCGAGAGGAACTCCAGGGTCGTGCCACCATTCCAAGAGTCCCCCAGATATCTCAGTCCATTCCAGAGGAACCTCTTTTCCCTTCACCGGCTCGTCTTTCACGCCGAGGACCGACTCACACCAAGGTGGCACGTGGCACAGCCCTGTGGGAAAGCCTCGTGGGAAAGCCGCGAGGGACAGCCTCGAGGGAAAGCCACAGATTCCTTGATCCACGTGACAGGAAGCGTGACACTACTGCTGCAGCTCGAGAGGAAAGCGCACGTGCATGCCCCTAGTCGAGACGAGGCCTGACTCCCCTGGGGAGACTCAGAAACACCCCAAGATCCATGGCAACACTGGAGAGGAATCCTCAGGTTCCGGGTCCGACTCCACACATGGTCTTAGGCCCCGGCATGGACGGGAGAGGAATCCCGAGAGGTCCCCTAGCAACTCGCATGGGGACTGGCCTTTCCTGAGGCCACCAGAGCGGGTCCCTGAGGTCCCCGTCGTAACTCGAGAAGACCTGCCCCAACTCGAGAAAATCCAGGAGGTTCTCCCCTCGAGGCGAGATGAGGCCCATTTCCGCTGAGGCGTCTCGAGGCTGATCACACCTCACCTCTGGAACTTCGAAAGGGTCCTTCACACCCTTGATGCAAATCAAGAAGTTCCCCGACATACCCGTCTCCACTCGAGAGGAAACACGAGGGTCCCGCCCACATCCAGAGGAGCCCCGTTTCCGCCTCGTAGCTCGAGATGAGGGATCCTTTCCCTGCTTCATCGTGAAAGAGTTCCTGGCCTTCCCGTCGCATCTCAGGAGGAGGCCCTCTCAACAGGAACGGCGAGAGGAATTCCAGGGTCGTGTCACCATTCCAAGAGTCCCCCTGATGTCTCAGTCCATACCAGAGGAACCTCTTTTCCCTACACCGGCTCCTTTTTCACGCCGAGGATCGACTCACACCAAGGTTGCACGTGGCACAGCCCTGTGGGAAAGCCTCGTGGGAAAGCCTCGAGGGACAGCCTCGAGGGAAAGCCACAGATCCCTTGATCCACGTGACAGGAAGCGAGACACTACTGCTGCAGCTCGGGAGGAAAGCGCACGTGCATGCCCCCACTCGAGACGAGGCCTGACTCCCCTGGGGAGAGTCAGAAGCACCCCAGGATCCATGGCAACACTGGAGAGGAATCCTCAGGTTCCGTCCCCGACCACACAAGGACTGAGGCCCCGGCATGGACGGGAGAGGAATCCCGAGAGGTCCCCTAGCAACTCGCATGGGGACTGGCCTTTCCTGAGGCCACCAGAGCGGGTCCCTGAGGTCCCCGTCGTAACTCGATAAGACCTGCCGCAACTCGAGAAAATCCAGGAGGTTCTCCCCTCCAGGCGAGATGAGGCCCATTTCCACTGAGGAGTCTCGAGGCTGATCACACCTCACCTCTGGAACTTCGAAAGGGTCCTTCACACCCTTGGTGCAAATCAAGAAGTTCCCCGACATACCCGTCTCCACTAGAGAGGAATCACGAGGGTCCCGCCCACATCCAGCGGAGCCCCGTTTCCGCCTCGTAGCTCGAGATGAGGGATCCTTTCCCTGCTTCGTCGGGAAAGAGTTCCCGGCGTTCCCGTCGCACCTAAAGAGGAGGCCCTCTCAACAGGAACGGCGAGAGGAACTCCAGGGTCGTGCCACCATTCCAAGAGTCCCCCAGATGTGTCAGTCCATACCAGAGAAACCTCTTTTCCCTACACCGGCTCGTCTTTCACGCGAGGATCGACTCACACCAAGGTGGCACGTGGCACAGCCCTGTTGGAAAGCCTCGTGGGAAAGCCTCGAGGGACAGCCTCGAGGGAAAGCCGGAGACCCCTTGATCCACGTGACAGGAAGCGTGACACTACTCCTGCAGCTCGAGAGAAAAGCGCACGTGCATGCCCCCACTCGAAACGAGGCATGAGTCTCATGGGCAGACTCAGAAGCACCCCAGATACATGGCAACACTGGAGAGGAATCCTCAGGTTCCGGCCTCGACTCCATACAAGGTCTTAGGCCCCGAATTGGACGGGAGAGGAATCCCGAAATGGCCCCTAGCAACTCGCACGGGGACTGGCCTTTCCTGAGGCCACCAGAGCGGGTCCCTGAGGTCCCCGTCGTAACTCGGGAAGACCTGCCGCAACTCGAGACAATCCAGGAGGTTCTCCCCTCCAGGCGAGATGAGGCCCATTTCCGCTGAGGCGTCTCGAGGCTGATCACACCTCACCTCTGGAACGTCGAAAGGGTCCTTCACACCCTTGGTGCAAATCAAGAAGTTCCCCGACATACCCGTATCCACTCGAGAGGAATCACGAGGGTCGCGCCCACATCCAGAGGAGCCCCGTTTCCGCCTCGTAGCTCGAGATGAGGGATCCTTTCCCTGCTTCGTCGGGAAAGAGTTCCCAGCGATCCCGTCGCATCTCAAGAGGAGGCCCTCTCAACAGGAACGGCGATAGGAACTCCAGGGCCGTGCCACCATTCCAAGAGTCCCCCAGATGTCTCAGTCCATTCCAGAGGAACCTCTTTTCCCTTATTCGGCTCGTCTTTCATGCCGAGGATCGACTCCCACCAAGGTGGCACGTGGCACAGCCCTGTGGGAAAGCCTCGTGGGAAAGCCTCGAGGGACAGCCTCGAGGGAAAGCCACAGATCCCTTGATCCACGTGACAGGAAGCGTGACACTACTGCTTCAGTTCGGGAGGAAAGCCCACTTGCATGCCTCCACTCGAGACGATGCCTGACTCCCCTGGGGAGACTGAGAAGCACCCCAACATCCATGGCAACACTGGAGAGGAATCCTCAGGTTCCGGCCCCGACTCCAAACCAGGTCTTAACCCCGGCATGGACGGGAGAGGAATCACGAGATGGCCCCTAGCAACTCGCATGGGGACTGGCCTTTCCTGAGGCCACCAGAGCGGGTCCCTGAGTTCCCCGTCGTAACTCGAGAATACCTGCCGCAACTCGAGAAAATCCAGGAGGTTCTCCCCTCCAGGCGAGATGAGGCCCATTTCCGCTGAGGCGTCTCGAGGCTGATCACACCTCACCTCTGGAACTTCGAAAGGGTCCTTCACACCCTTGGTGCAAATCAAGAAGTTCCCCGACATACCCGTCGCCACTCGAGAGGAATCACGAGGGTCCCGCCCACATCCAGAGGAGCCCCGTTTCCGCCTCGTAGCTCGAGATGAGGTATCCTTTCCCTGCTTCGTCGGGAAAGATTCCCGGCGTTCCCGTCGCATCTCAAGAGGAGGCCCTCTCAACAGGAACGGCGAGAGGAACTCCAGGGTCGTGCCACCATTCCAAGAGTCCCCCAGATGTCCCAGTCCATTCCAGAGGAACCTCTTTTCCCTTCACCGGCTCGTCTTTCACGCCGAGGATCGACTCACACCATGGTGGCACGTGACACAGCCCTATGGGAAAGCCTCGTGGGAAAGCCTCCATCGAAAGCCTCGAGGGAAACCACAGATCCCATGATCCACGTGACAGGAAGCGTGACACAACTGCTGCAGCTCGGGAGGAAAGCGCACGTGCATGCCCCCACTCGAGAATGGCCTGACTCCCCTGGGGAGACTAAGAAGCACCCCTAGATCCATGGCAACACTGGAGAGGAATCCTCAGGTTCCGGCCCCGACCCCACACACGGACTGAGGCCCCGGCATGGACGGGAGAGAAATCCCGAGAGGTCCCCTAGCACCTCGCATGGGGACTGGCCTTTCCTGAGGCCACAAGAGCGGGTCCTTGAAGTCCCATTCGTAACTTGGGAAGACCTGCCGCAACTCGAGAAAATCCAGGAGGTTCTCTCCTCCAGGCGAGATGAGGCCCATTTCCGCTGAGGCGTCTTGAGGCTGATCACACCTCACCTCTGGAACTTCGAGAGGGTCTTTCACACCCTTGGTGCAAATCAAGAAGTTCCCCGACATACCCGTCTCCACTCGAGAGGAATCACGAGGGTCCCGCCCACATCCAGAGGAGCCCCGTTTCCGCCTCGTAGCTCGAGATGAGGGATCCTTTCCCTGCTTCGTCGGGAAAGAGTTCCCGGCGTTCCCGTCGCATCTCAAGAGGAGGCCCTCTCAACAGGAACGGCGAGAGGAACTCCAGGGTCGTGCCACCATTCCAAGAGTCCCCCAGATGTCTCAGTCCATTCCAGAGGATCCTCTTTTCCCTTCACCGGCTCGTCTTTCACGCCGAGGATCGACTCCCACCAAGGTGGCACGTGGCACAGCCCTGTGGGAAAGCCTCGTGGGAAAGCCTCGAGGGACAGCCTCGAGGGAAAGCCACAGATCCCTTGATCCACGTGACAGGAAGCGTGACACTACTGCTTCAGTTCGGGAGAAAAGCCCACTTTCATGCCTCCACACGAGACGATGCCTGACTCCCCTGGGGAGACACAGAAGCACCCCAAGATCCATGGCAACACTGGAGAGGAATCCTCAGGTTCCGACCCCGACTCCACACCTGGTCTTAACCCCGGCATGGACGGGAGAGGAATCCCGAGAGGGCCCCTAGCACCTCGCATGGGGACTGGCCTTTCCTGAGGCCACCAGAGCGGGTCCCTGAGGTCCCCGTCTTAACTGGAGAAGACCTGCCACAACTCGAGAAAATCCAGGAGGTTCTCCCCTCCAGGCGAGATGAGGCCCATTTCCGCTGAGGCGTCTCGAGGCTGATCACACCTCACCTCTGGAACTTCGAAAGGGTCCTTCACACCCTTGGTGCAAATCAAGAAGTTCCCCGACATACCCGTCTCCACTCGAGAGGAATAACGAGGGTCGCGCCCACATCCAGAGGAGCCCCGTTTCGGCCTCGTAGCTCGAGATGAGGGATCCTTTCCCTGCTTCGTCGGGAAAGAGTTCCCGGCGTTCCCGTCGCATCTCAAGAGGAGGCCCTCTCAACAGGAACGGCGATAGGAACTCCAGGGCCGTGCCACCATTCCAACAGT